>NC_083327.1:20940408-21540408 GCF_963455315.2 Globicephala melas
TACTGAAGTAAAGGGATTTACGTGACAGAATTTTTATTCTTAAGGACAGTGTGGTGTAGTAAACAGAACAGGGCTTTCCAAATCACAGAATGGGGACTAGAATCCTAGATCTGCCCTGCTTGATAATGGATGTGTGTAAGGCCATTTGCGTGTAAGCTGGCAATCAGTAACTGGAATTAACAATGGTGACGGTGATCATGATGATGATGATGATGATGGTGACGATGATAGCGATGTACTCTATATGAATGAATAAGGAAACAGATATGTCCCGAGCACTGTGCTGGGTGTCCTATAGATGTTAACTGATGTCCACTCCGTATAGTAAGTATCATACCTTCATATTAAAGACAAGGCCAGTTTGGGATTAACATATGCATGTTACTATATATGAAATAGATAACCAACAAGGACCTACTGTGTATAGCACAGAGAACTATACTCAGTATCTTGTAATAACCTATAAGGGAAAAGAATCTGAAAAAAAATATATGTATAAGTGAATCACTTTGCTGTACACCTAAAACTAATACAACATTCTAAATCAACTATATTTCATTAAAAAAAAAAAGACAAGGCCAGAGAGGCAAAATAACTTGTTCAAGAATTCAGAGCTACTAAGGGGCAGAGCTAGTATACAAGCCGCACTCTTTCTCGTGTGAGCTGGTATTCCTTTCTAGATATGTGTAATACAACTTTTTTTTTTTAAGGGAAGTGAGCAATGTTTTAACGATGTTCTGAGTCATGAGTTGTATAGGTTCATTCTTTCTGCTTTCCAAAGCCTATTTCTTTTCAACTTATTTGCATATAGCATTTGGATTTTAAGAGTAGTTTTGTTGAGCAGCAAGACAAAAGATGCATTGTTAGGGGGACAGGTTTACTAACAGGGTTTGGGGATATGAAGAATTAATAAAGAAGTCCTCGTGAAGGAACCTTTGATCTGCAATTCTATAAAAATGTATTGTCAGCATGGAGAAGTGCTTTGCTGATCTTCTCTGTAGCCTTGAATATTTTACTGTCTGTTTTACTTCAGCCCTAAAGAAACTTCCCTATTTTCTTTTATCCTCTGTATTCATCTTTCCACCTATGAAACATATCGGGTCCTTAATTCCTTTCTCCATTGCTAAGCTGGAATCTAGACAGCTTATTTCTCTTATCTCTTTCTAACTCCACGATGGTAGATTTTCTTGTTTCTTACCTTTTTTGAGAAATATGACTTGTAGGATACGTTTTGGGGTGGCAGGAAGGTAAGGCAGCCTTGGGGAAAATGCAAACGTGAAGCTTTGCCTTTTGGAAAGTGACATGTTTGGGCAACAGCACTCCTGACAGTGGCCTTGCCTCTGAACTTGACCATTGGTTATGGTGTTTTTGTAAGGCTGTTTGAGAGAATCACTTGTGTATGCTATTCAGCGTGAAGGTGTTCTCATTTACACTTTCTGAACAATATCTTCCTTCTTTTTACATGATCTAGCCATGTTGTTTGGGCTAAAAGATGAACATTTACCATTTTTGTCCTCCCTAATCTTACCAAACTCAAGTTCACGTGCCCGACGCACAGTGAGGCCAAACAATACTGAAACGTCGGTGTTTGGAGCAGAGAAAGGTTTATTGCAGGGCCATGCAAGGAGAACCGGTGGCTCATGCCCCCCAAAAGCCCAGACGCCCTGAAGGGTTTCTTCAGCAAAGCATTTTTAAAGGCCAGGTCAGGGAGGAGGGGTGGGTGTCACAGGATATGTGATTAGCTCATGCACAATTCTCTGATTGGTTGATGATGAGGTAACAGGGCAGTTAACATTATCCTGTGGGCTCATGATCATCAAGTAGTTAATTTCTTCCATTTGGTCGTGGTTTTTAGCATTTGAAAAATTCAGGAAATATGCATGAGATACTATTATCTGGGTAATTCAGAGAGGAGCTACAGCAGAGGATATGGGGGAGGGATCTGTCCTGAAAAGGCCCCATAGAGTCCTGTTCATTTACACTAATGTGAAAGTTTACCTTTCAGTGTGTATCCATCCAGAAAACATTTATGAGGTGCCTACTAGGTACACAGCATGGGTTGAGGTGGGTGGCACCAGAGATGGTCCCAGTTTATTTTGGGTAGGGTTGCCAGATAAAACACAGGATGCTCAGGTAAATTTGAATTTCAGATATACAACAAATCATTTTTAAAGTAGAAGTATTCTCATAGAAAATTTGGGACACACTTATACTAAAAAATGACTTCCTATTTATCTGAAATTTAAATTTAACTGACATTCTGTACTTTAATTCGCTAACTCTGGCAACCTTAATTAATCACATGACAGTGGGATAAAGGCTATGATTGGGATGCTCTAAAGCATTTCAGCCATTACCTCTGTGGTGTTTGCAGAGAAGAAACTGGCCTGGAATGGAGGGGCAGCCCGGAAAAAGGATATGTCTCCAGGCTGATGAGTCAGGGAGCTGGGATTCTCATAGTCTGTTTTTTTTTTAATATCTTTATTGGAGTGTAATTGCTTTACAGTGCTGTGTTAGTTTCTGCTTTATAACAAAGTGAATCAGTTATACATATACATATGTTCCCATATCTCTTCCCTCTTGCGTCTCCCTCCCTCCCACCCTCCCTATCCCACCCCTCAAGGTGGTCACAAACCACCTAGCTGATCTCCCTGTGCTATGCAGCTACTTCCCACTAGCTATCTATTTTACATTTGGTAGTGTATATATATCCATGCCACTCTCTCACTTTGTCACAGCTTACCCTTCCCCCTCCCCATATCCTCAAGTCCATGCTCTAGTAGGTCTGTGTCTTTATTCCTGTCTTACTCTAGGTTCTTCATGACCTTTTTTTTTTCCTTAGATTTCATATATATGTGTTAGCATACGGTGTTTGTTTTTCTCTTTCTGACTTCACTCTGTAAGACAGACTCTAGCTCCATCCACCTCACTACAAATAACTCAATTTCATTTCTTTTTATGGCTGAGTAATATTCCATTGTATATATGTGCCACATCTTCTTTATCCATTCATCTGTTGACGGACACTTAGGTTGCTTCCATGTCCTGGCTATTGTAAATAGTGCTGCAATGAACATTGTGGTACACGACTCTTTTTGAATTATGGTTTACTCAGGGTATATGCCCAGTAGTGGGATTGTTGGGTCGTATGGTAGTTCTATTTTTAGTTTTTTAAGGAACCTCCATACTGTTCTCCATAGTGGCTGTATCAATTTACATTCCCACCAACAGTGCAAGAGTGTTCCCTTTTCTCCACACCCTCTCCAGCATTTATTGTTTCTAGATTTTTTAATGATGGCCATTCTGACCGGTGTGAGATGATATCGCATTGTAGTTTTGATTTGCATTTCTCTAATGATTAATGATGTTAAGTATTCTTTCATGTGTTTGTTGGCAATCTGTATATCTTCTTTGGAGAAATGTCTATTTAGGTCTCCTGCCCAATTTTGCATTGGGTTGTTTGTTTTTTTGTTATTGAGTTGCACGAGCTGCTTATAAATTTTGGAGATTAATCCTTTGTCAGTTGCTTCATTTGCAAATATTTTCTCCCATTCTGAGGATTGTCTTTTGGTCTTGTTTATGGTTTCCTTTGCTGTGCAAAAGCTTTGAAGTGTCATTAGGTCCCATTTGTTTTTGTTTTTATTTCCATTTCTCCAGGAGGTGGATCAAAAAGGATCTTGCTGTGAATTATGTCATAGAGTGTTCTGCCTGTTTTCCTCTTATTGAAGAGGCTGTCTTTTCTCCACTGTATATTCTTGCCTCCTTTATCAAAGATAAGGTGACCATATGTGCATGGGTTTATCTCTGGGCTTTCTATCCTGTTCCATTGATCTATCTTTCTGTTTTTGTGCCAGTACCATACTGTCCTGATTACTTTAGCTTTGTAGTATAGTCTGAAGTCAGGGAGCCTGATTCCTCCAGCTCCATTTTTCGTTCTCAAGATTGCTTTGGCTATTCGGGGTCTTTTGTGTTTCCATACAGATTGTGAAATTTTTAGTTCTAGTTCTGTGAAAAATGCCAGTGATAGTTTGATAGGGATTGCATTGAATCTGTAGATTGCTTTGGGTAGTAGAGTCATTTTCACAATGTTGATTCTTCCAATCCAAGAACATGGTATACCTCTCCATCTATTTGTATCATCTTTAATTTCTTTCATCAGTGTCTTATAATTTTATGCATACAGGTCCTTTGTATCCTTAGGTAGGTTTATTCCTAGATATTTTATTCTTTTTGTTGCATTGGTAAATGGGAGTGTTTTCTTAATTTTACTTTCAGATTTTTCATTACTAGTGTATAAGAATGCCAGAAATTTCTGTGCATTAATTTTGAATCCTGCTACTTTACCAAATTCATTGATTATCTCTAGTAATTTTCCAGTAGCATCTTTAGGATTCTCTATGTATAGTATCATGTCATCTGCAAACAGTGACAGCTTTACTTCTGTTCCGATTTGGATTCCTTTTATTTCTTTTTCTTCTCTGATTGCTGTATCTAAAACTTCCAAAACTATGTTGAATAAGAGTGTTGAGAGTGGTCAACCTTGTCTTGTTCCTGATCTTAGTGGGAATGGTTTCAGTTTTTCACCATTGAGGACGATGTTGGCTGTGGGTTTGTCATATATGGCCTTTATTATGTTGAGGAAAGTTCCCTCTAAGCCTACTTTCTGCAGGGTTTTTATCATAAATGGGTGTTGAATTCTGTCAAAAGCTTTCTCTGCATCTATTGAGATGATCATATGGTTTTTCTCCTTCAATTTGTTAATATGGTGTATCACATTGATTGATTTGCGTATACTGAAGAATCCTTGCATTCCTGGAATAAACCCCACTTGATCATGGTGTATGATCCCATTAATGTGCTGTTGGATTCTGTTTGCTAGTATTTTTTGAGGATTTTTGCATCTATGTTCATCAGTGATATTGGCCTGTAGTGTTCTTTCTTTGTGACATCTTTGTCTGGTTTTGGTATCAGGTTGATGGTGGCCTCGTAGAATGAGTTTGGGAGTGTTCCTCCCTCTGCTATATTTTGGAAGAGTTTGAGAAAGATGGGTGTTAGCTCTTCACTAAGTGTTTGATAGAATTCGCCTGTGAAGGCATCTGGTCCTGGGCTTTTGTTTGTTGGAAGATTTTTAATCACAGTTTCAATTTCAGTGCTTGTAATTGGTCTGTTCATATTTTCTATTTCCTCCTGGTTCAGTCTCAGACGGTTGTGCATTTCTAAGAACTTGTCCATTTCTCTAGGTTGTCCATTTTATTGGCATAGAGTTGCTTGTAGTAATCTCTCATGATCCTTTGTATTTCTGCAGTGTCAGTTGTTACTTCTCCTTTTTCATTTCTAACTCTATTGATATGAGTCTTCTCCGTTTTTTTCTTGATGAGTCTGGCTAATGTTTTATCAATTTTGTTTATCTTCTCAAAGAACCAGCTTTTAGTTTTATTGATCTTTGCTATCATTTCCTTCATTTCTTTTTCATTTATTTCTGATCTGATCTTTATGATTTCTTTCCTTCTGCTAACTTTGGGGGTTTTTTGTTCTTCTTTCTCTAATTGATTTAGGTGCAAGGCTAGGTTGTTTGAGATGTTTCCTGTTTCTTAAGGTAGGATTGTATTGCTATAAACTTCCCTCTTAGAACTGCTTTTGCTGCATCCCATAGGTTTTGGGTCCTTGTGTCTCCGTTGTCATTTGTTTCTAGGTATTTTTGGATTTCCTCTTTGATTTCTTCAGTGATTACTTCGTTATTAAGTAGTGCATTGTTTAGCCTCCATGTGTTTGTATTTTTTACAGATCTTTTCCTGTAATTGATATCTAGTCTCATAGCGTTGTGGTCAGAAAAGATACTTGATACGATTTCAATTTTCCTAAATTTACCAAGGCTAGATTTGTGACCCAAGATATGATCTATCCTGGAGAATGTTCCATGAGCACTTGAGAAAAATGTGTATTCTGTTGTTTTTGGATGGAATGTCCTATAAATATCAATTAAGTCCATCTTGTTTAATGTATCATTTAAAGCTTGTGTTTCCTTATTTATTTTCATTTTGGATGATCTGTCCATGGGTGAAAGTGGGGTGTTAAAGTTCCCTACTATGATTGTGTTACTGTTGATTTCCCCTTTTATGGCTGTTAGTATTTGCCTTATGTATTGAGGTGCTCCTATGTAGGGTGCGTAAATATTTACAATTGTTATATCTTTTTCTTGGATCAATCCCTTGATCAGTATGTAGTGTCCTTCTTTGTCTCTTCTAATAGTCTTTATTTTACAGTCTATTTTGTCTGATATGAGAATTGCTATTCCAGCTTTCTTCTGATATCCATTTGCATGGAATATCTTTTTCTATCCCCTCACTTTCAGTCTGTATGTGTCCCTAGGTCTGAAATGGGTCTCTTGTAGACAGCATATATACGAGTCTTGTTTTTGTATCCGTTCAGCCAGTCTGTTTCTTTTGGTGGGAGCATTTAATCCATTTACATTAAAGGTAATTATTGATATATATATTCCTATTCCCATTTTCTTAATTGTTTTGGGTTTGTTATTGTATGTCTTTTCCTTCTCTTGTGCTTCTTGCCTAGAGAAGTTCCTTTAGCATTTGTTGTAAAGCTGGTCTGGTGGTGCTGAACTCTCTCAGCTTTTGCTTGTCTGTAAAGGTTTTAATTTCTCCATCAAATCTGAATGAGATCCTTGCTGGGTAGAGTAATCTTGGTTGTAGGTTTTTCTCCTTTATCACTTTAAATATGTCCTGCCACTCCCTTCTGGCTTTCAGAGTTTCTGCTGAAAGATCAGCTGTTAACCTTATGGGGATTCCCTTGTGTGTTATTTGTTGTTTTTCCCTTGCTGCTTTTAGTATGTTTTCTTTGTATTTAATTTTTGACAGTTTGATTAATATGTGTCTTGGCGTGTTTCTCCTTGGATTTATCCTGTATGACACTCTGTGCTTCCTGGACTTGATTAACTATTTCCTTTCCTATATTAAGGACGTTTTCAACTATAATCTCTTCAAATATTTTCTCAGTCCCTTTCTTTTTCTCTTTTTCTTCTGGGACCCCTATAATTCGAATGTTGATGCATTTAATGTTGTCCCAAAGGTCTCTGAGACTGTCCTCAGTTCTTTTCATTCTTTTTTCTTTATTCTGCTCTGCAGTAGTTATTTCCACTATTTTATCTTCCAGGTCACTTATCCGTTCTTCTGCCTCAGTTATTCTGCTATTGATCCCTTCTAGAGTATTTTTAATTTGATTTATTGTGTTGTTCATCATTGTTTGTTTCCTCTTTAGTTCTTCTAGGTCCTTGTTAAATGTTTCTTGCATTTTCTCTATTCTATTTCCAAGATTTTGGATCATCTTTACTATCATTATTCTGAATTCATTTTCACATAGACTGCCTATTTCCTCTTCATTTGTTAGGTCTGGTGGGTTTTTACCTTGCTCCTTCATCTGCTGTGTGTTTTTCTGTGTTTTCATTTTGCTTATCTTACTGTTTTGGTCTCCTTTTTGCAGGCTGCATGTTCATAGTTTCTGTTGTTTTTGGTGTCTGTCCCCAGTGACTAAGGTTGGTTCAGTGGGTTGTGTAGGTTTCCTGGTGGAGGGGACTAGTGCCTGTGTTCTGGTGGATGAGGCTGGATCTTGTCTTTCTGGTGGGCAGGTCCACGTCCGGTGGTGTGTTTTGGGGTGTCTGTGGCCTTATTATGATTTTAGGCAGCCTCTGTGCTAATGGGTGGACCTGTGTTCCTGTCTTGCTAGTTGTTTGGCATAGGGTGTCCTGCACTGTAGCTTGCTGGTTGTTGAGTGAAGTTGGGTGTTGGTGTTGAAATGGAGATCTCTGGGAGATTTTCGCCATTTGATATTACGTGGAGCTGGGAAGTCTCTTGTGGACCAGTGTCCTGAAGTTGGCTCTCCCACCTCAGTGGCACAGCCCTGATGCGTGGCTGGAGAAGAGCCTTTCATCCATATGGCTCAGAATAAAAGGGAAAGAAAATAGAAAGGAAGAAAGAGGATAAAATAAAATAAGATAAAATAAAATAAAGTTATTAAAATAAAAAGTAATTATTAAGAAAAAAAAATTTTAAAGTAAAAAGAACAAAAAGACAAAAATGGACGGACAGAACCCTAGGACAAATGGTGAAAGCAAAGCTATACAGACAAAATCTCACACAGAAGCATACACATACACACTCACAAAAAGAGGAAAAGGGGAAAAAATGTCTCTTTCCCAAAGTCTACCTCCTCAATTGGGGATGATTGGTTGTCTATTCAGGTATTGCACAGATGCAGGTACATCAAGTTGATTGTGGAGATTTAATCTGCTGCGCCTGAGGCTGCTGGGAGAGATTTCCCTTTCTCTTCTTTGTTTGCACAGCTCCCGGGGTTCAGCTTTGGATGTGGCCCCACCTCTGCGTGAAGGTCACTGGAGGGTGTCTGTTCTTCGCTCAGACAGGACGGGGTTAAAGGAGCCGCTGATTTGGGGGCTCTGGCTCACTCAGGCCAGGGGGGAGGGAGGAGCACTGCGTGCGGGGCGGGCCTGCAGCGGCAGAGGCCGGCGTGACGTTGCACCAGCCTGAAGCACGCCGTGCGTTCTCCCGGGGAAGTTGTCCCTGGATCCCGGGACCCTGGCCGTGGCGGGCTGCACAGGCTCCCCGGAAGGGGGGTGTGGATAGTGACCTGTGCTCGCACACAGGCTTCTTGGTGGCGGCAGCAGCATCCTTAGCGTCTCATGCCCGTCTCTGGGGTCCGTGCTTTTAGCCACGGCTCGCGCCCATCTCTGGAGCTCCTTTAAGCAGTGCTCTTAATCCCCTCTCCTCGTGCATCAGGAAACAAAGAGGGAAGAAAAAGTCTCTTACCTCTTCGGCAGGTCCAAACTTTTCCCCGGACTCCCTCCCGGCTAGCCGTGGCGCACTAGCCCCCTGCAGGCTGTGTTCACGCTGCCAATCCCAGTCCTCTCCCGGCGCTCCGACCGAAACCCGAGCCTCAGCTCCCAGCCCCGCCCGCCCCGGCGGGGGAGCAGACAAGCCTCTCGGTCTGGTGAGTGACGGTCGGCCCTGATCCTCTGTGCGGGAATCTCTCCGCTTTGCCCTCCGCAGCCCTGTTGCTGTGCTCTCCTCTGTGGCTCCGAAGCTCCCCCCTCAGCCACCTGCATATTTAAAAGCGCCCACGAAGGTGCTTTTAGTGGGTGGAAACCCTTCCTCCTTCATAGCTCCCTCCCACTGGTGCAGGTCCCGTCCCTATCCTTTTGTCTCTGTTTATTCTCTTTTCTTTTTCCCTACCCAGGTACGTGGGGAGTTTCTTGCCTTTTGGGAGGTCTGAGGTCTTCTGCCAGCGTTCAGTAGGTGTTCTGTAGGAGTTATTCCACGTGTAGCTGTATTTCTGATGTATCTGTGGGGAGGAAGGTGATCTCCGCGTCTTACTCTTCCGCCATCTTCTCGTGTCTCCCATAGTCTGGTGAGGGTTGGGAAAAATCAAGCAGAGTTTTGTGAAGACACTGTGTCGTCTCATATACAGATTAATTAAAACTCTTTCTGCTCCAGCTCCCACCCTCAAAGGCAACCCTCAAGAAAACCACTGGTGTTGACATTTGGGTGCCTCCTGGGTCAGGTATTTAAATGGCAGTTTAGTTTCTGTGGCCTTTGTGTCTGGCTATCAAAAAAATGGTGAATAAGTATTTATGTGTTTAGTAACTATAGTACTAAAAAGACTATTTTTTAAAATTAATTAATCAATTAATTTTTATTTTTGGCTGTGTTGGGTCTTCGTTGCTGTGTGAGGGCCTTTCTCTAGTTGCGGCAAGCTGGGGCCACTCTTCATCGCGGTGCGCGGGCCTCTCACTATCGTGGCCTCTCTTGTTGAGGAGCACAAGCTCCAGACGCGCAGGCTCAGTAGTTGTGGCTCACGGGCCTAGTTGCTCCGTGGCATGTGGGATCCTCCCAGACCAGGGCTCGAACCCGTGTCCCCTGCATTGGCAGGCAGATTCTCAACCACTGCGCCACCAGGGAAACCTAAGACTGTATTTTTTGATGATGCAGGAAGGATGGGGGGAAAAGCAAGGGACAAAGGGTACAAAGTAATCAAACAGATTCCTGCTCTTGATAGTCTGTTGTGTGCATGTGTGTGTGCGTGTGTAGGGGGGTTGTGGGTAGGGTGGGGGTAGAGCAGGTGCAGGTGGAAGTAGGGCTTGGGGATGGGAGAACCAAGAACCAAAGACTAAAGAGCCATGCTATTTTAAGCAATGTTAAAAGAACCGAACCAAAGACCTGGAATTTGTTTGCACAGGGTTTGACCTTGGTACTTCAGTGTTAAGTGCCTTGAGTAGGTCTCATCCAGCAAAGTTGCCTGGAGAAGATGAATTTGAGTTCGGCCTTAAAGGTCTGGAATTTGAGTGGGTGTAGAGGAGGGAAAAAGGCTCTGTCCACAGGGAGAGTCACACTCAACTGCATATTTTAGTCACTGTGAACGTGTGTGTGTGTGTGTGTGTGTGTGTGTGTGTAGGATCACTGGGGTGGGCTGGTATGAAGGTGAGAGGGTGAGGAAATCAAGATGACTCCCAGATTTGGAAGTGGAAAGGTTATTCATTAACTGATTAGATTTCAGACTCAAGGAGGAAGCAAAAAGAATTCATCACACCAAACAGAAAAACTGATAAATGGAGATTTCTGGGGCAGGTTGGTAAAAGTTGGGCAAAGCAGTGGTTTGAGTTGAGATAATGTCTTAGATAACTCAAGAGCTGTCCCACTTTTGACTGAATTTCTCAAGAATTAAGAAAATTGCTTCACAGAAATTATGTTCTTGCAATCATATTCTGCCAGAGGCTTCCAGCAGGTGGTATATTAGGAAAAATATTTACATAGAAGAAGATAAAGAGTCATTTTATTTTCCTCCTAATCCATGTTATACCTTAATTGCCTTATGGAAAAATCCTTTTTGTTTGGCCCTCTTTCTTGCACGGAAATACAGATCATGAATGCTGGAAAATTGAACCGCAGTCTTCTGCCGCAGCAGGAAAATGCATTATTGTTGGGTTGGTTGTTTTATTAGAGATTTCTGCAGAGGCTGAATATCTTTATCTAAAATTCACAGGAAAGCCTCAGGCCAAGATTCTAAAAAATGAGAATTACTTACCTGGAATCTCTTTAGTTTAATTTTTTTTGCCCCTTTTCTATCTCCCTTTTCTTATCTTGCTGATTATTTTAATGTGGCTCTGTATAGTCATAATAATTTCTACCCATCTACTGTTTTAACCACGCTTAATTCAATAGAGAGAACTTGTTTGATTTTTTTTTTTCTTTGTGGAAATCAGGAAGGGTAGAAGATTTTTCACCCAAATACACTTTTTCCTGAATTAAGAAGGAACAATGGTCCTGAGTTCCCAGGAGAAGGTAATTTGGAGTAATCCAGACTCTAAGGAGTGTTTCAATGGAGGCATTTTCTCTGCATGCTGATTCCCGTTCTTGTAAGTTATCTCTTTATTGCAGAACCACAGACCTTGAAAGGGTCTCCGGAGGATGTGTTGGAATGGCTTGTTGCCTCCGGCAGGCACAGACCACAAGGACGGTGTGAAGTTAGATTCTTGGCCTGAATAAACCATTCCAGGAAGTACTCCATAAGCCTTTATTGTTCATAAATTTAAGAAGTTCTGTTAGAGATGGCCTGCTAACTTTTGCTGTCAACATTTATAGCCAGTTACTATATCACCCTTAAAAGCTCATCACAGAACCATTTCTAGAGATGTATGCTATCCAGCACGGTGGTTGTTTTAATCACATTCTACTTTTTTATGTACCCTTAAAGTACATAAAACCACATATTATGTTTCCAAAGATTTGCATCTTTGTGAGAGTTAAAATTGCACCTACGCATTTTTCTATCGCTTTGTTTGTTACTGTTTTTTTGGTTTTTTTTTTGCGGTATGCGGGCCTCTCACTGTTGTGGCCTCTCCCGTTGCAGAGCACAGGCTCCAGACACACAGGCGCCCAGTCGCTTGGCGGCATGTGGGATCTTCCAGGACCGGGGCACGAACCCGCGTCCCCTGCATCGGCAGGCGGACTCTCAACCGCTGCGCCACCAGGGAAGCCCTTTGTTACTGTTTAATACAAAGCTCATATTTACACAGGCAAAGCACATGTAATCACTGGTAATTTAAGCTTATGAGCACGTCACTTGACAAACACAAGTAACGGAGGAGAAATGATTTGGGGGAACTTGTAGTACCCAGAAGATTTCTTTAAGTCTTCTTTTTTAAAATAAGGAAATAGTTTCCTGTGTCCAGTCTGATTATAGAAAAAAAAAATGCTGAAGTTGGCCTTCAACCTCCCTAGCCTCTTCTTCTCTTTCAAGTTTCTTGAGACTCTCTTTTCAAGTATCCAGTGCCCCGGGGAGCTCTGTATTCCAGTTTTCAAATGAATGCCTGGCAAGGGTCCTGCCAGTAATCATTTACATCGTAGTGTAAATAGGTGAAATTCAAAGAGCTGCTTTAAGGGGCTGTTGCTATTTCGAGACCTTCTGTTTGTGGAATATGTTTAGGCAATTCTGGTGTCTCTGAGCAAGTGAGGGAAGTGCTCTGGGGGCTCCTGAAATCCCAACCCACAACTGGCCTTGCTTTCCTCTTTCCTTTCCTCTACTTTAAGCCACGAAGGGAAAACTATTTGTTGAGTCCTATCTACTAGCTCTAAGAATCTCAAAGCTATTTCTTTTTCTGTAGTAACAGTCCAGGTGTATGTATACTGTTTACTAGATGGCAGGCACACTGAGTTAACTCCACTGACTCACAATGATCCCACGGAGGATAATTATTATCACCCTATGTATGGGTGAGGAGATTGAGGCGTGAAAAGGTTAAGTAACTTGCCCAAGGCCAAGTAGGTGGAGCTACTAAGTGGGTGGAGCCAGGTTCAATCCAGGCAGTCAGTAGGGCTCCAGAACACTTTGCAAGCTGCCCTTCCAGTAGCTATCTACTCTGATACCTTTAGTTTTTGCCCACAAGTGTTACTTTTATTATGTTGCATGATCTCCAACATTTTTAAAGTATTTTTCACCCAAAATAAATATCATCCTATAGTGAGTATCTAGTCTAGGATATACAAAGAATTAGTTCCCAGCCCTTGTATGTCAACTCCCATTACTAGAGTCCAGTGTCACTGGTTGAAATTTTCTTACAGAAGCCCAAGTTCTATTGACCAGAAACAGATGACATATCTAATTTTTAACTTTTCAGGAAAGGTATTTCATACTCCACTATGAGTTTGTGATCCATGATGACCCTTTCTGCCCAATCTATTTTTTTTTTTAAGATTGGAAAGCTATTTGTTAAATTTTTTATTGTAGTAGAGTTGATTTCAATGTTGTGTTAGTTTCTGCTGTACAGAAAAGTGAATCAGTTATACATATACACATATCCACTCTTTTTTAGATTTTTTTCCCATATAGGCCACTACAGAGTACTGAGTAGAGTTCCCTGTGGTATACAGTAGGTCTTTATTAGTTATCTATTTTATATATAGTAATGTATATATGTCAGTCCCAATCTCCCAATTTATCCCTCCCTCCCTTACCCCCTGGTAACCATAACTTTGTTTTCTATATCTGTAACTCTATTTCTGTTTTGTAGATAAGTTCATTTGTATACTTTTTTTAGATTCCACATATAAGTGATATTATATGATATTTGTCTTCATCTGTCTGACTTACTTCACTCAGTATGACAATCTCTAGGTCCATTCATGTTGCTGCAAATGGCATTATTTCATTACTTTTTATGGTTGAGTAATATTCCATTGTATATATGTACCACATCTTCTTTAACCATTCCTCTGTCGATGGACATTTAGGCTGCTTCCATGTCCTGGCTTTCGTAAATAGTGCTGCAGTGAACATTGGGGTGCATGCATCTTTTTGAATTATGGTTTTGCCCAATCTATTCTTGATACCTCTGGCTTTGCTTTATATCCCCAAACCTTATATGGCAGACTTGGCATTTGTGGAGATGACAGTAGTGGTATTGTCTCTGTGTGTGTGTGTGTGTGTGTGTGTGTGTGTGAGAGTGACCCAAACAGGAAGTCACTTGTCGTTTTACTGAAGCAAATATTTGAGTTTCAAAGACTGCAAGGCTAGTGTCCAGAACCTGTCATGTAGGAAGTGCCTGTCCTGTCCTAGAACCATATCCCAGTGGGGATTTGTTTTATCTAAAGGGATATTTGCAAATTTGGGAATTTGAGAAGGTCTCAACGATCATCGCTCACTAATATCACAAGACACTGTACTGAAATCACAGTTTTCAAGTATATTCTGTTTTTAACGGACTATTTCTCTAATGTTTACCATTGCTTTTTTGTTATTGTTTTAGTCTGAGTAAACTTTACTGAATATAATATATTAATATGATCAGGCTGCTATAATAAAATACCATAGACTGGTGGCTTAAACAACAGACATTTATTTCTCATAATTCTGAAGGCTAGGAAGTCCAAGATCAAAGTGTTGACCCATTCAATTCCTGCTGAGAACCCTCTTCTTAGCTTGCAGACAGCCACCTTCTCACATGTCCTTACATGGCAGAGAGAAAGGGAGACCAAGCTCTCTGTTATGTTTTCTTATAAGAGCACTAATCCCATCATGGGGGCCCCACCCATATGATCTCATCTAAATCTAATCACTGCTGAAAGACTCCATCTCTAGGTTCCATCACATTTGGGGTTAGGACTTCAACATATGCATTTGGGGGGAGGGGACACAATTGGGTCCATAGCATATAACATAAAATACTATTGTAAGTATATGAATTGTAAGTATACAACTCAAAATATTTTCACAAAGTGGCCAGACCTGTGTAGCCAGGGTCTAGATCAAGAAACGGAATATTGGGCTTCCCTGGTGGCGCAGTGGTTGAGAGTCTGCCTGACGATGCAGGGGACACAGGTTCGTGCCCCGGTCCAGGAAGATCCCACATGCCGTGGAGCGGCTGGGCCTGTGAGCCATGGCTGCTGAGCCTGCGCGTCCGGAGCCTGTGCTCTGCAACGGGAGAGGCCACAACAGTGAGAGGCCCGCGTATCTCAAAAAAAAAACCAAAACAGTGTTGTTTGCAATGCTTTATATTTGGAGTATCTCTTTGTAAAAATATTGGTCTTAATATATTTTCATAACTTGCAAGTTTGGACTTCTCTTTGAGTTTTTGTGTTTAGATTTGCTATCACAGAATCCATGTTTTTAACGTCCAGGAGAGAACAACAAGTTGAATGACCCACGTGCTTCCTACCAGGTAGTTTTTTGGGTGTCTGAGATTTGAGAATGTGCTTCACTTCGATTAGAAGTGTGTTCTTGTATTTTCTATTAACCAAGTACCAGATAATTATTAGACACATCTTCTAGGGGTGAGTGAGTTTTCTAGGGGTGGCTGATTCATCTTGGGATCCCTGCTGAGATGGTCCTTAAGAAATTGCAGCCAGTGAGGAACTGCTCTGTTTGGCATGGAATCAAGACCACTTTATTTCTCTTGGACCAAGAAACTAAGACCACACATGTGACACGCACACACCCACACCCACACCCACACACACACCCAAAACAACAACAACGAAGAGAAGAGAATGCTTGCCAAGCAGTCTAGGCTTGAATCAACTGCTTCTCAGTAAACTCCATGCCCTAGAAGGCATCTCCACCATACTCTGATTCTCTTGACCCATCTTGGTTCCATGATGGACAGCAGGTTTGCTATTAGAGCTCTGTTTTAGCTCTTGTCACTAACTTACAGGTGGTTAATTTTGACTGTCCTGCTGATTGGGGCATGTGTGCTCAGCTGTGGTAGTCACATGCTTGTCAGAGGAATGGAAAAACAGGGCATTGAGTGGTGGTTTTCACTGTGGATTCAGAGATCGGAGACTCTTTAGGTAAATAATTGTCAAGCAACAGACAACTTCTGTGAGATGAATAAATATGGCAACTTAGATTTTTATGAGCTACTGTAAATCTTTTCTGCATTGTGCTTTGAAAAAATGTTTTCAGATTTTCCTCCTTCCCATAGTCCATTAAATACTTGGAAATAATTGACTTTAGATGAATAAGCGTAGCTTCTCCAGCTTATTTGTTTAGAGAGTTGTCATCTCAAATCACATTTTTCGGTTTCAAAGAAATAAAACAAAATTTACATTTGGGAGTAATTTGTCATAAGCCAAAGCAATAGTCTGCTTGGGTTACATTTTTTTTTTCTCTCTCTCTCTCTCTACAGACCACCTGTATTTCCACTTGGAAATTCACACACTGTTTCCTCTCAGAAGAGTTTCTCAGTAGGCAGAAGGTAAGAAGACAAATTAGCTTGCTTTGAGAGTATCTCTCAGTTACTGCCGGAGGGTGGGGAGAACTGGTTAAACCGTGGCCTCCTGATAGTGGATCTGAAACGCTAGTATTCATGAGAAGAACCTGATATAGAAAATGTGGTTTGTGAGTCCCACCTACAGAGATTCTGATTTCTTAGGTCTGGGGTGAGCCTTGGCAACCTACACTTTTTAGCAAGCACCCCAATAACTCTAATGTGCATGGTCCAAGACCACATAATGTGGAATACTGATCTAGAGCCTCTCATAGAACATGATGTCAGGGTCCTGAAGCAGGCGAGAAGACTGGCCATTGTGAATGACATTAATATTGTGATTAAGAGAAAAATGTCTCTTTAGATCTAACTTTCTAAACTGTATCCCTCAGGCTGGATTCCCTAGGAGGAGAGCCTGAGACCAGCGTTTGGGTGTATGTGATTCATTGGAGTGGTCTCAGGAAAAAGAGAATAAGGGAAGTAGCACAGGGCAAGGCAGAGCACTAAGCAACAATGTGGTCTCAGCTGGAGGCCAGCTTTAACTTGATCCCACAGGGAGCTCTGGGCATGAATTGCGCCACATGGCTGATCCCACCTCGGGGAGAGAAGGCTAGCTTTTTGTACCCCTTGTCAGCCAGTCACTGGTTGTGAGCTACCCTGGAATGGGTGATATAATCTCTTGGATAAAGTGATTCCTATTCTGCAGAGGGCAGTTCTCCAGGGAGGGAGCCTCTGGAGCCATTAGTAACCAACACTCATGGCAACTAGGGAATGGATGCACCAGCCAGGTAAAAGGGATCCAGGAGGGGTACCAACAGCATCCATTACATTATGACAACCTGGAGTCACATGAGAGGCCTTTCACACTGTGGTTCCCATTCTTGGTCACCTTGGCTACTCTTGCTGTCATACCTTATATGCTTGCTACTCTTACAATGCTTTTTATAATTACAAGGGAAAACGTGGGCAGCAGATATACTTGGCTTTTTGTTTTTCTGATATTTTCCCTCTGGTGCTTTAGTAAAAATTGTCATCCTGCAGCAAAGTGGAGAAAATATGGCAACCTCCTTTGTCAGTTTTTTCTCCTATTCCCAATAAAAGAAACAATGACTTCAGATACTGAATTGTGAATCCTCAGGCTGTTGTGAAATCTTAATGTGTTTTACCCGAAACTCCATTTGCAGATGATTGTGTCTCATGCTTCTTGTAACAATATTGCTTGTGGAGGATGTTCCTTTGTTTAGGACTTTCAATGAGAAATATGCTGTTCTGGAGACGATTGAACTGGCTGTCGTTGGTTACTTGGCTTTATTAAATAAAACTGCCTCTTCTAAACTATGTTCTGTGGAACGTTAGTGTCTTTTGTACTGTGTTCTCTAGAAAATAAGTCCTATGGTCAAATAATTTTGGAGGCGAGGCACTCTATATACTATATTTCCTTCTAAGAGATTCGCAAAGCACTTTGGCCTGTTGAAGGCTCATATCCTGCAGGAAAGAAAACTACATTTGTTTGGCTGATTATTTCCCAAACCTATTTGTGCATAGAGCCGCTTATCATGGCTACCTCCTTCCTTTTTATTTTTTTGGAATACACATTAACCGCTTACAGAACTAATGTTCCGTAGAACGCAGTTTGGAGAATACCGAAATAAAACTTTATTCCTCATCATGTATTATCAGGGCTTTATAAGCAGCAAAGAACTGGTTCCACTCTTTCATCTTGTAAAACCAGCCTTGATATCTTATCTACATGCAAGGCGAGTGCAAAGCAGATGTGGGGATCAGAATAGTCTTTGGGGAAAAGGATAGGTTATTTGTTTGCTGTGCTGAAGGGGCCATAAAAACAGTAATATACTTAATGAGGCCTCACCATGGATATATTAGTTTCCATAAAACATTTTATTTAGCCTAACATACCAGTACGTAATGGCCAGTGAGTTTCACAAACAGCTAGTCCCCAGCCTCTAATGTTTACGAAGCGTCTGTTCTTTTTGGAGTGACTTTGCCAGGGAGGGTCATGCAAGATTAAAAAGATAAGAGTATTAAAAATTCAGCCAAGACACACCAGGACTGCCCTGATCATAATAACTATGGTGTAATGTTTCTCGATTTATATAGATTCCCCATCCTGTTCTCAGTAAAAGATAACCCAGCCATTTCCCAACAATCTTTCATTTAAAAATTATTTGGATTGTCATGGGTATATGGCATTTCCTTTTTGCATAAGACAAACCCTCTGTGAGTTGAATTTTTCTAAGAAATTTTGAATTGTAAGAGACAGAAGTGAATGAATATTTATTTAAAGGAACTATTGTAAGTCCTCACTTATACAGTTTACAGAGAACTCCCCCCCGCCACTATCACTTTTGTACTTAATAAAAACCCTGTGAGAATGGCGGTATTACAGGCACCACAAGTGGCCAAGGACTCTTGGAAAGCTGGCCAGAGCAGCCTTACAGCGTTCAGAAACTTTATTTGTATTCACCATAACCATTATCCTAAGCGACAGGCTCTCCTGGGTTTGATTTCTTGCTCTGTAAGAAAATTGTAGAAGGAAATCACAAGATTTTCTCTCATTTGCTCTTACTTCCTTCATGCTTAGTTATGTTCAACCAGCTTATCCTCTAGACTCAGCCACAAGCTTACCATTTCCTAATCCATTGCTTAGCAATAGTCACCTCTTGGATCATGAGAGGTGGTAAGATTCTAGGGTATGAGTATGAGTGTGCAAACATTTAGGAACTGGTGGGGGATGAAGTACTCAGAGACCATATTTAGACAGAGTTCTGTATTCTCTGCTGAGGAATGTGGATTTTCTCTAATAGGAAGCCAGAGGAACCTAGGATTTGGGGTGCCTTGGGCAGGGTAGAAGAGGGTTTGATAACACAGACCCCAGGGAGGAGGCTGTTAACATGAATACAGTGGACAGATGATGAGGATCTGGGAAATGTATTTGGCTGAGACAATGGAGGGGATTCCTGAGGTGGAATTGACCAGTCTGGGAGGTGAGGGAGACACAGAAACTAAGGATATAAATGAGATTTCTAGTATTGGTGACCTCTAATGCTATTATCAGAGAAAAGAATATGGGGGAGAGAACTGGGTTGGTACAGTGGGAGTGTGGGAGAGTCAAAAAGATAGAAGTCACTTTAGGATATGGTAAATTTGAAGTGAAACATTCAGAAACGTTTAGAAAGCAGCTAACACAACACTGTAAATCAACTATACTTCAATTTTAAAAAATTAAAAAGAAAGAGAGCAGTTTGAAATATCACTTCAAATCACAGAGAAAGAAAACAAAACCTGATATTTAGATCTAGAGTTCGACGGTGTTAAAGACCTAGGACATGGACAAAAGCATCCAGGAAGAGGGTGGCTCCAGAATGAATCGGCCCACACAACTCACGTAAGTTAGAAATGTCATGTGTTTTTACAGTTTGTAAGTCAACTTCATTTCATACTGAGCACCCCTCCTTTTAGTCCGGGGGGAAACTTAATTTCATTTATTTGAGTTTCCCTTCCTCTTACGCTGTGCTGAGGCACCAGGGTGCAGAGCAGTGATCTGGTCCTTTGTCATCTATCAGGGAGGTTACTGCTGAGGCTGTCATCCTTCCTACTAGATCCGTTTTTCTCTGCCATGGCTATGCCATGTGATGCTGCCTGTGGTTTTGTCTGACTAGCTTAAACTCCACCCAGCCCTTCCGCTTGGACTTTTGCTGTCAAGATTGTGGGAGCATGAGGGAAGCATGTCTGCTCTGGGACCCTTTGGTATCTTTCTTCCTTCCTGTCCTTCCTCTAGCCCAGGGACATCTCTTTCTCGGGCAGAGAAGGAAGAAGGATGAAGCCCCCTTCTTCTCGCTTCTCACACACTCTCCCATCTTCTCCCCAAACCACCAAGTTCTCTTAAAGGCTTACACATGTTTTTGTGTGTTGGGGGGAAGTCAGAAGGACTTGCGCTATTTCTGCTTTTGACCCCAATGCATCCTTCTGGAACTTGTGGCATATCAAGACTGCTAACCAGCCTAAACTGGAGGATGGAAACATACAAATACAGATACAGAGAGAAAAAAAGATTAATATCTGAAAATACCATCTAGCCACAGAGTTCAAGTGAGAAAAGAAAACAAGCAGGCTGTGGGTTACAGAGTGTAGAGCCAAGAGAGAACAAAAAGATGACATCCAGGGAAGAAGCCAGAAAGCTCCCAGAGGGTACAAGAAAAGCACCGCTCTCGGGATGCCAGAACACAAGGCATGGCCCCGGCTGTGTTATAATGGCACAGGTCAGAGGAGGGCAGGCGGGTTCAGAGCCCAGAGCTTTAAAGTATGCCTACAGCCCCGCCTGTGGTTGCGAGGAAGCGTCAGTCAGCTTGGGTTCAGATGGAGCCACGTCCGCCGTGTGCATAATTATGTCATGTCCCTTAAGTGTTTTGCTGCGCTTCTCTGTTTCTCCAGTGGTCTCCCTCCTTGGACTACAAGTTCCTCAGGGACAGAGCAATGCACATTCTTATATTCTCAGCCCTGAGCACAATGTCTGACACATAGTAGATTCCTTATTCAGATTTAATGAATGACTAAGAGCCAAGGTTTTCCAAGAGGGTCAGCATTTTATCTGCCCAGCCGTGGGGCTGAAATAAGCCAAGATCTCAGAGGAATTTCCCTCTGTTGCTGTGCTGGACTAAAGCAAGAGATCTGACTCCTACGCTGATGAGTCTAGTAATCTGTTTTCCTTGTTTCCAGAGATAATGGTCCCAAGGTACCCATTGGGAGCTGTTTGTTTAGGTCCAGTGGAGTAAAAGATAGAGTTTGAGCATTTACTGTTTTTACCCTCCCATTTGTATCCTAATGTAGACATTGGGATCATTATATATTTGAGAGAAAATTTAGATCATGGGTTCAATTCAGAAATAAAGAAATGTGTCACAGGTCTACATATTCCCTGCACAAGGCATGAGAGAAATTGCTGTAAAGAGAAGGACTCTAAACACCCAGGTCTTGTTTTTTAAGATCTTCCAGTCGAGTAGAGTAGAGTAAGGTAAGTCAAGAAATAGCTATAATTTTGGAAAAATAAATGTGCAAATGTTGAAAAAATAAAGTATTGGAGGACAGAGGGTTTCTACTGAACTCAAATCACAGATTACACAGAATTTCCCATTTCTTAGGTATCCCATTGAAAAGTTATTTCACAGAACCTTGCAAAGTAGAAAGACACTTCATTTTTATGGTATACTTACCCTCTGCAAAAAAATCTTGGAAGCACAAAATAAAATGTACAGGTGGGGTCTAGGTTATACCAATGGTTATATACCAACAAAGAAGAAAGGCATAAGGAAAGGAAGGAAGATTATTGAAGAGGAGCCAGGACTCACTGTTTCCATTTATGGTGAAGTGTATGATTTTTGCCAAGGGATTACACACAGCAGGCTGACTCATCTTTTAGCTTCTAAAGCAAAGTTGGAGAGGTGCATGGTTTGGAGCCATTTCAGCTGTGTTTGAAGTTGCTCAGAGACCCTTAGGTGAAGGGTGGTATGTAAATCTGAATATTCTTGTTATTTCATTATTGTTGTGATGAGTTATGTTGTCAGGAATACCAGCTGTTGGAATCAGGCTGGGGCCACAAAGAGGATGCATAGTCACCTAAAGCTTGTATTTCACAGCTGTAACCACCCCGAAGAACTTCTGGCAGAGGATCTTCAGCTGTAAATTTATAACCTTCACAGGCATCCAAGCTTTGTTGAAAAAAATCCCTCGAAAATATGTTCTTCTAAATGTCTGGCTTCTGATAGAATCTTATTTATGTAATTTTAGTGTGCATGGGTGTGGGGAAGGGGCTGAAAGGGAAGGAGAGAATATCAAAAGCACTTTGAAGGACCTGTAGATTTTTCTTTGTTTTTCTTTCCCCCTAACAAGCCAATTTTTGGGTTGCTTATGAAACTAGCCTTTTGGGTGGAAAGAGCTAGTGAAGTCATATTTATTGAGTGCCGTCATATTTATTGAGTGCCGGCATATTTATTGGACCAGGGCTGGTGCTCTGGGGACTACAAAATAGATGTCTAAGGTTGACCCTTGCGATTTTGGAATGTCTAGCTAGAGGAAAAAGACCAAGCTGTGAAAAACAATAGGAGACCTTCCTTAGAAGAGGAACTATCGTTGAATGGTGGGATGTGATTTGGAGTATCTGTGCTAGAGAGGGCAGGGTAGGGGCTCAGATGAGGTCTCTGAGAGGCTCCCTGCTGTTCTAGAAATGGAAATGACCCTCATGGGGAAAATCCCCTTTGTTCATTTTAACAACAGAACCGCCGGAGGAAGGAAAGAGGCACGGAAATGCTGCCCTGCCACCCAGGAGGTGATGGGAGCCTCCTCCTTGGTACCCAGGCACCCAAAGCACACTGTGGCTTTGGCTGCAGAAGCTGAGGATGTGCCCAGGTGCCCAAGATGGAGGATCTGGCCATGGGGAAAAACAGACACCAAAGCTGAGAGCTCATTTCACTGGGATCCCTTGCTCTTCCTGGTGTGAAACCCAGACCGTGGAGCTGGCAGCCATGGCCTTGTCCGCTGGTCACAGCCCCTTTCTCAGACTTAGTGGAGCTGTCTGAGGGGTGGCCGCTCATGAGTGGTGACCTGGGAGCTTTTGGGGGTGGGTTGGGCAGCATTATATTCTCTGATTGGCATCTGGGAAGACCGCCCATGGCAAGGGCACTCCAAAGTGATCAGGTTAACCTCTCTGCCCAAGCCGGCACATCTGGACCCTATCCAGGAAGATTTGTTTTGCCAGGTCACCAGCCTCTGAGGGTAACAGGGCCACGTGAGCACATTATACCTAACTTGCCCGTCTCGCTGCATCTGCTCACGCGGCTTACTGGGTGACTGCCAAATGCCCCACAGGGATCTTGGGAGTCCTCAGGAGGTGCCTGTCATGTGCTCATGAGCAAGGTCAGTCAGCAATCACTCAGTTTCTACATCGCAGACTCCTGCCCTGATCCAACCAGGGCAGTCACGTCCACTTCTAGCACTTGTCTTCCTCTGGACACCGCCCCACGTGCTGGAGCTCCCAAGGTGCCTGGCTGCGGAGGGGTCTGCCCAGGGATCTCCCCACTTTCGGGGCACATGCTGTTAGAGGGATTCCAAGGTAGGACTGTCCTTGGGCTGAGTGCCCCTGCGGAGTTCTCAGTGAATTAGCTCTTGTGGTTTTCGCTTGTATTAATACTTCCCTTTGACATGGGCCTCAGACAGAGGCCAACAGGGATTTGGAGTGAGAACAGTTCTGAGGGGCATCCTGTGTGCTGTGCATCTGGTGTGCTCTCCTTGCCTTCTGAGGACCAAGGCTCTGCCATTGGGTCCAGCTGGCTGTGCCTGGGTCCCTCCCTCTTGGTTCAGATGTCCTACCCAGGAGACTCCTCAGCCCCTCAACCAAATAGTTCACTAGACAGCCCCTCTGAGGAGGACATAGCTGGGAACTCACTTTTTTCTTCCTGAGAGAGAGAGGACTAAGGCTACTTTTATTTTTGAAAATTATTTTAAAAATTAATATTTCAAGTAAAGTAAAATGTGCATGATGAAGCCTTAAAATGAAAAATTAGTCACCTGCTCTATCCCATTCAATTCCAGATCCTAACCCCAGAGGTGACCATTGTCAAATCCAGCTGTTTCTTCTGGTATTTATCATCATGTTTCTAAGTAATATGTTTATATCACCCAGTTTTTTTTTTATTGAAGTATAGTTGATTTATAATGTTGTATCAATCCCTGCTGTACAGGAAAGTGACTCAGTTATACACATATAGACATTCTTTTTTTATATTCTTTTCCATTGTAGTTTATCCCCATATTTATCACCATCAGGATATTGACTATAGTTCCCTGTGCTATACATTACGGCCTTGTTGTTTATCCATTCTAAATATAATAGTTTGCATCTGCCAACCCTCCCAAAAACCCAGCTCTTTCTAGCTTACTTCACCTAGTATGATCATCTCTCGTTGCATCTGTGTTGCTGCAAATGGCATTCTTTCATTCTTTTTTATGGCTGACTAATATTCCATTGTATATATGTACCACATCTTCTTTATCTGTTCCTCTGTCGATGGACATTAGGTGGTTTCCATGTTTTGGCTATTTATATCACACAGTTTTGATTTCATAGTTTTGGACATCATCCCTTAATTTCTTGTCATAGTAAATGAGAGCTTACTGTTGTGTACACATCCCCAGTTCCTATTCCACCTGCCCCCCATGGCAGTATCACGAATTTTGCTTAAATCAATTGTCAGGGCTTAGAGTATTATGACTTGCAGTATGGCGGGCGGGGATGATACAGGATTCCAATCAGGTTGTGTATAGATTTGGCCCAATGTCTTGTTTTCATCCCTGACATGCCCTCTGCCTCCTATAACCTGGGCCCCACGTCACACACATCTGTAGTTCTGGGTATCAGGTGATCTCACTTCTTTTCGGTATTCCCCTCTGTGGAAGCTAAGCTGTGCTTTCCTCCTCTCTGCTGAACCAAAACCACACGTCCATCCTTTGACCGTTTTTCAAACATGCGTTGAAATTTCTCATCTGTTGACATCTCTTCGACTGGTCATTTGTTCTTTTGGGCTAAAATCTTTTAAATGCCTTTACTGTCGTTTGCTGGAACTTAGGATACAGTCATAGGTAGTATCAATCTGCTGTGTTTAGTCTGCTCTACTGCATTTTGGAGACCTTCTCTGACTCATGTTCTGTTAGAGTCCTAGTTCCTGCTCACTTCGAGCCTAACTGTGTGACAATGAATAAAACTCTCAGACCCTCTGGGCTTCAGTTTCTCACCTGTATAGGCAGCTATAAAAACTTGTAAACAGCAAAGCGAGTGCCCGTTTTGTCAAGTCTGTGTTGCTGTGTGACTGAAATGAGATTGGGTACGTGGGAATGCCCTGGAAAAAACAAAAGTGGGATGAAAATTCAAACCATTGGGAGTAAAACTAAGAAACAGAGAGAACCTCTTTTTGCAAATGGCAAAGGGCCCCTTTTTCTCAGATATCCTGGCCTTCCCAGTGTTGATGTGCACCAGCATACGCATAGGGGTGTTCATCTAACAACGTTCCACTTGTTTTGATCCAAATTCCTTCTCTCACTTCGGCAAAGCTCACCTTACCATGGCTTTTTGTTTCATCCCCTCCATCATCCTTGAATACCTTGAGGAAGGTATAAGATGTCTCTAGTGTTCCTTGGTCCCAGTTTGATCCCTCTCTTAAAATTTTTTCTATTTAATTGCAAATTTATGTCCCAGCACTGTAATTCCATGTCCTCCTTCATTGTCTGTTGGGTTATATTACTTGTATAGATCAAGGAAAACAGAGAGAAATAAAAATGAAATGTTAAACACAGCCGTAATTTTATAACATAAATTGCAACTTGCTAGAATCTACGGCATTAGAAGGCTGGACCTTCACAATGGATTACTGTGAGAATGAAATGCATAATAGGAGGAAGTGCTTTGTCAACCATCAAGGTCTATAACAAACATAAGAAATTGCTGTCATCATTTTCCATTTCTCTGGGCCTTAGTTTGCTTGTCTGTGAGATGAGTTGTTTAGAGTCCTGGGTCTACTACTATGGTGATTTAAGCCCCCTACAGCTTAACCCTCCCGCTGATGGCAGCTAAAACCTCAGGATAAAATTTTTTTAAATAGCTACCTGAAGACTCTGAAAAGCCTTATATATAGTTGAACTAGGCAGTCAGCTACAGGGTGTGATTGAAAAGGGACACCAAATACTCTGCAGCCCTACTGACCTGATCTATAGGTTTTCTGTCCAGTTCCTGAAAACCTGTCTTGGAGGTTAACTTTTAGGTATAAGGAAGCAAAAATGCCAATGTTCCTTGGAAAGGTAACACCTCTGGATGCTGCTATTAATATTTCATTATAAGTTAGTTCAGCAGAGAGGACTTGAATCCTGTGAACAAACCCAGATATGAGCTCTGCTTTACCTGTCCCATAGAGCAGAAGCACCACAAGAGGACACTGTTTATGGCTTCTAGGTGCGAAATGCAACAAGATTTAAAAGTCCTAGAAGTAATGTTGTCAATTACAAGTTGGTGACGTAGTTCCATCAAGTAGGCCTTTTCCTGCTGAAAATTAAACATTTTCTGTGGTTTTTCCAAAATAAAAATTTTATTCTCTTGATATTCTAGCCTTGGAAAGTAGGGCTCCATTTAGAGAGAGAATTTAAGGAATCCCAGAGCTTCCAAACTTTAGGTGAGAATTAAAGTATTCTTTATAACAATGCCTAGTAATATTACTTTATGTTTTTGTAAATCCAAATGGTTTCATGCCCTCTCCATATTGAAAAATAACAATATTAGTCAGTGTTTCTCATCTTTATCTCTTAGGTCAGAAGATGTTGAGGTGGCTTTCATTATTTGTTGTACTCATTGAATAGAATTTGGTTTCCCTATTTGTGTTTTAAAAAGCAAATAAAAGCTGATCCAACAACCAAAAATCAAAGTCATCCACCACATCAACAAGCCAAAGAAGAAAAATCATATTCACCGATAGGAAAAAGCGTTTGACAAAATCTGATACCCACCATGATAAAAGAATCTCTCGGCGAATTGAGTAGAGGGGAACTTCCTCAACTTGATAGAGCACGGCTACAAGAAATCTCCAGCATGACACGGTGTGGTTCATGGCTTGGCCGCGCTAGCTATTCCACCGGGAGAATAGCGTGTCGGTGCTGTGGTGGCAGGGATGGGGGTAGGGAAAGCACTGAGCATTGTTTTGGGGAGATGCTGAAAGTGGAGAGCAAAGCATTGAGACAGTGATGGTGAGCATTGGGTCAGAGTCATACCAGAGTCACAATTTTCCAGGAGCCACCTGGCAAGGTTGTGGTATTGATGTTGCCCTCTGGTCCATAGACATAGCTGTGCCTAGACCTGAAGAAATAATGCCAATAAACACGTGAAGTGGAAGGGCTAGTCATTCTTCTAGGTCTATTTAGCTGTCCCTTTTCAGGATTATTTGGCCAAAGGATTCTGCCTGTGTTGTCAGTATTCATAAGCACCAACTTGAAAATAATAGAGATTATATACTCAGTATTTGACACTGATACCACAGACATTGGGCTAACGGTGTTCAATTGTGATACGTCTGATACAGTTAAGCCTTCCCCCTTCATGGTTTGTGTTACAGTAGCTGTTGAATGTTTTCCCTAGATTTTGCTGAACCATACCTCTTGTCCACCCTTCTAAAATCTTATCCTCATTGGTCCAGAGGGATGTTTTCAACTCAGAAGCTCCATTTTTACATGAGACTAAAACTTCACACCTTATTCTCCTTCTTTAGTGTGATTCACATACTGGCTTCAAAATACTGCTGTGTGATGATTTACACCAAAGAATGCTTCATAAAAACCAATAATAATATATTTTATAGCAAGTAGACTCTTTTAACATATCATGTTTGTAGGATAGCATCAAGGTAAACAGGGAGTGTTGACATTACCAGAATTTTAGGAGATCTGCCAAAATATAAGCATAGAAACCATAGGTGGGGCAAGTTTTCCTTGTCTGGAAATCAATTATGTCACAAGAGGAAAGAGTAGATGGCTTTTTCCTATCACCTCCAAATTTAAGAAGACAGCGTCCCAACTCTACATACTCCTTGGGAATTCTCAGCATGACTAAATTTCAGGGCTTTGGTTTCATTTGTGCTCCATAAGTCACTACCAAGATTTTAATATCCCGAGTATGAGAATCAGCTGTAATAAGTTGGAGCTGTGTTGTCTGGCCGCCCATGTCCCCAAGATGGCAAAAGCAAATTGACTTTCTTCTTTGCTATTGTTTTACTTAAGGCAACCTTTAAAAATATGGGTTAGTTTTACTTTAGCCTTTGAAAAGAAAAGAACATAAACCAGAAACTGCACTTGCTACCAAAAGGCATATTTAAACTAAAAGGAATATGGAAACCACTGATTTAAATCTGATACTCTCGCATAAACACACCAGATGTTTTATATACCAAATTATCTCTGGGTGCTGAAATCTAGATCTTCTGACATCCAAATATTGCTATTGCAAGTGTTGAAATACTCCCAAGTTTAACATGTGTAAGGAAACCAAACCTTTCTCCAGATAAAACTATGCAATCTCAAACCCTCCGAAGAGCTATGCTTTATTTAAAGGATTGTAAATGTGCAGCAAGGCATAAAAAAACGCCATATGACATAAGGTGTTTAGGTTATAGTTAACGTGTTTATTTTCAGAGGTTCTGCAACATTAATCCATGGCAGGTGTGCGGCCTATGATTTAAAACAACTTTATTTCAAGCCATTCATATCACTGCTTAAGAGATGACTTCATTCTTCCCAGTTACCATATGTCTTAACCATGCAAATGAGAAGGAAAAGAACATCTGGTCAACCATTGTTGTCTTGCCTGTCATATAGGACATGTGGCATTGCATGTGTTTCTCATCGACTTCCTTCGGGACGTCAGCATGGCCAATGGTTTCATATTTTACACAGCTGGTGCATTTAGGACATACCGTCAATCTTAGCTCGGTAGCATCCTTACACCTTTGAGTTTTTATTGGGCTTTTGGTGATGAATTCCATTTTTAGATGCTGCAAACCTCTCTCCTGGAGCTTCAAGTGAGAGTAGCATATTTGTGTAATGAGATCTCTATATAATTTGACAGTTTATGGGTAGAAATGTGGCCTAGGAAGAGACAATTCTCTGGAAATTATGAATTAGGATTGCAATATCTTAGTGTTAATACTAACTTTATTTTAGCATCCTTGGGAAAAATTCACTGAGCTCTGTATATCTTTATTTGATCCCTTGTAAAATGTAAAATAGTCACCAAATCAACCTGACATTGTGCTAATCATTGGATGAGGCTATAATACCCATGCATGTCATTATGTACAAAGCAAATCCCTTCTTCTTTTAGGGTGCATGTTTGAATGATCATCTTAAAAAGCATGATTTGAGAATTACAGCACAAATTTGGTAACATATTTAATCACTGTGCTACCTCCCATTTGGCCAATTTGGTTATATTCTTGCTTGCCCAGGGGTTTGACAGCAAGTCTAGGCATCTGAAGTTAGAGTTTCTTGGGATCAGTGACTCATTCTTTGCCACTGCTAAATCCATCACATGAAGGAGTGTTTATTCAGGTGAGGAAGGCTTAGTCCTAATCTAAGAAAAGCACACAGGTCATCAGGATAACAATTAATATCTCTAAAGTTACATGTTTTTTACTTTTCTGAACTGAAGACAGTTTTATTGCTTATTTTTTCTAAGTCCGTGTCTTTCTTGAATCATGCCCAAGTAGAGTCATTTCTACAATGTGAGGAATAACTAAACTGGGAGCTTTATTTTCAGGTACAGATACAAATATGGATATATATATGCATATATACATCTCAAAAATTAATTTAAAAGTAAGCAACAATGCAGATATTCAGAACATGTTTAAATCATGGCCAATATAAGTATAGCATGCATTTTCTTTGTTATCTCTCTCCCATTAATATTCACACGATTGAACAAAAAAGGGGTTTTCTTTTCTTCTTTTTTTCTTCTGCGTAATCAATTCTTTAAGAAGCTGTGAGAGCTGGACTGTATTTTCTTTAGCGTCTGAATTCCAACCAGCACACTGGGGGCAGTTAAATAATAAATAATAACAAATACTGGGTTTATTGACTCCTGAACCCTTGAATCAATCAATTAATCATGATATTATGGCAAGATCAAAGGGATAAAATTCCAAAACTGACTGCAAGATGCAAATGGATAAATCTCCCAGCGGGAATAATTGCAAACCATTTTGATCAAATATAAAATGATGATCAATTATGCTCTTTAGGGTTCAGTAACTTAGGTTTATTTAAATGCTGTAAAGTACATCCCTCCAGGATCTAATGATCTCCTAGACATCACTCGTTAGGGTAAAGCATTGTCGTCTAATCACCCTAAAGACTGAAGCTACAGATTCACAGTGGTGAGCACCATCTATATTTTAAAGGATAATTTCCCTGAAAAATGTCCCCTTGCAATATACGATTTGGATTTTTCAGTAAGTCTTACAACTTGGTCAGTTTCTGTTGTTTGCATCAAAATTAACTTTCCTTTTCCTAGCCTCTAATCATTGGCTAAGTACTAAAGGAAGAGATTTTATGTGAGCATTTTGATCAGTCTACAAGAAACAATGTAGTTGGTACTAAGAAAAAGAGTGAGTCACCAGACAGAGAAAGTTCTGCCCCAGGTCAGAACTTGCAATATACAGTAATAATACTCAGCCACAATAATGTGCCCCAAAGGTCTCTCCTATGGCCACCAGACTCCAGAATCATAACTGCTGGAGGTTTATGCTGGCTGCTGTGGATTTGCTTTCTGGGTTCACTCGCTCACCCCTTGAGGAGTGTATCAGACGTGTAGTCCTTACCCAGGGGAGATTCCTCTGAGTCCAGAGAACCCCGCTGTGTATTGCCAGGGGATGTACTCTTTCCAATAGCCTGCTCAGAACACGAGCAGCAACCCTAGAAAGAGAGTTTCTTCTGGATAACTGAGATGCTGCCTTTAGGAAATCTATTGCCCCTATGATTCTGGGGTTGCCTTGTTGGATAAGGACCTCTGTGGGAAGTCTTATTTTCAAGGCCTCAGGAAGTTAGAATTCAGGTTAAGATCTGGATGTTGTATTCTGGGGTTTTTCCCTTTTAAGGGCTGGATTGAATTAATTCATTTATCAACAGACATTGCTGAACGTCTACTGTGTGCTGGATAGCATAGATTCAAATAGGAATAGGATTTGATCAGTGTACTTTGGGATTTATTGAACCATCTCTTAGAGTCGAGTGGTACTTTCACATCCATTATCGCCTTTAATCAACCGAGCCATTCTCTGAAGGATGTATCATCGTTTAAGATAAGGACAGTGAGGCTCAGTGAGTTGACGTAGTTTGCCTAAGGTTGATTAGTTAGTGTCAAAATAGGGACTTCACAGAGTTCTGCTTCTTTGTCTGGTGTTCTTTCTTCTACATTACAGCACAGGTTTCCCCTCTGAGTCTTGGTTTCTTCTTCCATAAATTAAGGCAGAGAGATATTTTTTGTCAAATTATCTTCTTTCTAAACATTCTGTGTTTTATGCATAACCAGTATTTGGATGTAAGGAATTAGGACTTTAATCTCAGTGCCTTGTCACCTCACTCAAACACCTTGGGGCTTCATTGTGCCAGCTGGCACAATGCCTTCCCAATCCTGCGTTTCCTCAAGTCCGGTGGTGTGTGTATCCCTGAGAGCTTCTTGGTGTTCGTCTCCCATGACCTGCCAGAAGACTTCTTAGGAAGGGGTCTGGTTCTGAAGACCTTTCCTCCCCTCCTTTTATAGTCTGTCCCTTTCCCAGCTCACAAGGATTGGGTGGTTAGTTGATGGTGTTTGCTAGGGATCTCCTAGCCCTTCTCTTCCTGAGACATCAGAACCACAGCTCTCTTCTCTGTGAGTTTCTCGTATGCCATCCCAAGATGCTGGGAGAACAGCCTTTCCTGGGATGAGCACCATCTAATCTCTTGTTATAGGTTGAATTGTGTTCCTTCAAAATTTTATATGTTGAAGCCCTACTCCCCAGTACTTTAGAATGTGACCCTATTTGGAAATAAGGTCAGTGCAATTGTAATTAGTTAAGTTAGGAAGAGGTCATCCTACAGTAGGATGGGTCCCTAATCCAATATGATGGTTCCCTTATGAAATGGGGAAATTTGGACACATACACAGGGAGAGTGCCATGTGAAGGTGAAGGCGGAAATCAGGGTAAGGCAGCAGAAGCCCATGAACAACAGAGATGGCCAGCAAACTCGAGAAGCTAGCAGAGAGGCATGGACCAGATTCTCCCTTACAGCCTCAGAGTGAACTGATTCCAGCCTTTAGAACCAGTTCTAGCCTTTAGAACCACGAAGCGATAAATTTCTGCTGATACTATGTTAATGGCCACCTTAGCAAAGTAATATACCCCTTATGTAATAGAACTAGCTTGGAGAGAAAGCACTTCTCTTGGCTCAGAATGATATATCCCTTAATTCTTACCATTAATGGAAGAATGTCCACTCATACCTTTCTACCTAGGCCATCAGTTGTCCTCAAGTGACCCAGTAGTTGCCCAAAGCCTTATGCAAATGACCCAGAGCACTGGCCCTCGCTTCCTCTTGTATGTCTTCCTAAGACCTGCACGTAGCGTTCCCTAAGGCCTTTCTGTTATGCTTGGACTCCACAGGCCTTTGGCTCCTTGCAGATTTAATGATGATAGTGCTTCATTTAGTGATGACTTAATTCTCAGTGTGCTTCTCATAGGAGAAAGAAGAAGGCTATGCTTTGATTTGTAAAATCTGTTACTGTTTGAGATGCTACTTTCCTCTCAACTACAGAACACCAATGAGTGTCCTTCATTTCCCTCCCAAATGAGCCCAGGGCACCCTGCCTCCAGCTTGATTAAACTTTTCATTCATCCATCCTTTCATACATCCAACATTTACCAAAGATCAGCTACATGTTGTCAATATGAAGAAGTGAGCAAAGACCTGCCCCTGCAGAGCTCCCAGTCTAGTAGGAGAGACACTCAGAGTCTCACGGGAGAGTCAGACACAGAAGGACTTGTTCTGTAATGACCCTGTGGTAGAGTATTTTACCTTATGAGGCAAAAGTGGCTAAATATCCTTGGAAGAAAAGGTTTGGAAGTCTTCACAGAGGAAGTGACTTTTGTAGAATGAGGAAAGGGTTGATGGCAATTGGAGGAAAGACAGGAGGGGGCACAGGATGGGGAAGGGATCCGAGGTTGAGACGACATGGGGAAGGCTCCCTGCCTTGAAAATTCTGGCTCTATGTGGCTAGAGTGTATATAGGACGCATAGACATAGGTTTGGTAGGAGAATGGGGCTCAAAGGTGAATGTGGGGATCAGTAGTGGATGGTTTTCCACACCTTGAGTGGAATTTGAAATAATAGGAAGCTCCTGAAGGTATTTGTGATTTGGAGCAGTATCATCAGATTTGTTTTTTTTAAATGATCATTCTGGAGGCAGAGAAACACATGATTTAGAAAAGGTAGAGATTGGTGGCTGGAGACCAGTAAGGAGGCTGCATTTCTTGAATTAAAAAATTAGGACACGGTTCAACAAGTACTAATGTGGTTGTGGACACAACGGGAAAAGTAGTTAAAATCGGCATTATTTAGAAATACTTACAGAAGCTGTACCTAGGGGCAATGCAGGAAAAAGAGAATGAAAGTGTAAAGCAGGGCAGTGCAAGTTGGAATGGAGAGAGAGGGAGGCATTTATGAGTTAAAAAGGACAGAATAGATGATATTTAATTTTGGAGTAAAGAAGAAACAGGGGTCAAAGGTGGCCTCCAGATAATTTATTTGTCCATAAAGATAATAGCAGATGGAGATACTAAGATAAGAAAAAAAGAATGAATTTCCTGAGAATGCTAATGGGTTCCATTTTGGAAATAGTGAGTTTGAGGTACTTACAGAGGATATCTAGGGAGAGAGAACTCTAGGTGGTTGGAAATATTGGACAAGAGCTCAGAGGGTGTGTTTAGAAATAATTATAACAATAACAGTAAAATAATATCTACACTTTATTGGACTCTTATGATATGCCAGACACTGCTGCTCGGTCCCTTGTGTTCATTATTTCATTTAGTTCCTTCGACAGTCCAGTGAAGGATTATCTTCTTTCTATAGGTGCAAAAACTCAGAGTAGTCAAATAGCTAGTAGGTAACAGAATTGGGATTCCAACCCAAGTCTGTGTTCTCAACCCCTCCCTCTATAGCCACTACTGCATGCATGTCTGTGATACTGTCCAGATAAGGCCATACAGTGCCCGTCCATGGAAGGGAATCCATAAATATCTGCTAAATAACTGAACGAGGCTCTGGGTGCCACCTAGGTGAGTTCCAGGAAGAAAAGGATTGCACAATTGATTGAAAGACACCGACAAACAACAGACACCTCTAGTGAGAACACAGAGTCAGCTGCTACTACATGCAGTGGGAACACAACAGCCTTCTCCCTGTCAGAGGGACAAGTCTCCCTGGCCCTTACGTCTCACAAAATACCCCACTGAAGATGGTTCCACCTAATGGGCTGAGGATCCCTTTAGATGTGGAGTCCTCCAAGACTCCCTTTGTGATTCTCATGAAGTGATGTGTACTGTCTTGCCCTCCTAATCCCCAGCCATCCAGAAGATCCTCTACAAGCCTGTGGTTCCAGGGAAAGCAACAATTAACAACCCCAGCACTTTTCTGGAGAATGAAAAAACTGAAATTAGGTTTTCCAGATCAGTTTTCCTGAGGTGTAATCCCCTAAAAGGCCCAAGCTTCAGCCCTGCCTGAAGTCTATTCCTACTTCCTTAACCTACCTATGTTGCACCAATAGAGGTAAACACACAATACCACATTCCTTTAAAAGGGCCAATTTATTAAGGCTGCAGTGAACCAAAAAAAACCAAACACGGCACCAATTTTTGCCTCTCTTCCAATCTCTCACCTTTAACGTGAAGGTATAATAGCCAACTGTCTGCGTATCTTTGATCAGCTGGATGTAGCTGGTAATACACATGATAGTAAATTCTCCCACTGACTGTTCAAGGGGATAGCAAAAGAGGCAAGTTAGTCTCCAACTGTCATCATCTGAATAGGCAGATTTAGATGCACATTGTGGCAACTCTCACTTGGGATTCAAACCTTTTTTTAAAAATTTAATTTTTTTTTATACAGCAGGTTCTTATTAGTCATCCATTTTATCCGCATCGGTGTATACATGTCAATCCCAATCTCCCAATTCATCCCACCCCCACCCCCCACTTTCCCCCCTTGGTGTCCATACGTTTGTTCTCTACATCTGTGTCTCTATTTCTGCCCTGCAAACCGGTTGATCTGTACCATTTTTCTAGATTCCACATATATGTGTTAATATACAATATTTGTTTTTCTTTTTCTGACTTACTTCACTCTGTATGACAGTCTCTAGGTCCATCCACGTCTCAACAAATGACCCAATTTCATTCCTTTTTATGGCTGAGTAATATTCCGTTCTATACATGTACCACATCTTTATCCATTCGTCTGTCGATGGGCATTTAGGTTGCTTCCATGACCTGGCTATGTAAACAGTGCTGCAGTGAACATTGGGGTGCATGTGTCTTTTTGAATTATGGTTTTCTCAGGGTATATACCCAGTAGTGGGATTCCTGGATCATATGGTAATTCTATTTTTAGTTTTTTTAAGGAACCTCCATACTGTTCTCCATAGTGGCTGCACTAATTTACATTCCCACCAACAGTGCAAGAGGGTTCCCCTTTCTCCACACCCTCTCCAGCATTTGTTGTTTGTTGATTTTCTGATGAAGCCCATTCTAACTGGTGTGAGGTGATACCTCATTGTAGTTTTAATTTGCATTTCTCTAATAATTACTGATGTTGAGCAGCTTTTCACGTGCCTCTTGGCCATCTGTATGTCTTCTTTGGAGAAATGTCTATTTAGGTCTCCTGCCCATCTCTGGATTGGGTTGTTTGTTTTTTTAATATTGAGCTGCATGAACTGTTTATATATTTTGGAGATTAATCTTTTGTCCATTGATTCATTTGCAAATATTTTCTCCCATTCTGAGGGTTGTCTTTTCATCTTGTTTAGCGTTTCCTTTGCTGTGCAAAAGCTTTGAAGTTTCATTAGGTCCCATTTGTTTGTTTTTGTTTTTATTTCCATTTCTCTAGGAGGTGGGTCAAAAAGGATCTTGCTGTAATTTATGTTATAGAGTGTTCTGTCTATGTTTTCCTCTAAGATGGTGTCTGGCCTTACATTTAGGTCTTTAATCCATTTGGAGTTTATTTTTGGGTATGGCATTAGGGAATGTTCTAATTTCATTCTTTTACATGTAGCTGTCCAGTTTTCCCAGCACCACTAATTGAAGAGGCTGTGTTTTCTCCATTGTATAATCTTGCCTCCTTTGTCAAAGATAAGGTGACCATATGTACGTAGGCTTTTCTCTGGGCTTTCTATCCTGTTCCATTGATCAATATTTCTGTTTTTGTGCCAGTACCATACTGTCTTGATTACTGAAGTCTGGGAGCCTGATTCCTCCAGTTCCGTTTTTCTTTCTCAACATTGCTTTAGCTATTTGGGGTCTTTTGTGTTTCCATACAAATTGTGAAATTTTTTGTTCAGGCTCTGTGAAAAATGCCAGTAGTAGTTTGATAGGGATTGCACTGAATCTGTAGATTGCTTTGGGTAGTATACTCATTTTCACAATGTTGATTCTTCCAATCCAAGAACATGGTATATCTCTCCATCTGCCTGTATCATCTTTAATTTCTTTCATCAGTGTCTTTTAGTTTTCTACATACAGGTCTTTTGTCTCCCTAGGTAGGTTTATTCCTAGGTATTTTATTCTTTCTGTTGCAATGGTAAATGGGAGTGCTTTCTTAATTTCACTTACAGAGTTTTCATCATTAGTGTATAGGAATGCAAGAGATTTCTGTGCATTAATTTTGTATCCTGCTACTTTACCAAATTCATTTATTAGCTTTAGTAGACATGTTTAGGATTTTCTATGTATAGTATCATGTCGTCTGCAAACAGTGACAGCTTTACTTCTTTTCCAATTTGGATTCCTTTTATTTCTTTTTCTTCTCTGATTGCTGTGGCTAAAACTTTCAAAAGTTTTGCATATGTTGAATAATAGTGGTGAGAGTGGGCAACCTTGTCTTGTTCCTCATCTTAGTGGAAAGGGTTTCAGTTTTTCACCATTGAGGATGATGTTGGCTGTCGTTTTGTCATATATGGCCCTATATGTTGAGGTAAGTTCCTTCTATGCCTACTTTCTGGAGGGTTTTTATCATAAATGGGTATTGAATTCTGTCAAAAGCTTTCTCTGCATCTATTGAGATGATCATATGGTTTTTCTCCTTCAATTTGTTAATATGGTGTATCACATTGATTGATTTGCATATATTGAAGAATCCTTGCATTCCTGGGATAAACCCCACTTGATCATGGTGTATGATCCTTTTAATGTGCTGTTGGCTTCTGTTTGCTAGTATTTTGTTGAGGATTTTTGCATCTATGTTCATCAGTGATGTTGGCCTGTAGTTTTCTTTCTTTGTGACATCTTTGTCTGGTTTTGGTATCAAGGTGATGATGGCCTCGTAGAATGAGTTTGGGAGCATTCCTCCCTATGCTATATTTTGGAAGAGTTTGAGAAGGATAGGTGTTATCTCTTCTCTAAATGTTTGATAGAATTCGCCTGTGAAGCCATCTGGTCCTGGGCTTTTGTTTGTTGGAAGATTTTTAATCACAGTTTCAATTTCAGTGCTTGTGATTGTTCTGTTCATATTTTCTATTTCTTCCTGGTTCAGTTTCAGAAGGTTGTGTATTTCTAAGAATTTGTCCATTTCTTCCAGGTTGTCCATTTTATTGGCATAGAGTTGCTTGTAGTAATCTTTCATGATCCTTTGTATTTCTGCAGTGTCAGTTGTTACTTCTCCTTTTTCATTTTTAATTCTATTGATTTGAGTCTTCTCCCTTCTTTTTTTTTTTTATTTTAACATCTTTATTGGAGTGTAATTGCTTTACAATGGTATGTTAGTTTCAGCTTCACAACAAAATGAATCAGTTATATATATACATATGTTCCCATATCTCTTCCCGCTTGCGTCTCCCTCCCTCCCACCCTCCCTATTGCACCCCTCCAGGCGGTCACAAAGCACCGAGCTGATCTCCCTGTGCTATGCGGCTGCTTTCCACTAGCTATCTACCTTATCCCTTCTTTTCTTGATGAGTCTGGCTAATGGTTTATCAATTTTGTTTATCTTCTCAAAGAACCTGCTTTTAGTTTTATTTATCTTTGCTATCATTTCCTTCATTTAGTTTTCATTTCTTTCTGATCTGATCTTTATGATTTCTTTCCTTCTGCTAACTTTGGGGTTTTTTTGTTCTTTTTTCTCTAATTACTTTAGTTGTAAGGTTAGGTTGTTTATTTGAGACGTTTCTTGTTTCTTGAGGTAGGCTTGTATAGCTATAAGCTTCCCTCTTAGAACTGCTTTTGCTGCATCCCGTAGGTTTTGTGTCATTATGTTTTCATTGTCATTTGTTTCTAGGTATTTTTTGATTTACCCTTTGATTTCTTCGGTGATCTCTTGGTTATTAAGTAGTGTGTTGTTTAGCCTCCATGTGTTTGTATTTCTTACAGATTTTTTCCTGTAATTGATATCTAGTCTCATAGCGTTGTGGTCGGAAAAGATACTTGATACGATTTCAATTTTCTTAAATTTACCAAGGCTTGATTTGTGACCCAAGATATGATCTGTCCTGGAGAATGTTTCATGAGCACTTGAGAAGAATGTGTGTTCTGTTGTTTTTGGAAGGAATGTCCTATAAATATCAATTAAGTCCATCCTGTTTAATGTATTGTTTAAAGCTTGTGTTTCCTTATTTATTTTCATTTTGGATGATCTGTCCATTGGTGAAAGTGGGGTGTTAAGTCCCCTACTATGATTGTGTTACTGTCGATTTCCCCTTTTATGGCTGTTAGTATTTGCCTTATGTATTGAGATGCTCCTATGTAGGGTGCATAAATATATACAATTGTTATATCTTCTTCCTGGATTGATCCCTTGATCATTATGTAGTGTCCTTCTTTGTCTGCTGTAATAGTCTTTGTTTTAATGTCTATTTTGTCTGATATGAGAATTGCTACTCCAGCTTTCTTTTGATTTCCATTTGCATGGAACATCTTTTTCCATCCCCTCACTTTCAGTCTGTATGTGTCCCTAGTTCTGAAGTGGGCCTCTTGTAGACAGCATATATAAGGGTCTTGTTTTTGTATCCATTCAGCCAGTCTATGTCTTTTGGTTGGAGCATTTAGTCCATTCACATTTAAGGTAATTATCGATATGTATGTTCCTATTCCCATTTTCTTAATTGTTTTGTGTTTGTTATTGTAGATCTTTTCCTTCTCTTGTGTTTCCTGCCTAGAGAAGTTCCTTTAGCATTTGTTGTAAAGGTGGTTTGGTTGTGCTGAATTCCCTTAACTTTTGCTTGTTTGTAAAGGTTTTAATTTCTCCATCAAATCTTAATTAGATCCTTGCTGGACAGAGTAATCTTGGTTGTAGGTTTTTCCCTTTCATCACTTTAAATATGTCCTGCCACTCCTTTCTGGCTTGCAGAGTTTGTGCTGAGAGATCAGCTGTTAACCTTATGGGGATTCCCTTGTATGTTATTTGTTGTTTTTCCCTTGCTGCTTTTAATATTTTTTCTTTGTATTTAATTGTTGACGGTTTGATTAATATGTGTCTTGGCATGTTTCTCCTTGGTTTTATCCTGTATGGGACTCTCTGTGCTTCCTGGACTTGATTAACTATTTCGTTTCCCATATTAGGGAAATTTTCAACTGTAAATCTTAAAATATTTTCTCAGTCCCTTTTTTTTCTCTTCTTCTTCTGGGACCCCTGTAATTAGAAAGTTGGGTGTTTAATATTGTCCCAGTGGTCTCTGAGACTGTCCTCAATTCTTTTCATTCTTTTTTCTTTATTCTGCTCTGCAGTAGTTATTTCAACTATTTTATCTTCCAGGTCACATATCCGTTCTTCTGCCTCAGCTATTCTGCTATTGATCTCTTCTAGAGAATTTTTAATTTCATTTATTTTGTTATGCATCATTGTTTGTTTGCTCTTTAGTTATTCTAGGTCCTTGTTAAACTTTTTTTGTATTTTCTCCATTCAATTTTGAAGATTTTGGATCATCTTTACTATCATTATTCTGAGTTCTTTTTCAGGTAGACTGCCTATTTCCTATTCATTTGTTAGGTCTGGTGGGCTTTTACCTTGGTCCTTCATCTGCTGTGTGTTTCTTTTTCTTCTCATTTTGTTTAACTTACTGTGTTTGGGGTCTTGTTTTTGCAGGCTGCAGGTTTGTAGTTTCCGTTTTTTTTTTTGGTGTCTGCCCCCAGTGGTTAAGGTTGCTTCAATGGGTTGTGTAGGCTTCCTGCTGGAGGGTACTAGTGCCTGTGTTCTGGTGGATGAGGCTGGATCTTTTCTTTCTGGTGGGTAGGGTCACGTCTGGTGGTGTGTTTTGGGGTGTCGGTGACCTTATTATGATTTTAGGCAGCCTCTCTGCTAAGGGTGAGGTTGTGTTCCTGTCTTGCTAGTTGTTTGGCATAGGGTATCCTGCACTGGAGCTTGCTCGTCATTGAGTGGAGCTGGGTCTTGGCGTTAAGATGGAGATTTCTGGGAGATTTTTGCTGTTTGATATTACGTGGAGCTGGGAGGTCTCTTGTGTACCAGTGTCCTGAAGTTGGCTCTCCCACTTCAGAGGCACAGCCCTGACGCCTTGCTGGAGCACCAAGACCTGTCCTCCACACAGCTCAGAATAAAAGGGAGAAAAAGAGAAAGAAAGAAAGAAAAAGATAAAATAAAATAAGTTATTAAAATAAAAAACAAAATAATTAATAAAAAAATTTTAAAGTTATTTTTAAAAAAGAAAGAAAGAAAGAAGAGAACAACCAGACCAAAAAACAAATCCACCAATGATATCTAGCACTGAAAACTATACTAAAAAAAAAAAAGAAAGAAAAAAAGGACAGACAGAACCCTAGGACAAATGGTAAAAGCAAAGCTATACAGACAAAATCACACACAGAATCATACGCATACACACTCACAAAAAAAGAAAAAGGGAAATATATATATATATATATATATATATATATATGTCCTTGTTCCCAAAGTCCACCTCCTCAATTTGGGATGATTCGTTGTCTATTCAGGTTTTCCACCAATGCAGGGTATATCAACTTGACTGTGGAGCTTTAATCCACTGCTTCTGAGGCTGCTGGGAGAGATTTCCCTTTCTCTTCTTTGTTCGCACAGCTCCTGGGGTTCAGCTTTGGATTTGGCCCCGCCTCTGTATGTAGGTCGCCTGAGGGCATCTGTTCTTCGCTCAGACAGGACGGGGTTAAACGAGCAGCTGATTCGGGGGCTCTGACTCACTCAGGCCCGGGGGAGGGAGGGGTACAGACGTGGGGCAAACCTGCGGCGGCAGAGGCCGGCATGATGTTGTACCAGCCTGAGGCTTGTCGTGTGTTCTCCCGGGGAAGTTGTCCCTGGATCTCGGGACCCTGGCAGTGGCGGGCTGCACAGGCTCCCAGGGGGCGAGGTGTGGAGAGTGACCCGTGCTTGCACACAGGCTTCTTGGTGGCGGCAGCAGCGGCCTTATCGTCTCATGCCCGTCTCTGGTGTGCACACTGATAGCCGCGGCTCGAGCCCGTCTCTGGAACTCCTTTAAGCAGCACTCTTAATCCCCTCTCCTCACGGACCAGGAAACAAAGAGGCAAGAAAAATTCTCTTGTGTTTCCGGCAGCTCCAGACCTTTTCCCGGACTCCTCCCGGCTAGCTGTGGCATACTGGTCCCTTCAGGCTGTGTTCACGCCGCCAACCCCAGTCCTCTCCCTGGGATCCGACCGAAGCCTGAGCCTCAGCTCCCAGCCCCCGCCCGTCCTGGCGAGTGAGCAGACAAGCCTCTCAGGCTGGTGAGTGCTGGTCGGCACCGATCCTCTGTGTGGGAATCTCTCTGCTTTGCCCTCCGCACCCCTGTTGCTGCCCTCTCCTCCGTGGCTCCGGAGCTTTCCCCCTCCACCACCCGCAGTCTCCGCCCATGAAGGGGCTTCTAGTGTGTGGAAACCTTTCTTCCTTCACAGCTCCCTCCCACTGGTGCAGGTCCCGTCGCTATCCTTTTGTCTCTGTTTATTCTTTTTTCTTTTTCCCTACCCAGGTACGTGGGGAGTTTCTTGCCTTTTGGGAGGTCTGAGGTCTTCTGCCAGCGTTCAGTAGGTGTTCTGTAGCAGTTGTTCCACGTGTAGATGTATTTCTGATGTATTTGTGGGGAGGAAGGTGATCTCCATGTCTTACTCTTCCACCATCTTCTGAACATTCTCTAGTAGTTTTCTGGTGGCATCTTTAGGATTATCTATGTGTAGTATAATGTTATCTGCAAACAGGGACAGTTTTACTTCTTCTTTTCCAATTTGTATTCCTTTTATTTCTTTTTCTTCTCTGACTGCTGTAGCTAGGACTTCCAAAGCTACGTTGAATAATAGTGGCGAGAATGGACATCCTTGTCTTGTTCCTAATCTTAGAGGAAATGCTTTCAGTTTTTCACCATTGAGAATATGCTTGCTGTGGGTTTGTCGTATATGGCTTTTATTATGTTGAGGTAGGTTCCCTCTCTGCCCACTTTCTGGAGAGTTTTTTAAATCATAAATGGGTGTTGAATTTTGTCAGAAGTTTTTTCTGCATCTATTGAGATGATCATATGGTTTTTATTCTTCAGTTTGTTAATATGGTGTATCACATTGATTGATTTGCGTATACTGAAGGATCCTTGCATCCCTGGGATAAATCCCACTTGATCATGATGTATGATCCTTTTAATGTGTTGTTGGATTCTCTTTGTTAGTATTTTGTTGAGGATGTTTGCATCTATATTCATCAGTGATATTGGTCTGTAATTTTCTTTTTCTTGTAGTATCTTTTTCTGGTTTTGGTATCAGGGTGATGGTGGCCTCATAGAATGAGTTTGGGAGTGTTCCTTCCTTTGAAATTTTTTGGAAGAGTTTGAGAAGGATGGGTGTTACATCTTCCCTGAATGTTGTGAAACCCTCCGGTCCTGGATTTTCTTTGTTGGAAGATTTTTAATCACAGTTTCAATTTCATAACTTTTGATTGGTCTGTTCATATTTTCTATTTCTTCCTGGTTCAGTCTTGGAAGGTTATACCTTTCTAAGAATTTGTCCATTTCTTCCAGGTTGTCCATTTTATTGACATAGAGTTGCTTGTAGTAGTCTCTTAGGATGCTTTGTATTTCTGTGGTGTCTGTTGTAACTTCTCCTTTTTCATTTCTAATTTTATTGATTTGAGTCCTCTCCCTCTTTCTTGATGGGTCTGGCTAAAGGTTTATCAATTTTGTTTATCTTCTCAAAGAACCAGCTTTTAGTTTTATTGATCTTTGCTATTGTTTTCTTTGTTTCTATTTCATTTATTTCTGCTCTGATCTTTATGATTTCTTTCCTTCTACTAACTTTGAGTTTTGTTTGTTTTTCTTTCTCTAGTTCCTTTAGGTGTAAGGTTAGTTTGTTTATTTGAGATTTTTCTTGTTTCTTGAGGTAGGATTGTATTGCTATAAATTTCCCTCTTAGAACTCCTTTTGCTGCATCCCATAGGTTTTGGATTGTCATGTTTACATTGTCGTTTGTCTCTAGGTATTTTTTGATTTCCTCTGATTTCTTTAGTCATCTCTATGTTATTTAGTAACATATTGTTTAGCCTCCATGTATTTGTGTTTTTAGGTTTTTTTCCCTGTAATTGATTTCTAATCTCATAGCGTTGTGGTCAGAAAAGATGCTTGATATGATTTCAATTTTTTTAAATTTACTGAGGCTTGATATGTGACCCAAGATGTGATCTATCCTGGAGAATGTTCCATGTGCACTTGAGAAGAAGGTGTAATCTGCCGTTTTTGGATGGAACGTCCTATAAATATCAATTAAATCTATCTGGTCTGTCGTGTAATTTAAATCTTGTGTTTCCTTACTAATTTTCTGTCTGGGTGATCTGTCTGTTCGTGTAAGTGAGGTGTTAAAGTCCCCCAATATTATTGCGTTACTGTCGATTTCCTCTTTTATAGCTGTTAGCATTTGCTTATGTATTGTGGTGCTCCTGTGTTGGATGCATATGTATTTATAATTGTTATGTCTTCTTCTTGAGTTGATCCCTTGAGCATTATGTAGTATCCTTCCCTGTCTCCTGTAATGTTCTTTATTTTAAAGTCTATTTTATCTGATATGAGTATTGCTACTCCAGCTTTCTTTTGATTTGCATTTGTGTGGAATGTCTTTTTCCATTCCCACACTTTCAGTCTGTATGTGTCCCTAGGTCTGAAGTGGGTCTCTTGCAGAAAGCATATAGATGGGTCTTGTTTTTGTATGCATTCAGTGAGCCTGTGTCTTTTTTTTTTTTTTTTTTTTTGTGGTACGTGGGCCTCTCACTGTTATGGCCTCTCCCGTTGCGGAGCACAGGCTCCGGACGCGCAGGCTCAGCGGCCACGGCTCATGGCACTAGCCGCTTCACGGCATGTGGGATCTTCCCGGACCGGGGCACGAACCCGTGTCCCCTGCATTGGCAGGCGGACTCTCAACCACTGTGCCACCAGGGAAGCCCCGAGCCTGTGTCTTTTGGTTGGAGCATTTAATCCATTCACATTTAAGGTGATTATCGATATGTATGTTCCTATTACCATTGTCTTAATTGTTTTGGTTACGTTTTTGTAGGTCCTTTTCTTCTCTTGTGTTTCCCACTTAGAGAAGTTCCTTTAGCATTTGTTGTAGAGCTGGTTTGGTGGTGCTGAATTCTCTTAGCTTTTGCTTGTCTGTAAAGCTTTTGAATTCTCAGTTGAATCTGAATGAGATCCTTGCTGGGTAGAGTAATCTTGGTTGTAGTTTCTTCCCTTTCATCACTTTAAATATATCGTGCCACTCCCTTCTGGCTTGTGGAATTTCTCCTGAAAAATCAGCTGTTAACCTTATGGGAGTTCCCTTGTATGTTATTTGTCGTTTTTCCCTTGTTGTTTTGAATAATTTTTCTTTGTCTTTAATATTTTTCAGTTTGATTACTACTTGTCTTGGTGTGTTTCTCCTTGGGTTTATCCTGCCTGGAACTCTCTGTGCTTCCTGGACCTGGGTGGCTATTTCCTTTCCCATGTTAGGGAAATTTTCGACTATTATGTCTTCAGTTATTTTCTCCGGTCCTTTCTCTCTCTCTTCTCCTTCTTTGACCTCTATACTGTGAATGCTGGTGCATTTAATGTTGTCCCAGAGGTCTCTTAGGCTGTCTTCATTTCTTTTCATTCCTTTTGCTTTACTCTGTTTCACAGCAGTGAGTTCCACCATTCTGTCTTCCAGGTCACTTATCCATTCTTCTGCCTCAGTTATTCTGCTATTGATTCCTTCTAGTGTATTTTTCATTTCAGTTATTGTATTGTTCATCTCTGTTCTGTAATTCTAGGTGTTTGCTCTTTAATTCTTCTAGGGCTTTGTTAAACATTTCTTGCATCTTCTTGATCTTTGCCTCCATTCTTTTTCCGAGGTCCTGGATCATCTTCCCTATCATTATTCTCAATTCTTTTTCTAGAAGGTTGCCTATCTCCACTTCATTTAGTCATTTTTCTGGGGTTTTATCTTGTTCCATCATTTGGTACATAGTCCTCTGCCTTTTCATTTTGTCTATCTTTCTGTGAATATGGTTTTCGTTCCACAGACTGCAGGATTGTCATTCTTCTTGCTTCTGCTGTCTGCCCTCTGGTGGATCCAAACCTTCTAGTAATCTTTTTCCTGACTCCTATATTCAGAAATGGGGCCTGGAAGTTGACTGATCAGAAAAGAGGGCTTTCTTCGTACAACTTTATTTACTCATAAGGTCTACTTGTTAGAAGTGCACATGCACCTTCTTGTGATTCAGTTGCTTTCTAGGGTGGAGGGGCTGAGCTACTCAAGTGGGGCCTCAGGCCTCAACATCAACATCACCTGGGAAGTTGTCAAAAATGCAGAATCTCAGGCTCTGACTCAGACTTGTTGAATTAGAATCTACCTTAGAATGATCTCAGAGGATTAGTATGCACATTAACATTTAACAAGCACTCGTTTAGAGAATCCAAATTCAGAGATATGAGAAATTAATACACTCTAGCAATCAGGAGTGGCCAACACAAGCTCATTAACTTTGTTTCATCACTAGATCTTCTATCCTTAAAAACATCAGTGTACATTCTCCTTTCCTCACCTTTTAAGACAAGATAATCACAATCATAACTTTATGAAACCCTCTACACAAGCAAGTAACTAGAAATGAGATTTGCATTTTGGGGCTGTGAACATCGATATCCAGATTCGTTGTTTCCTATTCAAATACACATGTCTAAAATTCTATCAGAGTTACCCAGTGTTTCTTAAAAACCAAGGGCAGATTGTCTCTGAAAAGAAAATAATCATGTTTTATTGTTAAGCAACTAAAATCAATGTGATGACTGAAAACAATTAAGAATGATTTTTTGGCTCCAGATACACTTCTAGGATTTGAGATATGGGTCATCAACAGAGAAGCCAAGGTCAACCAATCAAAATATGAGTGAAAAAGCAAGGAAAATAAGTGGGTATCAGGCTGAGTGCTGTTACAAAATGAAGGAGGCAGGAAGATGAATTCTGTTAGATGATAACCATCAAACACTGAGTGAATTGACAAGAAAAGTGGGTTTCATGTGGACCTCACTGGAAAAAACAAAGGCTGAGATTCTGCTATGATATCTCTACATAGAAGACAAAGAATCAAGGACACTAAGATTGAAAGGAATCTGGAAGCAGAAATTAAAATCATGAAGTATCTCTTTTCACAACATTAATCAAAATTTACGTTCCAAGAAGACTATAAGAATTTGAACTTTTAATCTGACACTGAGACTTGTAGCGGCCCTCAGTCTTCTGAACAAGTTTCTGTGGTTCTGCCAGGAGAAAACCCTCACTTTTTAAAGTCATTTGTCTCATACAGAATACTATTGAGCCTAAGGACATTCACATCAATGTCAGTGTTGTCAAGAAAACATCTTAAAGGCTGGGAATACCTTTCTGATTTTTGTGTTTTGATGAATTTGTTGTTAAGAATGTGCCTTGAGAAATATAAAATCTTTCAATTCTGGATCAAGAATGATTGTTTTTTTGATTTTTTTTCTTGACATCTTTATTGGAGTATAATTGCTTTACAATGTTGTGTAAGTTTCTGCTGTATAAAAAAGTGAGTCGGCTATATGTATACGCATATCCCCATATCTCCTCCCTCTTGTGTCTCCCTCCCACCCTCCCTATCCCACCCCATAGGTGGACACAAAGCCCTGAGCTGTGGACCAAGAATGATTTTTACAATGAACTCACTTTTGGGGAAGAAGGGCTGATATGACGTCTTGTGAAAATTTAGATTTGTAAGTTAAAGTTAGCTTGGAGATAAAAGTTGAAGTTCTGAAACTTTTGTGGCCTATAGCTTTTTTTTTTTTTTTTTTTTGCGGTACGCGGGCCTCTCACTGTTGTGGCCTCTTCCGTTGCGGAGCACAGGCTCCGGACGCGCAGGTTCAGCGGCCATGGCTCACGGGCCTAGCCGCTCCGTGGCATGTGGGATCTTCCCGGACCGGGGCACGAACCCGTGTTCCCTGCATCGGCAGGCGGACTCTCAACCACTGCGCCGCCAGGGAAGCCCTGGCCTATAGCTTTGATGTGCAATTCTCACTTTCTTATCTGGACCTTTCGTTTTAACAGGCTAATCTTTTATAAGAAATGTATTCATGGAAGCAGTAGAAACTACAGCACTGATAGGTCACTTTGATTGAGTAGGTGTTTTTATTTTAATTCAATAAGTAAATTAAGGTGGGTTTCTTGCTGTGAGCAATGTTTACTCACTATAATAATGGGTGTAATATGTTGTGTGAGATCTTGTGCTTCTTTTAAAAAAAGGACGGGCTTCCTTGGTTGAGAGTCCACCTGCCGATGCAGGGGACACGGCTTCGTGCCCCGGTCCGGGAAGATCCCACATGCCATGGAGCAGCTAAGCCTGTGAACCATGGCCGCTGAGCCTGTGCGTCCGGAGCCTGTGCTCCGCAACGGGAGAGGCCACAACAGTGAGAGGCCCGTGTACTGCAAAAAAAAAAAAAAAAAGGATGTTCCTTTTGTAAAGCCCCATTAAATATATATTTCCTTTTCTTGACCTTTGTACTCATTTCATGACTGAAATAGGATTCTATAAATGAATAATTATAATGTATTTCAAACAACTTTGAACTATAATTACTATTATCTCTTAGCTCCCCAGGTGATTAATTTTGCCTTGAATCATAGTGACCTGAGATTTTAAAAAATTAAACTAATGTTTTATAGGCTTTGTAATCAGAAAAGCATCAGCACACATGTACAGATTACATATATAGCCATAAAAGTACACAGTATGTGGCTTATGTCAGAATTTCCCTGAATAAATATTTATTTGAACTTGTAAGTTTATGGTATTTATGACCCTCAGTCTTTTAGGAACAAGTATTTATATGGTCATTGGAATCATTCACTTACTTTTGGTGAAAATAACAGGAAACTCTGGGATAATTTTGTGATCTAGGGTATTGGTTCTCAAATTTCAATGCGTATATTAATCATTGTCCAATCTGGAGAGAGAAACAACACATTAATTCAAACAGAGAAAGTTTAATATAAAGAATTATTAACTAGTAATGGGACATAACTACTAAGGGGCAAAAAGAACTCTAAAGAAGACAAGAATGACAAATATAGGGGCAGTCAGTAGCTCTAGGGTTGAGGCAGAGTACACAGGGATTGAACACATTCCCCCATCACTAAGGCTGAGGGTCAGACTTCTTTGAAGGGTGTAACTGAGGTCCATTGGATGGTGGAGAAATTCACTGAGGTATCACAGGCCAAGTGAGTGGAGTGACAGTTCCACTCAAGAGTATCTGCAAAAACTTCAAAGTGGCTTGAGAACTTGCATTCATATAAATATTAGAACATTTAAACTGCTTCACTAACTTCTAGGGGTTTGGGGAGCTTTTATCGGTATTGGAATAATAGGAAAAATGTCTTACATTTGTGTAAAACTTTATGCAGATTGTTTCATGTATGTTTTCTCATTTAAAACCCACAGGTCTATATACTTTGATAAGGATTAGGGCCAAATTTCTTAGAATGACTGATATGCTTTCAGAGCATGAATTTAACATATTTCTCTAGACTCATTTCTCATCAGTTCCTACGCTCCATTCCTAAAAGTTATAACAGATGCTTTCTTAATCCCCGTTTAACCCCCTCATTGGATTTGTAATAGTCCCCATTCTTTCTGTAAAACATACTAACTGATGTTTATAGCCTGCAGAACATACCTGGCTAGCAGGAAACTCTCTAGTATGCGCTAAACTCCTGCTTCTACCAGTTGGAGTTGTATACTCACGAAGAATCAGATGAGTGTGTACATGTGCTCCCAAATCTGTTGATTTAAGTTAAACTTATTATTATAATTATGTAATTCAGTGAAAGTGAATGTAAAGCATTATAATATTAGTACAGAAAGAGAGTATAATATTAGTACAAAAATATTAGTACAAACAGCATTATAATATTAGTACAAAAAGAGAGTTGCGTGTAAGAAGTACAATTGAGAATTTCTGGTTCCAGCAAGCCGGCAGGCAAAACAATCGGAAAATTCTCCTTCTAACAGCTTCTATACATGTTGGATAAAATACAATAAAAATTATTAGATATGTACAATTGCATTTATGAGAAAATGTAACCCCAGTTCCCAGGGATAAAGAAGGAACTGTTAATTAAATAAGATGAGTCTGAGCTGATGTTTAGTCTTTTTTGGAGGCTGGGGAGCATAGCTTTAATTCCTACAAGGGAGAGGAAATGAAGCTAGTCCTGGATAACCAGAGAGTTCAAAATAAAGCCCTTGTGTAAAGCCTGGATTTTGAAATCCTGCACCTTCTGTGTAAAAGTGGACTAAAAATCCACACACCAACATAAAGAGATGATGAGAAAGCTTATCTGTCTTTAGTGAAGGAAAGAAAGGAAAATCTCTGAGAACCTGGTTTCAAGGTTTGAAATGATAATATCCACAGGTTCTGGGCACCCTCAAGCTGAGAAATTCTGTGAAAATTTTAAGAAAATTGCTGTGAGCTAATGATGTCCCTGGGATACTTTAGAGAAGCAAACACAAAACCACTTTGGAGAAACATACTTTCACTCCGTGGAAGAGGATTTCAACAGAACTTGCTGAAAATGAGGTCACAATCCAAGATCACAGAACAGATGAGAAAACAACAAACCATGAATGAGAGCCGCCCGGCACAATAAGTAGAATGAATCTCCCAAACCTGCAATGGGAATGATAAAATAAGTACATTTAAAATAATTACAAATGCAGAAGGATGCATTAAAATCACGAAAAGTAAGATACAATGAAAAGACCAGATCTGTTTGTAAATAAATCAAATAGACCCCCTAGTAATGCCTACTGTGGTCATTGAAATGAAAAACCCAGTGGCTGAGTTGTGAAGGGAATGCTTATTACAGTAGTACTCTATATGTGGATCGTGTGCCAGTATAGGCCTGTTAGTGAACCCCCAAGTGGCATCTTCTGCTTTCTTCTGCCCTTTTCATGTTCTGCATATTGTATGAGTACACAGGGGTATAAAGACTATTCTAAATAGAGTGTGTTATTTAGGTTTTTAAGCTTGGTTCCTTAGCGTTTGGGACCCAGACATCAGAAGATGTATGCTAGCTGAGAAGGAGAGTTACCTTCCCATTCATGGAGTCCAGTGCTGAAAAACCTAGAGATTCATGCTTATATAGGTTGTACCATGACTAGAATCACTGCGGTGCTAAGATTTTAATTGATAAAGACATAGTGAGACCCAAGACTATTGGTTTGCCTACAGTGAATGAAAAGTTGGACCTGTACTGTGTCCAACCTAGCTCTGTAACTTAGAGAAGACATTGAAGCTCCAGGTGCTGTCTCATCCCATTGGAGTATGGTTGTTTGGAGTTTTTGAGAAAGTATGGCAGCTGTTTCCTATGGGCACTTGAGGGATTTTTGTGCAATGCAATGTTTAAGCAGTTGGCTTTTCCTCAGAGCATACACGGAATTTTTTTCAAAAAGTTTACCATAACGCTATAGCACTGAATGAAGCATGAAGTCTTTACTTGTCATTCTCAAATGACAATGGCTGAGAAGTTGAATGTAAATAACATAGAGTTAACTACAGTAGCTAGGCAAGAAGTTTCAAATGGAAAATATAAAAGAGAAATTTTAAAATATTGAGGGTAAAATGAGAAGGTCCAATATAGGTCTAAGAGTTCCAGAAGGAGGAAAGAGGGAGAATAGTAAAGAGGCAATATATAAAGATACAATGGCTGAGAATTTTCCAGAATTGCTATAAGAATATGAATAATGTCAGAAGCACAATGAATGTAAGACAGAATAAATACAAATAAATCCACAGCCATACACATTGTGATGAAACTTAACTCTACAAAGAAAACATGGAGATTTTATAGGCAACTAGAGAAAAAGTCAGCTTACAAGAGGAATGACCATTAAACATACAGCTGAATTTTTAATATCAACAACTGAAGTCTGAAGCCAGTAGAATGATATATTAAAATGCTGAAAGAAAATAATTGTTATCTAGAATGACCACACTAAACTGTCACTCAAGAGTGAGGACACAATTAAGACATTTTCAGAAAAACAAGATGGAGTGAATCTAGCACCCATAGAGCCTCACTACAAGAACTTATGAAGGGTATATTTTAGTAAGAAGAAAATTTAACCCAAACGAAGGAGTGGGAAACAAAAAGCAATGGTGACCCAAGAAATTGATAAAATTTCAATAAAACTAAACAAGTACTGACTGTATAAAGCTATAATAATAATGTTGAATATAAATGGTGGTGAGGCAGTGGGGCAGCAGAGTTTAAAAGCAAGGCTGAATTTAAATGCAGGGCAAAAATAACAAGATTGAAAGTGATCTCAGAGTTAAAATATTCTAAGTTTCTTTCTTTGGGATGAGTGAAGACATATAGATTAATTTTATAGTTAATATTCCAATATATATTAAAATATGAATAATCATTAAAATAACAATAGATTGTATAGCTTCCAAACTAATATAAAGAATAAGACAACCAATTCAACAGAAGTTAAGAAGGGAAAAATAGGAAGTTCATCAAAACTTGTTTAATAGAAATTTGAAAATAATAGAGTAGAAATAAATGGAAATATTTCAATATTACACCAAATACAGATGAACTAGCTTAGTAACTAAGAGCAGAGAATCTTGGATAAGGTTTTTTGTTTTTTTTTTTAATGCAGCTCTGTAATATTTAAAAGAGACTCACCTAAAACTTGACACAGAGGGCTAAAATTAAAGGATAAAAATTGTATTCTAGGTCATACTAAATAAAATAAAGTTAATACAGATACGTTAATAACAAATACTGTTTAAGAATTAAGAGCATTACTCCTTAGTTATTAAGAATTAAGAGCATTTTACATGATGATAAGAAAGAACATTTCACTTGGAAAGTAGGTCAATTCAAGACTTGTATGTACCCAATATCATATAAATGGGGGAAAGGTCCCCAACTCATTTTTTGAGGCTAGTATATTTTTGATAGCAAAATTAGAAAAGGACAGCATGTAAATAGGAAATTATAGGTTATGTTCACTTATGAACAGAGATGAGTATAAAATATATAATAAATAATCAAATATGATTATCTCAGGAATATTCAATATATAAAAATTTTACTGTAATATTAAGGGATAACAACCATTCAGTACCTCAAATATTTGCAAAAAAATTCTGGAAAAAATATCAACACTCATTTATGGTAAAATCTCTTAGCAAACTAGAATAGAACAAAACTTCTTTAATCGGATAAAGGTATCTAACAAAAATATATAATGAATATCATTCTTAGAAGTATTCTGGGTGAGAACAGGCCAAAGACATCCTCTATTCTTGCTCGTATTTAGCATTGTATTAGAAGTCCTAATTGGCACAATAAGAGAAAAAAGAAGATTGATTGGCATTTGCCATTGTTTTCAGGGTCTATATAGAAAATGCAAGATTTTACAAACCATTAGAATTAATCAGTAAGGCAAATATACTGTTTGATTTATCAACAATATCAAAACATCAGAAGTAATGCCTTTATCTCATCAAGTAATAATTAGAGAATATAATTTTAGAAGTATGTTATTTGTAATTGCAAGAAATACTCTAAAGAACCAAAGAATAAATATAAGAAAAGTCATTCAAGACGACTATAAAGAAAATAATAAATTTTATTGAAAGACAACAAGGGAACCTAGATGAATGAAGAACCATATCATGTTTCTGAATGAATAGATTCGGTATGATAAAGTCTCCTCTAATTAATACCTATATTCAACATGATTACAAAATGAGCAGGATTTTTCAGGGAACTTGGCTATCTGATTCAGAAACTCACATAGAAGAGTAAATGAAAAAGGACAGTCAAGACAATTTGGAGGAAGAGGAATAACTAGAGGGAGGGATATTATCTGTTATCAAGATTTATTGTAAAGCTCTAGGAATGAAAAGAGTGGTATTGATATATGGATAAAAAAATTAGACCGTTAGACCTCGAAATAGACTTAAGTATATATGAGTTTGGTCATTGACATTAACAACATTACAAATAAGTGAGAAAATGTTAATTCTTAAAAAAAAGTGGTGCTAGGACAACTAGATATCTACATGAAAAAAATTACATCTCTATGTCATAACACACACACTCACACGCACACTCACATGCACACACACAGATGGATTAAAGACCAAAATTAGATAAGCAAATATTAAACACTTTAAGAAAAACATGTAGAAGAGCTTCATAACTTTGGTATAGGAAGATTTTTTGAATAAGACACAAAAAAATACAAGCCAAAAAAAGAAAAGATGGTTACAATTGACTACATTAAAAACTAAAACAAAATTGAGAAGACAACCCAGCATCTAGGAGAAGATATTTGCAGTGCATGTAAAGATTAGGATCTAAAGTATATTAAGAAATCATAACTCAATAAGAAAAAGACAGAAAATAACTATGAGAAATATGGAGAAAAGATATAACATGTAATTCACAGAGGGTGAAACCTGACAGGCCAATAAACGTATAAGAAATGTCCAACTTCTAATTATCCGAGAACTTTAAAACAACAGTGATATACATTTATGTTATTACTGAGATTAACAAAAATGAAGAAGTCTGATAACTCCAAGTATTTGTGAGGTTGTGGGACCATTGCTGGTGGAACAATAAATAGGACAGCTACTTTGAAGAACTATTTGGAAATATCAAGAAAAATTGGAACTGCATAAACTCTATGACTCAGAAATTCTACCTCTAGGTATGCACGAGGGCTACGGCACAGCAGAAACCTTGGAGCTGGGCAATGCACAGCCCTTCACGTCAGAACAGATCTCACAAATGTGCATAGAGACCATTCTAAAAAACTGGAGGAAAAACTAGGGATTTGAAGCTCATACTCATTAGAAATTGTTCTTCTGCTTCCACTCGGTTTTAAGAAGTTGAAACTGGAAACTGTAGACATATTTTGATATTTATGTAAGAAATAAAAATCTATGACCCCTATCAAAAGGCATATACTGAAGAAAAAAGTTTCTTGCCCTATATCAAAAGAATGAAGAATACATATACCTCGATATGTTTATATAAGAATGTAAAAGTTCTGAACAAAACAAAATGCAATGTTGCTTTGTTTTACAAGGTAGTTGCATTCCTGGAAAATTAAAAAATATTCCTGGATATTTGAATGATACCAAAAAAAAAAAAAAAGAAGAAAACATATCCTTTGTGGTTTATATGTAAAACCGAGTTAGCATCAAGGCTCACATAATTATAAACAAGTTTTTTAGCTCCTAAATGCTTGGCATGATACTTGACATTTGAGTCACGTGAGAAGCAGTACACTTCTTTGCGTGGGGAATTGATCCAGTGTAATGATGGTTCGCTTCCCTGACCTCTACCCACTAAATGCCAGTTGTGCCCCAGTCACTGAGATAATAAGCCCCCTAGACCCAGCTCAAGCATTTTCTCCTTCCTGGAGAGCTCTTTTATTAATAATTTCTCTGTGCCCCTGAAGTGCATGTGACCACTATAACACTGAACCTTTTGTATAACAATGAGCTGTTTACATATCTGTTCTCTCCTGCAGACCATGGTTTCCCAGAGGACTGGGACCACATGTTATTTTATATATCCAGAACCTAGAAGTGCACAATAAATGTTTGTTGTATGAATATAATTTAATCAAATCTAGCCTTTTGGGTTTGAGTTTCTAGCTTGTCATTGGAGTGCTTGCTGCCTGTCTTTTTTTTCCCCTTCCCAAGTTTTTATCTATAAAAAAAGAGTCATTTAGCAGAAGGCATCTTCATTTTTTTTTTTTTTAAAGTCTATCGTGTACTGCTGTACCTCAGATCAGTCCCTATTAACTGAATGTCTTCATTTACAGAGCAATTAGGGTAAAGAGTGTGGTGGCTCTTGTTAGGGAACTATGTAAATATATCTGGCCAACATTTGAGAAATACTGGAAGACCTGGATCTTGCATGCATTCTTTACTCCTCTGTAGGACGGACACCCTTAATGTTTCCCCCTTCTTTTGGCTATATCTTTATCAAACAACTCTCATTTGGCCAGTTCCGGTCCAACATTCGTCATAAAGATATACCCTGTGGATCTAGACAAGACTTCACATTCTAAGGTACATGGATTGATGGGATGGTCTTACTAACCGAAATAAGATTTTTCACAATCTTTAAATCATAAGTGGCATTCATTGAACACAAGAAGAAATCAAGGGGCTTCATGAACAGATTTATAAATTTTCTTCTTTCTGCATTTTAATTATACTGGCATTTTAATTACATTGTAATTGCATTTTAATTGCATGTATTTGTATAAATTAAAAAATAATTAGAGCTCTGCAGCACTATGGGAAACTAATTTATGCATATAGACCTTGAAAAATGTACACGTGAAGAATGATTTCATAGCTCTCACCATGTTAGACACTTTAAAACTGTCCTTACTGAAAGGTCTATAGCTATCTAGATGGATGTGCCTTTCCTGTTCTTTCTGTGACTGAGAGAGAGAGAGAGACAGATCTAGAGCTTGAATGGAGGGCAGTTCTTGGTATTTATGGGACTCCCAGCTTGGAAAGTCCTTTACATATATATGTTTTATGCAAGAATTACACTGTATGACTCCTGTATGAATATATATATTCTGTTTTCTGATAGGAGTCAGACATTGTATTTCTTACATAAATCGTATATATATTGAATACATTTATATATATATATATATTATTTTTTCTAGCTTAGCCCTGAGAAGTTTCTGTGCTCTGATTGCATGTGGGTGGTAAGGACAGAGGATGAGTCACTAAATTAGGGCAACAGAACCAATGAATTTTTAACAATACTCCTGACACAGGTTATCATGGCAAAGCATATGCGAGATGTACGGGCTATTCATTCAACAGGCATTTAATGAACGCCTACTGGGTGTTTGGCACTACTGAAGTATGGCCCCATCCCATTTCATAGGTCATTTACCCCAAAGCAATATGGATTTTCCAGCTTTTACTTCCTTCTCCTTACTCAATGTCTTAGCTTCCATCAGAAACCTGAGCATTACATGATTTTGGCAAATTGTGGATTGGGCTCCCTTATATCGTAGTTCTCTGCTGCTTCAGAGAGAGCCCTCCCTTCATCTACCCAATATCCCAGAGAGTTCTTAGTGGCAGGTTTATTGCTTAAAAATTGCATTTTTATCTTTTTGGAAAGAAAAAGTCTAAGAAGGCTAGTAACTAAGATTGTATTATTCCCTTGCCTTGAGATAATGGCACCAAAAGCTCTTGTAAGCAAGAGGACCCAAAGTAAGTAAACTTCCTGTCCTCTCCTATCTCATGGTCTGTACTTGAGTTGTTTTCTCTGCCTGCTTCTGGGCGATCCTCCTATACAAGCAGCCTTCGTTCCATCCCTCCGAAGAAAACTTCTGAGTGCCCCATGTAGAATTATTCCTTCCCTGTCTTTTGTTCTTATAGCACATTCTGCATCCTTCTCTTTTGTAACACTTAGGTTAGAGTTATATTTTAATTGGCAGTACCTGGAGGTCAGGGACGGTGTCTAATTTCTTTTTAGCCACCTGAAGGATTCGATGTTTGGCTTTGTCTCTGATAGATATAACCTGAGTTTGGGATTCAAGGGTCAAATATCTTCAGGGGTGTGTGTGTGTGTGTGTGTGTGTGTGTGTGTGTGTGTGTGTGTGTGTGTGTGTGTGTGTGTGTGTGTGTGTGTGTGTGTGTGTGTGTGTGTGAACTACAAGCCCCTATTATAATTTTCTATGATCTTTTATCACAGGAAAACACAAGTCAGTCAACATTCTCAGGGAAATTTGTGGGCTCTCTTCTGGGCTGTAGCTGGGTTTCCTGGCCTTGTTTGTTTTGTTTTTGTTTTTTTAATGGGGCTGCTCTTTGCAAAAGGAAACTCATCAACTCTTAAAACATTTTGCAGCCAGATGGTGTTCCAGGCCTTGGAAGCACACCCCTCTCTAAAGGGCATATGATGGGGAGAGAAATGGAAGGGAGTTATATCTCCTTTGGAAGTTATCGTTGGGCGTGTCCTGGAGAGAAGAGAATCCAAAAAGGAGTACTTCCCATTCGAGCCTGGTAAAACTTATCACAAGAGCCTTCTGTCCCTTGCAAACACCTAGTCAGAGTAAAGCAACTCCAGGCTCTTGCCCTTTGGACTGAACCTTATTCAGATCTATGAATAGATACTGTCCCTGAGCTTCAGAAAGACTGTGTTTACCTTTGGCCTAGCTAACTACATGAGTTAGGGTAATGCTAGTTGCTATTACAAATAGAACCCAAAATGTGTTATATCCCAAACCAACAGAAGTTGATTTCTTGTTAAGGTAGTACCAGTCCCAAGCAGTGGTTCCTTGTTGATCCATGACTCCTTTATGAAATGATTCTGACCCAGGCTTCTTCCATCCTGTGGCTCTGTCAGCCCATAGGGGTTGACATCTTCCAGTCCTATCCAGCCAATGGAACTGGAAAGGGAGTGAAGGTACAGTAACTGCTTACAAGCCTTGGTCTGGAAGTGAGGCACGTCATTTCTGTTCACTTTATATGTCTCCAGATGCAAGAGGACTGGGAAACTAGTCCCTGATTGGGCAGCTGCTCTCCAGAGACCACTCACAGCTCTGTACCCTAGAAAGGGGATTCTGAGTTTAGGGTACAGTTAGCTGCTGGGGTAGATCTGCTGCTTTTTTAGGGCAACACCATTTGTCCAGTGGCCCAGATGTTCATCTTGCATCAAATGGTTGTCTGCTGCTCTCTGCCACCTCATTACCGTTGAACCACTGAAGCAGCTTAACTTCTGCTTTCTAACAGATAGTTGGAAAGTGTCCCCAAAGTACTTCCAGGTCTGTCTCCACCTATCTTGAGCAGAGTGGGGAAGAAAGCTGACCTCTCTAATAGATACTTAATAACGGGGCTTGGTGGTGCATTTCTCACCCTTATACCAGGCAGTGCTCATCCCTCCCCTTCTCATAAGGGGCACAGCCCAGTACATCCCACTGGTTCTCCCATGGCTGAGACTGTGGGCGAGACACTTTCTAATAAATTTCACCTAAGCTTATGGTGCCTCATTTAAAACAATTGCCTTGGCAGAAGGCCTCTGCCTGTCTCCTCCAATCAGAGCTCAACACTGTGGACCCTTTAGTCCTGGAGTTTTCTTGAGCAGACTTGTTGTGAAAATGATCCTGGGGCCCCTGGTCCTGATCTCTCTGTCCCTTTTCTCCTTAGGCATCCTCTTTTTTTTTTTTTTTTTTTGCTGTACGCGGGCCTCTCACTGTTGTGGCCTCTCCCGTTGCAGAGCACAGGCTCCGGATGCGCAGGCTCAGCAGCCATGGCTCACGGGCCCAGCCGCTCCGCGGCATGTGGGATCTTCCCGGACCGGGGCACGAACCCGTGTCCCCTGCATCGGCAGGCGGACTCTCAACCACTGCGCCACCAGGGAAGCCCAGGCATCCTCTTTTTACAAGTATTGGACCTCACAACTTTCAGCCTCTCTTGGAGGTTTGATTTCATTGAATTTTAGAGTCTTCTTGAGAACAGGAACATGTTATGTGGTACAGAAAAGAAAATATTTCATAAGAATTTTACTGAGCAAATACTATGACCTATGTGGCATGAAAAAGTCTATGGGATATATGAAGAAACATAATTTATGGTCTCTGCTTATGAGGTTCTCATAAGTTAGTTAGCAAAAACTGCTAATCACCCAGGAAACAAACAAACAAAAAAAATAGTGTCGTTGTTAGGGAAAACACTGACTGAAACCACCCACACTGGCCAGGCACCACAGTAACCATTTGCATGAGTTATTTTACGACAGGAGGTCCTGGTAAGGAACACGGAACTAACAAGTCACCACCAACCCGAAGAATTCGGGAAAGGTCAAAAGGAGACGCCAGTCCATATGTCCTGCCAACTTCCCAGAATCCTTCTCGCTGGAACCCATCTTGGCTGAGCGATGAGTGCGCCACCAGGAAGGACCCTGCGTCAGAGTGATTGGAAACTAACCCCATTACAATAAAACCCGAGACTGCGAGCCACGTGGCAGAGCAGTTCTCCTGGGTTCCCTTACCCCACTGCTCTCCGCCTGGGCGCCCCTTCCCAGTAAAGTCTCTTGCTTTGTCAGCACATGTGTCTCCTCGGACAGTTCATTTCCAAGAGTTAGACAAGAGCCCACTCTTGGGCCCTGGAAGGGGTCCCCCTTCCTACAACATAGTAACAAGGTACAACTTCTAGGGTACCACCCAGATATAAGATGAACCGAGGGGAGGCATCATTATTAAGTATCCTTCTGACAGTCTTCCTTGCCATCCTTAATCTGATAAAATGCAGAACTAAGGCTGTATTTTGCCTAACCTTTCCAAGTCTGATTGAAAAAGAAAAATTTAAACTATTGCTGTTATTTATCTTTCAGCTTTATAAAGAGTGTTCATTTTTTCCAACTCTGAGAAGCGTACCAAATTATTTTGCACTGAAACAGTTTTTTCAGGATTACATATATGTATTTATTTAATTCTTGCTCATGGTAAAAATGCAAACTGAATTAAAGAGTTTACAGTGAAAAATAAGTTTCTCTTTGACCCTGTACCTCAGAGTTACCCAGACTCTCACTCCTTGAGTATAAATGCTGGGCCCTTCGTTATTCATTTTCTCCCAACTTCTTTCTCTCCATCTGCTAGGTCAGTAGTTCTCAAGTTTTATTGTGCAAAAGGAATACCTGGGGGAACTTCTTAGCAATGCAGATTCCCTTTTTCCAGAGATTCAGTGGGTCTGGGTGAGTTCAAGGAATTTGCTTTTGTACCCTGGTAATTCTGAAGCAGGTGGTGCATGGACCCTACATTAAGACACTTTTAGAAAATAATTAGGCTCTCACTGTATCGGGGACTAATCTGGTGAAGTCACAGGCCGTGGTAGATTTTACCTATTCCTATCATAATGCCATGTTCACTTTCCCAGTCTTTGACCTTCACTGGGGTTACTTTCCCTTTGGTTTCCATAGTGATGCACAGAGGTCTTCCATGTGTAATTAGCCTAAGGATGTTGATTTATTCCATTGCCTCTCTCTGACTGCCTCACTGCTGAGCTGTGGAGTGTCATTAGCTAGACTGAGAAAACTCAATTAGTTTTTGTCGACTGAAAAAAAAAGTGCACAACCTAAAAGTTGAGATTTATGTTTTATTCGGCGGACAAAACTGAGGACTTAAGCCTGGGACACAGCATCTCAGATAACTCTGAGAGACTGCTCTGAAGAGGCAAGAGAGAGGGAGCCAGGATGTACAGGAGTTTTTGCAACAAAGACCAGGTAGTTGGAACATCAAACGATTACTGGCAATTAAGGAAAACCAGATTATCTCAAGTTAAGGAATTTAGTGCTTTTCTATGTACGGGAAGATGCAAAGTCTGGGCTCATTGAAGTCATTCCTTTTATATGCACCTCAGCTATCTGGGGCCAGTATCCCGTGCTTCGCGTCCTGAGTGTCCTCAGCATGCACTGTCGGGTGTGGCTACAGCGGCTGTCCGCTAGATGTGGCGGAGGGCATCCTGCCTGCGTCCTGAGTTGCCTCAGGGCTCACCGTCAGGGCAGCTCTAATGTGATGGCTTGATGGCTGCAACATCCTTTGTTTACTGATATGACAGGTGGCATTTTTAGTTCACATCTTCTCTCTTCCTCCAGTTATATGATTGCTGTTAGCATTGGTTTTCTCATATCTCTGATGAACAGGTCACAGTCACAAAACTGTAGACTCTGGCGAGGTTACAGTAACTTGGACATTGTTTCAGCCAATCTGTAGGTGGGGAAACTGAGGCCCAGAGAGATTAAGAAACATAACCAAGGTCACAAAATAAATTAGTGGCAGAGATGACCAGAAACCTGGTTTACTAATTCTGAATCTGGTGCTTTTTTTCTCATCTTAAAAAAAATCTCCGCTAAAATCACAGGGTCCCTGAGAAGCATTCAGACGGTTCCTGTTCCCCAGTCCACCTACCACCTTGAAATATGTCCTTCTGTACCCTGTCTCTCCCCCACCCTCACTATCTCCTTGAGCCACACTAGCCCTGGTTGGGTTGTCTCACTCAGGAGAGCGATAGTGCGAATTATTTCCAAACGCTTGAACATGGCAAAATCTCATCTAGTTGAACCTCAGGTCACCAAATACAGCAATTTTGAGTGGAAAGAGCTGTGGTTACGTTAAGTCTCTGTGGGAACGCAGGAGCTCATCATTCTTATTCTCAGCTTCCTCCAACAAAGAACCAAGGAACAGTCCTTATTACTTTTCAGAGGTTGCGGGAGGGTTGAGGTCACACAAAGGTTGCTTGGTTTACAGTCTCATCCCGCCTCTCCTGCTACTGACAAGGCAGCGGGTGGTTTAGAGATGGCTGCCTCCCTTTAAGGCCTATTTGCTGATGTTTTGAGACATTTATCCAATCTCAAGAAACTCAAGGGACCCGATTTCAACTTTGAATTATATATTATCCATATCTGGGATGGAATGGGCAATTTTAATGGAAAAATCTCATCAGTCAGGCCAGGGACTGGGCAAGGCTTTGATTTATATGCTTGTTGAAAGCATCTATATTGATGTAAAATTTTTACAGTTCTATGAATTTAATAATATTTTAACCTGAATATGATTCTTGACACACACACACCCCGCACACACACACATATATCCGTGTATTCTTCCTTCTTTTTTAACCTTTGGTGAAATATTAACTTACTCTACCATACATTTGATAACATCCCCAGAGATTAGCCAGGAGAAATATCAGGATGCCCTTGGAGGAATGTCTGTCTTGATGAGAACAAGAAAGATTCCAGGAAAAAAGGCTCAGTTCCTGAAATAAATTACAGTAACTTCAGGAAGGCAATTAAGTATCTGTTGATAGATACATTTACTAGACTAGTGACTTTTCCCACACTTCCATAATTCAGATACAGGAAATTTCCATAATTCAGGAAAAGGAAATTAACTGGGGCTTTTGGATAGAAACGGTGAGAAATGGGAATTAGTTAGCATTTACAAGCCTATAGGCACATATAGTTTTATGCTTCTGTAATTAGAGCTGTTGGTGAATCACTCCAATACCCTGATTGCTTTAGTTGCAGTCTTTCAAACAGGTATTTACCTTAAGCTTGAAGATAGATATAGGCATGAAAACAATGCTGTCTTATTTAATCTGTTGTCACATGTCGCTGGTAAATCAGCTTCTCTCTAACTGTAAGATAAGGATCGATGCTATTTTGTTTGTGTGTGTTATTCTTGGAATTCTGCACCCCTGGGAAAACGTTGTCAAAGGTTGCATTAGCCATGCAGTGAGGCGGGGACAGCGAATCCAGGCACACACTCAAGGTAGAAAACCTGCCATAAATGTCTGCTGCCATTACTCTATGCATCAGTGCTTATAATTTCTAAGGAGCAAAACTATCCATTGCTATTTTTAGTCCACTTACTTTCTTTTGAGGATAATGGTCATTATTCTGACATTTTGTTTCTTAAATACTTCCCCCTGCTCTGGAAATCCAAGTAGACGATTAGTTTTCCATCCAAATGTTTTCATACCTTCTGCACAGTTGGGCTGGGCTCATGTGCATTTAGTTTTCTTGGGAGGGCTAATGATTTGATTTTCAAAAGGTCAGTTGCTGACACACAACCTGTAAAATACTTAGCTGTCCAAGGTGTTTTTCACTCATTCCTCAAACACTGAGTTTAGTTTTGGTCTTTTTAATTCACTACTGAAGATCAGTTGCCTCAAGGAGTTTCAATATTACATTACAGCATAACAAACTGTCCAGTATCACACTAATGGCCTATTTAGGAATTAAATACTTTTTTTCTGGTTTTAAGCAATTTCTAATTTTGATGCAGATCAGTCACCCTCTATAAGGATGGAGTTAATAAGTCCCTGAAGGGACACATCACTAGCCAGGTCATAAACATCATGCACGGCTTGCTCTTTCAGCCATAAGGCAGGAGGAGAACAAATGCATCTATTTTCCCCCAGCATCATATTTGTGGTCTGAAGATGCTTGAAAAATTACAGTCGTTATATTGTTGTTGTTATTTTTTGCAACGTTTCTGAAATCTGGGTCTATCTATCTATCTCTCTCTCTGGTACTTTTCTCTTTATATCTCTTCCCCAAGAATTTCCTCTCTAAGATGTCTTCTCTCAAAATGATATCCAAAACAGAAGGCAAGTGCTGGGGGTGAATATAATATACTATTTGAAACTTGGCCATGTAAGCCATTGTCCGGAAAATTCAGGCAAAAGAACGAGTTAGCGAGGGAAGAAGTTACTCAACATATTTGTTTTGGCTGCTCACAGTGATCAGGTTTGTGGAATAATAGCTTTAATTCCTTGTGATAAAACATTCCAGTCCTCTCCTATTTCTGTATTGTAAATGTCCCCCAGTTTGACTAAGACAAAATTGATCTAAACGCAAATGTGTTTGCTTTGTCCTTGTAAAATGTGCATGTGTAATGAGCACCTCAGGGATGGATGGAGAGAGCACAGAGCAGCAGAGGAGGACATAAGAGTGGGGTGGGCTGAGGGCAGGATTTGGGATCCCACCTTGAAATCAGGTGATGGGAAGAAACTGAAAAAACATCTTAGTGCTGGGAGAAGAGAAGGCCAGAGAGTGAGGTGCAGGAGACTTGCTAAAAACTAGAGATATAGGTGGGGAGGGGGGCACATGGCCTAAAGATGTTCTCCTCTGCAGGAGGAGGGAGGGGCATGTATGATTAGGTGGCCGCAGGGAAGCACCTTGGATTCAGATCACTTAAAACCCAAGCAGATTCAAAAGATGTTCAACGTCGCTAATCATCAGGAAAATGCAAGGCAAAGCCACAGTGAGATATCACCTCACACCTGTCAGAATGGCTATCATCGAAAAGTCTACAAATAACAAATGTTGGTGAGGTATGAAGAAAAGGGAACCCTTGTACACTTGTATTCCCTTGTACAAAGGGAATGTAAATTGGTTCAGCCACTGTGGAAAACAGTATGGTGGTTTCTCAAAAAACTAAAAATCAAACTACCATATGATCCAGCAATCCCCCTCCCAGATATATTAAAAAAAAAACAAACCAAAAAACCCCAAAACACTAATTTGAAAAGATACATGCACCCCAGTGTTCATAGCAGCATTATTTACAGTTGCCAAGATATGGAAGCAACCTAAGCATCCATCAACAAATGAATGGATAAAGAAGATGTGGTACATATGTATATACAATGGAATACTACTCAGCCATAAAAAAGAAGGAAATTTTACTATTTGCAGCAGCATGGATGGACTTGTAGGGTATTATACTAAGTGAAATAAGTCAGACAAAGAAAGAAAAATACTGTATGATATCACTTATATGTGGAATCTAAAAAATACAACAAACTAGTGAATATAAGAAAAAAGAAGCAGACTCGCAGATATAGAGAACAAACTAGTGGTTACCAGTGGCGAGAGGGAAAGGGGAAGGGGCAAGATTGGGATAGGAATTAAGATGCACAAACTATTATGTATAAAATAAGCTATAAGGATATATTGTAAAGCACAGGGAATAGAGCCAGTATTTTATAATAATTATAAATGGAGTATAACCTTTAAAAATTGTGAATCACTATATTATACACCTGTAACTTATATAAGGTTGTACATCAACTATAACTCAATTTTAAAAATCCCAAGCAGATTCAGAAAGGACTTAATTTTCTCCAAGGAGAAAGGAATTAATGTTTGCTGAGCTCCTACCAAGGAGCCAGGTCTTCCACAGATATTATCTCACTTAATTCTGCACAGCATCCCTATGAAGGGAATTACAATAATAATAGCTAGCATTTTTTACGTGCTTACTATGTGCCCCACAAAGTGCTAAGTGCTTGTTTTCCATTGCTTCTTCATAACAGTCCTTTAAAATTGGGGAAACAGACTCAAAGATGAGGATAATTTACTCAAGGATGCACGGTTAATCGAGCTGCAATTGATATCCAAATACGTCTGACCCAGGGCGCAGACTTCCTGGTTGACCGTGACGCTTCTTCAGTGAGTGGAAAATCCACTGGAGATGGAAGAGTTTCTATCTGTTAATTTGTGATACATTGTTTCTTGTGGGTAAGCTAGGTACCTGCTATTTACTTGGTTATGCCAAGTCTTTACCTAAATTCCTCAGAATGAAGTCAAGGTAGTAGTCAAAGGATGTTCTTGAGTAGGGTTTCCGTGACTTATGAAGAGGCAAGGGCAAGGAGTGGAAATATTTGGCCAGGCTCTAGCCCTCAGTTACCTCCTAATGATAAATAATCAAACACACAAAAACGAAAGACTCCAAACCTTTAACCCTTTGAGTGGTAGTGATGAAAGGAATGTTAGGAGAATATGGAAACCCTTGACTAGATCGTACTTTGGAAAATATTATTTCATTCAGCATCCCGTGATGCCTCTGGGCTTCACAACTGCCATGTAATGATTAGTCTAGTTCTGCTTCATAACTGTCTCCAAATGTGAGGAGAGGGTCTGGGCCTCTGAAGAGGAGGGCTTTTTGGAGCATATCTTTGTGTCGAGCTCGCAGATGGATTGGCCCTTCCACACAGCCTCCCAGGCTACTACAACAATATTGGGAGATATAGCCTGCGGGGGAGAGAGTTCAAAGACACCAAAACCCATGGGCTTGAGCAATGCAGCCCTGCTCCCCCCTCCCCATAGATTCCTGTGGGATTAAGAAAAACTTTCATCACTGGATTTCCTAGGCTTCTGATGATCCAGGATGTGGTTGCGATATGGCAGAGCGTGCTTATTTTGAAATGTGAGGTTTATGCTCAACTACCTCCAAGAATTCTCAGTGGGTGGCATTGCCTGTGCCTTCTCAGACTTATATGGGAAAAGAAGTGCGTTCAGAAAGAAGCTTTGTCTAGAAAATGTAGTCTTTTCATGATTAAGTTATAATTTTTACAAATGAGACACAGTGTCGTTAAGCTAGAGATGTAATGGTTTTCAGCTAGAATTTTGTGATGTGCTTTTAAAAACAAACAAACAAACAAACAAATATATCAGGTCTGTAAAATGAACTTGCTAAATCCTGAACTCTTTCCACCTTTTTTTCCCCTTCAAAATGCCTCAAACTTCATGCTATACTTTTAATTTATGATAAAGATTTTACTGCTTGACATGTTGGCAAAAAGAAAGAGGTGGCGTATGAGCTAAGACTTCCGGTTATCTGGGCATTAATTTAGGCTAATTTTCTAAATTTCAAGCTGTACCTAATGCCCCGTCTGCCACACGAAGTGGGAAGCCACAGATGTCCTCTGAACAATTATTTAAAGGTAAGGAGTTTCAACACCTCCTTAGTTGAGAGAACATGAGAAGACCACCTGGGCATATAGAAACCATCTTCCATTTCAAAGTGGAGTTTGAAAACACAAAACACTCTAAAACATACCCTGAAATCATGCAAGAAAATTAAGTTTTACTTCAGAAATAATTAAGAGTGAAAATAAATATGCCCCGGTTAAAGCCAAGGAGCTGGTTGGCAAAGGAGGCGAGTAAACTGCTATCCAGCTCTTGGACGTGTTTATGAAAGTGGGACAGGGCAGGACAATGCCAGCGAAACTGGGCCAGACTCTAGCTTCATAACCAGAGGTTGTCTGTTGTGACAATCTTTTTTTAATGAGGGCTCAAAAGTGTAGCAAAAAATGATATTGGAGGACAAAAGAAAAAGCCTCTGGAACCATCTATGTGGTAAAATGCCAGATACCATGGCTTTGGCAATAATAGGAATTTTTTATTCTGCCTCTTTCTGAGTTAATTTTCTTCTCCTCTTGAAATCAGGAGGAATTGCAAAAATCTTTTATATCAGATTTGCAAATACCAGTAAGTTACCCACCCTCACTCTTTCTTTATCAGCTTGCACGGTAAAATGAATAAATTCAGCATATTTTCCTGTTCAACAAGCATAAATTATTACTAACTGTGGAGAGAGGCTATTTGAAAAGCTGTTTTATTTTATAGAGGAGGCTTCTTTTATCTATACAGGATTCTGTTTGAAATCAACGTAGATACTGTGTCACCTTTGTGACCTCAGGAAACTGAACTATGATGACATATTTCCATTCTAAAGAGGGCAATGAGAAGGTTCACGTGTAAACTGAATAAACTCTGCTAATCTATTCCTGTTCTTGGATCAGATTCCCAGTCTTTGAAATACTAGGAGAATCACCAGAGCATTTGTATGTGATATGACACCATCGCAAATTATCTGAGTGGGTTCTAACTGGCAGACTTCAGCCCTGGATGCGGGGGAGCCCTTCCAACCAAAATGCATTACATGTCTTTCATACCATAGCCCTTTAGTAATGGGCCGTTGCTCTGTTATTTTGGCCAGCCTTTCAGCTCTAGTGCGGTAAGTCATGACTTCCTTCAAAGGCGCTCTGTGATTCCCACACCTGAAAGGGTTGTAGCAATTTGGTAAAGTATCAATTTGAAGTAGCATTAACAAAATGTGTATCTGTCCAATCACTATAGCTTTTATTCGCTGCCAGACGGCCAGGAAATTCACAAATAGTTTTCATGAGGTAGCACATTTCTTCAGTCGTTTAATCTGATGCCTGTCTTCTGCCTGGTGCTTTCATCATAAGAAATTGGGCATTGAACCACTGAGGCTGGCATTTAGCATTAACATGCTATATTGTACCCCTCACCATTTTGCTATTTCTTGGTTGCTTTTTCATTTTTTCTATTTATTTATATTTTTATTTTGGAGGAGTGCAGAAAGCATCAATGATTTCTGAAAACGAACATTTCTTTTTACTGAAGTATAGTTGATTTACAATGTTGTGTTAGTTTCAGGTGTACAGCAAAGTAATTCATATATATATATATATATACACACACACACACCCATACATATATATTTTTTCAGATTATTTTCCATTAGTTTATTACAAGATATTGAATATAGTTCCCCGTGCTATACAGTAGGTCCTTGTTGGTTATCTATTTTATGTATAGTAGTGTGTATCTGCTAATCCCAAACTCCTAATTTGTCCCTCCCCCGCTTTCCTCTTTGGTAACCGTAAGTTTGTCTTCTATGTCTGAGTCTGTTTCTGTTTTGTAAATAAGTTCATGTGTATCCTATGAAAATGAACATTTTTAGTGAAGCCGCTCTGGACTCTGACTTCTAACTATTTGGGCATTTGTGCTAAAGAAAGGAGATTGGGCATTTTGAACCTTGTGTGGTAAGGCAGAAGAGAATCCTGAATCAAAGCTTCTTGGCTGTGAGCAGGGCTGACTCACACCCTTGGCTCTTCTACTCAGCAGGAAGCAGCACTCGGGGGAGCCTGACTCACTTGCCAGGCGGCACGTGCATGAGGTTGAACAGTGAGACCAACTGCCGTGTTGGTTGTTCTCTCCGTGAAGAGAAAAGCATGTGAAAATTATTCATCCTCATATGTTAGGTCTTAAAATAGTTTGCTCTGTTGATCCATTTATAAGAAACGTGCAACCACTTTTCTCAGCCCGCCTGGGTGAAAGGTCATATGACCGAAAGCACTTTGTGGTAGAAACACATGAAGTTTAAAATGTTGGGGTCGATTTTGACTACTCTCCCTTTCTTGCCTGGAAATATCTCTTCAGTCACAAAATAGTTACCCCTGAACTTCCTTATTGTGGAAGCCACCCCATAACTCAATTTAGGCCTTTATAACCTCTCACCTGTATCACTGCCGTGGCTTTTAAAGGGCATGAAGTGGTTAGGGTTCCTTGGTTGCAAGCAACAGAAATCAATTCTGGCTAATAGAAAGGAATTACGGGAAGGATACACAGACCCAGCAGGAGATGGGCAACTGGGTATGTGAATACGTAGGAACAAGGCATCCCTGGAAGCCAGGAATCAGGAAGCACAACACATGCTTCACAGCAGGTTGAATCTGATTGGGGTGAGGACGGCCGTGGCCATGGATGACGTGCAGCCATTCCTGCTGACCTTGCATCATTGGTTTAGAGTCCAAATGACACCTTTGTCCCTGGATGTGTTGGGGAGAGAAGAAAGAAAATCTGATCCCATGGCTTCCTGGGTCCCTGGAATTAACGTCCCTCTAAGAGGACATGTAACACATGCTGGGATGAGGTAAGGACCAAAAATAAAACTGGAGGGTCATTAGAAAGTGGGAAAGGATACTAGGTGACAAATATCCATGAGAAGGCATTTTCCCCCTCCAATACCTCCACTCTCCAACTCATTTCAATTTAACAAACATTTACTAAGTATCAACCCTGCACAAGGTGCTGTATTCGGTATCAAGCATTCTGGGAAAAGGGGTCTTCTACACTTTGCTACCAGTTGTGTTGGCGTTTAATGGGGCCAGTTACTCTGATGGCTTTTTTTAAAGACTATTTTTTTTAGAACAGATTTAGGTTCACAGTAAAGTTGTAAGGAAGGTACAGAGATCTCCCATATAATCCCCACCTCTGTGTAAGCACAACCTCCCCAATATCAACATCCCCCACCAGAGTGGTACATTTGTTACCACTGACACCCTTACATTGTCAAATCATAATCACTCCAAGTCTGTAGTTTACATTAGGCTTCACTCTGGGTGTTGTATATTCTGTGGGTTTGAACAAATTAAAAATGACATGTATCTACCTTTATAGCATCATACAGAGTATTTACACTGTCCTAAAGATCTTCTGTGCTATACCTATTTACCCCTCCCTCTCTCCAACCCCTAACCACTGAACTTTTTTTACTGTCTCTACAGTTTTGCCTTTTCCAGAATGTCACATAGCTGGAATCATACAGTGTGCAACATTTTCAGATTGGCTTCTTTTACTTAGTAGTACGCAGTTATGTTTCCTCCATGTCATTTCATGGCGTGACAGCTCCTTTTTTAAAGTGATGAATAATATTCCATTGTCTGGATATACTACAGTTTATTAATCCATTCCCCTACTGATGAGCATCTTGGTTGCTTCCAAGTTTTGGCAATTACGAACAAAGCTGTAAACATCCACGGGCAGGTTTTTGTGCAGAGGTTAAGTTTTTAATTCCTTTGGATAAATACCAAGAAGTTTGATTGCTGGACCATGTGTTGGGAATATGGTTTTGTAATCCCATGGTTTTCATTGAGGAGAGGCGATAAAGAACTGGCCACCTCTGACATGCATTCCAATGCTGTCTTCTGAGATTATCTGAAGGCTTCCTCCTGTGTTTCCCATCTGCATCTCTCTCTGGAGTTCTTTCACCCTCTAAAGTGCACTCCTCCCCTCCCTTCCCCTGTGTCTTGGTCTTACTCTCAGCTACCTGTCAAACAATATCATTAAAGTGTTAGTTGAAGGCAGACATAAGGGATCTCACTGGGATGCTGTAAATGTTCTGTATATGGATTTTGGTGATGGTTGCCCATCTCGGTAAATTTACTACAAATCAATACATTTTACATTTAGAACAGGTGAATTTGACAGCATGCAAACAATACTTTATTTCAGTTGTTAAGGAAAAAAGATGTCAAGAGATACTGAAGACTGGAAAGTGCACTCCCTTGCTTGGAAAAACCTTTTGGAGGGGAAGCAGGTGATGGAGAGTGGTAGAATGGTGAAGGCGGGGTTTGACAAGCCCGGCCAGGGCACAGATGGGGCTGGGACTAAAGACAGACTCACACAGTGTTGGGGAGCAGCCTAACTGGTTACTTCGTGATCATTCTGCTTCAGGGAACTTGGGGCTCAACAGGTGTTCACAAGAGGTACCTTGATGCGGGTCCATGAGCTGAGACTGGGCATCACACACTGAAGGAGTCTCTCAGGAGGGGTGCAGAGCAAGAGGTGTGGTCTATCTCTTGTGAGAGAGGACTGCTGTTTTGTGTCCCCCCTGTTTCCTCCCAATTGTGCCCCCCTTATCTCTGGAAGTTCACATGGGAGGAGAGGATCAATGGAGGTATGGCATACTGCCCCTCCCCGCAGAAGGTTTCCAGTCCCTGAGGTCTGTCATAAGAAAAGGAAAGATAAACTGCCTTGTGGGATTAGAAGGTTTGCTCCAAGGACTCTAAATCCCAGAGACTCCATGACTCTGACTTGGAATCCTCTTCTCCACATGTTGTTTCATGGCCCAGAGACCATTCCATTGGTAGGATTATTTGTTTCAGCAGATGTCTCTGTGCTAGAAAGTCTGTCAAAATCTACCGTGCTTATCACAGCCAATCTTAATGATTTTTCCTGGCTTTTGGGGTCCCCAGCAACTATCTCCATCTTAACTCTTGACATTGGCTTCTCTGCCCGTACCGGGTTTTCCCTCTTCCCTCTTATACCATGTTCAGCCTTCACTGTTATGCTCTTCCTTGTCTGTGATGATTTCCCTTTACTTCTTTCTCAGGCTGGGTGAGGTGCCACTTCCTCTAAAGATCTTTCCCTGACTATTTCTATCCCACAATATTCTTTTATTCCTCTCAACCTAACAATGATTATAATCTGTATCACACAACTTGAACTTGATTATTCTATTATTCTGTATTTTTCTTATTTTTTTTCTTGTTAAATCTTATGCAAGTTGATGCCCCACCCTACAGAGGTAGGAACTCTGTCTCTTATTCTTTGGTATCTCCCACAGCATGCAGAGTTGTGTTAAGACCTTAAAAATACCCTGTTAATCTCTGCTGGGCTCCCTAAATTTCACTGAGCTGTTACCCTGGGGCTGTGTGATAGCCTTTCTCAAAGGCCACTCTCTACCTCTATGTTTACAGTGATTTCAGGGAGGGTACTAATTAATGACCTCTCTGCCATGGTTTAATGGAGAATACAGCTTCTCTCTTCCCCAATAGGTCTGCATCACAGTCAACCCTTCCTGATTTTCTCCACTCTCCCACCTGCTCCTCCCCTTGGGTGAATGAATGGCTAATAGAAATGGACAAAGCTTGATAATCCTTTCGGCAAATTATAAGAGGATGGACTTGTGTTCCTCAAAAGAAAATGGACATAGGGACGTCCCTGGTGGTCCAGTGGTTAGGACTCCACGCTTCAACTGCAGGGGGCATGGGTTCAATCACTGGTTGGGGAACTAAGATCCCTGCATGCTGTGCAGCATGCAGCCAAAAATAAATAAAATAGTAATTAAAAAAATGGGTATATGTCCATGTCTCTCAAACAACAACAAGAACAGCAAAACAAACCAAAAAGGAAATGGGCTCCAGCGTCTCTCTTTTCATTGCCTGCCCCTTGCTCAGTGAGAAAGGCCACTTCCCACTTGCTTTCTCCACTCAAAGCAAGGTCTTCCTATACTGATGATGGTGTTGGAGGGAGATGGGCATTTTCACTTTCTGTTCCAGCGTTTCTACCTACAACTAACTAAGAGTCTAGTCAGAACTCCCCTTTCCCATCGGCTCTGCCTGTGCTCAATTTGGAGTAGGAGATATGAAGCCAAACTACATGCTCCAATCCAGCTGTTCCCAGGAAGCCTAAACCTCCAGCAAGGGGTTATTTAGGTGGTTGCTTAGTCTATTAATAACACCGATATTGGATGTTAATGCTTGAATTCTTGTTCAGATGTCTTTTCTGGCATCTCCACAGCAGTGGAGTGGAAGATGGGTGACTGTTAGTTTGGGAGCCCTAATGCTACCTTAAACCCTAATATGAGATAAGTCCAGGAACTGGGTTGACCAGATGGTCGTGTAATTTTAGCTGAGAATGGCCTATCATCTTAAGTAGGAGTGGTCCACATGGCATTGGAGGATGCATATATGTGTGCGTGTGGTAGAGCTCTCTTTCCCATAGCTATTCAGAGCATCTGTGGGCTGAGATTCTCAAGCAGGCCATCAAAACTGCCAGACCATAAAAGCCTGCATTGGCTTTGGGGGGACCCTGCCAATTTGTGCAACATCTGATAAGATGTTCCTGAATTTGTGGTCATCTATGCTATTTAATTCCCTTCCAAACCTCTTGGCCAACATTTGAAACATCTTCCACATCCTGATCTCCCCCAGCCAGTGTGGAAACAGCTGACAGTGACCTGTCATTAGCAGCACAGTGCTGGAGAAATGAGACCCAAGGTTAGCATCCTTTTCAGACGTGAGGATGCATTTCAACATACATGCACAGGCAGTAGAAATACACCCAAACCGGTATTGTCCCAAATCTCACCCCTACCCATTTAATCTTTGGAAGTGGGGCCAATACCTCTCTAGCTTAGTGGTTTTGTGTCTCGTGGCAGTCATTTCCTATACTGGAAACTTCTCCGCCTCTCTCCCTTTCTAGTGGCAGACACACTAATGACTGGGATTGTTCAGGATTTCTGTGAGGCCCCCCTGAACTCTGTACCTTCTCCCGACCCCAGATGGTTCTACCTGTAAAAGAGAGAGACGGTGGGATAAAGCATGGACCCCGGAGTGCCTTTCCAGCAGGAAACACATTACCAAGCTTTGTCGGCTTCCTGGCTGAGAGACCTGTTTGTTTTCATTACTGAAACTCCATATTCATAAGCAGAAACATAACAACAACAACAATCACAATAACACAAGACTGTGCGCAGCCAAGTCTTCATTTCCCGATATGGAGGAGCAAAATGCACCCTCCCGCGTGGGCCCCCTGCTTGCATGGAGGTGAATGAGGTTTGAAAGCCCTTTGATTCTGAATGAGCAGCAGAATGAAAGGGGCTGCACTGGAAGTGGGGAGGCTGAGCCAGCTTGCTGGCCCTCCAGCATCCTCACTGAGCCCAGCGGTGAACCTTTTGGCTCTGCCACTGGCCTGCTAGTTAAATGCGACCACTGAGCAATCACTTGACAGGATTTCCAGCTTATTAAAAATGGAGCGTGGCCACCAGGGATTTAAACAGAATGGTAATAAAAGAGAACCTAATAAAAACTTAAAAACGTGCCCGTGCACATTTCAAGGGAGTGCAGTCTTAACACCACCGCCCTCCCCTGCCCCCCAAGATTAGGAATTTGAAGACCCGGGATGAAGAAATGAAACTAGAGCTATAACACTGAATTGTTCTCCCTGCGCTTTTTTTATTTTCCAAAATTGTTTTCTCAGTGAAGGAGCAGTGATCGCTTGTTAGGTTGCTTATACCTAATTTACATTTTATATATTTCGAGATGTAGGCAGGCACTCGTATAGATCAGTAAAGGAATATAAACATTCAGACATTCAATAACCAAACTGTGTCTTCTAATTTTAATGAATGAAGTATGTGGCACATGTAGGAAAATCATACTGTCAGCTTCTATAACCTTGGATGGCATAGATCTTATGACAGGATACCATTTATCTGTCATTGCCCTCACCTGCTAATGAATAAAAATATAAAAAATACTTTTTCTGCAAACCTCCTGATACTGTCTTTTTGCTACTTCTCTGGTTTCTTCGTAGGTAACCTTAAGAGATCTGGTTTTCAGTGTAATGATTGAAACATGTAGGATGTCCCCCAATTTTATTGTATAAGTGACTGTTTCTTGCTGCCTATTATTCAGCTACCTTTTATACATTTTCACATTTTCCTCTGGAAGAGCAGTGCTGGCTCCCCTCTTCTGGAGCACTGAGAGACTGTTGGTGCCGTATTTATTACACCTGCTTCTCAATGTGAGTAGGGTTACAAAGAGGTCAGCATAGGGATTATTGAGTCACCCTCAGATTGACCAGTGGTGACTGGTAGCTTCAGCAGAACATCTAGGAGTCAGATTCCAGAAGCCAGATTTTCCTTTCAGGCAGCAGGATGCAGTGGAGAGAGCGGAACACCAGCAGGCACGGGACCCACCTCGCTCTCCCTCTTCTGCTAATAACTTTCACTTTAGACAAGACCTTTCATGTCTTTGTCCTTCTATCTCTCCATCAGGGACATGGGGGTGGGTGAGGGAGGGCTTGATAATCTCTAGGCTCGGCTTTGACACTGATCATTTGATTAGAGAATCAGAAAAACCTGAGAGGCTCTCCCAGGCTCGGCTAGCTCACTGCCTCATGTGATAGCAATTCTGTACCCACAGCACTCCAGATAAAAGGCAACCTGGTCCAAATCAATGATAAAATGATAACTCATTTAGGGAGTGCTTTGTATGTGGCGACTAACACATATAACTGAAAGAAGGATCTCCACTTATTTTCTGCCCAAAGACTGAGGAAGAGGCTCCGTGCCCCTGATGAACCTAGGGGCAGGACAGGAATAAAGACACAGATGTAGAGAATGGACTTGAGGACATGGGGAAGGGAAGGGTAAGCTGGACGACGTGAGACAGTGGACTTATACACACTACCAAATGTAAAACAGGTAGCTAGTGGGAAGCAGCCGCATAGCACAGGGAGATCAGCTCGGTGCTTTGTGACCACCGAGAGGGGTGGGATAGGGAGGGTGGGAGGGAGACACAAGAGGGAGGGGATGTGGGGATATATGTATACGTATAGCTGATTCACTTTGTTATGCAGTAGCAACTAACACAACAATGTAAACAATTATACTCTGATAAAGATGTTAAAAAAAAAAAGCAAGGGGCTGCGTGGAGGTTTGTTCACCGTTATATTCCAAATGCCTAACAAGGTGCTATAGGAAGTGGATAAATATCTGTTGAATGAATGAATGAATGAAACATTCATAGGGTCTTTGTGTGGTTAAGGATATTTAAGAAATCTCTGGCTTCCTAATGGGTCAGTTTCTGATCCCAGGAAAAGCCCAGTGAGACATAATTTGTAAATGAGGGAAACAGCTAGGGAGGGAAAGGGAAAGGAAAGGAATTAACATTGCTCTGAATAATAATATGAATCTGGCTGCATTGTGAATTAAGACTCAGGAAAATATTTCTCTTCTTCACCATTGGCAATTTCTGAGAATGAATGTTGTGTGTATGTGTGTGTGTATGTGTGTGTGTGTGTGTGTGTGTAAGGAAGAGAGAGACAGAGGCAAAGACAAACAGAGATCCAAAGTTACCTGCTGACAGCGGGGATAGGCGTGTCTTCAGCTTCCCTCTTGAAGAGGAAGCTACACCTATACTGTGTTCTGTTGCATGGCTTAAGCATGTCAAAGCCCCGACAGACACACACCTTGGGACAAAGACCATTGTTCTCAGACCCGGGATGTACTGCTGCAGGAGAGGGGAATCCTGTGTGTAGAGAATGGGGTTTCTCAAAAGGTGGTCAGGGAGGAGAGCAGGTTAGAAGGAAGTTGCCTTTGAAGACAGGGGAACATGGGAGCAAAGTTAGGATCTAGGATTTCCTGAGATGTCACCGTGAAAAGCTGAACTTCTTGCGTATTCTGGAATATCAGACAATTTATGTTTAGTGCAAGGTTGAAAAATGTTCTTTTCTTCCTGGTGAAATTTCTCTTAATTATTCTAACCTTTCAAGAGATTCTCACATTCCCACTCCTGCCATTTCAGGAGATAAGGAACAGATTAGGAAAGAATAGAAAAGTGCATTTTTATTAAAGAGAGCTTTCTTATTTGTTTGCTTTATTACTTACTTACCAAAGAAGCAGAATCCTACAAACTCAACTTTGATACTTACGAAGGTCCAGGGAGGCCCAAATGCAATGAATCACTGTGCCCAAAGAGTGCCTGGGTTGGTTACCATTTTGATCACAATACTCTTTCAAAATCAATGCCTATAAATGAGTTTCACCAAATTTTTGAGCACCTAACATTTTCATGGTGTAATTAATGTTATAGATGTAGGAAAAGCAGCTGTGGCTTCTTCAAGGACCATGCGAACTCAAGCAGTTACTATTACTCGAGGATCATTACTTGCCCAGATAATCCTGAATGCCTCTTTGGCCATAATTGGTTATTGAATTGGACCAGAATTAACAACAAAAACAGCGCAGGAAAATAAAGACCAAAGATTTTTTTCTCATTTGAAAGGAAATATTTTGGAAAACAGGAAGATTTTTCTGGTGTGTCTTGCTTTTCTGGTCTCCTCATTCAGTAGGTCATCCTGAGCGCCACAATAATTGCTGCTTACCCATGGATTATGAAGATTTGGAGAGGAGAAGCTGCCAGTTTAGAAAATTCTGCTCTTGCCTGGTAAACCAAGGAACACACAGTGCTGGTATCTTAGAGTGCCATTCAGGCATGAAAATAGAAATTAAGTGAGGCCTGGACACTAAAAGCTGCTTTTTCCATCAGGCAAAACCATTCTTCTATAATGGTTCAACTTCTGAAGCCAGAAGTTGTTTAAGTTAAGAAAAACTGGTTTGGGTTGTTTCTTGATTTTTGTTGGCGTTGCTGCTAAGATGGCTTTATATTCCTTTAGAAGACATTACAGCCCCATCTCCATAGCTTAATTTGAATATATTTTTTCAAAGGAATGAATTAATGCCCTGTTTTGTTTATAATTATAAGGATCAATGGCTGCCCCAGGCCCCCATAAAGCCAGGGGTCTATTTATTGAGGAAAAGAAAACAGAAAAAAACAAGCTGCTTTGCCTGGAGGGCTTCCACAGGCTAGTGGTTTGAGAGTGGCTTCTCTCTCTAATGAGCATAATATTAAAATTAGGTGGCTTCAAGAGGTTTTATTTTGGCAGTATTTGAACTATATATACAGACATCTGCAAATGCTAATCATCTGATTTTGTGGGCACAAAGCACTGTTTGTGCTCATACATATGCTGACAGAATTGGTTTTATGTACCTGCTGCTTCTGTCTCAGCTTCCTTCTATCTTTTTATTTTGTTTTAATGTGCAGGCATTTGCTGAAGTGTAACCACTCAGAAAGCATCTGGGCTCACATGGATTTTAAAACTGAATGCACATTTTAAGTTTCTCACCTCTCAATCTGGATTAGAAAAAAACGAATCCATCACAGTAACCAATATTAATGGTTCTTTCACATTCCAAAATGCTTACATTTGCTCCTTGATTATAATCCTCAATTGGGAGTTTGGCTCCCTGCTTTGTCTCAGATTCCCAGGGGCCTTACAATAACGCTGCACATTTGCATAGCACTTTTAAAGCTCCTTTCAAATCATTAATTAGTTCATTCATAAGATGTCTTTTCACGACTCCCATTTAATGCCTCCATAAGCAAACGGGGCCAAGCAGAGGATAAGTGACTGGCCCGGGGCCACCTGCGGATTTGGTTAAGTCCTTTCATTCATTTTTTTTTTTTTTTAATTTCCAGGAAATTAAAATACATTTTAATTCCAGTGTTCATCCAGATTTGCAACTTCAATGTGACACTATCAGGATCAGTCAATGAACTTGGACAATCTGGGGAGATAGTTGCTCTTTGGGGAGCGTTAGGTTTTCAAGTAGAAATGAGAATGCTGTGACTTCTTAAGGACATGGCTACCTTCCTGATCCACAGGCTCAAGCCAAGGCTTAGAACAGAGCTGAGGTCTCCAACCTTTTCTTGATAAGGAGCTATTTTTTGAAACGTAAGAATTATTGCCCAGGAAGGAACTGGGATGCTGATAGTGCAAATTGAAGGCGGGCCAGGAAGGGCTTTGCGTCTTGGTCTTCTTCCCAGGAGACCTTTCCAAAGAAGGGAAAACCGGGGTGGCAGCTGGAGTGCAGAGCAGGCAAGTAAAAGTTTAAGATTGATAATATGCCTTTTGCCGCTGGTGAAAATAGGAATGAGGGAACGCAGGCTGGGAAGGCTTTCCCAAACTCTCACCAAATGCCTAAGAAAATCGTGCTTTTCCTCTCTGTGTCACCCCTGGGCTCTGCCTGCGGTACTCCACGGGGCTTCAGTAAAGACCTGCTTCATTGGCTGTTACCCTGAGCTCAGAATAGCGTCTGAGTTGGGAAGAAAAGCTGTTGCTCTGGAAAAAGAGCAAAGAGAAGGAGGAAAACAGAGATCCAGCTTGAGGAGGTGCATCTATGCTGGGGAAATGGACCGGAGAGAAGAGGCCAGCTCGCAGCGAGTAATAATCACTTCTGAGATAGTCACTAGGCGGCCTTTACCCAAGTGTCCTGAAAGTACTAATTGGGACGTCGTCTTGGTTTCCTGGAGCCTGCTATAACAAATTACCACCAATGTGTGGCTTAAAACAACAGACATTTATTACTTTAAAATTCTGGAGACAAGGAACCCCAAACCAAGGGGTAGTCAGGCTCAGAGGGAGAATGGGTTCCATGCTGGCGTCTGGTGGCTGCCAGCAGCCATCTTGGCTTCTGATGTATTACTCAATCTCTCTCTCCGTCTTCTCCCCGGCTGTCTTCTCTCTGTGTCTGTGTGTCTCAATCTGCCTTTTCTTTCTCTTATAAAGACTCTAGTCATTGGATTTAGGGCCCCCCCGCAAGTCCAGGATGATCTCACCTCTCCTTAACTTAATTGCATCTTGCAAAAATCCTATTTCCAAATAGGTTTCCTTCGCAGGTACAGGGTGAGAATTTGGAGGTATCTTTTTGGGAAACAACAATTCAACCCAAGACAGACGTCGTCCTTCAAACCTTGGGTCTGGGGAGGACCTGAACATTCTCTAGATACTGCACACCTGGGTGTCTCCTGTGACTCCAGACAGACTGACAATGAGATTTTCTGGAGGCAGGGCTGACAAATGCTTCCTTCTGCTTCTCTCCTGTGCTGTTCTATCCACCCAACTCTCCAACCAACTAGAGGGAGGAATTGCTTGGAAGCTCCCAAGAATCCTCACTGCATCTCGTGTGCACAAGAGAAGGGGCTACTATGTCATTCTGTTCACGAGACCAGGCAGACACCTTCCCTTCCTCCTGGCTCTAACTCTGACTTCAGGTGCGTGGTCCAGCAGGGAAGCTAGCTCTATGATTCCTGGATATAGGGGCCTTGAGGTTAGAAGATCATTCTTTCTTTGACCATGGTAATGCATAGGACACCAATTTGGGTCCTCTGGAAGTATCTTTGTATTGTCCTGATCCTCCTGTTTCGTCCCCAAATACCCCAAATCTGCTCTTTGGGGAGTTCCACAATCCTCCCAGCTACCCAAGTTAGTAACTTAGTGCTTCATCCTGGGATTTTCCTTCTCTCCTGCCCTACATCGAATCAGGCCCTGGGTCATGTTGAGTCCCCAACTTTCTATTTCCTAAGCCATGCCCTCCTTTTCATCCTTTTCATCCTTTTCAGCCCTATTATCTTTCAGGCTCCCATCACAGTCTTGTGAACTATTAACTTTGGCTGTTCATCTGGCTGGCTTGCCTGCAGCCAACCCTTCCTTTCTATCCACCTGCTACTCTACTCTCCAGCAGTGTTGACGCTTCTGCCGATTTTCAGGTATTCTCTTCCTTTAAATCTTCCAGTGGCTTCCCTGGCCAGATTAACGTCCAAACTCTTTAGCAGGCTACAGAGTTCTTTATGGCAAACTCGACTGCTGTCCACGAAGCAGACATGCCTTCTGCTAAAAGGACCTCTGGGTGCTCCAATCTAGGTGCCTATGTACATAGCTGACAATGCCTCCACACAGCCCAGCACTTTCTCCGTGTCCTTTTGCTGCTAAACAATCAGCAATACCCAAGAGACTTTACTTTTTAAACCCAGGGCATGAATATTTTGTGACCTATTTGACTTTTAAAAACTTACCCTCTTTTTTCTTCCCCTGAAATCTCATCTCCCAGAGCCTACAGTGTGTGCTGGACTGGGTTTCCTGCTTGGCAGTAGAAATCTTTTCCTCTGAGTGTTCAATCATTGGTCCCTTAACCTTTGCTTATTTGAAAATTTATCTCTAAACCCTTATAGTTCTTCCATTTTCCCCAAAGCTTTCTGGGTTCTACGTATTCAAAATTTTTTGGAGTTCTCTGAGCATTCATGCTTTTATTCCTCCATGCCTTTGCCCATGCTGTTCCCTCTTCCAGGAACACCAAGTGCCCTGTGCATACCTGAGTCTCCTTCAAACTTAGGGGTTAGGTCTTCTGACTCCTCCAGGCAAGCTGAGGACCTCCTTATGTGGCATTCCCAGAGAAGACTAGGAAACACTGAGAACAGAACCTAGAACATCTATCCAACCTTAGAGTGGAGTTTTTAAAACTGTGTGTCAATATCCCATTAGTAGGTGGTGAAATCAATTCTTAAAATGCGATAGCACAGAAAATATCAAGTACATTGCATTTAGTAAGGGTCTGGTGTGTGGACTTTTGCCGTTGCTGCTACTGTGTGTATGCGTGCGTGTGTGTGCGCATGTGTGTTCTGTGTCTAGGAATATTTCTCACAGTAAGTCATGGGCACTAGACAGTTACTTGAGTGGCAGGATCTCGCCTGCATCATCTTTGTATGCCTTGGCCCTGGTCCAGTGTTTGCAGAGGGTTGACAGTCAGCAAATGTCGGGTGAATGAAGTGACTCAGTGCAGCTGTGAGAATCCTGCACAAAGTTCTCAACGCATTCTCAGGAGACCAAGAGGAGTCGTGACAAAACACTGAGGATTCTAGAACCACTTGCTGGCCCTACCCATGTCTGCAAATAGTCAAAGCCAGAGTATGGAGTGAGTCATGCCTGTGTCTTCTGCGGGTTACAACTCAGCTCGTATTTATTTAGCATCTACCTCTTTGCCACATGCCATCTCATTTAATCTTCGAAAAATGCTGCAGTCACGAAATTCCTTCTTTTAGTGTGTGACACTGCGGCACAAAGAGGGTTAAATGTTGCTTCGAGCTGTACCACAAACAAGGGCTGCTTGAATTTGCACCTTCTATCACTGAGGTGAGAGTTTGCTCTTTTGTATCAGGAGATGTATAGGTCAGGAGTGTGGCAGCTTCTGGAAGGCTGTGGAGGAGAGTTAGTGTGGAGGAACAGGGCAGCAGGGCCACTTACTCAGTTGCAGCGTTGAGGAAACAGCCGCGCAGAGAAGGAAAACATTACCACACATGGGTGACAAAGACTCGTAAGGCCTGCGAAGAAGTGGTTTGAGTAGGCGTGTCAAAGGACCATTAACCAAAAAGCAGAAGACAGGGCTCTCTAAGTGCGACGGGAGGGATTTGTCATACGGTTGTACTGTCACGGATGGGAGCCATCGGCAGCTGTGCCTGCTGCTCATACATTAAACACACTGTTGTGGAGAGTGATTTGGGAGCCTGGTCCCTGAAGCTGTCTCCTGCCTGCCTTCACCTGCCTGCTCCCTCCTCCCCCCCTCCCCCTCCCCCCTGCCTGCTCCTCCCCCCGCCCCCCAGCCCACCTCCTACTTCCATCTGGATGCCTCCGAACAGATGTGGACAGAGCCTTATGCTCCACGGCTCTGACTCACGCTGCTGTGCTTCTAGGTTGGCTCACGTTGGCTTATGCTTAGTGTTTATTGTTATCATCTCCAAGTCAGATGGTGCTGATGGTTACCGACTTGCCCAGTACAAATCTCTCTGTCCGTCAGGAACCTGCATGCAATGAAAGGAATTCACTGAAAGACGAATACAAAATACTTGTACTTATTCATCTAAAACAGGCAAGTATACACCAAAAAGAATGAAATAATGCCATTTGCAGCAATGTGGATGGACCTAGAGATTATCATACTATAAGTAAGTCAGAAAGAGAAAGACAAATACCATATGATATCACTTATATGTGGAATCTAAAATTTGACACAAATGAACTTATCTGTGAAACAGAAACAGGCTCACAGACGTAGAGAACAGACTGTGGGTGCCAAGGGGAGGGGTGGGGGAGGGTTGGATTGGGAGTTTGGGGTTAGCAGATGTAAACTATTATATATAGAATGGATAAAGAACAAGGTCCTACTGTATAGCACATAGATCTATATTCAATATCCTGTAATAAACCATAATGGAAAAGAATATGAAAAAGAATATATATATATATATATATATATATGACTCACTTTTTTCTTCACCAGAAACTAACACAGCATTTTAAAGTAACCATATTTCAATAAAATAAATTTAAAAAATAAAAATAAAATGGGCAATTACAAGACTGTGTCCTTGGCTCTGTCCTGTTGAACATTTTTATCAGGGACTTGGATCAAGACACAAAAGACCCGCTGATCACATTTGCAGTTGGCATGAAGCTGGGGAGGATGGCTAATAGGCTAGCTAAGAAGACCAGATTTTTAGAAAGATCTTGACAAGTGTAGCAAAAGGCCAAAACCAACACAAAAAATTGAATAAAAGAAATTTAAGGTCCTGCACTTAGAGTAAAACAAAATCTGCTTTAAAAGCACATAGGAGGGAAGGAAGAGATCTATCTTTGTAACAGTTCTAAAGAAAACAAGTAAGGACTATAGCTCCAGTATGAATTAACCACAAAGGAGATGAAAGTTAGGTGTCCAAATAGAAGCACAGTCAGCGTCCTTCCCAATGAGCCCTGTGCAGGTCCAGCCACATCTGCAGGACTTTGGGTGTCTGCCACATTTAAAATAAGAATCAGAGTATATGTCACTTATTGACTGAAAATTCATTTACCAAATTCCTCTTCAAAAATTACCCGAGTAACAAGGGTTAACTGCAGCTAATGAAACATGATTAGGTGTATTTGAAAAACCAATATTTTCTCCTTCCAACATCCCCTAAACCAGGTAACTCATGTAAATCGCCTCTGGAGCATTTTCCCACACTGTTATTCATGCTGATATAAATACATCCATACAAATCCATACGCATATGAGATTTTCAAGGGAATTGTTTTTTGTAAAGCGGATCTTGCAAAACCCATTACTCTCCAACTTTCTTTCTTCAACTAAGGATACACCATCAACGCCTCTCTGGGTTAATATGTATAGATAGATCTAAAGTATTAAAAATAATGCTTGATAGTCTATGATATGGATGTGCTACTATTTATGCAGTCTTTCTCGCTGTCACATTTTAAGAGGCATACTGGCAAGTAGGGGAGGGGATAGCTTTCCGGGGTGGGAAGATGGAAGATGGGGCTAGAAGCCATGACATACAAAGAAGGAAGCATCCAGAGATATTTAACTGGGAGAACGGTAGGTGGGTGGCTGAAGGGGAGGGTGGGTTGAGGTCATTCATTAACACTGGGGTTTTTCTCAACTGAACTGGTAAGTCAGAGATTCCACGTTTAGTGTTGGGTTGCTTGTCAGGACAGGGCTAAGGAAGGGGAGAGGGCAGGGACCTCCGGTGGTTGGAGGGATGCACAGAACAACAGCTTTGGGGTTCACAGGCCGGCCCACCCCCATCCCCGGTCCCCAGAGAGCTGGTGGGCACGGAGCAACCTCCTCAGTGAGCACATTATAAAAACATTAGGCGACAATAATAAAAATAATGACATTAAAGAGAAAAATCATTGTAGAAAGCAAACAAACCCAGCCCTAGAGCTGAGACGGGCACCGGCTGGGATGTTGGCATGCTCCGGAGAAATTTGATTTTGATGAATTTCATTGTCAGTGTAACGGGGGCATGAATCACCCTCCTCCGCCCTTTCTCGTCACACCGCAGATTTAGGGAACGTGGCATTAGAGAGATAAAGAGGTTCTCAGACAGCATCAGCCAGGAGCCCCCTGGGCCCCGTGGCGGCGCTGGACGCAGGCAGAAGGCAGTTCTCGGCGGTTATGGGTCCATAAATCTGAAGGCAGTTGAACCCCTGCGGGGTCTGAAGCAGTCAAGCCTGAGACCAGAGCCGGAGCTTTTCGGGCTCCGCAGCCTCCCTTCCCCCCTCCCCCCCGCCGCCCCACAGACCACCTGACTGAGGGCTGAGGAATGAGTCTCTCACTGTGAAGCAAGGGGGCCTGGCAAAGCCGGTGCTGGAGAGAGGCAGCTCCCAGTGGGCTTCCAGGCTGCATCTCCTCATTCCCCGAACGTTCTCTCCCGAGGTGCGGGGAAAGCCACTTGCCCCGGCAGAGGCACACGGCCGGTGCCAGCCTGGGTGCTGCAGGCGGCCCTGGGCAGATGCTTCCAGCCTGGTGGTCGGGAGTCCCTGCCACTCCTGGAACCATGCTCTTGCTTTATGTTTTAATGAGCATGTAGTTGATCCTTCACTGGGTGCCAGGCCCCATGCCAGGCTCTTCACGTGGGTAAACTGCTCCATCCTCCCGCCCATCTGGCAGGTACTGCTATGGCGTCACTCAGCTGGCCAGGCCTTGAACTCCAGCATCTGTACCCTTTCCATGAAGAATTGATGATGGCATGGATGCAACTAGAGATGATCACACTAAGTGAAGTCAGAAAGAGAAAGACAAATACCATATGACATCACTTATATGTGGAATCTAAAATATGACATAAATGAACCTATCTGTGAAACAGAAACAAAATCAAGGATATAGAGAATAGACTGGTGGTTGCCAAGGGGGAGAGGGTTGGGAGAGGGTAGGAGTGGGATTTGGGGATTAGCAGATGCAAACTGGTATATATAGAAAACAACAAGGTCCTACTGTAGAGCACAGGGAACTATACTGTATTCAATATCCTGTGATAAGCCATAATGGGAAAGAATATGAAAAAGAATGTATATATATGTATAACTGAGTCACTTTGCCGTAGAGCAGTAACTAACACGACATTGTAAATCAACTACACTTCAATAAAAAATAAATTAAAAAAAGAGTTGATGATGGCATTTCTAAGTGAAGTAAGTCAGACAAAGGTCATAGGATATCACTTACATGTGGAATCTAAAAAAAATGATACAAATGAACTGATTTACAAAACAGAAATAGACCACAGACATAGAAAACAAACTTATGGTTACCGAAGGGGAAAGGGGAAGAGGGATAAGTTAGGAGCTTGGGATTAACAGACACACTACTATATATAAAATAGATAAACAACAAGGACCTACTGTATGGCATAGGGAACTATACTCAATATCTTGTAATAACCTATAAGGGAAAAGGATCTGAAAAAGCACGCATATCTGTCTATCTATCTTGATATATATCTGAATCACTCTGCTGTATACCTGAAACTAACACATTGTAAATCAACTATACTTCAATCAAAAAAAAAAGTGTTGATGATAGCACATTGTAATGGGAAGGGTCCATGAGAAGTGAGCCTTCTTTTTTTTTTTCTAATTTTTTTTTTTTTTTTTTTTGTGGTACGCGGGCCTCTGACTGTTGTGGCCTCTCCCGCTGTGGAGCGCAGGCTCCGGACGCGCAGGCTCAGCGGCCATGGCTCACAGACCCAGCCGCTCCGCGGCATGTGGGATTCTCCCGGACCGGGGCAGGAACCCGTGTCCCCTGCATCGGCAGGCGGACTCTCAACCACTGCACCACCAGGGAAGCCCAGAAGTGAGCCTTCTTAAAGCCCCTGCTTTCTCTCTTCTGATTATAAACCCAACCAATTTCATATGTTCCACTTCAAAATGCTCAAGCTACCCTCATTTACCTAGAGTTCATCACAACCCTCAAGGTTGCTTAGGAAAAGGCGAACCTGTTTTGTTCATACCAGTGCATCAGACTATTACTATCCACACAGGTAACTGAAACAGGATCTGGAAATTAGAACTAGAAAAATCCACAGGGTGTATGGAGGGAGGTTGGCTGCCTCATGGTGGCATTTTTCAGATAGCAGGTCCCACTGATGTTTTTTTTCATGGAGAGGCAGTGAGGAACAGTGGCCAGGAATAGTCATTCAACTTGAATTCTGGAGTCTTATGACTTGGTTTTACCCGTGACATTGAGTTACTTAACTGTGTACAAGATAGCGATAATAACAAGATGAAATGAGATCTTGTCTATAGCGTGCCCAGCGCAGCGCCTTGCACCAAGTAGGTTCCTGTAACTGTTGTCTACTGTGGGTGTTATGTTGTCCTTGGGTACAGAGATGACACTGCAGAGGCACTATCATTAAGATGTGCACTTGGAGTTGTTTTTCCTGTTGTAGGAATGTGCTGTAGTCAATCCATTTTTGCTCATAAATCTGGCATCTGTTGGGGAATCATTTGGAAACTGCATGGCCAGGGAGGAGAGAGGCATGTCAGGTAGGAAATGATCCCAGCCTATGAGATCCAGGAGAGCTGGTTCCCAGTCCCGACTGGGAAGGATGGATGCTAAAGAAACAATAAACAAGGTGCTTTAACCTACTGTAGTTCCTCTGTCCTCACCTGTAACGTGGGGATAATAAGTATTTATCTCATATGGTGTTGTTTTTTTTTTTTTTTTTTTTTTTGCGGTATGAGGGCCTCTCACTGTTGTGGCCTCTCCCGTTGCGGAGCACAGGCTCCGGACGTGCAGGCTCAGCGGCCATGGCTCACGGGCCCAGCCGCTCCGTGGCATGTGGGATCCTCCCGGACCGGGGCACGAACCCGTGTCCCCTGCATCGGCAGGCGGACTCACAACCACTGCGACACCAGGGAAGCCCTCCTATGGTTTTATAAGAATGAAATGTGATAACCCTGTTTAGTACAGCGCACCACAAGTAGTCATCACTCCATAAATGTTAACCAGCACTATATATTATTATCAACATCAAAATTCCAACTTTGGTGTCCCCATTTTAAAAACAGAGAAACTGAGATACAGAAGAAAATGGCTTGCCCTCAATAACCCAGAGGGCCAAGTACAGTGCCAAGAGAAGAGCTGACATTTTCATTTCCTGTTCAGATTTTTAGCTACAGCATTCACAGAGGCTTCTGTCTGAGGGCCCAGGGTTTTAGACATTGTTTCAGCCTATTTTCAGCAGGCAGAGTTCGGCTGGGGCTCAGGCAGCCGGACAGTGAGGAAGAATTGTCTGAGATCCTCGGGAACGAGCTCTTCTAGTCTTCGAGGAAGAAATGAGAAGCACTCTTGAACCACTCTTCGACAGGGCTTCCATATACAACGTCTTTGAGCCTGTGGCTCAGGAGAAAAGAGCAGGGGAAGCTATTCAGGAGGGAAATGATTTTACATAAAAGTCATGTTTGGCAGCTATCACAGTGTGCAAGAAATAAATACTTCTTAAAACAGAAGGCGAAGGCACATGTCTCTGGAAGTTTAGAAATGTTCCTAAGAGTGATCTAGATGAAGAGTCTATGGGAGGAGACATGAGAATACTCTGTACAGAATCATTCATGCTGAACGTGAGCTCAGAAACCCGAACTTGCTGAGGTCCTAATGCGCGCGCAGGAAACCACTGAAGAAGCCCATCGGATCATAGCTACGAGCCTAGACTTGTTGCCCCCAGATTGATACCAGTATCCCTATAGGTAGTCCCCTTACGTCTTGGTGATTGCATCTACTGTTTAATAAGCTAGTAATCAATGATTTTTAGGGTTTATTATTTTCATATAAAATTCCAGAAAGAAAAGAAGTAAAAAAAAAAATCCTCGACATTTTTAGCTTAGAGAGTATTTGGAAATAAATGAATGTGTATTAAACAATATTTCTGATAAAAGTATTTTTCCTCTCCTTTCATCCTTCTGTTCCTCCTTCCGTCCCTCTCTTTATTTTATTTCTAGAAAGAATGGCATAGTTTGCCTAAACACCCAAATAACCCTTTCTCACTTTATCTGACCTATTCATCTCATGCATGTGTTTATTATAAGTATGGAGAATTTTCCTGCTTTCTTTCTTCGAAGCGTCCTTTTGTGGGTGTTTGGAGGATTGCGTGGTTAAAGAATGTTTTGAGAAGGACTAAGGAGTCCGATGCAGAGAGTATGGCCTTGGGGAGGGACTTCTCTGTGCCTCAGCTGCCTCGTCGCCACCACCGACACGTGGTAAGAATGAGCTAGTTCACATCCCAGACTAGATTCCTGGGTCCCTAGGAACGTCTCCTGTGAAAGGCCTCCTCCTTCCCTTTCTCCAGGCACAACACGGCACTCCTGAGGCACTTTGGAAGCAGTGACTTGGGAGACCAGCAGGTGGCACACGGGAACCAGAATACACACGCCTTGGCTCAGGACAAAGAGACGGGCAAGGAGGTGGATGTAGTGCGAGGTCAGCTGGCTGACTTCCTCAGTCTTGAGGTGTTGAATGCTGTCCACGAAGACCACAAAATCATGCATGACTGCAGGACCTAAATGATTGAAAGGCAGGGAGGACAAGATAAGAGCAACACTAAAGGGTGGGGACGTTATAGTCCTTCTTTTAACCTCTCCTAATCCTCTCTCTTAGCCTGAGTTACCTGCTACGAGGATTGTCCTGCTAAAGGACAAAACATGATTGTCCTGCTAAAGGACATGGGGTAGATAAAGCAACACGCCTAGTGTGAAGAGCTCAACATCGGTAGCTGTAAAATAATTATAATCTGGTTGGTTTGAACACAATCCGGTGGTATTATTTAGGCATTTCTGATTATATAGTGGTTGCAGTTAGGTGTTTCTGACTCATTGATCTGTTCATTCATTTTTTTCGACCAAAGACTGTATGTGGAACTCCTACTCTGGACCTGGCACAGGGCTTGGGCACATGAAGGTAAATAAGACCCAGGTTCAGCTCTCCAGGAAAATAAAGCAATTCACTTGGCTAAATTGATAGAAAGGTGGGTGGTGGATTTCATTTAAAACCAGCAATTTAACCTGATAACCAGTACACTTAACTGAGTAGGTCAGTGTTGGGATAATGGTTTGGACGGTGGGAAAGTTAGGACAGGAGCATGAGGGAGAAAAGGACCATGGGGCCATTTATAAACCAGAAGATTCAGTTATACATATACAGATATATGTTCTTTTTCAGATTCTTTTCCATTATAGGTTATTACAATATATCGATATTGTAGTTCCTTGTAATATACAGTAGGTCCTTGTTGTTTATTTTATAAATCAGTTAATCCCCAACTCCTAATTTATCCCTCCCTCACCCCTGCTTTCCCCTTTGGTAACCCAGAATCATTTCTTATATTAAAATAATCAATATGTTCACACATTTTATTCAACGCTCCTCCTTTAGTTGGATTTACTGTCAACTCTTTAGCTTGTAGAAAACAATATTTTGAGGAGATCTAACCTTTTAAATAATATACGTGGTACATGAAGCGTTAATTTTACAGAGAACAGTGCTCAGTTTTTCCCTGTTTCCAGAGTAGGAGAGGAGAGGAGCCTTAACTAGAACAAGGGGAATAGAAAGGATTTGTTGGCACTGAGAACTGTGAATCGCCACGTGCTACCCCCCACCCAGAAGATGGGCATTGTTTTGGTTGAAGACCTTTCAGAAAGCAGAGATTGCCATCTATCTGGGTGAGTTGAGATGTGGGTCTCTCAGGGAGAAAAAAAAAAACAGGTAAGAGTGATGTTTCAAAGACTCTGTACATACTCATGATGAACAGAAACTGTATCAGGAAGCTAGATACAGTTGGCCCTCCATTTCTACTGGAATCCCCATCCGCAGACTCAACCAATCGTGGCTGGAAAATATTAAAAAAAAAAAAAATTCCTGAAAGTTCCACAAAGCAAAACATGAATTTGCTACATGGCAACTATTTACACAACATTTACAACTATTTACATAACATTTGCATTGTGTCAGATATTATAAGTAATGTAGCCATGATTCAAAGGATGCTGGAGGATGACTTTAGATTATATGCAAATACTGTGCCATTTTATATAAGGGACTTGAGCATCCATGGATTTTGGGCATCCAAAGCGGGGGAGGGATCCTGGAACCAATCACCTGCAGGTAACTGAGGGACCACTGTATGGTGATGCTCTTGGGGTAAATAATGAAAAATTAGGGAATCTATTTAATTCAAGGGACATAGGTACTGAGCACATTTTCAATGTGTGCCTATAGAGCTGAAATTGAAGGTGATTAATAGAAATATTAGTTTCATTTTGTGTTTTATAATCAGCAACTAAAATCTTTTATGAAATATTTCAAGCATTCATGAAATACTATAACAAATCTCAAACATATCAAGTATCAAATAACCATGTTCCTACCACACTATTCTTTCAAAGTTTTAAACTTGGCTATATTTCCTTTAGGCATTAAAAAAATATAACTTTACAGATTATATGGATACCCTTTGTGTACCCCTAGTCTGGAAGCATGTATAGATGCTGGTAACCCCACTATCAGGGATAGAGCAGAAGGAATTCCTGAGTGAGGTGGGATGTAGACCAGATCACCTCTAGTTGGCAACTTCTCACTGGTGGGGTAGATGACCTCATGTCTAAGCTGGTAAAGACGGTGAATTCCCAAATGAAATCTCTGAAATACACCAAGTTCTTACAGGCTCATCACAAGGCTAAAACCAAAGTTTGCACAAATCATTTGGAAATGATGCATCCAAACACAGTGATGTTCTTAAGTAAAAGTGGGCCACCTCGTACATGCTGCCTTTGCAAGCCTACAACCTAAAGTGGCAGAAAATCTCTTAGACGTTTTGTGATGTACAGTGTGGATGTTACTTAGAGAGCAGAGGAAAAACTGCATGGGACTTAAGGATCACAAAGTGATTTTTAGTAAATATTCAACGACTGTGAGAGAATTCTTCTGATAAAGATTCAAGGTAGAGAACTTGGTGCCTGAGTCCTAAGACGGAAGCTTCCTTCGGATGGAATTATATGTACAAAGATCAGTAGTGTGGGAATAATAACCAGATTTATTAGTATCTGAGCAAACTCATTTATAGCATTACCACCCCATTTGCCCTGAGCAAGATATCTTTGGCTAAATTGAACTGGAGCATGTGACTTAGGCTGAAGGCCAAAACAGGGCCAAAGATGACTTCTTAACAGGAAGGGCCTGCCTGTCCCAATTCCCGCATAGAGTTGGGAGAGCAGGAAGAGGGTAAGGAGACCCCCCAGGTCTGCCCTTGAAGGCTGGACCTTCCTCAGCTGCAGCAAGCAGAGCTCGCAGCCACCTAGCATGTGTCAATGCAGTGGCCCTACCCAATGGTTTAGCAACTCTTCCTCCTTCGTAAATGAGCGAGTAACACGGGGTGGCAATAAGGACTGTGTATATAAGTCAAGACAGAAAAAAGGGGATGGGAAAAAGTTCTCCCAACCAAATGTCCCCCTCGACATTCCTATCCCCATTTATGTAATCCAGAGCACTGTCCATCTGATTAATCTGAACATAAACTAATAATAATAGCTTCATTTTGGCAGCCTTAAATGAAAATGGACTCTGGATGGAGAATTTGTGATGATTATCCCTGATTTCCTCAGTTGAGCTTTAAAATTCTCAAGTTGGATCCAATTTCAGATAAGGACTGAGGGTGAGAAGAGAGGTTCAGAAGTCATAAGGCTCCCTTCCTATTTCAGTGCAGGTGCATTTCCTCTCCAAGCATGGTGGAAAAGTACAGGCCAGAGTGAAAATGTGAAATATTAGAAACCCTAATGGCTAGGAAAACAGGGTAAAGTACTGGGCTGAGAATTCTCTCTCAATATGACCTAGACTCGCAGTGATCGCAGAAATAAGTTTCAGGAAAGGCAAACAAGGTTTGTGTCATGCATATGACCATCCACCAAACCATCAAACATTTGCCTTGCCTGTGATCATGGCATTCAGTCATCCGGGGAGAGGTGCATCTAACAACAGATTGACAAGAACAGAAAAATAATTTTAAAAAGTAGTCAAGGGAAGCTAACTGTCTTTATGAAAACAGAGGCTTCCTCTTCTCAGGTCATGTTGCCTCTTTTCAGTCTAGACACCAGATGCCACTGTAGCAATGCTGGGCCCGCACCATATTCATTAGCACCCTCAAACCCTGGACTTCATATGATAATCAGTAGTGCCTCTAAGTTACTTAGAGTTGATGGTAACAGGAAAAAACGTTAGTCTAGAAGCAAACAAAGCCACCCGGAAGGAAGCCAAAGCTGGGGGCTCTCTGTGATTGATCTACCAACCCCCACAGATCTCAGAACCCCTAGGCTCCTGCAGCTGACCACAGGCACCCGAGCATCACCCCACAACCCCCGGCTTTCCAGGGCTGGCTTCCTCTGAAGGCAGTGATCCACATATCATCCCCCCTCTGGTCCCCTACCACCACTGTGTGCCCTATCCTTGCCCAGCCAGCTTGCCTGGTCCTCCCCCCACCCTGCCCTCTGCCTCTTGACACTGAATTTCCTGATCACACACACCTGCTTCCACCCCAGCAGACATCGTAGGAGCAGAAGCATCATAGCTTCCCTCCTCCTCTCCACTTGGGCTCTGAGTTTTTCTTCTAGAATAATTTCCTTAGAGCAGTATTTTTGTGGATTTGTTATAAATGCAGAAGTCTCCTGACCTACTCAGAATCTCTGGTGGTGGAGCCTGGGAATCGGCACTTTATCCCATCCTCCCAGTGATGTAAATGTGCACAGAGGTGGGAGAAGCCTGGCCCTGGGAACAGTTGGGGTTCCCCCACCCCAGTCCCATGTTCCATGATGCAGGCTGTACCACAGTGACTGCTGTCAAACACATTGGTTCGTTCTGGAGCTGAAGGGCTGTTCCAAAACCTGTTATGAACCTCCCCAGCCTAGGAGACAGATCATTTCTTGAGAGAAATATTTCTTGTGACTTCTTTGACTCTCCATTCTCTCCTTGGCATTAGCTCTGAGTGTTTTTCTTATTCAGGTGTTATGGACTGAAATGTTTGTTCCCCCCCTACCCTGAAATTCATATGTTGAAGCCTTAACCCCCAGTGTGACTTCAACCAGAGTGGAGATGGGGCCTCTAAGGAAGTAATTAGGGTTAAATGAGGTCATAAGGGTGGGGCCCTGGTCCAATAGGATTAGTGTCCTTATAAGAAGAATAACCAGAAAGCTTGTTCTCTCTCTTTCTCCTTGCCCATACACAGAGGACAGGCCATGTGGGCATACAGGAGGAAGGTGTCAGGAAGACAACTCTCACCAAGAACTGAATTTGCAGGAACCTTGATCTTGGACTTCCAGCTTCCAGAACTGTGAGCAAATAAGTGTCCATTGTTTAAGCCATCCAGTCTGTGGTATTATTTTTGGCTGCCTGAGCAGACTAGCACACCGGGTATATTCCCAGTAACATTTATTGAGCACTTGCTATGTGCCAGACAATGCATTAAAGGCTTTCCATGTATCAATTTATTTATCCTTATAACAGCCCTATGGAGCTACTACTCCATAGAGTAACTACTATCAATATGTCGACTTTCCAGATGAAGGAACAGGCTCAGAGAAGAAAACTTGCTCCAGGTAACACAGCTAGTGGTGGTGCAGTTGGGATTTGAACCCAAGTCAGTCTAACACCACATTTCTTACTTTACTCTGTTCTACTCTCTCTCCCAGGGGATCTGGATCCTAAACATTGAGCCAACCAAAGCATGGAGTCCTATAATTTTCAGAGTACTTTTAAACCTTTTCAAACTAAAGATTCCTTTTATTATTTCTTCTCACCTGTCATTCATCTATGTGTATTTTGATAGATTACTAATCCGGAAATTGATAGGAAATCCATAACTTTCTATGGCTTTTTGAAATATTGAAAATAACTCATGAGCTTCTACTATTTCCTTAAACTCCCAGGAGTTTGAAAACCTAATTATCACCCTCATTTTACAAATAAGGAAGCAGAAATCCAGAGAGGATAGTGGCTTGCAAGTTACAGAGTCAGGAGCAGATCTCGGGTTTCCTCCTATCCAAGAGCTCAGTATCCGACATCATGCTAAATCAATCAGTTCGTCATTTAAGTTGTCACTGAGCACCTACTTATGCCTGGTAGACAAGACTATGTGAAAGGTACAGAAAAATTATAGCGATAGCTTCTGTATTTGATAAATTTACAGTCTATTTGGGAAAACAAGGCTTAGACATAAAAGGCAATTACATAAAATCACAAGAGAGCGTGTTTCTAGAGACGTGTTTCTCATCCTTGGCTGTACACCAGAATCACGCAGGGAGCTTTCCAAAGCTCCCAAACTCTCCAGAATAAGGATTTTCCAAGGTAAGGGCCCAAGGACATATATTATTTAAAAATACCCCAGTCAGGGTCAAGAACCACAGTTGCAAAGTAACATATCCTACAACAGGGACTACAAATGCTCCAGCAGTAAATGCAAGGTCAAGAGCAGCTAGAGGGTCAGGGGACCTCTGAGGAATAGAGGAGCTTTGGGGTGGGTGGAAAGGGTTTGGCTAAGAGGATAGGAGCTGGGGAGGGAACCACGTGAGCAATTCTAGGAAGGAGGAAGGACGTGAGAAGAGAGAAGAGCCAGGAGGGCTGGGGAGCGGCCGCTTCAGACCTGGGCTCTGGCAGGCAAGGGTGGAAAGGGGGGGTGCAGTCAGAGTAGGGGGGCTTCAAAGTTAGCCAGAGGCGCTCATTTTCTAAATTAATAAATGTCCATGGATTCTTTTTTTTAAGCTTAAATTTTATAATTATGAATGTTATAATTTTATATATAGCCATGAGATAAGAAAAATAAAATGTGTAATTTCCATACAAAGAAAGATTGAAAAATGTAATACAAGAAATAATTACTCTAAAATGAGGCAAGGAATGGAAAAGGAAACAAGAAATGGGTGAGGGCAACTAGAAATGATAAGATGTATGGTAAAGCTATACAACAGATATTTTGATAATTCTGGTGTGTGTAAATGTTCTAATGATCTGATTAAAAGGTGAAGATCATCAGGCTGGATTTAAAAAATCTCACCTTTATCACAAATTCATCTAAAACATTCAGAAGTAAAAGAAATGATAAAGATATCATGTACATATACCCATATATTTTTTTCTTTTTCAAGTTTTATTGAGATGTAATTGGCATATCACATTGTATAAGCCATGGATTTCTGAAGAAAGATCTTGTATAACAGATGTGTAGCATTAACCAATCAGGGAGGAACTTTCCTTCAAACGTCCAGGTATCTGGGTGATCTTGGAGAAGCTACCCCTTGAGCTGGAGGAAGCCCAGGCTGATCAGCTTATAAGGCAAGTCCTCACTCTCTCTAGAAAAAAGGGAGGGCATTGGATTCTCAGATGAGATGAGACTGGAGTGGGGAGAATGAACTTAAGAGAGCACAGGAGGCAGGGCGACTGCTCCTCGGCCCCCCTAGTCCACAATGCCCCAAGGAAGGAAAGTAGGTGCAACAAAAGTGCTAGACACAGAGAGCAAATGGCGGCTTCTTTGGGCTGTACAGGGCGGGTCTCTGCTTGATAGTGAGTGACCAGGGTGCACTCATGAGGCAGTTCTTTTTTTTTTTGTAATTTTTTGGCCACGCCACGTGGCAGGTGGGATCTTAGTTCCCCGACCAGGGATCGAACCCGTGTCCCCTGCATTGGAAGCATGGATTCTTAAACACTGGACCACCAGGGAAGTTCAGATCATAAGGCAATTCTGAACTAGATCACATAGGGTGGATCTCCCAGGCCTCTCTGGGGTGCAGGGCTGTGTCTCCTTCACCTCCCACTGGTGGGCTCCACTGAAATGTGGCTTGCTTGGCAGCAACAGCAGTAGCAGGTGTGGATTCCCTGGGAAGCAGGCATATTCTTCAGGGGTCCCAGTGCGGTGCTGGCCACCGGGGAGCTCTAGGCAATGGAGGAACAAGGGAGATGGCCCAGGTATTGCCCCATCTTTTGAACCAGAGGGAGATATTTACAGGGGTGGAGACTTATTGCTTTGCACCCTGACTGTATCCCTTGGCTGGTGGTTGAGAAAAACTGTTGTAGAGAGTGGGTTTCGGGAAGGTAAGTTTTGGTGCGGAATGAGGGTGGTGAGACCAGTCTGGATGCTGGGAAGTGATGAGATGAGAGCCTGGATGAGGGCAGAGGGTACTGGGTATGCAGGAGTAGGAAAAGAATTCAAGCTATTCTCTTTTAACATGAAAAGTATCACTGACTAGATCAAATGAGGTACACAGGCATGCACAAGCCTCATGTCAGCATACGCATATGTTTACAAATGCTTCATAGTTTGTTCAGAACTTCTGAACTCCACTGGCTTTTAGGCCCCGGCAATGGGATAGAGACTCAGGATTAAGAGTCTCCTCTGGTCTAACTCAGAAGATCTCTGAACAAGGATGGGGCAATAAAGAGCACTGGGTCAGCTTTCCAAGGCCACGCCCAGGATGAGCAACGCATTCTGCTGCCCGTGTTGGGAAAAGGCTGATGCTGGAGGAAAAGAGCTGGGACACTGGAAAGGAAGAACATGCTGCACCTACAGAGGTGGATTTACCATGAAGCCAATAAAGCTCAGACTTCAGGTTCTCTCACTTGAACAGGCCTCATCCATTTGCTTGTAGTCAATTTTCTATTTGTAATTTTGCGTTGTTTTTTAGAAAGAAGGTCCACAAATTATACAAGCCTCATTGTCCCCCCATATCCGGGATTAGTCCCCCAGTCACCTGTACAGCCCTGTGCCAGATGCTCTGGGACCTCAAAGTAGGTTTTTACTGCCCACTATGTTTGGTGTCCTGTATTGCTGTTAGGAAATCAGCTATCAGCTTGATCAGGGCTCTCATCTCACACAACTCCAGGAGCCCATTTGCATTCTAGTGTACATCCAGGGTCCCTGGAGGTGTGCTATGTCTGTGTGTCTCTGTTGCTTGCACGTTAGTTTTTTTGTCTTCAGTTTCACGATGTGGATCTAGGTGTGATTTTCTTTTTATTTATTGTACTTGGGATTTGCTGAGCTTTGTCAATCAGTAAACTGTCTCATCAGTTCTGGAAAATTCTCAGTCATGTCTTCAAATACTGCTTCTGCCCCATTGTCTTTTCACTTTCAGGAACACTTGTTTAACATGTCGGACATATTTCTGTCTTCCTTGTTTCTTAACATCTGTTCCTTATTTTGCCCATGTTTCTCTTTTCTAGGCTTCATTTTTAGACTCTAGGGGTTGGCAGACTACTGCCTATGGACCACGTCTGTCCCCCTGCCTGCTTTTGTGGATAAAGTTCTGTTAGAATACAGCCATGCCCTTTTGCTTACACATTGTGTGTGACAGGGTAGTTGTGACAGAGTATACGTATTTCAGGACTAAAATATTTATTCTCTGGCTCTACAGAAAAAAAACTGCTGTCCCCTTATAGATAACTTCTTATCTTCTGGTTCACAAATTCTCTCTTCATCTCTGTTTGTTCTACTGTTAAAATGGTCCACTGAGTTTTTCATTTTGGTTACTGTATTTTTTTTATTTCAAATGAAGCCTTATACATCTGGCTGGTCACTTTTTACAGTTTCCTGTCCCTGATGTTATTTTCAAGCTTTTCTTTTATGTGTTTAAATACAGATTCCATAGTTTTGAGAGACTGAATATATCAATGTTCTGAATGTCTAATATCTGAAGTCTTTACAAGTCTATTTCTGTAGTCTGTTTCCTATGTGTTTTTTATATATATTTTTACTTTATTATTTTAATTGTATATTGCTCATTGTTCTTGAAAAAACTATCTGTAGAGGTTCTTCGAGACTCCCCCAAAAAGTGTTTCTCTAGAGAGGATTTACTGTTGTTCTGCCTGGTATCTAAACCAAATCCTTTGAAGCTCCCTGGGCCACCCAAGCTGCAAATCCATGTCAGGGCAGGTCCATGATGAGAATCTCAGGAATTTTTTCTTTGCTTATTTTCCTGTTGCTAAAAAGATTAGTTATGTGTTGCAGAAATTCTGCACTAGACTATACAATCTTTAATAGCAGGGACTGAGTCCTTTTCATGATTGAGTTTTTACTATCCTGCACAGTACCTGGCCTAATACTTGTTGAATGAGTAAATGAATAAATAAATAGATTCTGTTGATTACATTTATAAAATAGTTCTCAACTCTGTCTCTTCACCTCTTTCCTACTCTCATGGTCCTAGTTCAGATCCTAGTCATTTTTATCTGGGCTAGTAATATAATCTTCCAGTTAGTGGTGCTTGGCTGAGGGTATATTTCAGAATCTCTGGAGTGTGTTAAAAAATGCATATTTTAAAAAAAATATCTGGGGTAAGTTGACGAAATACAGAGTTTAAACTATTCTGCAGATGATTCTAATATGTAACACCAGTGAGAGGTACCCTGTGCCAACTTGTCTTGCCTCTTTTAAATCCATCCTCCGTATCAGTTAGGGAATCCATCTAACGTAGGACTCTGACTACTGTGCTCTCCTACCAAGTCCCTACAGTGGTTCTGAAATGGAGTAGCACTCTGTGGTCCTTGTCCCCCATGTCCTCCACCTGCCTTTGTCTGTGGAAAAACTTTAGCCAAAAAATAAGTTTAATCAGAGAAGTGAGAAAATGCAGAAGCAAGAAAAGCAGTCAGACAGGACAAAACAATAATAGTGTAATGAGTAAGCCAAGTCAAGGACTTTTAGTTCCTTCTCAAGAGCTACAGATAATATTCTGAGCCATATCCTGTGAGCTTGTGAGCTGTTTTATAGATACTAAAACTCCCACCAGGTGGAAGAAGTTAACTACATGATGACCAGACTTAAGCTGCCACAATTCTGAGAACTGGCCTCAAGGAAGTGGGAACAAACCGACCCTGGAACTGAAGATTAACTGTACTTAAAATAATCAAGATGACTCTGGTCAGACCACCGCATGACCAATTTCAAGACGACTGTCAGAGCTGACTGCGCTATTTCTACGTGCAGCCCCTCCCTTATCCTATAAAAGCTCTTGCCCACTGGTCGTAGGCAGGGGTTGGGGGTACGGGATGGAGAGTCGGCCTTTGGACAGGAGTCCACCCCCCAACCCCCCGGTTGCCTGCATTCAAAATAAAGCAAACTTTCCTTTCCACCAGGCTGGCCTCTTTATTGGCTTTTGAGTGGCGAGCAGCCGGACCCTACTTTCAGTTACAGTTCTCTGCTGCCCACAGAATAAAATCCAAGCTACTTAGCACTGTTTACAAGGTCCTACATCCCCGTGTTGCACTTATGCTCTGGTGACACTCAACTTCGTGTATTACTTATCGAGTACCATCTTGTCACCCATGTCTTGCTTTTGCTCACACTGTTCTCTGCAGTGCCCTTTATATCCTCCTTTACTGACTTATTTCTACTTGTCTTTAGGGACCCAACTCAACTCCAGGAAGTCTCCCCAGACTCGAGGGCTGAGTTTAGTATTCCCCCTTCATGCTCTTCTGCTTCATCAATTGTATAACCAACTCTGCTACGTTGAAAGTATAACCTCCCACCGAGTGTGAGTTCCTCACCTTTGTTAGCCTAGCATAGTTTTCAGAATACAGTAGGAATTTAGTATATTTTTATTGCCCAGAGTCTAATACAGACTTGTTATATATTTACTGAGCTGAACTGTCTAGGTTTGCCCTTTTAAAATCAGGTATATCTGGGAACATGGGCGATGATACCATACCTCTGGGCCTCTTTAAATTCATAATATTAGTGATTTTATTCTCTAAATAAATTCAGTTGTTTCTAGTCATATTAGGGAAAAGACGAGATATAACCTGGGGGTTAAAATATACATCCCAGCTGAAATAATTTTTAAATGAAGAGGGAGAAATGAAGCAATTAATCATCTGGCATCTGCTATTCCAGGAATGGGTATTGTGCAAAGGCTGATTTCCTTGCATGCGTTGCTCGGATAAGGAAGGCTCATTCTTTCTGCAGAAGTCTGGGTCCCTTTCCCATCCCTCAGAGCTGCCTAACTTCTTGGCCAGGCCTCCGGGGAGATAATGAATACCAAATCTTCCCTCCTGGATGAGACGGTGCTGGAGAAACAACCAGGAATGACAGGCTTGTGTGCGGGTCCCAGGGAAAGCAGGCAGAGAGTGGAAGACTGGTAGAGTTTTTGCTTCCTGGGATAGAGAAGATGTGATGCTTCCTTTAGTATGAAACTGGGCGTCCATTTCCTGATGTTCTTCACTCCCTATCCTCTAGGATTAATCCAGCCTTCCCCAAACAATCCCAAGTGAAAAAGCTGATCAAGTCTTCTGAGGTTTCACTGGGTAGGGTCAGAGGGATGAGAGCCGGCCTTGCCGTAGTTCGCTGCCACGTCCTTCTTGGGGGCATCTTGCTCAGAAGTTGGGGTTGTCATCTCATGCTGGCATCTTGACTTCCTCCTCAGTTTACAGTTTTACAGCCTTCTAACCAGCATCAATCTCAGAGCTATAGTCCCTGGAACAGAACGGAAAACAAAGTCTGTTTGGTATCATGCATCAGCAAGTACTCAATAAATGTTCATTGGTAAGGTTAATGATCGCGAAATGAAAGAAAACATGTTTTTCTGGCACTGCCTCAAATGGCTGTAATCTCCATCCTCTACTAGAAAATAATCACAACAACAATAATACAAGGATTCTCGGAGAACAAAGAGGTGGCTGAGATAGCATCTCATTCAGGAACCTGCAAACGGAGACAGCTGCTGCGGAACTCCATTACCTTTGCAAGACCTGTTGCCCTTGGAGACAGATGACGGCTAATGTCGGTTTCAAAACCATGACAAGGTCAGTTTGCCAGTAAAAGGCTGGAAAGGGAAAGGGAGGGGAGCAAGAGTGTCCTTGGCAAAAACTGATCTGACACACTGATGAATCAGCAAAGGCTTCTATGTACAGAGCTGCTCTTCTACACAGATTCTCTTTATTCCTGGAAACTGCTAGACACCAAGTTGAAAAAAAAAAATCTCCCTTCTAACAGGACCCATCCCTTGAGATCAGGCTGCTAACTGGTAATATTCCATCGGCATGAAATCATGGAGGGAGGATTACTAAACAGAAGAACTAGGTTAAGTGACTGTACCACTTCGGGCTGTGTGATCTTAGGCAAGACAGTTAACCTCCGTGAGTGTAGCTTTCTTGTAGATAAAATACAGGGAAGATAGGCAAGATAACAGCAACACATGCCAGTGATGAGAATTAATTGCACTAATGGATGTGAAGGTGTATGTTGCCTCTAGATGATCATGCCGTCTTGGACGTTCTGTCTTTGAACGGACCGAGGAGGAGAACAAAGTGCAGATGCCGCTGCTAATAAATCAATCTGTTTCCGACCACACCCCGCCCGCCAGCACGCTAATAAATTCAGACTTACGCAGGCTGGTGTCAGGGTCTGCATTCATTAGGCAATTTAAATCATTTCATATCTTAAAATAATGATGGCATGTGCAGTACTGTCTCCCAGCACGTTCGAGGTCTAAGGCGAAATGCCCTGAAGACAACCACATGTAACCGTCACATTTATTTTACATTTTTAATGAACTTCCGTGTTTCCAGAGCTCTCTTGGCATTCTCCGGCAGCCTGGATTCTGTTTTGTGGTCCTTCATGGGTACAGAGGGCAGCCTGCCTGTTTTTTTGTCCGCACGTGCATTTTAACTTCATCAGAAGTCAGAGGATATGGAGAAGTTATCTCTTCTCAGAAGGTTTTTCTTTCTTTCCCAAATTACCAACCACTAACATCTGGTAAAAAAAAAAAAAAAAAAAAAAAGGTGTACATACAATGAAATAGCTATATGTGGTTTGTTTCTCCGCTAAAGTAAGCCGTGCAGTTTTTGCCCTGTACTTGCTTGTGATGCCTTTAGGGGTAACATCCCTTCCATGAATGCCCCATTCTTGTATTGCTCTCTATATGCAGAAAACAGCATCAGAAGGAAAAGCAGGGGCCACATATCCCTGGCTTCATCCAGATTGAACCCTAGGGTAAGAGTAATTTAATAAAGATTGTACATACATGCCACTGATAAAGACGTGGGCAAAAAAATGGAGAAAATATAAAACACTGACAGGACCTAGGATTGCACCACACAATCTTTGTCTAGGCTGTAGCTGTTTTAAGGACTTTCCTTCCCATCTCAAGTGTTATCCAACCAGAGCTTTACAGTAATGCTGTCGGGTTAGGAAGGCAAACATTATTACTAATGATGGCCTGTAAGCCCCACAGGATCTGGCCCTGCCATCTTATACCACTCTTTACCTTGCCTGTTCTGCTTTCTATGTTCTATTCATACTGACCTCCTTTCTGTGTCTTGAACACATCACTAGGGTTCCTGCCCCAGGGCCTTTGCATTGACTGTTTCCTCTATGGATTGCTTTCCCTCTGACTGTACTCTTCCAAATGGCTATCTCCTCACTGTACAGCTCTCAGCTAAAATGCCACCTTCTCCAAGAAAGCTTCTCTGGCTACTCTGAAGAATCACTGCCCTCACCCTATTCCTAACCCAACACATGCTCTAAAATACTTTACTTTGCTTATTGTCCTTAAAGGTCTTATCATTCTCTGGAACCCTTACGTTTATTTATTTGTTTATTGCTTCTGTTCCTCTGTAGCATGAAAGGGCCATGAGGGAAGGGATCTTGTTTGTCTGGTTCACTGCTATATTCCCAGCATCTAGAATAATACCTGGCACAGAGTAGATGCTAAGAAACTATTTATTGAGTGAATTCCAGCTTGTTCAAAGAGGAAAGCAAGACCACAAAGATCAAGTGACTTGCTGGGATCTAGTTAGGGCAAAACTTGGACATCTCTTAGCTTTCAGACCTGTGCTTTTCTCTCTAGGCAAGGAAGCTCATTGCTGGCCCTTTGAGTAGCCGGAATTAACATGTTATCCTTTGGCGTGACACAGGAGGTTGAGATTTCTTGTCTTCAGAGACACGCAACATGCCTCAGATCAATCCAGAGGTAGGAATGGCCATTCCCACTGTTGAGATGTATGTGTATAAGAACTTAACCCAGGGCTCAATGGTATTGTTCTGCCATAGTCTCCCAGAGTTTGGGGGTTTGGGTCTCATCTGGAGTGCACTAATTTGGAGAAGCAGCCTGAAGGGATGGAGAAGACACGACCCAGCTTGAGTCACGACCAAGTCATTTACTGCTAGGTGACCTCGAACACTGACCTTGAATTACTGACCTCTCTCTGAAATAGGGATAACTTAGGCTTCATGGTTGTCCTGAGTTGAATGAACGAGCACACATAGAACACCCGACCCAGGATTGACTGGGGTTACGGGACAGGCTCAGTAGATGCTTCAAAGTTTTTCTTCATCCAATTTTTTATTGAAGCTTCCTCCTTTAGGATGTGGGTCGAGTTTCTCTCTGTCTCTTTTAAGTTGGCCAAGTGTCTAGAAACCCACCTTACCATAAACACAAGTGGTTTGTTGACTTGTGTTTACACAAGTGATTAATAATGACAGAAAGGAAGGTGGTGAATCTCAGGGGTGACTGCAATGTTTATACTTGGTATTTATCACGTGGAGTTGATTTATATGACACCGGGGAAAAGATGACCAAAAAATGTGACTGCCTCAGGGCAAGTCACAGATAGAAGGAGAGCCCTTCACATCACCAACACCGGCCTCATGCCTACGGCTACCAGTACGGAGAAGATCAGTCAGGACGGGCCAGAGGCTCTGTCATCAGGCCAAGGTGAGAGGACAGAGCTAAAGCAGTGCCTGAGAGGCAAAGGAGAGATGTCCAGGAGGTGAGTTCAAATCCCAAGTCCCCTAAGTCAAATTTCGCAGGAAAAATTTATTCTGAAGTTCTCTTTGTACACCCTGGGGCTTTGAAGCATGGCAGATTTGGGATACAGTTGCCACAGGGGAACTCTGGTGTTCCAGGATGAGAAAAGAGACAGCATTTAAGAAAATGATGCTCTGGATAAACAACAAGTTCCTACTGTATAGCACAGGGAACTATATTCAATATCCTGTGATAAACCAGAATGGAAAAGAATAGGAAAAAGTGTGTGTGTGTGTGTGTGTGTGTGTGTGTGTGCATATATCACCTTGCTGTACAGCAGAGATTAACACATTGTAAATCAACTATACTTCAATAAAATAAATTTTAAAAAATGACGCTCTTCCTGAAAAAGCTTGATATATTATCAACACGGAACAAATCCAGTAGGTGTGATGGGTGAACTCCACCTGCAGGCTTCCAACCATCTATGAGAAGGTGACCTGCTCCCTCACAGAGTTACGGGGACAATCGTTATGGGAAAGTGTGTGTTAAACTCCCCGAATCCTAGATGTTTTGATGATGGTGATCTAGTTGTGGGGATGGCTGACGCAGGAAAGCTGTCAGAACAAAGTGGGCTGTTCTTCAAACGCTTGGCCCTGCATTTGCTTCAGGCTCTCAGAGCTCAGTGACTTACTCGGTTGTAAATAAACTGAGAGGCACTGGCTGGGCTCCCTCCCCTCTCGGCCCCTGTCCCCTCCTTGAAAACGTCAACAAGGTATTGAATGGAGGGAGACAAACCATGAGGCGGAAATGGGCTGAAGAAGAGGACAGAGACTTGTACAGTTGGAAACCGCCTCTGAACAGTACTGCTCAGTGGTAAAGCAGTTAAAGAAACATCTGAGTATTAAATATGCTGAATCGAACAGCAGAGAATCTACTGAGATTCTCATTGAGGTGATGGGGATAGGCTTCTTTCCTCATTAACAAGCATGAGCTATGATGAAAGCATGGATTTGACTCCATGGAATTCGGGGCAGAGAAATAAAAAGCTTCTCATTGAGCTGAAGGAAGGCAGCAAAGCTTTGTTCTGACTCAGACCATGTTGCTTGCTGGCAGCATGTAGACACACGAAAATAAAGATGATCCAACAGAAGAGTGTGATAGACGGGCTCAAATGTTGCAGGGGAAATTCTGTCCCGTTCTGGAAAGAGACGACTGTAAACACTCCAGGTGCTGCCGCAGTCCACATGTCATGTAACTTGACATCTTCATGCACCGTATCAACCGTCTCATCATTTCCTCTTCATCGCCTGTTCTGGGGCATACTTCCTTGGCGGACATTCTTATTCTCTTTACTAACAGGCAGTCAATATTACATCATCCAGTTCTCTGTGATTCCTCTCATACGATGAGATATATTTACGCATGTTCCACTGGGACTTGTTTTTCAACTCCCCGATGCCTGGCAAAGTGAGGCTGTAAGAATGCCATGCAAAATACTGAAATCTGATTGGACTGCAGCCCAGATAGCTTTAGTCCAACAACATTCTTACCCTCCTTTCTGTGAGCTGGTAGTATCCATGGGTGGTTACTTGTGCTTCCACCCAAGATGAATAAAGAATGAATAAGGTGGGGTGGGGAAGATAACAAACTAATTAGAATTGTCCATTAATTAAAAGGGTTTGATGTGGCTCTCTTACATTCAATGGATCGTGCTGTTGTCAACATATGAGTTCGTTATCAAGAGGGCAGCATTTGGGGTAAAAAAAAAAAAAAAAAACAGAGTCACAGTAGCACAGGGATTCTCCGTCTCGGGGCTGTGTATATATTTTGGGTTGGATAACGCTTGGTTGAGGGAGTGTCTTGGGCATTTTAGCGTGTTTAGCTGCCCTGGTCCCCACTGACTAGATGCTAGTAGTACTCCCCGCCCAAGTTGTGACAACCGAAAATGACTCCAGACATTACCAAATGTCCCCTGAGGAGCAAACTTTCCCCTGGTTGAGGACCACTAACAGTACAGTAAATAAAACATAGCCTACGGCCCCCTTTATGACTTGCATCATCCCTTTCCCTGTGACTGCTTGACAGAAGCTTGTTTTCAAGCTACAGTGAGAGCATGACATTTGACGGAAGCTGAAGGCAGTTGGTGGTTTAAGAAATTGAATAGTGTGACACTTCTTCAAATCATCGTGACTTAATCATGTCCTTTGGAACTCAAGGCTGTCTTCTCTGACTCTGAATGTTAAGGGGAGAACATGACCTGGACGAAAGCCCAGCCAATGCTTCCGATGGAAGGGTTTTCGGTTGTTTCTGAAGAAAAACTGACCTTTAAAATAAATTTCTCTTCCAGAATTTTTTCCTTCTTGAATTAGTCCTCTTTACGTTGCCTTTCACTGCAGCAAAATTGCACTTAATGGATCTTTGACATTTAATATAGTTTCCTATGTTGCAAGACTTTCTGAAGTTTAATAATAACTCTTTGAAATGATTTGGAAATAGGATGTGAGAGGAGAAAGGGCTTTAGTTTTGTTTGTGTTAAGCATTTTCTCTGCTATTTTAGTGGCTGAGCAATCTCATAGGCTTTCCTCTCTCTCTTTCTTCCTCTTATTCTTCGTGAAGGACGATGGAATTAATAATGTTACAGAACTTTACAGGCACTTAGCAATTTATCATCCATAACCAACTAATCCACAGGAACCAGGCAGCAGGAGGAAGGCTTGTTATTGGATCCACAGGAATGATCCCCAGATCTTCCATTTTTACTTCTGTAAACAGACTCTTGAATAAATGATCTTTTCAAGTATCATGACATTCCTCCTAGTTCTTACATCAGCAGACTCACAGAAATCCGTGCTGACTTGCAGTATTTACACTAGCCCTGTTTCCTCCTCTTAAGTGAGGGCTGGACACAGAGTTGGGACGTAAAAACCATTTCTTGAATGCAATGAAACAGAATGCAAGCAGCTGCTCTGACCACCAGCCCCTTCATCAGTACCAAGGACTCTCCCATGTGTTTTCTTTACAGCAACTTTTCACTAGGGAGGACAGAAAAAGATGTCGATACCTCATTTTACAAATGCAGAAGCAGCCACTCAGGGAGGCATGATAATTTGCCTTTATTCATAAGCAAGTTCGTGTAGAAGGTGGAATATAAATATCGACAAGTTCGTGTCGAAGGTGGAATTTACACAGAGCTTAAACATCGCTGTTCAAAGAGAGACCAGGTCTCTCTTCTGTTGTGGTTTTAAAATAGCTTATCAGCATTTTCTCTGAACACATCCCTTAACACAATTTCGTACTTTTTCCTCTGATTTACTAGCCCACAAGGAAGCTTATAATTCTCATTTTGACCAGATTGTACCTTCCAAGGGGGCAGAAATCATTCTGTCTGCTATGCTAGCATAGACCCTTGCACACAGAAGGCACTCAGTAACAATCTGTTAAACAAATTTGTTAAAAGAATTTGTGTGTTGACCAAACCTCAGGAACTTTGATATCAAGAAAGACGTAGCCTGGAGAACAGATATAAATATTCAGGCCCTGGAAGGCATGTTGCTCACTTTATATGAACACAAAGTGTTGACCCGGCTCTGTCCTCTCTCTCGCGGGTGAGTCTGATTAGTTTAAATTGGTCGTCCTGAATTGCTTTCACTTCAGGAGCACTGACAAATTTATTTTGCCAGTGAGAAAAGCTGAAGATGGATCATGGACCTTGATAACTTTATGAGGCTCTGAGGAACCAAAGCGTCATTCATCTTTCTTCTCTCTTACATTCCACACGCACATGCTAAGGTGCAGATGTAAATTGCGGTTATTTTGGTGGCTATACTCTCCTTACCCCTTATCACCTCACCTCGGCCTTGGAGCCCAGTGGCTTGGAAACCCTTGGTATTCCTGGGAGCAGAGCAAAACCCCCGATGTAGAAAGAGCCCCCTGAGGCTGATACCTCCCTCCCTCACATGCTGGGCCTTCACGAGTGGATGATGGACTTTGGTGCCTCTTTCCCAGTGAAGACTGTCTCCACTCATGGTGAGCGGGGGTCAGAGTGACTACAGCTCTGGCTGTTGCCATCAAGCCAGGAGGAAAAGGAGGGGCGCCACTGCCCATCCTGTCATCCGGGCGTTTCCCCGAGTCTGTCTCCGCCTGGTTTGGACTGGGAAGTACAGGTGGTGCCCTTCCACTGGCAATCCTGTTCCTTGCCCAGGTCCCCATTTTCTAGGGTCTGGAGAGCAGCACCTTCTGTGAAGAGATGAGTTACGTGGAAAAGAAACTGAAGCTGAAATGTGGGACCTGCTTTCCCTTACGGATTAAGATTAAGCATCTATAAAGTTGTGTGGTCACTCTAAAATTGTGCTTCTCTTTCATGGGCGACTTTTCCCCGCAGGGGACGTTTAGCAACGTCTGGAGAACTTTCTGATGATCACAGCCGGGGCAGTGGGTGAGCTGCTGATGTAGGTGGCTAGAAAGCAAGAATATTGCTAAACACCTTCTAGGGCAGAGCTCAGCTCCCACGGGATGCAAGGCAGAGGACAACAAAAAAGCAGGCCCACAGAGATCAGAGTTTGTCTAGGTCTGCTGAATGAAGTCTTTTCAGCATTAACCAGTTCAAGCAGCTTTCACTTAGAGGTCTGTGGTTTAAACTGAATCCACAGGACCGTGGGTCAGCTAGAGCAGGGCATCCAGGACTTGGTCACTGGGATTTTGCCAATATCTGTAGTACGATGCCCGGCACATGGGGTGCTTCATAAATATTTGCTGAATTAAGTACCATAGTTGGGGCTATTGTGTCTCTATTAGGAAGTGACTCAGTTGATTAGCTGGCAAGGAGGGAACGAGAAAAAGTGATGTCAAAAGAGATAAGAGTGGGGCGGAGCCAGGAGGCCAGCTAGGCCGCTGGACTCCTTGGCTTGGCTGTCCAGAGAGTAGCCAAGTGTAGGGATCTGAGGACCAGAACGTCAGCCACCTGAGGCAGCTCCGCCCGAGACGGCAGCGAGGTCTAGGTCCCAACACACACAAAACTGGCCCTGACACCCTCCCATCCCTTCCTCTGTGGAGAGCCTCGTGCACTAAAGGTTCAGTGCCCTCAGTGGCTCTGGGGTTGCTGGCGAGAGGGCGAGTCCCCAGTGCTTCAGAAGCCAAGGTCTCAAGATCAAAGCCTGGTCTGGATGGGGCCTTTCTTGATATTCTAGAAAGTCCTTCTTTCTCTTCCAAACTCTCTACTCACTGTTTCCAGGTTAGTCTTCCTATAGTTGGTTCTGATACATCAAGCCCTACTGTAAAACCGTCAGCCACGCCCCATGTTGTACCAAACTAAGTCCAAACTCTGCTCATAGAGTATACGGAGCTCTCTGTACTCAGACCCCAGTGCCCCTTTTCTTGCCATTATTTTTTCTCATTACCATGTCTCCTTTGATCCTTTCGTTCCTTTTCATTCTATCGTGACTACTTCTCTGCATACGCCCATAACTGCGGGCAAACTGGACTATTTGCCTTTTCATGAACACGCCCGTGCATTCTCTCCTCGGTGCCACTGCCCCAGGGTAGACGAACAGTGTCATCTACTGGCCACCACGTGGCCCTAACGGCAGCTGACCTCGGTCCTGCATCTTTCTCTTTTCACTGTGTTCATTTTCCAGGGGTCCTTCTGCTCCCATAAATATGTAAATCATTCAACACTAATAGAGTCAGAAACCCAGAATAAATACCTACTTCCTATCTAGTGCTTGCATAGGGGATGTGTGTGACTTAAAGAGATAATGCTGTGTGCAAAGTGCTTTCATCTTCCCAGAATGAGCTATATTCCTTCAAAGCATTATTCAGATTTCACACTGGCGCCCACATGTGCTTAGCATAGCAAGGAAGACCCAGCCTGCTGACAGCAGGGGCCTTGGTGCTTTGCTGAACTGAGGTCTGAGCTAAGGTAGATATTTACGTCCTTGCAAATGCTCTCGAATTTCTTATTTACCTCACATTCCAGTTTTAAGTTTAATGGAAGGCTTTCTCTGTCATGCTGCTATCTCATGGCAGACACATTTCCACCTTTAGGAGGTAGAGACTTTGAGGGTGCTAATGAAACCCCAGTTTTATGAAGGGTTTGATTAAATATATCATGGCTCTTTTCCACTGTGGAAATACACTTTCTTTTTAATATGGTGAAAATATATTAGGAAACTTGAGTCCTCAAAGAGAAAGCGTGATGGGGGTACAGGGTGGACAAGTTTATAATATGATCAAGGTCTGGGTGGCCTTGTTCATCAAATCCAAGAACAAGAGAGGTGGACTGAAAACTCCTCAGAGATGGGAGCACAATTAAAAGGAAACCTTGCTTCCCACACAGAATCCTTGCTTCTCTGGACGCACAGCCTAGGGTTAAAAAACAAAAGTGAGAAAGAGGAGGTCTGTCACAACAGCAATTAAAACAAGTGTTCTTCTACTTTCAGTGCCCACCAGCCAATATGGGATTTTCAAAAAATTTCTGAAGCTCGCTTTCCAACCCCTCTCCTACCGCTGAGCGTTTCTGGGGCTCTCTCATGGGTGATCATGGACTCAGTTCTTACGGCTACCATGTTGCATTCTCTGTTCCCCCCATGGCCTGCAGGGGGTTGCTGACGCCTGCCACCGCTGGAGATGCCTGTCCACGTGGGCCACCAGTCCCCAAGCTGTGGCCACAGATATCTGTCCAGAGAGCTGTAACTACTGTGGCTAACCTTGACCTTTGTGTGTTGTGCTAGATTTTCTGCTGAAGCACCGGGAAGAATCCCTTTCCCTAGGGTAGGAATTACTCAATGACTTGGATAACAAAATAGCAATTTTTTTTTTCTAATTTAAAGGTTTCTTTTAATACGCATGTTTAAAAAAGATAAAAAGAAATACATGGAGTTAATATTAATACTGTATTTCATTTAACCTAATATATCCAAAATTATCATTTCAGTGTGTAGCCAATGTCTAAAAATGCAGGAGATATTTTGTATTCTTTTTTTTTCTTGCGGTAGTGATGATTTTGTACCCCCAAATTAGAGGCTTTTTTGTTTGTTTGTTTTTTGGCTACTGTTGTTTGCTTGCTTTTTGCATATTTTTGGAAGCAGGCCTTCGTTTCAATCCCCTCATGAGAAGACTCAGGATGGGTTTTGCCTCTATTACAGAAATAGTGAAGCACTACTGTACTAAAATGCTCTGCATTTCCTCTGTCCTGGGCATTGTTTTTGGACCAAACTTATGTGTCTTAATTGTCTTTTACCTTAGGATGAATTCTTTCCCAGGAGGCAACAAGGTTCCTTATGCAAACAGATACACAGTAGGTTGGCCCCGCCAGACATCTTGGTACATTAAGCTGAACAGGGAGTAGGCCTAAACTGGGACTCACATTACATACAGCAGAGAGCAATCCTCGGACCTTTCAGTTCCGGACATAGCGTAGGCTAAAAACCTCAGGTCCTGAGGTTCCATAGCTTTAATCAGAACCTGTTTAATCAACAGGAACAGGAACCCCCTTAAGCCCACAAACCAAGTTGATGTCACTGATACAGGTAAAGAGGACAGCTAGAATTCTGGGGAGCTCTACCTTGGCAACCTCTACACCCAGAAGCTGTGCTGTCTCTTACAGGCTGTATGTTCTCCTTTCTGCTCTTACAATCTCCTCTCCCTCTGGCTATTTACCAAATGGCCAGCAGCCCAGGTCAGTGTATTTTTCACAGGTCCAGCTAAATCCAGCCTCTGCCGATTATAACTTTCATGGAAGAGAATGTGATTAGGCACCAGCTGGCCATTGAAAGGGTTGCTTTGGGTATGGGTGTCCATGCTGCTTGAATCAGAAGTTTCTGGAGGTATGTCATACATATAGACATTACTCCTCTCTCCCACCCTCCCCCACAACAGGGTTTTGAGAATGGGGCCATGGGAGGGATGGTTACTATACTCTGGAAGGGCCGGGCTGGTGCTACAAAGCATTTTCCCAAAGCAGATACTCAATAAAGGATTATGGGAAGAATGGTGAGTAAAAGGGTCCCTGTGGTCTTGGACCCTAGGACCCAGATGGGAATTGGCTGTGTTATAAATTAGATTTGCTTTCCTATGGGGTAAGGACACACCCTAAGCCAGAAACCTGAAAACCTTTCTAATGACAAACCTAAAAAAAATAAGATGGCTAAGGGTGTATCCCACTCCTGTCAGTACTGGGTCAACAGATTTGCAGGCAGAATCTTCTAATCCTTCTGGATATAGACTCTTTCTCAAGAGGGTTTAGGCACTGGAGGAATAAATAACACTGAGAAACTTTGGGTTCTCTTCAGCTGGTTCTCTGGCTCCACTGCCTTTTAAAAGCCACTGTGATTAACAGCTTTGAAATATTTTTAATGAGCATTTCAGTCTGGGTTTACATATCCTTGAAAGAGTTAAGATTTCACCCAGGAGGTTTCAGAACTGAATTAGCATGTGTGCTTAGTATTGCTTGAATCTACAGGAGCAGACTTACTATGTTTTTAGCTGAGAGGCAGGTGGCTGTTAGGCTTAGGTCTTTGAGGGATTTGAGTTGATCGGAGCCCTGGCAGCTCTGAAGACAATAGTGATCTCTGTTGGTCCAAATTAGGAGGTGTGACATTAGCACCTGCTTGGCTTCACAGTATGGGCATTGAGCATCCTACGGTGGGCTGATGTAGAGACTGAAGTGGTGGGCACTCGGGTGGGGAGATCTGATACATGCCAGGGAGGTGCTTTTTATCTCTTGATGGACATTTCTGCCACAGGGCTTCCAGGAAACATAAGACTCCACTGTTAAGAATTAGTTTTCTGGATGTAAACATTCTCTCTCATTTTAAAACTATAGTCCCTGCCCATTTATTAATTTACTTTAGAAATACCTATATAGTGTTTGCTGTGTGCCAGATACTGTTCTAAATGCTTTAGAAATATTGATTCATTTCACCCTCATGGCTAACTCGTGAAATAGCTACAATTATGCTTATTTTACAGATGAAGACACTGAGGTTCTGAGTGGTTAAGGAACATGCCCAAGGTTACACAGCCAGTTAGGGATGGAGCTGGGATTTGAACCCAGGCAGCCTGGCTCCAGCAATTGTGTTCTTAAACCCTATGCTAAGCGTAGTGATTCACACTGAATTACAAATATCTTAATCAGACTACATTTATCATATAACTTTTCAGTGTCTGCCAGAATACTCAGGAGTGAGTGCATTGGTGGAAGCATGAAAGCAGTGGGTCTTGACTGGAGGATAAGTAAGAATATAAGGGGAGGGAGAGTAATATAGAAAATTAGGGAAGAGACACCCAAAGAGGGGAACTGAGGAACACCTTAGATAAGATTTATTCACCTCACAATTTTGCTGTGGACAAGCTCCTCAACCCCTAACATTTTTACAACAAAGTTTGACATACATACCTACCAAGAGAACCCTCCCCAGAGGAAAGCTATGTAACACAGCCAATTAGCCACCATTAGTCCAATGTTCCCTCCACTGGACTACAGTGCTTGTATAACATGGTGCATTTTGAGGTACAAACTTAGGTTTATTCCCCTTGTGAATATCCTTGTACACTTTACCCTTCCTTCATTCAGTTGGTGGTATCCCTTGCCTTACAGAAGAGTTAATACAGAAAAAAGAGAGGGAAAGAGAGAAAATACAGTTGAGTTTCAAGAGTGAAGACAATTTAAAACAGTTTTATTGACATAAATCATACATATCTAATGTGCACAATATTGTGAGTTCCGACATATGTGTGCACCTATGAAACCATCATCACAATCAAAATCATAAACATATCCATCACCCCAAAGTTGCTCTGTGCCTTTTTGTAACCCCTCCTTCCTCCCTCTCTCCCTGCTTTGTTTTCATAGACAGCCCCAATCTGCTTTCAGCCACTATAGATTAGTTTGCAGGTTTTCAAGAATTTTATATAAATAGCATCATACAGTACTTATTCTCTTTGTCTGGTTTATTTCACTGACCATAATTATTTTGAGAATCATCCAGGTTATTGTATCAATAGTCCATTCGTTTTCATTACTGAGTAGTCATTTATTGTATGACTATACCATGGTGTGTCCATTCACCTGTTGATGAACATTTGGATTATTTTCAGGTCTTGGCTAGTATAAATAAAGCTGCAATAAACATTTGTGTACAAGTGTCTGTAAACACATGCTTTTATTTCTGTTGGGTCAACACCTAGGAGTAGAATGAATCATGTAGTAGGTGCATGTTTAATTTTTTAAGCAACTGCCGATCTGTTTTCTCAAGAATTTGCCCATTTTACATTCCCACCAGTGGTGTGTGAGAGTCATCATTGTTCCCATGCCAACACATGGTATAGTCAGTCTTTTTAACTGCAGACATTATAATAGATGTGTAGTGGTAACTGATTACGGTTTTAATTTGCATTTCCCTAATGATCAATGGTGAAGAGCATCCTTTCCTGTTTCTGCTTGCCATCTGTTATATCGTTTTCGGTGAAGTGTCTGTTCAAACATTTTGCCCATTTAAAAAAATTGATTATTTTTAAATTGAGTATTGAGAGTTCTTTAAATATTATGGATACAAGCCTCTTATCATCTATTCAATTGGCAAACATTTTCTCCCAGCCTGTGGACTGGCTATCTTTCATCCTCTTAAAAGTGTCTTTTGAAGAGCAAAAGTTCTTAATTTTAATTAAATCCTATCTATATCAATCCTTTCTTTTATAGGTAGTGTTTAGTACTGTACTAAGAAATTTCTGCCAACCCGAGGTCACAAAGATTTTCTTCTGTGTTTTCTTCCAAAAGTTTAATAATTTTAGGCTTTACATTTAAGTCTATGATCCATTTTGAGTTAATTTTTTAAATACATCTTTATTGGATTATAATTGCCTCACAGTGCTATGTTAGTTTCTGTTGTACAACAAAGTGAATCAGCCATATGCATACATATATCTCCATATCCCCTCCCTCTTTAGCCTCCCTCCCACCCTCCCTATTCCACCCCTCTAGGTCATCGCAAAGGAGTTAATTTTTTAATTTAGTAACAAGTATAGATTGAAGTTTATTTATTAGCCTATGGATGTCCAATTTTTCCATTACCAGTTTTGGAAGAGACTATCCTTTCTCCACTGAACTGCCTTTGTCAAAAATTATTTGTCCCTATGTGGCAAGCCTATTTGTCTATCTTTACACCAATACTGCAATGCCTTGATTCTGCAGATTTGTGTAAATCTTGAAATCAGGTGCTATAAGCCCTTCATCTTTATTCTTCTTTTTAAGTTTTGTTTTGCTTTGTTATTCCAGGTTCTTTGTGTTTCTGTATGATTTTTAGAATCAGCTTGTCAATTCCTCATCAGTACTCATCAGTACTCAGCTGGGACATCTTCATACCTCTTGAGTTCTTACTCTGTGTAGCACTCTTCCCTGCAGTATGCTGCCCCGTGAATTCTAACATTTGGCCTTCCTGAACTCCCAGCTCCATCTCCTCAAGTTCTGAAACTCCTGGGCTCCACGTGGATCTCTATGTGCTGCAGCATGTAAACTCTCCAGGTAGCAAGCTAGTGCAATTGTGGGGGTCATCTCACTTGTTTTCCGTGTCTCAGGGGTTAATTCTCTTTTTTTCCTGATATTCTCTGCTTCATAAATTTTGTCCAGTTTTTCAGTTGTTTCAGGAAGGAAAATAGATCTGTTTCTGTTATTTCACCTTGGTCAGAAGTAGACGTTTAAGAGCCAAGGTTTTTGATTTAAAAGAGCTGGTGTTTGACTTTCAAATACTAAGCCTTGAAAGACTCAGGGAATAAAGTCCAAAGTGCGGATTTGGGAGTGTGCTTAATTGTGTGAGTCAGATTTCCTTTCCCAGATGAGTTAAGAATAACTATGTGGGAGAGAGGAAGATAATTAGAGGGGAAGGAGAGCCTTATATGCTGGTGAATGTCTCTAGAAAGAGGTCTTACTCTTTGTCTCCTACCCTCAAAACTGAGTCTTCAGTGGTGTAACGTATAGTGGAGGAGTGCACTTGATAGAAACCTCAGTTAGGTTTGTAGGGATTCAGAACAGAATGATCTTGTGTGTCTTTTCCTGGATGGAATGCAAGGAGGTGCAAACCTCATGAATTGCCCCAAAGACCAGAAGTAGAGTAGAGATCACTACTTAGAAGGTGTAGATAGACCTACCCAAGACCACCTTGCAGAATTTTTCCATACCTAGAATGATACAGGTAGAAAATATTCATCAGCAGTCCAAGATGGGTATTAGAATAGATGAGAAAAACCCAGACCTGGAAGGATCTCATCTTTGGGCCAGTTCAGCAAAAATTGTATAGACCATAACCGTATAGGTGCATAATAAGACGTAATGTCTCCATGGAATCTAGCAGTGGTAAGTGACAACAATCAAGGATCAGTTGTCCCTGCACCATGTCTTGACCCTACGGTGTCCACTGAAACGTAAGTGATACACTAGGGATAGGGCGGAAGTTGAGGGTGGGGAGGTCTTGATGGAGAGGACCTGAACTGACTGGGATGAGAGTCTGAAGTAGAAAATAAGTCGAGTTTTAGAAAAATAGTGTCATTTATTTGTACTTGTGTTTGTGGACTAAAATTTTTGCCCATTACACATTTACTCTCTGGTCAAGGGCTCACAGTAGGGTAATCATGGGGCTTGTTTGGGTTTGATTGCAAAACAATTGACTGAGTTTTAAGTGAGTATACCAAAATGTAGTGAAGATTGTTGAATGTATGTCAGAAGAACTTTACAGCACGTATTTTTCTTACCAAATAGAGTAAGTTAAAACTGAAAAGTATAAGTGCTTCCTTCATGAAAAAGCATAAGTGGACCCTTCAAGAAAGTTACTTGTTACAGGGTAACAAAGTTGGGTTAAGATCGTTCACTCCCCATATGCCAGTGTTACAGAGTTTCTAATTCAAATTCAGACCTTATATTACAGACTTTTGGAATTTCTTCCCAATTAAAAAAATATGAATGTGAACAGTGAATAATGAGGATCTTCTCTATGTTTACTATTGAGTGCTACATCTTTCAGGGTATTTATCTTGAGGAGTTATGCTCTTATTTCAAAAATGACATCTTTGCTCAAAATATTTGCAGAATTCACCTTCTGGAATCTTCTTCAGAGGCTACAGCTCATTCTATTGAATCTTCAAATTAATGACTAATCTTTATTCTTTGAGCAAAGATTTGATTTCTTTGGTAGCAGTCAAAATCATTTAGAGTTAAGTCTAACGAATAAAGAGGGGAGTCAAATTTGGTAATACCATTTGTGGTCAGAAATGAAGTGTGACTAAAAAAGATTAGACTGAATTTTCTTGGAAAAGATAAAAAAACTAACAGATACTCTAATAACCGCTTTTTATTTTTTTAGAACTTAGATAGCCTTTCTTGAAACAAACTTTATATGGAATTTTAAGTAAATGAAACCAATAAAAACAGGGCTTCTCTGGTTAAGGTCCTATGTGGAATGCGTGCCTCTTTTCTCAGACCTTCCCACATTCTTGGGATGCCCTTGACACTCCACACAAGAGTACAGTTAGAAAACCATTGCTTGAAATGATGGCATGTTGGGGATACTGTCAAAAAAATAGATTCAGGCAGGTCACCTACAGCCATGTCAAACAGAGAATAGCTATTATGAAAGACTTTTCTGAATCAGAAGTAGAAGGAAATACAAGGTGTGACTTCTAAGTAATAACTGAGTTATTTGCTGTAATTGTAATAGAAAGAAGGCTTTCAATATAGCCATCCAGGATAGCTACACTCAACACACTTCACTTATACAGACTGCCACTGCAGTCTCCTAACCTTCACAGATGATGTCCCTTACCCCTTTTCTACCCTCCTCCACTCCTGTCTCCACAAGCATAATATTAGACTCTAGAATCGGTCCATACCCTCTGCCCCAAGCTCTTAGTTCAAAGGCTTGGCATTGATTCAGTTTTGCTCCTGGTCCCACTAACTTTTGGACAACCCATTTCCCCCTATGACCCAGTTTAGGCAAGGACTGCATGAAAGTCAGAATTCCTGCTCTCCAGTTGCAGTCTGCTATGATATGATGGTCACTGTGTGGACCTCTGATCTTATCTGTTTGGCCCCAGTTCTTGTAGATTTTGAACTCGGTTTGGAACCTTAGCTCCAACATTGAATTCACCTTCTTCAAAATCCCTACCCAGTCCCAACCAATGATTTTGTATTTTTTTTCAGCCATGAAAACCCTTTATTAAAATAAAAATCTTAAACAAAAGTGTAATATGTAAAACAGATTAAAAATGGGGGTGCCCTGGCTGGAACAAAGGTGAGAATTCCTAATTGCACAGTGCCTTGCCTGGGATAGACTTAGCACTCAGTAAATGCTAACTCTTAAATAATGAGAATAGTAATAACAAAAACGACAACCAATAAAAAGCTCAACTCAAATGCTACCTTAAAGGAGACTTCTCAGACTCCCTCCTCCTTTTCTAAACTTACATAATATTTTATTTTATACTGCTCTTGGTAGAAGTTTCCACATTATGTCTTGTTTTTTTAAGATTTTTTTTTTTGGATGTGGACCATTTTTAGAGTCTTTATTCAATTTGTTACAATATTGCTTCTGTTTTATGGTTTGGGTTTTTGGCCACATGGCATGTAGGATCTTAGCTCGAACCTGCACCTCCTGCATTGCAAGGCAAAGTCTTAGCCACTGGACCGCCAGGGAAGTCCCCTCTACATTATGTCTTATATTAAAGTTATTTTAACTTTTCCTTCTGTACTTTACGTTCTTGAGGGAACACTCCCCGGTGATTTAATCTCTATACTTTCCCTAGAACTTCATATTATGCGTGCTACAGACAGATCCTAAAGTAACGCCCAGTGATCCCTGCCTTCTGGTATTTATGCTCTTGTATAAGCCCTCCCCCGGCCCCTTAAGCATGGGCAGGACTTGTGGCTTGATTCTAACCAACAGAATATGACAAAGGTGAGGAGATCATTCCCATGGTTATGTTACGTTATAAAAGACTCCATTTTGCCAAGGTTTTGGCTCTAGAGACGCTTTCCATTGTTGGCTTTGAAGAAGACAGTTGTCATGAATCCTAAAGCCTCAAGGAAATAACTTCTCCAAAAACCTGAGGCAGACCCTTCCCATTTGAGCCTCCAGATGAGACCCCAGCCCTGGCCAACATCTTAATTGCCGTCTAGTGAGACCCAGTGCAGAGGCCTCAGCTAAGCCATGTTCAGACACCTGAACCAGAGAAAATTTGAGATAATAAATGGATATTGTTTAAAACTGCTAAATTTGTGGTAATTTGTTATGCAGCAAAGAAAACTAATACAGGCCTAATGTAAAATTTTAAGTCTCCTTGGTCCAAGAGGAGAGACACCAATTCTGTGATATTTTATAATTATTTGGTAAGTAATTTTTAAAGCATTCTAGCATTCTAGAATCCTACTGAAAGATCAAAAATTTGTGTATAGCAAAAACCAATAGAAGTTGATTTTTACAGAAGTAAAAGGGCAGATAAGAACCTGGGAAAACATTTTAAAAGCCTATCTCAGCGAAAGCATGTTTTTCCTGATGTAAAGAACTAATTAATCAGTAAAAGAAAGACCTAACTCCATTGGAAAACTAGCAAAAGATATGAAGGCAGCTGACTGAAAAGGAAGCCCAAGCAGCTCTACAATACATGGGAAGGAGCTCAGCCTCACTTATGTTAAGAAAAAAATCAAAATAAAATTACAAAGAGATATCCATTTCCATTTATCACATTGGCAAATATTTTAAAAATTGATAATACACTCAGATAACACATTCTGTGGTCAAGGGGTGGATAACAGGCACTGTCCTATGCTGCTCATGTTGTTACAACTTTATGGAAAGCAATTTGCAATATTTATTAAAATTAAAAACCGAATACACCCTTTGACCCAGCAATTTACTTCTAAATATTTCTCCTACAGTTATACTCAGCTTCTGTGAAGTGACCTATTTATTCCAGTATTGTTTGTATTAGCACAAGGTTGGACACAACCTAAATTTTTTAAGTTTTTTGTTTTTTAATCAATAAAGGATTAATTAAATAAATTTTGGTATAGCCATAGAAGGGAATGTTCTATAGCAGTTAAAGAGAACGCACTGATACGGAAGGCTCTCTAAGGTATACTGTTAAATGAAAAAAGTAAGGTATAGAACACCTTGTATAACATTCTACCATTTGTGTTAAAAAATCTACTTGACAAATCTGCCTGGAATGCATCTAGAAGCACAACTAAAACTTAGTAGCAGTAGTTGCCTCTGAGATTGCTTGATTGGGGGACAGAGGAGTAAAGAGACTTACTTTTCCCTATACATCATTTCATACTTTTCGAATTTTGTACCAAGGACATAAAATATCTACTTATAAGAATTAGACTAAAATTCAGATCAAAGTAGAAAAGGTTATGAACACATACTTGAAACAAAATACTTTTTAAAAACATGGATGGAGAATTTAATAAAATGTATTCTTCCCAAATAGTAAATAGCAAATAAGATGCCCTCAATCTGAGGTTTTTGAATAGCCTGTGTGGGTTTAGGAGTGAAAGAGATGAATCTCACAAGCCTGTGATAGATGAAATTTTCACAGTAGTACACTTCTTCCCAATCAAAACCACCCAGGGAAATCAGTTGAATACCTTATACTGTAATTTAATTTTTCATTTCCTTGTGTAAAAACACCCTAGGAGGTCTGCTGCAAAAAGGAATTCCCTGGGATTTTAAACCCGCATGGTTTAGAGAAGTCCTAACTTCAAAGTTAGGTTCCCTATGTACCTACCCATGGGTGGTATCCTTCAAAATGAACTAATTGGAATTTGGTGGAAGTAGTGGCAACCACACCTGATGTTTGGTGTTGAAATAGGCAGGAAATGTAGTCTGACACCCGGCGACAGAAAGCTGTTACAGAGAGCGTTGTCAGTTGAGTGTGTCCTTGATCAATCTGAAATGATTTTAACATCAAATCTAATAAGTATATGCCTTGAGACCAAGTGTTAGGAATGATTTCACAAAGATATGGGGGAAGGGGGAGGGCACCTTTCCCATGGTGCTGAGTGGGTCGAGGGCAGTGCCTGCCCACTGCCAGCAACTCCCCTACATCCCACCCCCTCCCTGCAAAAAATTCCATGATCTTGATACAGAGGAGAAGGTGGGGTGAGCTTCTTATAACATGCCTATTCTTGCAGAGTTCTCTCCCTTCAATTCTAGCTGCTGGGGCCATGCTAACCTCGTCTACATGGTGGAATTAAAGACCAAAATATCAACTCCATTGCTTGTCAGTTCATGGTTCTACCCTACTTGGGTCTTGAGAGTTTTCTGAGTTCACATTTTCCCTTCCCAGGAGGGATCACACCTTGAATTCTAACCACCTTGGTTAAGAAAAAACTTTGGAAAGACTTGTTGACATGAGCCCAGAACACGAATGCAGGAAAATCTGGGGAGGGACCAAAGACACCTTTTGCTGCCTCAACCATTTGTCAAGATGCGCCCTGTCTGAGTACTGGAAAATCATCCTTTATACGAGTCGTCTTGGCTCAGATGCTAGAGGACCCTGACAGAACAACTGGCCTGTTTCTGAAGCGCCTAGCACCCTCTGGGGCTCAGTACATTCTTACTGATGAACTCTATTCTTAATTGACCCTCTTTTAAAATGGCCATAATTGGTTTTCAGGTTCTGGAGGGAAGTTGTCATAAAGAGTTCTATTTCCAGGGAGAGACAGCACTTGACTTTTCAGAGGCTTGCTTCATCCTCTACCCTTTACTAAATTTTTGCCCAGTTCATTAGTACATCTTGGAGGAAATAAAATAAGGGGGCAATGGAGGAAACTCACCTTTGTCAAAAAAGTTCTGGTAAAGAATTTTGTCAGCAAGTATTTATTACCGCTGGCTTGAGATTAATTTTGGATTTAATTTATCTGAGCTATATATTTCCCAAGTCCCCAGTAAATGACCAAGAATTGATTCTGGGTGGTGACAAATCTGATCACCATGACATTTGGTGCCCCTTGGGGATTAGCCAAGACATTTTAATACCGAGGAACAAAACAGGTTCCTGCCCTGCTGCTTGCTATGGCTGGCTACGAACACACACGCTGAAATGAAAGAGGTTATGAAGTGGGCCAAATGCCTGACACAATCTGTGCTCCTGACCTGCGGAGGCCCTTCAGCCACAGCACGGTGGTCCCTAGTTCTCCTGGAATTTACCCCATCAAATTCAAATGGGGACATACCTTCCGGTACTTACAGCAATGTTTGTGAAGAGTCAACATCAATGCCTGGCTTGTCAGTGATGGTCAATACCTCAGAAGACAGTGGTGGAGACGTGAGCCGATCTGGAGACAGAAATGATGAGCTGCTGAAAAAGGGCCTCTTTGCAAAGAGATTGGATCCCTCTAGGCCACTTAATCCCCATAACTAACCATGGATTTTTCTCTTGCTCACATTGGGGCTCACTTAACATCCTCGCCAACAGGTCATGTTTAACGGCATTCAAACGAACACTTTCCAGCATCAACGGGGATCAGCCTAGAAAAGCTGACCCCTCCCTGGTGGTCCAGTGGTTAAGACTCTGAGCTTCCACTGCAGTGGGCACGGGTTTGATCCTTGGTCGGGGAGCTAAGATCCCACACACCATGTGGTGCAGCCAAAAAAGAAAAAGCTGACCCTGCTTTCAGGTCCCCAAAGGTGCTTTCCTCCTGACATTCCCCCATTTCCTGTGCCAATTATGTCAGCCTCCTCTCCTCAACCTCTTCACTCTTCTTTCTTCTTTCTAGTCTAGTCCAATGAGGCAACTTTCATTTTCTTAAATACTCGTGCAATGAATACTTCTAGCAAGTCTCAGTCTAGTCCCACGGTCTTTGATGGAATTTAGCCATTCCTCATCTTCAGAGCTTGGCATGGTCTCACACTCCTTTTATCTGTGTCCAAGGCACCTTTCTACTCCCCAGCTTCATTCGTCATCTCCAAATCTAGATGGTATAATTTTGCTCATGTCACTTTTTGTAACCTGGAATAGCTTTCAAATTAGCATCTTGGGCACGCTTTAGAACCTTACTTCCAGATCCCCTTCATAAAGGTCCTGGAAACCCATCTAGCATCAAAATTCCACAGTTCAATGCATGTCCCTGTCCTGTAAAACCACAAACGGCAGCAGTGAGCTGTACCTTCAGTGCATTTACAGCTTCAACACGGCACATTTCTTGAGTTCACTCTGACACTCATAAAGAGCCTGGAATGGAAGGCAGTGGGTCTGTGGAGCTCCAAGTAGAGAAGAGGGCAGGCTTTCTGTACATTCAGACAGAACAGGATGCAAGTGATCTAATCCCACTAGAATTCTTGCCCATCAGTCAGCAATTTTAGGCAGTCAAAATTTCAAGTTTAGGAAAGAGGCAAGGATTTTGTAATGCGATGCACATGTCCATTTTGGGCAGCAAGTCTGTTTCAATTCATATGTTACCTATTTCTCCTTTGAAAAAGCACACAGATAACTCAGAGGCATCCAGGGTTTTTTCAAGGGTACAAAGATTGGGACAGTGTGACAGAAGGTACAAGACAGGTGGAGATTTACCCTAGACCTCCATGCCCCAAAATAGAGAAAGCCATAGTGCTGTATTATACAGCACTGTGTGTGTGCGCGTGTGTGTGTGTATGTGTGTCTGTGTCTGGGCACACACACTGTGACTCGTGACTTGAAAGTAATGCAGCAGATTGCAGACTTGGTTTTTGGAATCTTTCTTATTACATTAATATCTCAGCCTGTACATATGGGAGTGCTATTCGCAGAAGTATACATGTGCCCAGACACATAGCTCACACTACAAGATCCAAAGTGCTAACATTAGAGCCGCTGCAGTGAGATGATGAAAAGTGGGCTTTGAGTTCTGTGCGGTGTATGTTTACATCAAGATTTTGCGTCCGGTTGGAAAGCTACTTTCCCTGGGAGACAGGCTCCCTCATGAATAGGCATTGAGAGGATGCTCCCCCGCCCTGGAATCTTCTCTCCCTTTAGAAAACGTGTGCCTAACTTGTAAGTGGAGTTTCCAGTGCCGCTCAGAGTATTTTTGTTTTGAATCACAACCCGGTTCTTTTGCAGAGCGAGGCGCGCTGGTGCGTAGCATGGCGCCCTTCCCGCCGCATCCTCTACCCGGTGTGAGGCCGCGCCTAACGCAACCGGCTCCGAAGTACGTAGTAAACATAGAAACATAGTTGTTCTCACATTACAAAAGAGGACGAAAACAAGCAGAGGCGCAGATTTGTGCAACAGTTTTCGCGCCACCGTGGGGAGGCTGTGATGCGCAGGGGTTGGAAGCCTGCGCGGGGAGCCTGGGGGTCCCTCTCACCAGCTGTGGACCTTGAAGGAGCAGCTCGACCCCTCTGGGCCTCAGTGTCCCCCTCTGTACGGTGGACTTCATATGACTGTTGGGCAGATTAAGTGAGGTAATCTATTTAAAATGCTTGGAATACTACGCGGTACACAGAAGCTCTCAGTACTGCCGCTGCTGTTCTGGGGGGGACTTGCACCTGCCGGTTCTCACGGAGATTTAAGCATCAGCACTCCTCAGGAAACGCAGTACTTTTTCTCCAGATCTTGGCCTGATTTCCTTTTTCTAGTCAGTGCTAGTATTTTACTTTTTTTCATTCAGAATTAAGCCCATTATAAGAAAATTCAATTTAAGAAAGTCAGCCCCTTTGCCCTGATTAAAACCCTTTACCAGCTCCCCATCACCTATAGGAAAAAAAAAAAATCCAAACCCCAGAACAAGGTGTCAAAGGCTGTTTGCACTGTGGCTGCTGATCACTTAGCCACCCTCATCCCACGGGGCCCCCTCGACCTGTATTTCATGTCGTAGCAATACTGAGCTGGCCTCGGTTCTGCTACACCACCGTCTTATTTCATGTCCCTGGGTCTTTGCAAATGCTGCTTTCTCCACATGGATTGTTGTCTCCCCCGCTTTGCTCTCTGGGACTATTCTGTCTGGCTTCACCTCTGGCAAGTCTTCTACCTCTTCACTGCTTCTACCGTCTGTACCTTGGCCATATTTTTAGTTTTGTACTTATTACCTGGCATTGCAATGTGTTTATTTATTAGTCTCCCACATTTGATGATGAATTTCTTTTTCTTTTTTTTAACATCTTTATTGAGTATAATTGCTTTACAGTGGTGTGTTAGTTTCTGCTTTATAACAAAGTGAATCAGCTATACATATACATATGTTCCCATATCTCTTCCCTCTTGCGTCTCCCTCCCTCCCACCCTCCCTATCCCACCCCTCTGGGTGGTCACAAAGCACCGAGCTGATCTCCCTGTGCTATGCGGCTGCTTCCCACTAGCTATCTATTTTACGTTTGGTAGTGTACATATGTCCATGCCTGATGATGAGTTTCTTGAAGGCAAGGATGAGGTCTGATTATCTATATGCCAACACTGAACAAACAGCATAGGCTCAGTGACTCCAAAAATGTTTATTTCACTGTTAAATTGAAGTAGAGAGTAACAATTTCCATTGTTAAAGCAGACACTGTACAGTTTTTTTAGTTTAATTTTTTGTTGCTTTTTTCTTTTCAATACTGAGGCCAGCTATTATAAATATTGTGTAGAGCAAGGCACATTTATATAAATGAAGGATAGTTGAAGCAACAGCAAGGCTGGGATTTCTAATTTTGTTCACTTCAACAAATATTGCTGTAAGTCCTATGGGAAATAACGACGATGGAATAAGATACATTCTATTTCCTCAAGGAGCTTTCCATCCAGAAGCAGGTAAGTAAGGAATAGAAGGGGATGAGGGGGTAGAGTAGAAGCGGAGCAAAATTCGTGCCATTTGAGAGGAACCAAAAAGAGTTCTGGAGGTTTGAAGGAAGATCAGCCAGCGCAGCTGGGGATTAGGAAGAAGTGTTGTGTGGAGGTGGTGACGCTGGAGATTGGCCTTGGTGCATACGGGGTGTACGGGCAGAGACCGGCAGGAAGAGCCTTCCAGGCAGCAGGGACAGTGTGTGTAAAGACCTAGAGGGCACTGATGGGTTATCCACCTGGAGACAAGCAACCATCCACCTTTCTCCATCTCTTGCTCAGTGTAGGGGTATAGTGGGAGAAAAGATGAGAAAGCAAGTCTGTAGACATTCTGGAAAGGTTCCTGAGTCCCAGAATGAGGAATTTAATTTAGTACGTGTTGGGGGAGTAATCAGTCTTTTTGAGCAGGAGAATGATATAGATAGAAGGCTTAAGAAAATTCTGATTGTCACTGTATGTGGACTGCACTGGAGAAGGAGAACTTTAGCCGTAGGGATGGGAGATAAGAGACCACTGCAAGCATGGGAATGGGAGGGGCCAGCCGTGGGATGGAGCACTGAGGGGCCTTGCAGAATCAAAATGAAGAGGACATGGTGGTCGTTTTGATATGAGGATGAGTGAGGAGAGAGACTCCCACATGATGGTCAAAGGTTTAAAGCCTGGGTTCGAAGTGAAATGGTGGTCCTATTAAGAGAACTTGAGAGATGATGCTGAGGAAGTTACATTGTCAGAAAAATGGTGAATTTGGAGGGGCCGTGTTGAGTTCGAGGACCTCCAGGTAGGTCTGACTCTGAGGATAGAGGTCAGGGTGAGAGCTGTGCACTTCTAACAGTCACTGCCATTGGGGGAGAGAAGTGGTATTGAGGAAAGGAAGGTAAAGAGAGAAGAAAACCAAGTGTAGAACCTTAGAGAATTGCCTGCCTTTGAGAAACTGAAGGGAAAAGAGGGGCTGATGAAGGAGAACAATGGTAGTAATAGAACTAGGATAGGTGTGCGATATGGAATTTAAGGAAGAGGTTTCAAGAAGGAGGAAGTCATTCCTGGAGGGAACTCAGGTATTCACTTCCTGACACATAGTTTAGAAATTCATCTGGGTTTCCATAGCTCTTTGGAATGTGAGATTCCTTTGTAATTCTTTGTGAATATGCCTGTTTCCCCTTTCCAGACTGGGAGCTCCTCCAAGGTGCAATCTTGTCCTACTTGTGTTTTTATCTCTAACACTTAGCAGAGTACCTGGAATATAGCTCAGGCTCAATGAGTGTTTGTTGAATGACTGAGTAAAAACCCAAAGCAACAGAGAAGATGAAGACAAGAAAAAGCCCATTGTACTTGAAGAAGAGGTATAGCTTTCAAAATAAAAGAATGAGTGTTTGAATAATTTTCTGCTCTTGAGAAAGGAAGAAACAGAGTCTATGAAAGGGCGGTTCAAATGTTGAACACTTGAAAAATTCTGAGTCCTCCACTATGGTGTGAAATTCATCATTCAAATTCTCAGACTAAAGCTTCATGATTTGTGAGGTATTGCAATGAAATTATCTAGGAAGCTAAGAGTTCTATAAGTGTCCAGCTGCCTGAATTCAACTGGTTACATGATTAATGACATTGCGAGGCACATCCCAGGGCCTTCCATTTCCCAAGCACTTTAAAAACACTGAGTAATCTCACAATGCCCTTGTGAAATATTATCATGTTCACTTTCCATATGGTTAACTGAGCCAAGGAGGTTAAATGGCTTGCTCAAAGGCCACAGTGGAAGTCAATGACATCAAATGCTCAGAACGAAGGTGCTCCCAGGTCTCACACCTCCCAGTAGATTGCTGAAGCGAATCCCACTCCTTGCACCATTAAGAAGCCTGACTGACAGACTAGTGCTGTAATAGATCATACTTTACAGCAGAGATAAGTGAGGATTAGCGTACTGTCTCACGCAGGTCAGGGCTGGCCCCTGGAAAGAGAAAATGATGCTCTGCAAGACCACGTGACAGAAGATGTGCCTGGAAAAGGAAGAGCAGAACTAGACATGGGTGAAATGTCCTCTGTGAATTTCCAAAGATCTTTATTTACCAAGATGGGAGGGTGGAGTGCGGGTGGAGACGGGCAGGCTAAGGGCAGGCTTTGGTTCATGAGCATCTCCAGTCTGAACTATGATGCCTTTACCTTTCTGACAAATATTTGCATTCTTCTTTGCCACTCAGTTTTTGGTTTTTTTTGTGGTTTTTTTTTTTGTGTGCAGTACGTGGGCCTCTCACTGTTGTGGCCTCTCCTGTTGCGGAGCACAGGCTCCGGACATGCAGGCTCGGCAGCCATGGCTCATGGGCCCAGCCGCTCCGCGGCATGTGGGATCTTCCCGGACCGGGGCACGAACCCATGTCCCCTGCATCGGCAGGTGGACTCTCAACCACTGCGCCACCAGGGAAGCCCCTGCCATTCAGTTTTGATTTTAATTGTCTTTTCATACTTCTCCTAGCTCCATATTTCTCAAGCTGATGCTCCTTTGGTTTAAAAAATGCCGAAATACTGTCAAATCCTATGCGTATGGCCTTTAAGAAGACCGCAGGCTTCTGATGAATTGATTCAAATAAGGTGAAATTTGACAGTCTTTGTAATTGAGTAGCTCACTAGGTTGGGATATATGTCTTTGATTTGCAATTGTATATTTTTAGCTGAGTCTTAAAACTTCTTTGTGCCTGAGTTTTATCCAGATGAATATAAGAGCATGGAGAGGATGCTGTGGGTGCCTTGTGCATATTCCCCTGGCCTTCCCATATGGGAGCGTGCAGACCCAATGACTCCTACACCATGCCCCTGTGCCTCTTTGCCTGTGGGCTTTCTCTGACTGCTGGAGCAGGTCAGAAACATGGAGAGCTAGCACCCTAAGAGCAGACCTCAACCAAAGACTGATGGGAACTGGAGCAAGGCGGTCGCTTCCTCACCACTCAAGTGTGTTGTATGCTGCCTCCCAGAGGTCCTCACCAGAACTGCACCTCTGTTACCCGCAGCAGCAGTAACTTGTTCGGTAAGACGCACCCATATTGACTATCTTCCCTTTCCTGTCTCACTTCCCAACTCTCCTATTAGAGCTTTCTGGGATCACTGTCCAAACAAACCACTTGCACCCAAATCCCTGTCCCAGGGTCAGGGCCAATCCAACCTAAGGCTTATAGCTATGAGTTATAAGGACATCAAAAGATAGTGAGGCTCTGAAGTCCTAATAATAATAATCACTCATGTGTATATAGCACTGATTACAAAGCACTTTCATCTCATTTTCTCATTAGATTCTTACAACTACTGGTGAGTTATGATGACTAGTATTTATCCCCATTTAATGTGGGGGACATTGAAGCTCTGGGGGGGTTAAACGCCCTGTTAAGAGCTAGGAAGTTGAGGCTTTGGCCTTTAATTCAGACCTCTGTCTCCAAATGGCCACCTGCTTCCACCTCCTCACTGTATCCTCGGGCGCTGCTAGCCAAGAAGTCTTATGACTTCCAATGCTTCTGCCAAATGTAGATTCCATTAGTGTAGTTGAATAGCTATTTAACTTCTCCTTACATGTTAAATTTCATTGAAACATGTTAACTATATCCATTTGAGAACTTTGATTAGCCACTATTGTGTTTTAAGGTAAATTAAACATTTAGATTTCAACTTAAATTATATCTTGATTCTCTTTAGAGAAATAAACATCATCACATCCTTTATATATTTGTATGAATTATTTTTTATAATTTATGTGTTTTTTTTAAAAAATCATAGTTTCCTAGAGTTGGAAGAGATATTAAAATTTAGAGATGCTGAAACCTCATCTACAGCATCTCTGACAGTCACCCAGCCTCCACTGTCATGTTTCTTATAATGGGTAGGCCACTGTCACACAAGGGGGTTTATTTCATTGTTGAGAAGTCCTGGTTGTTTAAAATTTCTTCCTTTCATTGAGCCAAATGGCTTTCTCGTCATTTCCCTCTCATTAGTGTGGTTGAGACCTCTAGAAATACACAGAACAAGTCTAATCATGTGTCTGGGCTTGGGCCTCTTTCCACATTAAAATAGTTCTTTAAGTCCATCACCTTTCCTGTGTTAGCATCTGTGTGTAATTTTGCTCTGCTGGGAGCGGCCGTGCTGGTTCCTCTAATACATAAGTAGTTCTTTATGCTGCTGTGGTGGGTCTCTTTATAGGTGATGTTTTCATTCCTCTGTAGGGGTCCCAGCATTCGTGGAACCTTTTAGTATGTTGATATATTCTTTTACAGTTATCGTTCCCCCCAGGCCTCTTTTTAAACCATGAGTATGTTAGTTTATTCTTGCTGTGAGCTTTGTGCTTGTTATTAGATTTCTTCTCTTCGTTCTTGCTAATTTGCTTTTTCTCCTTTGGTTTTAAAATTATATGTATTAATTGAACCCATATTTAATTTGAGATTTGCTCTTTGAGGTTCGTCTTTCTAGGTCTTGTGGTTTCTTCTTGAAGTTGCAGTTGGGGGGACTGATTTATTTAGAAGGTATAAAACATTCTTATTTCTCCATATTTCTGCCCTGGATATCCTACTTAAAGACAGTTTTTAGCCTTATCCCTCATCCTCAACCTTCCCCCTACTCCCACAATCTTCTTTCTTTAGGATCTCCGGAATACAAAGAATATGGATTTTAGAGTCTAGCAAATATGGGTTTTAACTTCGCCTCCAGCACTGTATTGGTTTCCTTGGGCTGCTGTAACAAATTATCACAAACTGGGTGGCTTTATGCAACAGAAATGTCTTTCCTTACAGTTTTGGAGGTTACAGTTTGAAATCAAGGTATTGGCCAGGCTGCACGACCTCCAGAAGTTCTGCCAGGGAATCCTTCCTTGCCTTTCCTGCTCTGGGGACTGTTGACATTCCTGGGCTCATGGCTACATCCCTCTCTGCTTTGTATTCAGTTTACCTTCTCCTCTGTGTGTGTGATGTCTAATCTCTCTCTGCTTCTCACTTACGTGGACAGTTGTGATAGCATTTAGGATCCATCCTGGTAATCTCAGATTATCTCCTCATCTCAAGATCCCTGATTTAATCACGTATGCAAAAGACCCCCTTTCCGAATAAGGTAACATTCATTCACAGGTTGCAGGGATGTGGACCTGATTTTTTTTTTTTTTTACTTTCCATAGTGTATATTTTTTTAATTTTATTTTTAACATCTTTATTGGAGTATAATTGCTTTACATTGTTGTGTTAGTTGCTGCTGTATAACAAAGTGAATCAGCTATACTTATGCCTATATCCCCATATCCCCTCCCTCTTGCATCTCCCTCCCACCCTCCCTATCCCACCCCTCTAGGTGGTCACAAAGCACCGAGCTGATCTCCATGTGCTATGCGGCTGCTTCCCACTAGCTATTTTACATTTGGTAGTCTATATATCTCCACGCCACTCTCTCACTTCGTCCCAGCTTACCCTTCCCCCTCCCCGTGTCCTCAAGTCCATTCTCTACATCTGCGTCTTTATTCTTGTCCTGCCCCTAGGTTCTTCAGAACCATTCTTTTTTTTTTTTTTTTTAGATTCCATATATATGTGTTAGCATATGGTATTTGTTTTTCTTTCTGACTTACTTCACTCAGTATGACAGCCTCTATGTACCTGATATTTTTGATGGACACCATTCAGCCCATTACAGCCACTTATTATTACCATGATTTTAAGCAAGTATATGAGCCTCAATTTTTTCATCTATAAATTGGAACCAACATTGACCATTTTACAGTATTGTATTGAGGTTTAAATGAATTAATATATAAACAAAGATACATATATATGTCCGTTTATATACATGTATTTATATATAAAGACTCAGTGCATAATAGGTGTTCAATAAATTTTAGTTCCCTATCCTGCCTTCTAGTTTATTGACCTCTTGGGTTCTAGGTGTGTTATTCAGAAACAGGCTCTTAATCTTTCCTAACTTTAGTTTTCTCAATCTTTATACTTAGGGATTAAAACACTTATCTCACATCTTCGGGAGGATCGAATGAGATAATATAAGTCAACCAAAGACTCCTATAAAATTGTAAATTGCCACCCTCTTACTGTCATTATCAGTTTATGTTAAAGTTGTGGCCAAGTATAAGTCTCATATTCCTTCCAGTGAATGGCCATTTAGTCAAGTCTCTTCCAGCCTATATTTGTTTAACTGATTTTTTGAAACCAAATATAGTATTTTATAGCCTGTTAAATTTAGTCTTGTCTGTCTTGGGCTGGCATCTTGTCTGTCAAGTTTGCTTTGAGTCTGCGTTTGAGAGTTGTTTATTGCTTAAGCTGTTCCTGAAAGCTCTGGGGCTCCTGCTGGCAGGCATATGTTAAAGTAAAATGCCCTGAGCCCTCAGAGTTCAAGTTCTCTACCATCCCCACCTCACCTCTTCTCATCTCCTGACTTTCTTCAATTTCAGAAAGCCATAAAACTTCCCAATGTAATCTCATTTTTGATTGAATATACATAATAGAGCACTAACTGCTCCCACTTCACCAGAATTTGAAGATTTGATGGCTCTATATAAAGGGCTTGAAATTGAAAATAACCCCCCCACCAAATTGAAAATAAACTGTATATATACATATCCAGGGACAAAGCAACCAGAAAATTGTCTTTTCATTTTTCTAGCGGAGGACCAGAAAAGCATTTGTTAGTATCAGATGTCTGGATTTTTAAACACTTCACATACACACACACACAAACACACACGCACACACACACACACACACACACACGTGTGCACAAGCACAACCTTGATCATGTACTTAACATGTCATGGGGTCTATAATGTTTGAAAATTCCTGTATGTTACAACATTTGATATAAATAGTGTTTGAGGACCTCCATTCCTTTTTAATACCATACTTTTAATGATCATACACATACAGACAGAACATACACACATACATACGCAGAAGCAGAACCCTATTAATGCAGTGTCTTCAGCAAAGATGAATTTATAATTCAGGGATGAACAGCAAAAGCTCCCATCACAGCTTGTCACATTTACACGGCAACAGAAACTATAATGCTTCTCTCTGACCTGGGAGTCTGGAAGCATTACAGTTTATTAGGCAAAGCTTTTACGATACCCTCATTTGCAGAGGTGTTTCTGTCAGAGCAATACCAAAATGTCCTCTGAAAGAAGAAAATGGGAATAGCTGTGAGCTTGTCAATCTTCAGTCTTTTAAATGGAGCATTTCACAATTTTGTTATCTGCTGCAGAACCTTAGAGAGGCAAGAGTCTGATGAATATCTTTCAACTCCTATTAGGATCAAACCCAGCCATGGACTGGAGAACACGGGGAGGGGGAAGGGTAAGCTGGGACGAAGTGAGAGACTGGCATGGACATATATACACTACCAAGTGTAAAACAGATAGCTAGTGGGAAGCAGCCGCGTAGCACAGGGAGATCAGCTCGGTGCTTTGTGACCACCTAGAGGGGTGGGATAGGGAGGGTGGGAGGGAGACACAAGAGGGAGGAGATATGGGGATATATGTATATGTATAGCTGATTCACTTTGTTATAAAGCAGAAACACACCATTATAAAGCAATTATACTCCAATAAAGATGTTAAAAAATAAATTAATTAAAATAAAATCTAAGCAAAGTGTTTGAATGTAACAAGTGCTCAATAAATTGTATTATTGTTATTACTATTACCTTTGGGCTAAGTATGGTGGTCCATGTTCAGCAAAGAGTGTAAATTAGTATAAGAAACATACAGCAAAGTTAGAATGAGCAGATCAGAGTTCAACCTTGCTCACAGGTATAGATCTTATGACCCTTATAGCTGTCATCTTGCCTATTTAGACCTATTGTACTTACTTGCCCCTTCTTAGCTGACCTCCTTGGAAATGACCCTTTGCTTTCTTAGGGAGTCTAGCAGACCTTTAATTTCCCTGGTTCTCCCTGCCAGAGCTATCTAATTGTAACTATCACCTGGAATTCCACAATGTTCTATATTACATCATCATAGGATCATCAGAGATCTCTAGTCATGAGAATGTTCACATTGTATGACAGTCACTGGATTATCCTGTTTTAAGAATAAAGAATATTTCCTACCAAAAAAAAAAGAAGATCAAACTCAGCAGTCTGTACCTCGTCAACCAGCGCAATAGCTCACCTTTGAAACCGTGGAGATTAAGTAAGATGGTGACTAGATAAGGGTTATTGTGTGGGAGTTGAATATATAATGGACTCTACTGGCAATTTAAAATAATGTGGCATTACAATATGTTCCATTTTTTTCCCCCAGAAATGTAGACTGAGGTTGAGAATATAGTTGCAGAGTTGTAATTACTGCACTTAAAATTGATGTGGATATGAATGCAAATGAAAGGAAAAATGAAAGATTTTTTTTCTCCCCAGAAGAGATCCCTCTTTGCCTATCACTACATATCAGACTGGAGAAACAAGGATACCGCTTCCCCAAACTTAATGCCATACCTTATCCAGCTAGTAACACATTCATTCAAATTAAGTTTTAAAGACTTAAAACTCCAATCAGCAATGCCAGTCAAGGTGTTATTTCAATCAAAAGATTTTTTTGAAGGGCGGATTGATTAAGGAATTGGTTTATAAATGCAAATAAAGAAGTAGGGTAGTAAAGTAAAAAATAATCCCTCTGGGACTTAGAATTGATACTTTTAGGGCTAAGAACAAGGAAAATTTTTAAAGATCAAGTACTCCAAGAGTGCAAAATTCTTAAAGACCTTAACAATTAATATGGCTTTACTAGTTAATTTCCCCTTGGACCGGCCCTGTTCTCCTCCCTAAGAGAATGATTGCTTCTCCTAACTGAAGGCAAACTGATGTGGCTTTTGCGGGTGAGGAAGAGAATAAGCCAAAAGGTATCACCCCCTCCCTAAACAAGATTCCTCAACAGTCCTTGACATTTTAGCCTTTACATTTATGTTTTGAGTCATTTCATCTCACCAAAGTCTCAGTAAAAATGGATCAACCCAGAAATGCTGGCACTCACTGACCAGAAATGCTGGCACTCACTGACCAGAAATGCTGGTACTCACTGACCAGAAATGCTGGTACTCACCAGAAATGCTGGCACTCACTGACCAGAAATGCTGGCACTCACTGACCAGAAATTCTCAGACCAGAAATTCTCAAACTTTATTATGGAGCAGCTTGGTGATGGGGACCTTGATGCTGGTACAGAACCTGGGGCTCAGCCTCAGACATTCAGACTTGGTCTGTCTGGGGCGGGTTCTGGGGTTTTGCCGTTTAAACAAGCTCTTCAGGTGAAGCTGATGCCTGGACCACAGTTTGAGAAACCCCGCCCTTGTCTACTTTAGCAGGCCACAGTCATAGCGTATTTTAGAAAGAGGAAGTAGAGAAGTGGAGAAGCAGGGAGGGGATAGGAAGGAAGAGGGAATAGGAGGCAATGTGGAGGGCCTGGCTGGAGTGGCAGGGATTGATTTAGGGCAAATAAGGAAACACTTGACAGTTTAGAAAATAGACCAATTTTTCAACCAGATTTTTAAATAAAGGCTATACAAATTTTCACCCACAGACAAAAAAGTCCACGGATTTATGAATCAGAAAATTCCATCTGCACTCATAGTGCTTCCCCACCTCTACCTACCACACACACACACACACACACACACACACACACACACACACACACACGTCATTCATTGCAGTTGTTTGGCCTACTAGATTTTAATTTTCCTTGTCTGTTGGAGGGTCAACTATGTGTGAGGCTGTTTTCAAATACTGTGTCTACATAATACTTCACATCCAGCTGAAAGTGAGAAAAAAAATCAATAAAACTAGTTACTTGAAATCAGGTGGACAGCTCATCCCATATTCCTGTACCCCTGAAAGTTTACAGATTTCAGCCTTTTTTTGCCACTGATCTTTGTTTAAGGTTCATGGTAGTTGACCTTAGGCAACAAATTACCCCGATATTGACATGCCCAAGGGAGCAATTTTTCCTTCTCCTGGTCAGTGTTCCAGCTGCCTTGTGTTGATGCTCTTGATGTGGGGATGGGGGGGAGAGGCATTTCTTACCCCCGACCTCTATTCAGCAAGAGCATCTTTAATTTTACCTGCTTTATTTGAAATTATGTAATTTTAAGAAGTGAAAATCCTTCCAAATCATAGGGAATGGGAGAACTGCTTATTTTTCTTTCTAAAAAAACTATAATTACCAAAGTAAAATAGCTTTATTGTAGAAAATTCAGAGATGAACAGCAAAGAAAATAAATATCAGACACAATAGAAATAATTCCTGTTAACCTTCATGCATATTTCCTTTTAGGCTTTTTCTTTGTTTCTGTGCATGTATTACCTATAATAGTTAAAAAATCAAAATGGCATCGTACTTCACTTACAGTTTTAAAACTTTATATTGTGAGGATTTCCCTATATTGATATGTGTTCTCCTATGATTTGAAATGGCTACAATTAATTTCCCAGGCTGTTGATGAAATATAATTTATTTAACCATTTTTTTCTTCTAGCCATTTCGGTGGTATTTAGTTGATATAATTTCTCCATATTGGAAATAATGCTCCAGTGAGCAAGGTAGTGTACCTTGTGCAAATCTATGATTACTCCTTAGGGCAAATTCCTAGAAGTGAAATTTCTGGAACAAAGGTTATGCAGTATTTTAATGCTTTGGAAATGTATTGTCAAATTGCCCTCCAGAAATAATGTACTAATTTACACTCACAGCAGCAGTGGGTGAGAGTGGCCATTTCCTGTACCCTTGCCACCACTGGAAATTGTTATTTTAAAACATCTTTGCCAATTTCCACTTAATATATAATGATGACAATTAATTCACTGCAAAAAGGTCTTTTTTAGACCAACTAATTGACTTCTAGCACACATTGCCCTCGATAATCAAATACGAAATGAAGTCGATTCTTGGTTTATGCACTAGACTAGTGATTGACAAACTTTTTCTTTTAGCAGACAGTAAATATTTTATACTTGTGGGCCATATAATCTCTGTCACAGCCACTCAATTGTGCCACTGTAGTGCGAAAGCAGCCACAGATAAGACAGAAATCAATGAGCGTGGCTGTGTTCCGACAAAACCTTATTTGCCAAACAGGAGGAGGGTGGGATTTGGCACGGGGGCTAGAGTTTGCTGGCCTCTGCTCTAGATATACTGAAAACTCATTACGGTTAGCAGCTACTGTCCTAGAAATTGTAGGAGAGGCTCTGGTGAGCAGAGATGATAACAGAGTATGACAGTGCGATGACAAACAATGCATAGGTGCTGAGTCAGAGAACAGGACGGAGCAGCCTCTTGAAGGCCAGGTCAGTGTTCGTCAAATGAAAGCAGGAAGGTTTGGAAAGTGGGGGTGGAGAGTGGAATGAAGGGCATCCAAGGGAGTGAAAACAGTATGTGCAAAGGCCCGGAGGAATCAGAACAAATTCAAGAAACTATGTGTAGTTTCCTGCAGAAGGTGTGTAGAGCTTGGGTAGCGTATTAGAGTTCTGCAGAGAAATAGAACTGTGGGCGTGTGTGTGCATGAGATGTGGGGAGGAGGAATTTATTATGAGGAACTGTCTCACCTGATTATGGAGACTGAGAAGTCCAACTATCTGTGGTCTGGGAGCTGGAGACTCAGGAAGCCAGTGGTGTAGTTCCAGTCTGAGTCCAAAGGCCTCAGGAGTACCAATGGTATAAGTCCCAGTCTGAGGGCAGAAGAGCAATGTCACACCTCAAGCAGTTGTGCAGGGAGAGTGAATTCTCCCTTCGTTTGCCTTTTTGTTTGAATCAGGCCCAACAGATTGGATGATGCCCACCCACAGTGGGGAGGGCAGTCTGCTTTACTCAGTCTACAGATTCAAATGGGACTCTCAAACACCCTCACAGACACACCCAGAGCTAGTATTCAACCAAGTAGCTGGGCGTCCCGTGACCCAGCCAAGTCAACATAAAATTAACCATCACAGGTAGAAAAGCAGGGAAGCTGAGCGGATCGGACTGTGAAGGGCAGTGCAGTCACACCAAGGGATTTGCACTATCTTGAAGGTGCTGAGGAACCATGGGAGGATTCTAAGCTAAGAAATGACATGATTAGAGTCTGGTTAAAAAAAATTCTTTGGTAATTGTACTCTGGTCATAGATTAGTATTAAGGGATGCTGGCTGAGTGGTATACAGAAACTCTGTACTGATTTTGCAACTTCTCTGTGAGCCTAAAATTATTTCAGCATCAAAGGTTAAAAATATCCTTCTGGCAGCAGCATGGAGGATTAAGTAGAGAAGTAGGCTAGAGGGGGGGTATGACAGTAATCCAGGATGAAGAGCGTCTGAAATAAGCCAGCAGCAGTGGGCACAGAGACAAGGGGGTGATGAGAGAAATTAGGAGCAAGTAAAGGCAGGACTCAGTGACTGGCTGGATGAGTTGGACACAGAGCCATCACAGGGACCAGGCTAGCATTGAGTGACAATGTGCCTTCCGTGGTAGGAGAAAAAAGGCTGATTTTTAGGTGAATGTGGAATAAAACCGAATGTTTGTGAAGGTCCAGAGAAACTGAATGGCTTCTTTCTAGCTGGATAAGATTTTCAAGTGAATGATAAATTGGTCTCTCACCCTTTATCACAAGGAAATACACAGCATTACTACTGCTTTCAAGAGCAGAGATGGCCAGGCTGTTAATGTGCGCACCATGGATTTATGTCTGACTTGGAAAGAGTACGGGGGAGTCACTAGACCCTATAGGAATGCACTATTAGTCAGGCATGTGATGTCTCATACTACTCTGAATGCTTCTTTGAAAACAGTTGAGTTTATAGAGCAGCCTTAAGAAAGATTCATGAAGTGTGTCGTGTTATCCAGTCTCAAGTGTAGTTCTCAGTGGCTCCCAGCCTTGGGTAAAGTCCTGTAATGTTTTTTTCCTTTATCATTTCATCAAATGCAGTGACCCTAAAGATATCAGCTAGATTGAATAGAAGGTTATTCTTCCTCAGGGAAGACATCTAGAAATATGCTTTATAAAGCCATTTCTGGGGGGTTATTTTTCTTCTCCTTTAATTCATGGCTGGCCATACGATAAGATGACTGGCTGAACGTGAAATATTCAGATGTTTGTTCCATATAATATTCCAAACTGGCTCATTTTATAGGCTGCATTTATTGAATCAATCAATTATGTTGCTGTCATCCAATTATTTTGCTGTCACCCACTCTAAAAGTATCAGCTTTTCAAATAACACTCCTAATTCCTTTGAAAAGTTCAATGCAGTCATAATAGCTGCGTTAGACTAAGCAGTAGATTTTGATCTTAGCAGACCAAGAGGAGGTTTAGTTGTACACTTTTGACTACTTAACTCAAGGCTTTCAAAAGGAAAACATTCAAAAGAACCCCCAGTGAGTCAGCAAAGACTTTAAAAAGATTGTGTATATTTTCTAAAGCATATTTTAGAAAATCACGTACAGGGGAAAAGTGTATAACATGTACCCACAAGAGCTAAATTTAAAAAATGTGCGTAGCAGTGAACACATGCATAGCATATGGATGTGGCTGACGGAAGAGTTCCTGGCTTCCAATCAAGACACCACTCAGAGCAGATGTACCGTCATAAATTTGAGCTACACAAGCCACATCCTCACTGGTCAGTTTCCAGTCAGTTGTCTTCGAATCCAGTATGACTGATGTACACTGGAACTCCAGTTTCCATTTTGGTTGGAGGGAAGAGAAATGACTCTATGAAAAGGCCAAAGCATACACATGCCATCCCAGACAAATAAATACTCTTTCATTCCTTACCTCTCCCAAGACATTGGCAAGTCAAGACCCTGGCAACTTTTCGTTTCAGCTTTTTTGCCTAACAGATTTTGCCCAGCAATCTGTCATCCGATTCCAATAGTAGGGCAAGGATGAACAGCAGTCCTCGGTAGTAACCTCTGCAATTTTCTAGGATTAAATTATACTTCTCAAGCAGATTAAAAATTTCTGAGTAGAATGTCAGGGTAACCCTTATCGCTCTTCCTTTCATGGCTAAAAAAAAAGGACTGCTTTTATTTATTTGCTGGAGGGGATGCTTGGACGTTCACTTGAAATCTTGACACAATTTTAACATATTTACAAAATATGTAAAAATGTTACAATTCAATATTTTATGACTCAAATAAAATATTTAAATCACCTCTATATGGACCAATGGGTGCACTAGTTTGTTAGTGTTGACTGATTCACTAACCAAGAATCTTATGATAAAAGGTGCAGGATGTAGCTGGACCAACCAGCAACGGGCAAAATGTCCCTTCTCAACAAATCAAATAGACGGTCATTTTTGGTTCTTTGCTGGATGGGTAGGTAGAGCAGATGTTGGGAAGGAAGAGCCTGCTTTGCAAAATCCTTTTGACAATAATTCGATCGCTCTGGCGGAACTGAATCTGCTAATTTGATTCTTAGATTTCTAGGTGGTGGAACAGTACCAGATGCCTCGCAAAATATTAGCATCCCTGTTTCATGGTTCCTCATCACATCCTGTTCACTCCTATTCGGGGAGCTTCATATTAAATTAGATGCAGCTGCTGAGTGAAAGATTTCTTTCATGTTCCTATTTAGTATGAAAACAATAGCAAAAAGAAACATTCAATTTCCTAACTTTTAGGAATTCTTCCTTTTGTTCTTTCTTTCTTTTTTTTTTTTTGGATGGAAGGGTGGCGGTTTGCTCAGGGTGCTGTTTTAGAGACAGACCATCTGACTAAAGGGAGACAAAAATTCCCAGGGAACCTATTCACCACCTCCACCCTCCAGCAAAACTCACTAAATGCGCCTGAGGTGGTACTTCTTGCAAACAATTTGTCTCCTTTCAAAAAATTACATATAAGTATGTTATTTTCTCTAACTCTGACAATTTTGCATCACATGCTTAGTCATCTGATGCATTTTAGTGAACTGGACATTAAGACTAACGACTTAATTTCCATTGCTCAAGGAATTAAGTTATCATTTGTGGGTTACTAGGTTTCAGAAGAAAAGAGAAGACACTTGGGAAAAAAATGGAAGTTTCATCCCTGGTCTGTATTACAGCTTCTGACATATTTTTAGATGCCAACAAGTAGTGGCAGAGTAACAGCTGTTAAAATGACCCTTATTTAACGCCCATAAAGGAATGAAGCTTTCCACAGAGAGCTTTGTGTGCACACTTGGTTGATAATCAGATCATCTGATTCCCTTTTCTCCTCTTCCCTGAGTTTTCTTTTCTTTTATCGCAGCCTGGCAAGTGGCAAAGAACTGCTGTTTTTCAGCTCACTGCAGTGGAATAATGGGCAAGAGGAACGTACCCTATCAACAGATCAAACAGACAGTCATCTTTGGTCCTTCACTGGATGGGTAGAGCAGATGTTGCAAAGGAGACCCTGCTCTCTTTGTGTCATCAAGCCTGTGCTCAGATGGCCCAGACTCTGGGATAACTTAATTTGGAGTCTGTTTCCCGAGTTATAGTTGCCTGTAGGTACAAAGTTCTCTAAAGGGCAAACCTGGAAGGTGAAGCCTGGAATAAGGTCTTTGTTTTGGGGCTTTTAAATCTCTAAGTCATTAATACTTCATTGACTACCTGTGGAATAAGAAATGTTTGGGTAGGCTGGTTCTAGCAAAAAGTATCTTTTCCCTTCAGATTGGTCTCAGTGGCGTTGCCGTTTCCTGCTGACTCCGAGAGACAAGACAGAGTGCCAGACTGTCATTTAGTTTAACTCCATGGAAATGAGGCGAGGGAATCTGACCATGACTAAACCTTTGTATCCAGCAAAAGAACACAGGGCAATCAAGGCAGCCTGCTGCTGTCCTAGGAGGACAGACTGTTGCTGGGTTCGCAAGGTGTGCTAGGCAGGCAGAGAGGGAGTATACAGACACACGGAGGTGACCAAAACTCTTATAATTCATTCATTTAGGCCTTTCCTTATGCCAGCATTGAAGCACTTCCTTGAAGGAGGCTGCCCTAAAGACAGCTGTGGCTAGCTTTCATCACCAAGAAAAGGTAAACAGAAAAACTGACCCACCAGCCAGTGGACAAATGACTACAACTCTCCAGGGAGGACTAGCTCAGCAGCTGGAGGACTATTCCAGCTGCTTTCCTTTCCCAGTTTCTGTGTGGGTGTTGTCCACACACATACACACACCTTCGTCCCCATAGGTATTGCAATTCTCCTGCTAAGTTGCCCTGTACAGGACTTAGAGGAAAAACACAAACTAGCGTCCAAATAAACTGAGCACTCTCGCTCTCTTTCCCCACCCGCCCCTCCCTCCCTCTAGTTAATTCTTAAATTGCCTAGTTTAAATGAACTTATTTAAAAAGGTATCAATAAATTTATTTCGAGTAATAATGGTAACACTTTTTATTTTCATTTCTAAAACAGATTCTCAAGTCCATTATAAAGGCACATTTCATATGTCAGTCTTGCAGATAGATGGTAGAATTTCCTGGGCTAACAAAAAACATTTTTGTTAGTCTTCTCACATTTACTATAGTATGAGTAACATGTGTCACAATGTGGACCAGTCATCACGTGCACGCAGCCCTGAAGGTGTAGAATATGGCTCTGGTTTCATGGGCTAGATTTGAAATTCCCAGAAATCTCCTTGCTCACAGTCCAATTTGTATCAAGCACCAATTTAATTTCTTTCAGGTCTCAGGCCTGTGGCTTCACGCTAATTTGCCAGGCTGCTGGTGTTGTATTGATCAAGTAGTTATATTCTTAAGGACTTTTCAACTAATAGCAAATTTATACTTATTAGTTAGCTCCATGGGGTAAGAATACTCAGCGTGTTGCTCAAGTTTCAGTTTAGCACTTCATTTTGCAAACTCTTTTACGGTGCTATCTTTAGAAATTACTTCTCACAACAGTCCTGGGAGATGGGCTAATGCTGTTGGCCGGCAGCTATTTAGGTTTTAGAAAGGGTCCATGATGTGTCCCGAGACAGCGTCAGCGCCAAGGTTAGAACTCGCAGTTCCTGGGGCTCAGGCAGCCAGGCCTTGTCACCCGTTGGACATATACACCCCCTTCCTTTTTTTTTTTTTTTAACATCTTTATTGTAGTATAATTGCTTTACAATGGTGTGTTAGTTTCTGCTTTATAACAAAGTGAATCAGTTATACATATACACATGTTCCCATATCTCTTCCTTCTTGCGTCTCCCTCCCTCCCACCCTCCCTATCCCACCCCTCTAGGTGGTCACAAAGCACAGAGCTGATCTCCCTGTGCTACGCGGCTGCTTCTCATTAGCTATTCACTTTACGCTTAGTAGTGTATATATGTCCATGCCACTCTCTCACCTTGTCACAGCCTCCCCCTCCCCCTCCCCATATCCTCAAGTCCATGCTCTAGTAGGTCTGTATTCCCATCTTACCCCTATGTTCTTCATGACCTTTTTTTTTTTTCTTAGATTACATATATATGTGTTAGCATACGGTATTTGTTTTTCTCTTTCTGACTTACTTCGCTCTGTGTGACAGACTCTAGGTCCATCCACCTCACTACAAATAACTCAATTTCATTTCTTTTTATGGCTGAGTAATATTCCCTTGTATATATGTGCCACATCTTCTTTATCCATTCATCTGTTGATGGACACTTAGGTTGCTTCCATGTCCTGGCTATTGTAAATAGATGCAGAGAAAGCTCTCGACAAAATTCAACACCCATTTATGATAAAAACCCTCCAGAAAGTAGGCATAGAGGGAACTTTCCTCAACATAATAAAGGCCATATATGACAAACCCACAGCCAACATCGTCCTCAATGGTGAAAAACTGAAACCATTTTCACTAAGATCAGGAACAAGACAAGGTACCCCACTCTCACCACTCTTATTCAACATAGTTTTGGAAGTTTTAGCCACAGCAGTCAGAGAAGAAAAAGAAATAAAAGGAATCCAAATCGGAAAAGAAGAAGTAAAGCTGTCACTGTTTGCAGATGACATGATACTCTACATAGAGAATCCTAAAGATACTACCAGAAAACTACTAGAGCTAATCAATGAATTTGGTAAAGTAGCAGGATAAAAAATTAATGCATAGAAATCTCTGGCATTCTTATACACTAATGATGGAAAATCTGAAAGAGAAATTAAGAAAACACTCCCATTTACCATTGCAACAAAAAGAATAAAATATCTAGGAATAAACCTACCTAAGGAGACAAAAGACCTGTATGAAGAAAATTATAAGACACTGATGAAAGAAATTAAAGATGATACAAACAGATGGAGAGATATACCATGTTCTTGGATTGGAAGAATCAACATTGTGAAAATGACTCTACTACCCAAAGCAATCTACAGATTCAATACAATCCCTATCAAACTACCACTGGCATTTTTCACAGAACCCTTCCTTTAATTATGTTAAGTTCTGGTGCCATTGCAGAGTCACAGATTAAGATAAAATCACACTGTCTAAATGGAAATGGAGTCCAGTCCATAAAGGCAGCCTGGCATTCAGAGGCCTGAGTGGCACCTCATTGGGGTGGATGCTCCCATCCCTTCAGGGTCTCTGAGACAAATGGCTCTCCCAGAAGCTATTTCTAGTCGTCTTCTGAGTCTGGCTGTTTGAACTGCAAGATCATTTAGTTCAAACCCTTGTTTTGCAGAGAAGGAAAGTCAGGTCTGGAGAGGCTGACTCGTCCGGGCCTCAGGACAAAATCGGGTATCCTGATGCTGGCTTCAGCACTCCACCCCCTAGACACCCCGGTTTCTCAAGACTGGCTCCCAAGCCACTGTCCATGGAGTTAGAAAGTGAAGAGCGGTATCAGTCAAGGTCCATACAACATGAGTTTGGGATGTTTCCTGGTTCAGGTGAAACCCAGAGGTTGACATAGCTTGTTGGTGAGATTAAAGTAAATAAACTGGGGAGTAATGGTCTCTATTTCACCAAGTAATGCTACTTGTTGTGTAACTAGAACTAAGTCTACAAAACTCAAAATGAGATGGACACTTCCAATTGTTACTGTAGATAGCCAAGCCAAACCAATTATCCAGGCCTCCAGTGGAACTTTGTGGTCTGAATGCCAGGGATAATAATTTGTTTTCTAAGCAAATTCTGCTTTTTCGTATCGTTCATATGTAAAAATGTTGAGTGAGACGACCCAAGTTAGAAAAAATAAGCCTATGCAATATACACTTTTGAAAACATATTCTGGGAACCAGGATTTCCCACACTTCAGTCATTCACATACAGCCATCACCATTTTTGTGTGTTTCCATTAAACTGATTTTTAAAAATATAAATAAATGTATGAAAAGAGGAAACTTTATAAAATTATAAAAAATGGTAAGCCAGTATCATTTGCCATAAAAATTTTAAATAAATTTGGAGTTACAAAATTTTTTAACGTTTACCTGTGCTCCCATTAGAACCATCTCATGTATGATCAACAGTGTGTCTTAGGAAACACTGAACTACATCAGCAGTTAACAATATTTGGGAGGATGGAAAGACATGACTCAGGAGCCATTTATACTCTTTAAAACAATTTAGAACTCTTAAAGAGATCTTATTTATATGAGTTATGCCTATAAATATTTGCTATATTAGAAGTTAAAACTGAGATGTTTAAAATATATATGTATTAATTCATTAAAAAAATAATAACCCATCATGTGGTAACATAAATATCATATATATTAAGAATCATAGCATTGGGACTTTCCTGGTGGTCCAGTGGTTAAGACTCCGCCTTTCAGTGCAGGGGCCGCGGGTTGGATCCCTGGTCAGGGAACTAAGATCCCACATGCCTCAGGGTGAGGCCAAAAAATTAAAAATAAATAGATAAATAAAACTAAATTGCACATCTCAAAAGAAAAAAGAATCATGGCATTGTTTTACATTTTTGTAAATTAATGTCTTGCTTAATAGACACCTGTATCTGCAATCACTGTTGTGATACGTTGTTTTGGTTGAAGTATATGACAAATATCTGACTTTACACAGATATGTAGCTGGAAAAGAGAAGTGTATTTTAATAGTGTTTTCACATAATTGTAGATATTCTTCTTTGATACCGCACCAAAGCTCAACAAGATACAGAATCTGAAATCAAATCAATAAATTCTTACTTTAAAATCTATTGGTTTACCTTCTATCTTGAATGAATTTTTTACCCATGCATGGTTTTGAAAGCATACTTTGGTCATTTGGAAAATATTATTTCACTAAGTTATGCAGATCTTCCAAATCTTGGCACATTTCCTCATATAATACTTTAAAAATTGCATTTTAAAATATCATCTCCAGTCACATCAGGAAAATCTCTCAGCCTTGAAAAGCTGTTAAGCTCATGATGGCAGATACGAGTTTTCCAAAATTCCAATTTTTCCCTGATAGTTCCAATTTTATTATTGGCAACAAATACTGAAAAACATAGTTTTTTTCCTCTTGAGTTGAGAGGTCTACTAGTTGATTTTCAAGAAAATGTCATGAAATACCAATGTCCCAATAACCATTGTTTGTCTGTAAGTCAAACTTCAAATCAAAGTTGGCAAGTGTGTAAGCTGGTGTTCCATGAAAATGGCCACCAGGTCAGCTCACACCTTAGCCATACAAGACAACCATCGTACTTTAGTACGAGGCATACATACTTTATGTGTGCATATCCCATTTCATCACACAAAATATTAAAAATGCATATATTCAAGATTTAACAAAATTAATAACTCTGACTTCTTCATCCAGGACATTCTTCTGAAGGTGGCAATTGTTTTTACCATGAATGCATGAAAAATACAATGACTACAAGCAAAGTTTGGTGCCACTGCCTTGAGTGGTACTAATGGGCTGATGGTTTTACCTACCATTGCTTTAATACCATCAGTGCAAAAGTCAACACTGAAAAAAAGGCAAATAATGTCTCCAGTCTTAGTATTACTATGAAAATAGTTTTGATCTCACAAATGCCCTTGAAAGAACCTTGTAAACTTCAGGATCCATGGCCACACTTTGAGATCTGCTGATCTAGAACAACTCCTAATTTGTGAAGGGTAAGGGGACGGAATCTGATATTTATTAAGTACCTTATAGACACTGTGTTATGGACTGAGTTGTGTCCCCCCAAATTCATCAGTCGAAGTCCCAACTCCCAGAATGTAACTGTATTTAGAGATAAGGTCTTTAAAAAAGTGATTAAGTTAAAATGAGGCCATTAGGTTGGGGCCCTAATCCAGTATGGCTAGTGTCCTTATAAGAAGAGAAAGAGACACTGGTTGGTGATCCACATGTGCCCAGGGGAATGACCATGTCAAGAGGCAGCAAGAGGATGGCCACCTGCAAACCAAAAAGAGAGGCCTCAGAGGAATCCAGCCCTATTAGCACCATGACCTTAGACTTCCAGCCTCCAGAACTGTGAGAGGCTTCTCTTGTTTAAGCCACCCAGTCTGTGGTATTTTGTTATGGAAGCCCTAGCAAACTAATATGCGTTGCTATTTAGTTATCATAAAATCTTTGATGTACATATTGTCATCCTCATCTTATGGAAGAGACAGCAGAAGCTCAGAAAAGATGGGTAATTTCCCAAAGCTCATGCAATTAAGAGAGAAAAGAGCCAAAATTTGAATCCAGGTGTGACCAGGAAGTCAGTGGCCACAGAGCCAGTGCATGAGTGAGCATATAGGACCCATGGTCCAGGGCTCTGTCTATGACAGAGGGCTGCCCTGTAAAAGTGAGGATGTTATTTCCTACTAATGATCCTAATAAACAAGAAACCTGAATTGTAATGAACAATTTCTACTACTAGCTCAATATAAATACTGCCCTAATTAATGAGTTTGCAAAAATTTTCTCTGCTCTATGGACGCTGTAGATTTTTAAAAAATTATTATTAAAAATAGATAGAGACTAACGTGACACAAACACAGGATCTTACTACAACTAAGAACTACAAAATCAACCAAACCCTACTTCCTCTAATAAACATGTCTGTAGGAGCTAACACCGACAACCCAAAGAAATAAATAAATGATCTAACACCTCCTCCTTGAACCTGTGGCCTCTTTCTGCCTGTTCCTGTAATGTGTTATCGATTGGTGAGTTGGAAGGGAGGCTGGTTCAGCAGCCTGCTGTCTACGGGAGGATGACTTCTTTCCCCACTTGGTGTCTCTGTTGACCCCTCAGGAGGTGTGGCTGAAAGTTCAGCATCAAATGGCTTTTAACACCTAGGTTTCATCCTGCAATCTCCCTCATGTCTAGCAGTAATGAAGCAATTGGGTGTCCTGCCATAATAAATCTGAGTCAAAGTAAAGCTGATGCTCCCTTCCTTCCCGTGAGCACAGAGTGCACTGGGGTTTAGATGAGGAGGAGGTTTTTGTGCCGGCCCTGATCGGAGGACCGGAAGCTCCATCCTCTGGCAGAGAGCATCTCTAAGTGCTTTCCCTGTGCTTCTTTCCATTTGCATTAGAATTCTGACTGCCAAGGATTTTAAGCTTTGTCCGTGAATTTCTAATCCCTTCTTTCAAAATTCCTGCTTCAGTTAATGTCTTATTTTTGATGCATTTTGAATTAATGCGACAACGGTTAAAGGGGGAAGAAATGTGCACACCTACCAAGTACCAAGCACAGCATCAGACTCCAGGCGTCTTAGGATAAACAGGACGCGGACTTTTGCTCTCAAAGAAATTTTGCTGGTTTTTTTTTGTTTTTTCTTCACACACACACACACACTGTATTTTATTTTTACAAGATAAATAAACTGACACCAAGCATTGTAAATGGATGACCACAACAAAAGCAACAATGATTGCAATTACCAAACACGAAACACACTCATACTATGTCATAATATTGACATTCAGTCCTTTACTGGTTTTTTTTTTAAGGTTCTTTTAATTCAGGATACCACTGCATTGCTGTACTCTATTTTATTTATAGTATTTATGAGTATCAAATAGTATTTATTTATTTATTTATATGCTTGCTGTCCATTTCCCCAGCCAGCGTGAAGCGCCACGAAGGCATGGATCTAGTCTGCTTTGCTCACCACTGTGTTACCCGACCTGAAATAGTGCCTGACACATTGTAGACATCCATAAAGACTGAGTAATCTATAGCTAACAAGCATTGGTACAGTGTACTGAATAGGTCTGAGAACATTACATCTTTTTCCTCTAAGAATACTAGTCTAATGACTGAATTCAAAAGAATGGACAAAAGCTCACCTTGTACACTTAGATTTTCTTTTCTTTTCTTTTTTTTTCTTTGGCTGCATTGGGTCTCCATTGCTGAGTGCGGGCTTTCTCTAGTTGTGGTGGCTACTCTTTGTTGTGGTACGCGGGCTTCTCATTGCGGTGGCTTCTCTTGTTGTGGAGCATAGGCTCTAGGCACACCGGCTTCAGTAGTTGCAGCATGTGGGCTCAGCAGTTGTGGCTCGTGGGCTCTAGAGCGCAGGCTCAGTAGTTGTGGCGCATGGGCTTAGCTGCTCTGCCGCATGTGGGATCTTCCCGGACCAGGGATCGAACCCACATCCCCTGCATTGGCAGGTGTATTCTTAACCACTGTGCCACCAGGGAAGTCCTGCACTTTGATTTCTCTTAAAAGAGATTTTGGAATATCTGTTGAAACCCATCTGAAGCTGCAATGGTTTAATGGTTGGAGTGATTTCCACAAATTCTCAGTGGAGTAAAATGCTTTCCCAAGAATCCTTCTGACTTAGTTCATTTGGGCTGCTATCACAGAATACCACAGACGGGTTGGCTTAAACAACAAACATTTATTTCTCACAGTTCTGGAGGTTTAGAAGTCCAAGATTAAGATGTCTGCAGATTCTTTGTCTGCTGAGAGCCCACTTCCTGGTTCACAGGTTCTTTTCACTGTGTCCTCACATGGTGGAAGGAGCAAAAGAGCTCTCTGGGGCCTCTCTTATAAGGGCACTAATCCCAACCATGAGGGCTCCACCCTTATGACCTAGTCACCTCCCAAAGGCCCCATCTCCCATCATCCCAAATCACATTGGGGTTTAGGTTTCAACATATAAAATTTGGAGAGACACATTCGATTGCACCCTTTGTACCACCTCCTTGAGTTGAAAAAGTAGAAAATGTTTTCTTGTGGGTTCCATACCAACTCTTTATAACCTGGTATCCAAAAACATCTGCTATGACACTCTTACCCTGAATGACACAGAATTTAAACAATTTGTCAAGTGGTTCTTGAGGAAAACCTCTGTGGAGATTATCTTTACCATTTTGAGAAATCCTACAATCAGAATTGGCTTCCACCTTGCCCATGACTTCTGTGGTAAAAATTCTGTCTCCTGAGGCACCTCCTCTTCCCTCTGAGGAAGATTCATCTCCCCATGATTTATGGTCTTGGACTAAGAAAAACATCTGTGTCGAGTGGCTTGATTCTACACTCCTGGACCTTTGATGTATAGCCTTGAACGCACACAGAACAGGCACGTGCACGTTTGTGTGCGTGTGCACGTTGTGCAGGTCAGTGGAGGAGTGGGGGCTGGCCCTTTGCAGAATTTGAATCTGCACTGTAGTTTTCCTGTGTTTGGCTGACCCAGGTGGCAAGAATACTTTGCATTCATGATGGCTTTGATTGCTGAGAATGTTACTGTTGAGTTTTATTAACTATGCCCTTTTCTTAGACTGTTATGTGTGTCAAATTTGGTGTAGTTAAGAGGCACTCATAGAAATTTTTTTAAGGTCTCTTCATAGAAGATGCTTCCATAGCATGTCATATAAAGATTTCCCCAAGTTTCAGTGTTGACAGATGGTGCTGCTCTGCAGTATAAGCAGCAATGTCCTCACGAGACTATTGATTTTTGTTTGTGAAATATAAATCCCTAAACAGTGACGGATGGGCTGGCGAGAAGTGCTTCTTTAATAATTCAATAATTTCATTAAAAGATCTGGTCCTAAGTGAAACAGGAGTGGTGACAGGCCTGACTGTGGACTGCATTTTAGTCTTGTATAAAAAACAAGACCATGGTTTCCTTTGTTCATGCTTAGCTATGTTGTTTGCTTGAAGATAAAGTCGTTCAGTATATGAATTCCAAGAAACAGCGCAAATAACATCAGTTCTTCAGTGTGTCTCAGGGCAGCCATTTTAAGCTCCATCTGCCCCAGTTCAAGGCAGTGGCTTGGTTCATTTGCTTACTAGGTAGACTTGAACATTGATCTATTTTGCCTGCTGCTCTTTAGTCTTCTTTTTTCTTAGCAGGCTCTCACTTCAATAGAGAATGGATTGTTTGTAGGGAGTAGAAGCCAAGATGATTCCAACACAGAGCTTCGTTACAGCCAAGAAAGACATATTAACCAACGTTGTCTTCCTCTAATGTGCCAGAAGCAAAGACCAACAGAAACTCTAAGAAACAAGTAAAGAACCTGTAACTAAATCATGGAAACTCCTAGAAACACAATTAACCCTAGAGTATCTTCCTGCATTTTTATATTTATTATCTAAGCAAGACAAAGTCCTACAAAATCAAATTGATTTATTGTACCTTTATTTACTTCAGAAGAGATTTAAACCATCAGCAAATTCATGTATTATGCTTATATTTACAAAGGAGTTACACACCTAATGTTTTGTACACGTTGTTATCTTATTAGGGACTCCCTACATCGTCGTCAAACGGATGTAATGCCTCTTAAAGTAATACAATTAAGAGTCACAGAGTAAACACATGTACAATTTATTCTTTTTGTTAAGTCTCAGAAAAAACAATTTTGATATGTTAATGGATTCTCATGGGCAAGTAGCTATTAATTAAATAACCCATGAGACTGAGCAGTGAAATGTCAATGCAAGGACAGTCTACTAACATTGTTGAAGAATGGTAATTAGCTTACAGTCTTTAGCAGTGGCATAGATATTTGTATTTCATTTTGTAGATATCTGTGTCAGCTATACCAAATTAGTTAAATTAAATCAGCAATTATTTAGTAAATCTCTACAGTTTGCACAGTGCTGGGCTAAAAATTTGGGCTAAAACAAAAAAGTGGAAGACATGCTCTAGATTCTCAGAGAAAATACAGTGTAGTTTGGAGAGGTGAGATATAAGTAAATTTAAAATATAACTGTTGTATGTGTCAACATATCAGGAGTGTTTTAAGGCATTACATCCTCAATTATTTACTATTTTTCTCATGATCCATCATGACTTATGATCATTTGTTAAGAAATATTAGGTAGGGAAAAACAGTGCTGGGGTAGGGCCTAGGGATATGAAGGTGTAAATCCTGGCTTCTACACAGGAAACCAATGATTTAATTTGGTAGATTGATTGTTAAGTGAAATCTCTGCCAAAGCAGAAAGTCCCACGAATGGGAAAGGGAGGGAGAGAGCGCTGAGGCCTAGGATGTTCTGACAAGTTTTGTGGAGGAGGAGAACTTGAAGTACAGGTAGCATATGACTACACAAAGGAGGGGGAGGTGATGGCTCAGGTGGTGACGAGGCTGGAGCCAGCATCATCCCGTGGTGTGGAGGGCGAGGCTGGAGAAGAGGTTATGTAACTGGGACCACATCACGTAGATTCTAACAGCTGAAGAATCTGGACTCAGCTGTCCTGTGGAGCATAAGAACAGGATCAGAGTAGTCTTAGGAAGACTGATCAGGTGGAAGCGCACCAGGCGGATCTATGGTAGGGAGCAGAGGCTCGAGGAGGCAAGTCTGGCTGGGAGGCCCTTATGAGGGGATAAGACACCCACATGCCTTCCCAAACCAGATCACAGACTTCATCAGGGACAGGACAGCACCTTGCTTTCGTTTGTTTGTTTTCTTGTTTGCTTTTCCTGATACATGCAGTCCATAAAGTATAATGCAATGTAATAACCCCTTGTAGGGTCCTTAACTTATGAGCCATCTAAAGACAGGTGCTGTCTTTCGCCACTGAAAACTGTATTTGGCCTCCTGGAACAAGAGTGCCTCGGGCTTCCCTGGTGGTACAGTGGTTGAGAATCCGCCTGCCAATGCAGGGGACACGGGTTCGAGCCCTGGTCTGGGAAGATCCCACATGCCGCGGAGCAACTGGGCCCGTGAGCCACAACTACTGAGCCTGTGCGTCTGGAGCCTGTGCTCCGCAACAAGAGAGGCCGCGATGAAGAGTGGCCCCCCCTCGCTGCAACTAGAGAAAGCCCTTACCCAGAAACGAAGACCCAACACAGCCAAAAATAAACAAATAAAGAAAGAAAGAAAGAAAAAGAGTGCCTCGTGAATAAGGCAAGTCAGAGAAGCCTAAGGAAATTGAGCAGAGGTCACTCACTAGTGAGGCGATAAATTCTGTGACTATCAGGGCCTAGTCACAAGCAATCATTATTGAATTACCTGGTAATTACAACCCGGGGAGAACAAAATACACAGTCTAAGCACAATGCAAATGCAAATTACTAGCTTCCTGGAGAGCAGATCAAAGAAAACAGGTTTTAATTAAACTGTGACCAAGTTAATTGAAAGTTACTGCATTGTGTGATAGATAAAATTATCAACTAGAACGGTATTTATTTTGCTGCAGTATTCTGACTTCTTTATCTCCTTTTCCTTTTCAGAAAATGTACAAGTCCTTTTAACCTTTTAGTTACAGTCAGGCCAAAAAATTATGTTAGCAGAATGTATTAAACATTCATTTAATTAAAGCACAATTGGGGAAGGCTGAATTATTTTTTCTCTAACTATATTTCGAATTCTCAAGATAAGTTTTACTGTGGCACATCTACTTTTTGTTTTCCACATTTTGTAAAATGTGATAATAATAGTAACTAATGATGGTAACAATAGTAACGATAGCTGTCATTTCTCTCCATCGTCTCAGGATCATTTTGTGCTGAGTGTTCACAACTGAGTCATAACTGTCTATGCGAAAGGATTGTTCCTAGGTTTTATTTATCTTGTTCAGCAAATAAAGAAGCCTTTTAATTCAGTTGGGTTCTTGGCTGATCTGTCTCTCAGTGTGACTAATCAATGGGAACTAGGGGCCCGATTTGCATTTTCATTTAAGTCGATAGAAATGTTGAGCACAACTGTGGTTGTTTAGAAGGGGTTAAAATGGGGTCACTGACTTAAAGATTATTTCTTCTTGTTTTTGTCCCTTAACTTTATTTTCCCCAGCAGGCTTTCTGGTAACTGATTCTCCTGGTTATGAAAGCGTACAGGGAGCAGAGAGGTAGGTAGCAATTTCTCGTCAGTGGACAGTTTCCATTAGTTTTGTTATTTCTCATCAACTACTGATGTACACCCAAAGGTGATCTGAGTGAAGGTAAACGATTAGCAATTTGTTTCACTTCATGTCTAATACTTTCTCTTGTGACCAGTATCTAATAGAAGTTTAATAGACGTCTAAAGTGGGAAGAAAATGTGGGAGCTACGCCGCTTACCTCTCAGTCCTTCCCTCCAACGCCCATCTAGCATTAGACATGATGGTACCACTTCTCTCCTTCAAGGTGTCCAAGCAGGAAGATCCTGCAACAGCCTCTAGGAAATTCATTTCAAGATTAATATCCCTCCTGGCCAAGAGAAGCCATTTGGTTCATATATAATCTGGTTCCTCCTCCTTGTGTTGAAAGCCCTTAAGGACCACACGTCTTCCTTCAGCAGGGCTGACAGTATTCTGGCAAGATGCCATGATGGATGATACACTTGGTGACCTTCTGGGACTTTTCGCAAGGCAGAGAAAGTAGAATGAACGGATGGCAAGGAGGCACGGAATACCTCTATTTGCCACGCCTGCGGTGGGAAGAAGGCTCAGGGAGGAGATGCTGAGTGATGCTCCCCCCTCCTGCTTCCCCATCCCCACCCCCAGGGCCCCTTCCTCCGGGGAAGCAGCAGCCAGCTGACACTGAACTTGGGGCAGTGCTGGTAGCGGGGGACTGTATCCTCCACTTTGAAATCTTCACAGAAGGAGAAATCATTTAGGGAAAGAAGGAAAATCTCTCTCCTCTGTGCTTAGGAGTCTTTTCAGGACTCTGACCTCATTCTTGCCCATTGCCTGAGGTACCTCCTCTGACACAGACATGATACAAATTAGGGTACACTTCGTGTTAAATACTTGTGGGCATTTTTCTCATTTGTGTGTTTCCCAAAAAAGTTAAAAAAAAAAAAAAAGAACTCACTACATTTAAAGGGATGTAGTAAGAAGCTGTGACAGGTGAGTCGGGTGCTGGTTCACCTGGAAACTGCTCAGGTGACGGGCAGTTTCTCTTCACTGTAAAGGAGCCTTGCTTACCAAAGCCACCCCCGTAACAAAGGCCACTTTCAGTTTGTGCAGAAGTGACCTGAGAATCACAGGCAGGGGAGGGCTGCAAGCAACACTCTGTAGCCAGAGCCCAGTCAGCATTTGTAACACATGTATCTGCAAGACACAGCGCCGCCGTCAAATCAACGAAACAGCATAATTTAAATCATTATAAAACTTTTAAGCGTCCATGTTTGTGCCATTTTACACTGATGTTCCTATCTGTGAGGCGCCCTAACTACAGTGTACTGTGCGTCCTATCTTCCCTTCTAGGCTGAAAGCCAGATCACGCCACTCCTCAGAACCCCCAGCCCCCGACAGGGTGTGTGGAAATGACAAGGCACTGGTTAAACAACTGAAGAAGGAATAACAGAGAAACTGCCTCTTTCTAGTAGGTTTACCTAGAAAGACTAGTTGATCCTTCTTTGTAAGAGTTTTTACTCCAGTGGTTTCTTGGAGAAAAAAAATGAAGAAAAAAAAATATAGGTTTTATTGAAGACTATTTCTAATGAAAGCTATAGCAATTTTTGGACTGAGAAAGGCAAGAAGGCGGGATGAGAAATATCTCATAAGGGAAAGAACATAATGAACCTCTCTGGGGTTTCGGGGGCTTTTATACAGATTGGTTTCTGTTGGGCGCTTATGAGCCAGTGTTTGGGTGGGTTGCTGAAAGAGTCTAGAAAGAAGCTCATTTCACTGCTTAGTGTGCAGGAGATTAGGGGTGTGAGGTACAAAGTCAAACCAAGGGGAAAATGCAAATGAAAATCACGTTTCCTTGAACACATGCTATTGCTCTTCATTTTTCTGGCCGGCTTACACTTACGGCAGTTTTCTCTCTGGACCAATATGTCATTTATTTTGGTTCTACTAAGTCACACGCCACTGGAATGCGAGTGGTATTCTTACCAACTGAGAAGCATCTGCTCTCTTCTAGACAACAGCTATTCTGTTCTGTCTCTCTCCACCTCCTGCTTCTTTCAGTTTTCTCCTATATTTTCAATCGTATGCATTCTTTTCTCTGTGAATAAGAGACAGTAAACGCCTGAGGAATTATCTCTTTGGATACATTTTTTTTCTCAGGCATTGGAATTTTTTTTAACAACTTTATTGAAGTATAATTGCTTTACATTGTTGTGTTAGTTTCTGCTGTATAACAAAGTGAATCAGCTATATGCATACGTATATCCTCATATGCCCTCCCTCTTGCATATCCCACCCACCCTCCCTATCCCACCCCTCTAGGTGGTCACAAAGCACCGAGCTGATCTCCCTGTGCTATGCAGCTGCTTCCCACTAGCTATCTATTTTACATTTGGTAGTGTATATATGTCCATGCCACTCTCTCACTTCGTCCCAGCTTACCCTTCCCCCTCCCTGTGTCCTCAAGTCCATTCTCTAGTAGGTCTGCGTCTTTATTCCTGTCCTGCCCCTAGGTTCTTCATGACCACTTTTTTTTTTTTTTAGATTCCATATATATGTGTTAGCATATGGTATTTGTTTTTCTCTTTCTGACTTACTTCACTCTGTATGACAGACTGTAGGTCCATTCACCTCACTACAAATAACTCAATTTCGTTTCTTTTTATGGTTGAGTAATATTTCAGGCATTGGAATTTTAAATTGTTATTTGCTCCCTTTCAGTTTTGATCTTCTATATGTAAAATCAAATGTTTATCTGTATGCCGGCAAAGGCAAATGTAGTCTTCTGGAAAGTCTCTCCATATTCCTTAGATAAACCATGAGTCACTTTTTAACTGCTGATCATTTCCTGTCATATTCCCTTTAGTTCTCAAAAAAATCAGGTAAAAAGTGGTAAATAGTTTCCAGAGAAAGTGACAGGTAACACAGGAGAAAAACAAAGCAGTTTTAATGTAAACTTACTGTCTCACCTCTGCTCTGAGAGCCCAAGGATAGACTCCTCAGCAAAATTCAAGGCATTTTCAGTTACAGCTTTGGAGGCGCAAATTCATTCCTGGGCTGCTGGTGTTTACTTGGAGTTTGTGGCTTTGACACCCATGTTCAAGTTTCGTTTCTCATTTATTTGTCCATATGTTTTAGAGGAAACTGTGTGGGACTTAAAGTAACAGGGTGTGGGTTCAAGTGCAACTCCATGGCAAGTTATAAACCTCCGTGAACTTGAGTCTCCTCATCTGTAAGATGCAATTGATACCTATACTACAAAGGTGTTAGGAAGATTAGCTGAGATAGCATATGGGATACCTTGGAATCAGCTGCTGTTCAATAAATGTCAGGTGAATTTTAACCTGCGATTACTAAAGCAAAGTCCAGAAATGAGACCCTAACCAGGATAATTCATCCTCGCACATCAATTTTTTGGATTCCTTGCATAAAGAGAAAGTTTCAGGATTCAATTATCTGCATAACAATTCAATTTGGCTCTGTATCTTCTAAACAAGCTTAAAATTTAACAGGCAATCACATTCTTTCTGTAGGTAATTACTCGTAGGGAAAAAGGGGTTAAGGAACTGCTTTTCCCATTTTATCCAAAGATGTTTTTTTTAATGATGCCATTAGAAGAGACAGAATCTAAAGTAACATGTCAGCCCCACATCAGAATAAACCTGCTATTATTCCAAAATTCTCTGGGCTTATTAAGATGTTATGAATTTAATTAGCAAAATTCCATCACCTCTCACTCTATTTGTAGACACCAAAGCATAAAACCGTTGTTAAAACCATCTATTAATCGATATGCTCTTCTACTTTTTGGTAATTGAGTTTCCCAGATGAAACAGTATATCAACTTTAGCCGTTTTCTATTCAATCAAAGCCTTTATTTTACTAGCTGGGACCATTTATGCCATTTTGTATTAAGACTGTTCATGCTTATAATGTTAATCATTAAAATAATTTTACAAATTTTGAATAGCATCCTTTAGTTTCCAGACTCTTTAAAGTCTGCATGCCCTAATAATTCTTGGAGTCATCTAAGGTCTTCTGTAATCTTATAATCGAGCATTTTAATTCTGATATATATATTTGCTATTAACTTATTAGTGACATAAAGGTGAATTATAAAAATGCCCCCCTCCCCTCCCAGCATCCATCATCCCTAACACATCACCAATCTTCCCGGCCTTCAGACAAGTTCCCCTTTGGCCTAATTTCATTACTTCATCAATTTTAGGTACCATGATCCATTGAAATTAAATCCGTTTGGTTGAAATCAATAAAATGCTATATAGCTGCTGTCAAATTTTCTTTTAAAATGGCATCTTTTATATTTAAAAAATTTAAGTGGTATATTTCATATCTTTGCTTTTTCCCATGTTTATTGTAAAGTCTCTTGAGGTCCAATATTGTAGTCTTTTGGAAACCCAGTAGAAAAAAATAATAACACTCAAATAAGGTAACTGAAAGAGTTTCAGTAAATGAACTCATAAAAAGGTGCAGGCAGCGTTGAGGGAGAAAAAAGATTTGGGAATGCATTCCAGGGCTAGCCACAGTGGGAGCCATCACCATCACAGGCAGGAGGACGCAAGGCAAGGAAACAACTACTGAAGCCTGAAGAGCGTAACTGTGACTAGGAGACAGGACTGACTGACGAGAGCTTGGTCTTTGTTGGGGACACATTCAATCCAAGGTGACCTTGCAGGGAGGGATTTGGGGGAGTATATACCACATTCTCCTCCTGCCCTTCCAACTCCTACCGGGAGTGGCCCCCGACCAAGCCCAGCTAGAGGCTAGAGGCAAGAATGCCTTTTGGTGCAGCTCATACAAGTCAGCCTCTGGGGCACAAACTGAAACACAGTGGCGGAGCATGACTCTGAAGGGGCCAAGGGGCAATACCAGATACAGGTGCTAAACACATAGGTCTCAAACACTTTTTGTTTGTGATCCTTTAAATTCTATTCATTTTAATGGAAAAAAACATTGGTGATCTACTAGACGAGAGCCACCCTAGCGGGTTCTGAGGATATAAAGATAAATAAACAGGGCTGGATGAGGGTGAGGCAAGCAAGGCACCTGGGACGCCTGCATGAACATGAGAGTGATTGCCTCCTTAAATTTTGCACCCGAGGTGCTTCAATTGCTTCAACCTAGCCTAAGCCCTATAAATAAGACTCCATCCCTGCCTTCAGAAATTTTTCAGACTAGTCAAACATGAACAAAAAGAATTATAACACAAAAGGTTCAACTCCAAGAGCCATGCTTAAAGGATAAGTATTATGAAAGCCCAGATGCCTAAACACTAGATCTCAATTCCAGGGATCTGGTATGGCTCCTCTGAAGGCTGGGTAAGCTGGATCTTGAAGGACAAGTAAGATTGTGAGAGATTTATTTGCTCAACTTGTACTTACTGAACTTCTATTATCTGCTAAGTGCTGTTTTAGACAGTAGGGGAAAGAGCAGAGACCGAGCAGAGAAGGTCCCTGTTCTCAAGGAGCTCATGTTCTGGTGGGAGCAAAAGACAATAAAAAAGTAAACAAATAAGAGAATACTGAGAAGAGAGAGGTACTGGATGTTGGGAGGCAACTCTCCATGGGTGTTTTTCATGTTCTGCATTTCTTGTGAGCAGAAGCATATCTGCCCTCCTGTTCTGAACTGTCTTTTCAAGCAGGTGTGTATAGCAAACAGCCTCGGAAGAGAGTGCCCTCTTCTGGAGCAGAGGGGATTTGCTTACTGTCCAATACAAATGCTCAGGTTCTTCAGTTCTAACACCACCCAGCGTGTGTGCAGCATTCACTGGGGCCCCTCCGCGATGTTCTCACTGGATGTGAGAGGCAGGGAGAAGTGACACCAACATGGAGCTCATGCCATTTGCTGCGCTGTGAGTATAGTAGTCCCCCCTTATCCGAGGTTTCACTTTCCCTGGTTTCAGCTAGCTGCAGTCAACTGCAGTCTGAAAATATTAAGTGGAAAATTCCAGAAATAAACAATTCATAAGTTTTAAGTTGCATGCCATTCTGAGTAGACTGATGAAATATCGCTCCATCAGCCTGGGACATGAATAATCCCTTTGTCCAGCGTATCTTGCCCTTTAGTTACTTAGTAGCTGTCTGGATTATCAGCACTTTTTAAATTGTTTTCGATTTCAAAAGAGGTCCTCTAATAAATTATGTTTTGCTTAGTTCCAGACTACTGCTGTTCTTTCAAGGTTAATGTCACATTCTTTTGTGTGGCTTAAAAGTGTATTTTAGCTACATTCATTTCTATTTAATGCACTCATGTTTACTAATGTCCATCTACCAAAATACTTTGGCCAGTCACATACTTGAGGCTCTGAATACTTCTTAAATTTCCTGTGGTATCAGATCCCTGGCTTGGGTGAAAAATATTCGCTCACCACAATGAGGTGACAGTCACATTAGCTATGTGTGGCAAGGGCCATCTTAGCCTACCCCAACCTCAATGTCCCTTTGCTCCTGATCCATCAGAGAAGGCAATGTGCTTAGCTATTTCCCAGCCTCCTTGCAGCCGGGTGTCGCCATGTAACCAGTCCTGGAGGATAAGTGTCACCTCCTTGTGGGAAGTAAATGAAGAAAAACAGGTAATATTTTGTTGTTGTTGTCAGCATCTTCAGGCCTGAGACAAATGCCAATGGTCACCTTACATGTATTTAAAGGTTTACTAGATGGTATGTTTTTGTTCTTCCCTTTGTCCCTTCACCCTTCTCTCTTCTCCTTTCCTTTCCCTTCCTACCTTTCCCCTCTCTCTCTCTCCTTCTTTCTCATCTTTCTTCCCCCTTTCTCCAAAAAAAGAGCTTTATATTTTAGATGTAAGCTTTTAACGGATGGTTGGACTAGAGGTAGTCAGCCGGTCTTGAGACTGGGGGGTGACGCAGCGGAGTAGTTTCATGTTCATGGAGAAGCCTCCTTCAATTTCCATTCTAGGTTCTTTTTTATATCCTCTCTGGCACTTCACTTCACTTGCTTTTAATAATCCACTCTTCTGTGGTTTTGACTTTCCATTGCCTCCTACACATCTGTTTGGATTGATATTCTGCTCTTCATCACGCAAGCATGATTTCACTTTGAAAATGATTTCCTTTTCATGGATGCTCTGGTTGTTCAGGCAAGCGTGGTCTCATGTTCTCAACATTCGCTGTTAGCTGGTCTCAGCACTACAACCGTCGTCCCTCCGGGTCTTGGGCATTCACTCATGCTCGCTCCGGACTTCCTTGTAATTGAATGCCAAAAATGTTGTATTCCTTGGATTAATCTATATCAGGGCTTGGCAAGCTACAGCTGGTGGGCCAAATCTTAGGCCTGTGAGCTAAGACTGATTTTAACCTTGTTTAAGTATTGTAAAAGCAAAAAAACAAAGAAGAAAATGTGAGAAACTGTATGTAGCCCACAGAGCCTAAGATATATATATATATCCTATTTGGCTCTTCATTGAAAAAGCTTGCCTGTGTCTGACCTATATTAATCAAATAGTTTCTATGTGACACCCACCCCATCATGTGAAACAAGTCATATGTCCTTCCAAGGCTCTTTTAGGTATGATTTGACTTTAAGTATAAGCCATGTAGACTATATAAAATACACCCTAGGGAGATCCCAGGGAAGATATCAGGAGATAGATAGTGATCTCCCAAGGCAGCCAAAGCTGAGATTCAGTGAGAGATTGTGCATGATCGAACAAGACATACCAGACAAACAATGGTTGTAAATGTGAGCCCCAAACTGAAAATAACAAGAACCAATGCCCCAGATTATATGAAGACTGAGCTTCTTCTCATCTGGCCTTCTCTACAGCGAGCTGCATGGGGAGTTGTAGCACCAAGGGCTTGTTTACCTGATGACAGGCAATAATTTGCCCAAAAAAACTCAGAGGGAGGTCAGCCAGTATTAAACAACCCTGTCCCTCATTCACACCATTCACAAGTCACACTGCTCATTATACAGCAGAAAGGAACAAGCCTTGGTTACTTGCCTTTTGTACTATGACATTTGCAATAAACCTGAACACAATACTAGTTATTTTTACATCGAAAAACTTTGACCCTATGGTCTCCCTAATCTACACATTTCAGCAGTTTTTCTCACTCCACCCACTTCACAAACTCCTTGCCTTATGCCACGTGCTCCCTCCTGTGCCTCTGTCCAGGTAGGTCTCCACCTGGACTGGCCCTCCCCTAATTCTGCCTATTGAAATTCCATTTATCCTTCAAGCCCCGACTCAAACACCTTACTAGGAAACCTTCCCAGATCCCCTCAGTTGGAACTCCTTCCTCTGGGCCCTAGGATTCCAATGGCCCTGGGCCAATTATAAGCTTGTTTCTTGGCCTGAGACTTCCCCATCATGCAGTTAGTATAAATCCAAGTTGTACACCCAAATGCATCACAGAACTTGGGTTTTGATTTCTGGTGACTGTTTTCCAACCCAAAGCCCAAGGAGGACAGCAACCTTCGTCAAGGTTTATTCAGACTAGTGGGGAGTTTTCCGGGCCCCTTTTCCCTAGAGCAGGCAGTGCTTCAGGGCTCTGACCTTCATGCCCAAGGTCCGGTTAGGTTCCCAGCCTCATGGGGCCCAGGCTGAACTTCCTGTCCATGAGTCAGCAGTGCGTAAGGCCTCCATCCCGTCCAGTCTCTTTGGGCTACTGCTAGAGCACACTATCCATTGCACGCTGCTCTGGTTTTGGCTTCTTTCTTTGGATATGCTTCCTATATTTTTAACCCTTCTTTTGTGCTGGGCTTGTATTGTGGTGTTGTCCTATGTTATCCAGCATTTCTGTTTGGGGAGCTGTAAGTGAGGACAGTGATGCACGTTGGAACCCTGCTCACGTCAGCTCATTCTGCATGCTGCCTGATGGTCACGGAGCAGTGTAAAGTTCTGTTTAATTATGGAAGCTGTCGTGATTATTCATTCCACTTAATTTGAGCAAACAGAAAGATCCTGAATACACTTCTTATGTAATATCACTACTTCTCTAACATCTAGCTATCTAGGAGTCCCACACAATATTGTTTCTGACTTTTTCCAACTAAAGGAATAGCTCCTGCTGAGGAAAGGTTAAGTGGCCAGAGATGGCTGGGAGAAAAGGAGCAGGCCAAGAGAAATTTCAGACTAATGAAAATACGGGGGCTTCCCTGGTGGCGCAGTGGTTTAGAGTCTGCCTGCCAGTGCAGGGGACACGGGTTTGAGCCCTGGTCTGGGAAGATCCCACAGGCCGCGGAGCAACTGGGCCCATGAGCCACAATTACTGAGCCTGCGCGTCTGAAGCCTGTGCTCCGCAACAAGAGAGGCCACGATAGTGAAAGGCTCGTGCACAGGGAAGAAGAGTGGCCCCCACTTGCCACAACTAGAGAAAGCCCTCGCACAGAAACGAAGACCCAACACAGCCATAAATAAATAAACAAATAAATAATTAAAAAAAAGAAAATACAGTCAATTTTCAATTACCTGGGCAGATGGCACTTTGCCACATGCAGATAACCAAGGATTCACCTAGCAGCACAGTCAACTCTATGCCAAATAATGTTTAAATTATAATTTAGCATTCTGAGCCCACACTTCGAGCACTTTTCATATAACTAAAGTGACCGTCACAACCAGTCAAACAAAGAATGGTTTATACTGAAAATAGTTTGCATTTTAAAGGCTGCATCTTATTTTACAGGTCAATGGACTAACTTCATGCCATTTCTATCAAGTCCACAATGGGGGAATCATATAGGACTGATGGCTAGAAGCCATATATAGCTGGACTTGATTTTATTTCTAAGTTTAGATCTATAGAAAATTAAGGCAACTTGATCAATTACTTGACAGTGCTCACTTGATAATGTTATATATATAACATATATGTATATATACATACATATACACTTAACAATTGAAAACACAAGTGTCCTCTCTGAAGTTATAGCTCCCAAAGTGAATTCTTGAATTTATTCCTATAATATGTATGACTGGGAAAACACTGAATTAAATCTTTTTTAAAAAAATTAATTTATTTTTGGCTGTGTTGGGTCTTCGTTGCTATGCGTGGGCTTTTCTCTAGTTGCGGCGAGCGGGGGCTACTCTTCATTGTGTTGCGAGGCTTCTCATTGCGGTGGAGCACGGGCTCTAGGCGCGCGGGCTTCAGTAGTTGTGGCTCTCAGGCTCTAGAGCGCAGGCTCAGTAGTTGTGGTGCACGGGCTTAGTTGCTTCACGGCATGTGGGATCTTCTCAGACCAGGGCTTGAACCCATGTCCCCTGCATTGGCAGGTGGATTCTTAACCACTGCACCACCAGGGAAGCCCGAGCCATAGAGTTTTATAGTCAGATGGGAACTCAGAGATCGTGAAACGCAGCTTCATCTTTTTCACACATGGGAAGCCAGGCTCAGGAAAGGTGAAATGACTTGCTCAGGGTCACACGGCTGGAAGCAGGGCTACAGCTGGAACCCAGGCCTCTTGTTCCCCAGCTCCTCAGAAGCACATTCACTACTGGGTTAATGTGAGGAGCTCTGTGCAACAGCACTTGAAGATGATGGGCTCTTTTGGAATAAGTATCTACATCTTGACATAATAAGCACTGCCCATGTATGTGCAGCTTTGTTACAAAAGGAAGCAGACACATAATTGGTATATTTTTTTCTTCTAGCTCTTGATTCTGAACTATCTGAATGTTTCTAAACATTCTGTAATATAAGGAATTGCAACTCATTTCTCATATTTTGTGCAGGGGGCATGTGGTACTTATGTGGTATTTATGTGGACAGGTTGGCAATTGTGATGGGAAGCTAAAGATGAATAGGACAACGAAAAAAGAAAGATATTTATTTTCCCTATGTGAACTAACAACCATAATATGGCACATATCAGAGTGTGCATTTAAGGGACAGCAGGGATCCTGGCTCCTGGTACAGTCGGCACTGCATTTTTCTAGATTGGCAGAGCCAAAGGCTCTGCATTTGACATGTTGTATTTTAGTGCCTTGCACAGTCAGTCCTCTGCTTGGGAAGCATTCACAGGACACTTGTTGGTTGACTGACTCATTCTTCACATCACAGAACTGGCCAGTAGTGAGGAGTGGCTCAAATCCTTTTTTTTTTTTTGTGGCACGCAGGCCTCTCACTGTTGTGGCCTCTCCCGTTGCGGGGCACAGGCTCCGGACGCGCAGGCTCAGCGGCCATGGCTCATGGGCCCAGCGGCTCCACAGCATGTGGGATCCTCCTGGACCGGGGTACGAACCCGTGTCCCCTGCATCGGCAGGCGGACTCTCAACCACTGCGCCACCAGAGAAGCCCAGTGGCTCAAATCTTTATTCCACAGTTGAGCAAATAAACAAGAGTGAGGGTATAGCTTTAGACTCAAATTGCATAGCATATTTAAGATACTTTCTGCTGTTCTGATATTGACCTAGGAGTGTTTTTAAAGCATTACTATGGCAACAATTCCTATTCAGTAGGGGAAAGCAATGCATTATCTATGCAAAGGAAGAAGCGAGAAGAGTATTTCAGACGCTGCCTCTTTACACCCTGCAGATGGGCCCTGACCTCTCAGCATTATATTTGCTGAGGACAGTGTCTGGAAAATAAAATTTGTTGATAGTAACTCACTGACTCTGGAAGATATTATCAATTCAAGCACTATGTCATAGAAAACAGAATTTCACTGATTTAAGATTTTCTACAAAATGAATACTTTCATCAGAGTTGATGTCGATCAGGTTATCATGTGAGAACACCGTGAAGAAAAAAAAAGATAATGTTTTCAGCCAGTAGCTGAAAATTACTGCATGGGATACATTACAAAGACATAGCTGTAGGTGTTCATGCATTTGTTCATGTGGCATTCACTGAACAAATATTTATTGGGCATAGTCTATGAGAAAGAAAAGCGCTAAATGTCAATTTCATCAGCAAGCGTTACAAAAGTCTACTGATGCTTTTTGAACATTTACAATCAGATTTTGCTTTTATCACTGAACGAGTCAAGCCTCTGCCAACAATGATCTAACTCCACAACACTCCTTTCTTTCTTCCACAGAATTCAGGAATGGTAGGTAACCCACTTTTTATTATTTTTGTTTCAAAAATGAGAAAACTAAGGATACTAGGCTGTCTATATAGCATATATTACAGTGTAAATTGGGCAGTTTCCAAAATTTGCTTGATGTTGATGGCCAAACCTGACAGAACGCTTTGAATATGTGTCTGTGTGTATGCCTATGTGTGCACATATATGCATATGCATGCATAGGTATACACACATATATAAGTACATGAATTATCGGGATTCACTAGATAAATAAATTACTCAAATGCTATATGATTGTTTACTCAAGTATGGTTGTTGGACCAGCAGCGTAGGCATCACCTGGGAGCTTGTTAGAAATGAAGAAGCTCAGGCCCCACCCACCCTAAGCCTACCAAATCAAAGCCTGCCTTTTACTAACATCCCCAGGCGATTCCTATGCAATTAAACTTTGAGAAGCATTGCTGTAACAGATTGTAACCAGCAGCAAAGTGAGTTGAGAGTTGAGACAGTTTTATCTAAAGGAAAAAAAACCTGTTTTAATTTTCTGTATGATTTTTAAAAAGTGATAATTTTGGGGGTGGGGTGTAGAGAAGGGGGTCGGTCAGGATGTTGAATTATGTGGATAAGTACCTAAATTCTCAAATTTTTCTGCCAGTGTAGGTACTGCCATGATGACTGTTCAAGGGTGATCATTCTTAAATCCCTACTGAATTAAAAGAAGCGTAGCACTGCTAGTCATTAAAAGATCAATTATTTATTATACAAACAATGGTAGGAATTTAAAATTTAAAAAAAGGAAATCCTAAATCTCACCATGTGGCTTTTACATTTCAGTGCCTTGCCAGAATCTCTGTATTCGCATATGATGTTTACGTAGGTGTATCTGTACACTGATCCATTTATTCCAAGTTAAGGAGCGAGCATGGACAAAACTGTGGAGGTCAAAAGGAAAGAATGTAATGTTTGAAGCTTTTGTATTCCGTCGTTTTCACAGAGTGCTATGTTGAGCTAATTGTAATCACGATTATTAACAGCAATTCAAACTATAACAAAACTTCCTAATCATGATTTGTAATGGCTGCATCACATCCCATTGAGTTGATGAACAAAGATTATTCAATCATTCTCCTATTATATGGATATTCAGAGTTTTCATGTTTTGTTATTATAAATAATGTAGTAATAAACATCTTTGTACAATAATTTAATTCATTAAGTTCATTTCCATAGTGTAAATTACCAATAATAAATTATTGTATTCAAGTATATGTAATACTATAGGGTTTTGAAAACTTATGGCTATGTTGTTTTAGAAAAACTCTGTAACAATTTATTTTGAAACCCACATTGTTAGAGCATTCCAATTTCACCACATCAGGCCAGCAATAGAAATAACTATTTCCAACTTGCTAATTAGTCGGTATACAGCTCATGATTTTTCACAATGACAATAATTAAAACTACCATTAAAATTCACTTTTTCTCTCTTGTTTTCTTAGAGCAAAATCTCCCAACAGGTGTTCTGTAGCCTAACCTGTAAATGGGCTGCAGATATGTTGCTATATTGTGCTCTGTAATCTTCCGAGTAAGTCTGGAGGTAGCTAAAGCCTGGATGGTCACTTCCCACCACGAAATAGGTTGAAAAAAGTTTGGGAAGTGTACCCTTCTGCTCACTGTTTTCCCTGCTTCAGCTCTCTTTCTTGCTCTTTTTTTTCTTTTAATTAAAAAAATTAATATACTTTATTTTTTGAGCAGTTTTAGGTTTACAGAAAAACTGAGCAGAAAGGAGAGATTTCCTGTACGGTAAATGGAAACCTCCACTCTTTCCCCTGCCTCCCTTCCCCAGTTTACCCTATTATTAACATCTTGCATTAGTGTAGTACATTTGTTAAAACAATTGATGACCCAATATTGATACATTATTATGAACCAAAGTCCATAGTTTACATTAGAATTCACTCTTTGTGTTGTACATTCTGTGGGTTTTGACAAACTATGACAAAATCTACTATTACAACAACATACAGAACAGTTTCCCTCCCTAAAAATCACCTGTGCTCCACCTATTCATCTCTCCCTTCCCCAGACTTCTATCACCATTAATCTTTTTATTGTATACATAGTTTTGCCTTTTCCAGAATGTTATATAGTTGGAATCATACAGTATGTAGACTTTTCAGATTGGCTTCTTTCACAAAGCCATATACATTTAAGGATCCTCAATGTCTTTTCATGCTTGATATCTCATTTCTCTAAAACTGCTGAATAATACTCTGTTGTATGGATGTACCACAATTTGCTTATCCATTCACCTCTTTGTTGCTTTCAAGTATTAGCAATCATGAATAATGCTGCTGTAAATATATGTGTGCACGTTTTTGTGTGGTCTTAGGTTTTCAACTCATTTTGAGTAAATATCAAGGAGCTCAACTGCTCCTTGTTTGACAATATCGTAAGATACTGTATGATAATATGTTTAGTTTTAGAAATACTGCCAAATGGTCTTCTTTGCATTTCTACCAGCAATGAATGAATTTTAGGTATGTAGTGATATATCGTTGTTTAATTCATAGTTCTCTAATGATATTTACTGTTGAACAGGTTTTTTTTTTTTTTTGCGGTACGTGGGCCTCTCACTGTTGTGGCCTCTCCTGTTGCGGAGCACAGGCTCTGGATGCGCAGGCTCAGCGGCCACGGCTCACGGGCCCAGCCGCTCTGGGTATGTGGGATCTTCCTGGACTGGGGCACGAACCCGTGTCCCCTGCATCGGCAGGCGGACTCTCAACCACTGCGCCACCAGGGAAGCCCTGAACAGGTTTTTGTATGCTTATTTGCCACCTGTATATCTTCTTTGATGAGGTATCTAGTCAAATCTTTGGCCCATTTTAAAACAGCTTGTCTTATTACTGAGTTTTAAGAGTTCTTTGTATATTTTGGATACCAGTCCTTTATCATATATGTGTTTTGCAAGTATTTTCTCCCAGCTTGTGGCTTGTCTTTTCATTCTCTTAACATGTCTTTGACAGCAGAAGTTTTTTATTTTAATGAAGTCCAACTTATCTATTTTTTCTTTTGTGGATCAGGCTTTTGGTGTTGTATCTAAGAACTTATTGCCAATCCCAAGGTCCCCTAGATTTTCTCCTATGTTATCTTCTATTAGTTTTATAGTTTGTATTTTACATTTAAATATAATTCCACTTTGAATTAAGTTGTTATTTTTGTTGTTTTTATTTTTGCATATTATGACCTGTTATTACAGCACCATTTGTTGAAAACATTATCCTTTCTCCACTGCATTGATTATGCTCCTCTGTCAAAGCTCTGTCGACTGTATTTGTTTGGGTCTATTTCTGGGCTCTCTGCTGTTCCACTGAACTACTTATCATTTTTCTTGGCAGGAGGAGGGGCAATATCACATTGTCTTGATTATGTAGCTTTATATTAAATCTCAAAGTCAGGTAGTGTCCTCTGACTTGTTCTTCTCCTTTAAATATTGTGTTGGCTACTCTGATTCTTTTATCTTTCCATGTAAACATTAGACTCAGGTCGTTAATATCCACAAACTAGGATTTTTATTGGGACTGTGTTAAATTTACAATCAAGTTGGAAAGAACTGACAAATTGAAAATATTGAGTCTTCCTATTCATGTACATGGAATATCTCTCCATATATTTAGATATTCCTTGATTTCTTTCATCAGAGTTTTGCAATTTATCACATATTTTGTTAGATTTATACTTAAGCGGGTTTTTTGGTGCTAATGTATATGATATTGCGTTTTTATTTCAAATTTCAATGTTTCATAGCTAGTATGTAAGAAAGCAATTGACTTCTATATATTAACTTGTCTCTTGCAACCTTGTTATAATTGCTTATTAGTTCCAAAAGATTTTTTGTTGTTTAGTCTTTCACATTTTTTATATAGGCAATCATGTCATCTGCAAACAAAGATAGTTTTATTTCTTCTTTTCCAATCTATATACTTTTTATTTGCTTTTCTTGTTTTATTGCATTAGCTAGGATTTCCAATACAATGTTGACTAGGAGTGGTGAGAGCAGACATTCTTGCCTTCTTCTTGATCTTAGGGAGAAAGCATCTAGTTTTTCACCATTAAGTAATGTGTTAGCTGTAGAGTTTTTGTAGATGTTCTATATCAAGTTGAGAAAGTTCTCTATTCCTAAGTTTTCTCAGAGTTTTGTTTTTCTTTTTTTAATCACAAATGGGTGTTAGATTTTGTCAAATGATTTTTCTGCATCTATTGATGTGATCATGTGATTTTTTTTTTAGCCTGTTGATAAAATGGATTATACTGATTGATTTTTGAAAGCTGAAGTAGGCTTGCATACCTGGAATAAATCCCACTTGGTCACAGTGTATAATTCTTTTCATACTTTATTAGATCTGATTTACTAATACTTTGTTGAAAATTTTTACATCTATCTTTATGAGAGCTATTGGTCTATAGGTTTTCCTTTCTTGTAATGTCTTTGTCTAATTTTAGTATTAGAGCAATTGTGGTCTCACAGAATGAGTTAGGAAGTATTGTCTCTGCTTCTATTTTCTGGAAGAGATTGTAGAGAATTGGTATAATTTATTCCTTAAATGTTTGGTAGAATTCACCAATGAACTCACCTAGGCCTGGTACTTTTGGGTTTGGCAGCTTATTAATTATTATTAATTTTCTTAATAGATATAGGCCTGTTCAGATTGTCTGTTTCTCCTTGTGTAAATTTTGGCAGATTGTGTCTTTCTAGGAGTTGGTCCATTTCATCTAGGTTGTCAAATTTGCAGGCATAGAGTTGTTCATAATATTCCTTTACTATCCTTCTAATGCCCATGGGATCAGTAGTGATGCCCCCTCTTTCCTTTCTGATATTAGTTGTATCTTCTCTCCTTTTTTCTTAATTAGCCTAGCTAAAGGTATGGATTTTATCGATCTTTTCAAAGCTTTTGGTTTTGTTGATCTTCTCCACTGATGTCCTGTTTTCAATTTCATTGATTTCTGTTCTCGTTTTTATTATTTATTTCTTCTGCTTTCTTTGGGTTTAATTGTTTTCTTTTTCTAGTTCCCTAAGGTGGATGCCTAGATTACTGACTTTTTAGATCTATTTTATCTTCTAATACATACATTCAATACTGTAAAATTCCCTCTAAGCACTGCTTTTGTTATATTTCACAAAATCTTGATAAGTAGTGTTTTAATCTTCACTTAGTTCAAAATATTTCTAAGTTTCCCTTGAGATTTATTGCTTGATTCATGTGTTATTTGGAAGTGTGTTGGTCAATGTCCAAATATCTGAGTGATTTTCCAACAATATTTTACTGATTTCTAGTTTAATTTGATTGTGGTCTGAGAACATACTTTGTATGAATTCTGTTTTTAAATATCTCTTAATGTGTGGCTTATGGCTCATTATATGATGTCTTGATGAATGTTCCAGGTTAGCTTGAGAAGAATGTGTATTCTGTTGCTGTCTGATGGAACATTTTATAAATGTCAGTTAGATCCCATTGATTGATAGTGCTACTCAGGTCAACTGTATCTTTAAATTTTAAATTCTGCTTACTTGAACTCTCAGTTACTTCAAAGAAGGGTATTGAAGTCTCCCACTATAACAGTGGATTTGTCTATTTATCCTTTCATTTCCAAAAATTTTTTCCTTTTATATTTTGACACCAAGTTGTTAGGTGCATACAGGTTTTGGATGGTTATGACTTCTTGGATACAAATATATTCTAATTAGTAAGTCAAGAGTAACTGTGTAAGACTGATTCAAGATTTAACAAATCAAATATAAGATGACCTTTCATCTATAACCTCAAAATAATATTCACAATTCCATCGACTGTATACTATGGATAGTAAAACAGGAGATGTGCCACTATTTGAATCAACTGGTCCTAAATTTGGAGTGAAGACTTTCTTATGAAACACTTGGAAAGAAGGGATAATGATTCTATCATGATACACAATGCTCTGACAGGTTGCACTGATAGGGTAGCAGCTGGTGCTATTTACAAATAAAAGCATTTTTATTAAATCAACTATTAATTTAAAACTCAGGTTGTAAGTGTAAATGATTCATTTATTTTAAAGGTACTTAGAATTAGTTATCACACAGTAATTGCATGAAAGCCTGTACAACCCAGATATACTGGGGGAAAAGCCATCTTAAACTTGGAAAGCTATCTAATGTCTAGAAATGATGACTAATAGTGATGTCTATTGGATACTTCCCCCTAAATACTTGGCTCTTATAAGGAAATTATGCTACCTACTAGTCAATTAATGATAAACATTCACAGAAGAAGCTCTAGAAGAGTTGTCTGAGGTGTAGAAAATGTGGACTCAGAGGAGCTACAAAACTTGGCTCTCAAGAGAAAGTCCCAGAGATCTAACCATATCATTGCACTGTAATGTAAAGTTAGAAAACACCTTATTCATAATTAATTGGAGCTTTCTGAAGGTCTGAATTTCCCAGATAGTCATTTAGAGAACAGAAGCACAGAGAACGAGTCACTACATCCAATACTAATAAAACTCATATTGAGACTTTGGCTTACACCAAAGATAGAATAAGAGGGGCCAGTTTTACCCTGCCATCTCTAGCAATTCTTCCCCCCACCCCCCGCAAAAAAAAGAAACAAATATATGAAACAACAGTTTTCAAGACACGGACAATCAGGCAATGAAGTGCAGTCATTCCTGAATGATGAAAAACAAATGAAGTGAACCTACAGTAGCCCCAGTATATTGCCTTGAGAGAGTTTCCAGTCTGTGGCACAGGGAAGGTAAAGCCAGGCAGAGCCTGATGGACTCTCTGAGTTGAGGAGATGGAGCTGACATTACATAATGATAAACAGGTCAATCCACCAAGAAGACACTACAATTCTAAATGGGTAGGCAGCAAACAAGATTTACAAAATGTGTGAAGCAAAAACTGATAGGACTGAAAGGAGAAACAGATGATCCAAAATTATAGCTGGAGACACCCACAACACCCTTTTAGCAACAGATATAACAACTAGGTAGAAAAACCAGCAAGCATATAGAAGAACTCAACAGCACCATCAACTAACAGGAAACAGTTGACATTTATAGAATGTTCCACTCAACAACAGCTGAATATAGATTATTACCAAGTGCCAGTGGAACATACCAAAAGAAACCATATCCTGGGCCACAGAACAAACCTCAACAAATTTAAAAGAACTGAAATCATACACTATGTTCTCTGACCACAACGGACTTAAATTAGGACTCAATAACAGGGAGATAACAGGAAAATCTCCAAACATGTGGAAACTAAACAATATGCTATTAAATAATCCATGGGTCAAAGAGAAAACCTCAAAGGAAATAAAAAATAATTTAAACTAAATAAAAATACAATATACCAAAATTTCTGGGGCACACCTACAGCTAAGATGAATATTTATAGCACTAAATGCTTACAGTAGAAAAGAGAAAAAGTCTCAAATCAATAATTCAAGCTTGCACCTCAAGAACCTAGAAAAAGAAATGGAAAATAAACCCAAAGCAAGCAGAAGAAAAGAAATAACATATGAATAAAACTCAATGAAATTAAAGACAGAATATAGAGAAATTAATGAAACAAAAAGCTCACTCTTTGAAAAGATCAATAAAATTGATAAACCTCTAGCAAGGCTGACGAAGAAAAAAAAAAGAGAAGACACAAATTATCAATATTAAGAATAAAACAAGGGATGTCATTACAGACACTTCAGACAGCAGAAAGATAAGGGGATACTACAAAGAACTCCACACCCATAAATCTGACAACGTAGACAATATGGACCAATTCCTCAAAAAGCACAAACTACTAAAACTCACCCAACATGGAACAGATCATTTGCATAGCCCTACAACTATAAAGAAAATTGATTTGTAATTTAAAAATTCCCTCAAAAGAAATATTGAGGCCCAAATGGTTTCACTAGAGAATTCTACCAAGTGTTTAAAGAATTAACACCAATTCTATACAATCTCTTCCAGAAAATAGAAGGGTAACACTTCGCAATTCATTCAGTGAGGCCAGCTTTACCCTGATACCCGCCCCCCAAAAAAGAAACAGTACAGAAAAAGAAAACTACAGACCAATATCCCTCAAGAATTTAGATTTTTAAATCCTTAACAAAATACTAGCAAATAAGATTTAGCAGCATATAAAAAAGAATTACACACTGTGATCAAGTGGGTTTATTCCAGGGATGCAAAGCTGGTTCGATATTCAAAAATCAATCAACGTAATCCATCACACAAACAGGCTATCAAGAAGAAAAATCACACATGATCATATCAACTGATGCAGAAAAAGCACTTGACAAAATTAAACATCCATTCATGACAAAACTACCAGAAAAATAGCAATAAGGAGGACTTCCTCAACTTGTTTAAAGAACATCTGCAAAAACCAATAGCTAACATTATACTTAACAGTGAAAGACTCCACGCTTTCCTCCTGAAGTTGGGAAAAAGGCAAAGATGTCTGCTCTCATCACTTTTATTCAACCTAGTACTGGAAGTTCTGGCCAGTGCAGGAAGGCAAGAAAAGGCAATAAAAGGCATTCAGATTGGAAAGGAAGAAATAAAACTGTCCTTATTTACATATGACATGACTGTCTGTGTGGAAAATTCCAAGAAAGCTGCACAAAGTCTAGAACTAATAAGTGAGTTTAGCAAGTTCATAGGATACAAGATAAACATACAAAAATCAATTATATTTCAATGAACACACAGAAACAATTTAAAATACAACACCATTTAAAATCACCAAAAAAAGAGAAAAATACTAAGGAATAAATCTAATGAAATGTGTACAACACATATGGTAAAAGCTACCAAATATATAAATAATAATTGGAAAGAATACCATGTTCATGATTGGAAAATTCACAGAGTAAAATCGTCAATTCTCCTCAAGTTGATATACAAGTTTAACATAATTCCTATCAAAATTTCTTGTAGATACAGGCAGATTATTCTAGAATTTATATGAAAAGGTAAAGGAACTAGAATAGCTATCAATTTTTTTGAATAAGAAAAAGAGTGGAAGAAAACAATCTACCCCGTTTCAAGATTATGTGGCTACAATATCAAGACTCTGTAGTGTTGGCAAAGGGATAGACACATAGATCAGTGGAACAGAACAGGGAACCCAGAAATAGACCTACACAAATATGACCAACTAATCATTGACAAGGGTGCCAATGCCATTCAAAGGAGGAAGAACAGCCTTTTCAACACACTATGCTGGAATAACTAGATATCCATAGGCAAACCCTGCCCCCTCCAAAACCAAAACAAAACCAAAACTCTAAGTCTCACACCTTACACAAAAATTAACTCAAAATAGATCATAAACTTAAGTATAAAATATAAAACTGTAAAACTTTCAGAAAAAAGCATAGGACAAAATCTTCAGGATAGGGCCAGGCAAAGAGTTCTTAGACTTGACATCAACAACCTGATCAATCAAATGAAAACTGTTAAATTGGGCTTCCTTAAAATTAAAAGTTTTGCCCCATGTAAGACTTTGTTAAGAGGCTGAAAAGACAAGCTACGCACTGGGAGAAAATATTTTCAAACCACATATCTGACAGAGAACTAGTAGTTAGAACATAGAATACACCATCAAAATGGCTAAAATTTTTTTTTTAAGTGACAATACCTAATGTTGGTGAGGATGCGAAGAAACTGGATCACTCATACATTGCTGGCAGGAACATAAAATGGTACAGTTACTCTGGAAAACAGTTTGGCAGTTTCTTTAAAAACTAAATGTGCACTTAGCATACAGCCCAGCAACTGTACTCTTGGCATTTATTCCAGAGAAGTAAAATTTATGTTAACACAAATATCTACATACAGGTGTTTGTATCAACTTCATTTGTAATAGCCAAAAACTAGAAACAACCCAGGTATCCTTCAATGGGTGAGGTTAAACAAACTGTGTTACATTCATACCATGGAATACTAAACCATAAAAAGGGGCAAACTCTTGATATACACATCATACTGAATAAAAAACGGTAATCCCAAGAGATTACATACTGAATGATTCCATTTATACAGCATTCTTGAATTGACAAAATCATAAAAATGGACAACAGATTAGTGGTTGCAAGGGGTTAAGGAGGAATTTGAGTAGCAGAGAGTGGGTGTAGCTATAATAAAAGGGCAACATGAGGAGTCTTTGAGATGAAGCAAATGTTCTGTATCTTGACTGTGTAAATGTTAAATCCTGGTTGATATTTTACTACAGTTTTGCAAACTATTGGGGAAAACTGGGTAAAGGGCACATGGGTCTTCTCTACATTACTTCTTACAACTGCATGTGAATCTACAATTGTCTCAAAATAAAGTTTTATTTAACAAAGAGCAACTATATGTTTCCTACCAAAGCCACAATTTAAATATAAAGCCACAATTAGGTTGAAAGTGAAAGGACAGAAAAAGATATACCATTCTAACATCAGTCAAAAGATAGCTAGTTTTTCCACTCTATCTTGGATTAGCTATTTTACTGTAAGAAAAAGTAGATTTCAGAGAAAAGGATATTACCAGGGATAAAGATGGTTATTTCAGAAGATAAATGGGTCATTAATCATGAGGACATAAAAATCTTAAATATGTATGCCCATAATAATGGAACTTCAAAATACACAAAGCAAAATTTGATAAAGTTGCAAGGAACAATAAACAAATCCACAATTATGGTTAAAGATTTTAATACCTCTCTTTTAATAACTGATAGAGTAAGTATACATAAAATTAGCAAAGATATAGCTGACTTGACATATATGATCAATCAACTTGACCTAACTGACATTTATAGAACAAGCACCAAACAAGAGAAGAAGGGACTTCCCTGGTGGTGCAGTGGTTAAGAATCTGCCTGCCAATGCAGGGGACATGGGTTTGAGCCCTGGTCCGGGAAGATCCCACATGCCGCTGAGCAACTAAGCCCGTGTGCAACAACTACTGAGCCTGTGCTCCAGAGCCCGTGAGCCACAACTACGGAGCCCACATGCCACAACTACTGAAGCCTGTGTGCCTAGAGCACGTGCTCCGCAACAAGAGAAGCCACTGCAATGAGAAGCCCGCGCACCACAATGAAGAGTAGCCCCCACTCGCCACAACTAGAGAAAGCCCGTGTGCAGCAACAAAGACCCAACGCAGCCAAAAATTAAAAAAAACGAGAAGAATACATATTCTTTTCACATGCACATGAAACATTTACCAATACAGATCATATTCTAGACCATAAAACTAATCTTAATAAAAGGTTTCGAGTCATAATACAAAATATCAATATGTCCCCAACTGTAATCAACTAACTAGAAACCAATAGAAAAATATTTGGGAAGTTCCCAAATATGTGAAAACTAAATGTCACACTTCTAAACAATCCACGAGTCAAAGAAGAAATCAAAATGAAAATTAGAATATATTTTTAATTGAATAAAAATGAAACAACAGCAAATTAGAAACTGAGCTAATGCTAAAGCAGTACTTAGGAAGAAATTTATAGCACTGAATGCCTATATTAAAAAGTAAGAAAAGTCTCGAAACAATGACCTCATCTTTCATCTTAAGGAACTAGAAAAAAAAGAGCAAATTAAATCCAAACTAGACACAAGAAGCAAATAAAGATCAAAGCAGAAATCAATGAAATAGAAAGTATAAAAACAACTGAGAAAGTCATTGGAATCAAAAGCTGGTTCTTTGAGAGTATATCAATAAAATTGATAAGCTTTTAGCCTGACTGAGAGAGAAGATATAAATTATCAATATCAGAAATGAGAGAGGTATCACTGTGGATTCCACAGATGATAAATGGATAATAAGGAAATTTTATAAACACTGTTATTATAAACACTGTTGTTATCCCTCTGAATTTGACAACTAAGGTGAAATTCCTTAGAAGACACAAACTACTAAAGCTCACTCCAAAAGAAGCAGATAACCTGAACAAACCTGTATCTATTAAAGAGATGGAATTTGTAGTTAAAAATCTTCCCATGAAGAAATATTCAGGATGATAATTTACAGGTGAATTGAACCAAATATTAAAAAGGCAATAATGACAATTTAAACAAACTTTTCCAGAACACTGAAGAGGAAAGAATATTTCCCAACTCATACTATGAGGCCAGCATTGCACTGATACCCAAACAAGACAAAGACATTACAAGAAAACTACAGACTAATATCCTTCATGAATAGAGATGTAAAAATTATAAACAAAGTATAAGCCAAATGAATGCAACAATATATTAAAAAGATAAAATAAATCATCAGGACAAAGTAGATTTCATCCCAGGAATGCAGGGTTGGGTTAACATTAATCAACCAATATAATTCATCATATTAATAAACTAAAAAAATCATCTCAATAGACACAGAAAAAACATCTGAAATAATCCAACATCCATTCCTGATTAAAAACCAAAACAAAATGAAACTAAGAATAAAACCGGAGCTGGAGTTGGAGATGCTTACTGCCAGGCAGGGTGAGGAGAGCTGAGTGAACTGAGGCAAGGAGGTCAGAGGTACAAATCAGGGATTGAGGTTGTAATTCCTCGTACTTGGTACCTGTACGGTCAGAGTAGGGTCAACCTCTCTTGATACTATGCCCTTAATGTTTGTTTCACTTATTTATGCTTCAACTAGAAGTACTGTAAGTTTGTTGAGTGCAGATACTTTTTTTATAACTTATGTGAGGAACACAATATTTTATAAGGGACTAGTATTGCTGCTATTACAGATATTATTTGAATATTCTTTATTTAAGAGTAAAATCTTTCAGCTCCTCTTTGAACCCTTAATTTCCATCCGGATTCTCTTTGGAGCTGTTTATTTAGTCATTAATGGTTCTTTGAATTAAATCACATGTCTTAGAGTTCACAGGACTTCCTCTTCAGGAAAGAGGATACCAAAAGATACCATCTTCAGGAAAAAGATGTGTCCTAAATATGAAGAATTCAACAATGTTGCCATGAAATACTACAGATGTTCTTTTTCAAGTTTGTGCTTGAAAGCATAATGGGTGACTTATTTTTCTTAGCATTTAAAAAAGAAAAAATTTGGACTCATTTGGCCATGAAACAAACATCTTTGTGCCTCAAGATCATCTCTTAATTTCTCATTTTAATTTCCCTCACAATCTTTTGAGTTGCTCTAATATTTTATGGTATTTTAGTTGATATAAAATATTATTATGGCCTCCTTACCAATACCAATTTGAACTTTAATACTGACCATTCTTAGCAGTTCTTGTCTCACTATTTTCAAAACTAAAAGCATTTTTGAAAGAAAAATTCAAATAAAAATTTCATTTTTGTTTCAAGTAATCTACTTTTGCTACAAATAAGTGGCTCTGAAGACCCTCCTAATAGGTTTCTCAGTTACTTGCTTTGCTGTTAGTCTGCTGAGGCTGGTGGTACATATGTTCCAAAAGCCAGTTTATCGTAAGGTAGATAGCTAGTAGGAAGCAGCCGCATAGCAGCTCGGTGCTTTGTGACCGCCTGGAGGGGTGGGATAGGGAGGGTGGGAGGGAGGGAGATGCAAGAGGGAAGAGATACGGGAACATACGTATATGTATAACTGATTCACTTTGTTATAAAGCAGAAACTAACACACCATTGTAAAGCAATTATACTCCAATAAAGATGTAAAAAAAAGCCAGTTTATGCCTGAAGTTCACTCTGTAGTAGATTACTCTTCAGCCCATGTGTCATATGGATTTAGACATTAAACCTCAAGGTAGGGGATAATATTATATAGAAACATAGCCAAATGAGCTTTGTTTCAAACCCGAAACAGAAATCCATCAAACCATCTATTCATCAATTTTTCTTAATACCACATTATAGCTATTAGATCAAGTCAAATGTGGAATAACAAGATAAAAAAACTTTAACCCTAATTTGTTTTCAGTCCTTGAACTCTTGACTACCCACTGACTGCTTCTTCATTGTTAATTTTAAATCATATGAAACACTAAGCATTGAATGAGCATTCAGGAAATGTGGTTGTGAGGCCCTGCACTACAGATAATTTTCTGGATGATCTTGGGTGAGTCATTTAATCTCTCCAGTTCTTTTTATTTTATTTTTTTATACAGCAGGTTCTTATTCATCATCAATTTTATACACATCAGTGTATACATGTCAATCCCAATCGCACAATTCATCACCCCCCCCCCACCCGTCTCTCCAGTTCTTAATCTCTTCACCTAAAAATAAGGAACTTGGAGTGTTAGATTATTTCTAAGCTTTCTTTGACTCAAAAAGCCTATGAGTCTATTCTTCAAGAAATTTTAATTAATTAGAGCTGACCTCTTGAAATTAACACCATTAACTGAAGGAACCTAACTGAATTTCATTTCTTTCTATGACAAAATTGGACACAGTGATACTACTAAGTACCATCAAGAGGACAGTGGGGAGTTACACTTACCTCTAATATTTTCTACTGATTCAAGTGGGAATGACAAGGTATTCTAGCTTCCAGTCTGATTCAACCTTAGTAAAAGACAGAACTCTTTTTTAGTAAAAGAATTGATTCTTGGGTTAAATCAACGTGTGGATTAGTGGATCATTGTCAGAGACTGACTTTTTAGTGCTCTATTCTTGGCTTGTTGCCCTTTTAAACATTTTGTTAGTGATCTGAAGGAAACTTTTTCCAAATCAAACTTGGGAGAAATATTTAATATATTAAGGCAACAGAATCAGATTTCAGAAGAATCTCAATGAGACCTTAAAAAGTAGGCCAAAAGCACGAAGACAGACATTCACAAGAGACAAAGGTTAAGTCCGACATTTGGTTCCCAAAACATCAGCTATCCAAGTAGAGAAAGGAGAAGAACTAGTTTGACAGTAGTTGCATCTTCCCCTCTCCTTTCCTTTACCCCCACCTTGCAACGAAGCCCCACGCGGAGCTGATGGCACTGCACAAATTCTTAAAACGTGAGTACATGCCTGAGCTGCAACAGCAATAGTGTTCAGATCAAAGAGAGAAAGTGCACCCCTATATCCTCTACAAATCAAGCCTCACCTGCAGATACGGATCAAGTTTGGGGCAACCTACCTAACAAGGCCATGGTGAATCATTCTTGATACATGCCGAGTTGGCTATTGTGCATAAGTAATTTGAAGCCAAGTCATATAGAGAGTGCTTGGGCTCTAGGGAGTCTGGTTTGTTGAGGCGTAAATGCAGGAAGGACGAGCACCTTTTAGCACAAAGCAGGGTGAGGGAAAACGGCCACCCCCAGCAGTTGGCTGGCAGCTCGCCTAATGAGGAAGTGCGAAGGCATGGACCCGCCCAGCGTGCCGGGTTGGCCTAGAACGCCGGAAGGGGCGGGGTGTACCCGAGCGCCGTCGGAAGTGGCCCTTGGGACCCCTGTGGTCAGGCCAACGCGCGTTCCGTGGGCCCAGCGCGATGGTGACGTTCCGTGACGTCTCAGTGGTTGCCGGGGCACGGTGTGGGCGTTCGGAGTCGGGCTTCTCCTCTCTTCGAAGCACCTCTCATCTGGAGCGGGCGGCTGCGACTGCACCTTGGGCGGCCGTCCGGGCCGAGAACCATGGGCCCCGGGGGCGCAGGCTGCTCAGACAGGCTGCTGCTGACAGTCGGCTGGCTGCTCCTGGCGGGCCTCCAGTCAACGTTCGGGATCAACGTCACCGCGGTCCAGGATCCCAGCTTGGCCAACGAGGGCGAGGGCGAGGGCGAGGTCGAGGGCGAGGGCGAGGGCGAGGGCGAGAACGAGGCCGAGGAGGAGGCTGAAAACGACAGCGAGGCCGAGAACGAGCCCCCGGCTGAGGCCAGGACGGATGGTAAGTGTGGGAGGCTCCTTGGCGGGGACCCGCAGGCACCCTTTGAGGGTCAAGCCTTCCCTGCTCTTTGAGGACGATGAGAATTATCCAAGTTAACATCTGTAGAGCTCTCTCTCAAAAACAACCCCGAATTTATACATTATCGCACACCTCATGGCCTTAAAAAAAAGATGTGCTAATTCTCCAAGACCAGAGCAAGATAAACGAGCACACGTATAGAAATTGCTACAGAAATACTGCAAAATATTGCTCTGGACAAGGGAATAGGTGATTATTTTTTTAAACATCAGAGAGTAGCTTCCCACCACGGGGACCGATTTTGACTCCCCTTGCAGTTATGTTTTTTCCTTTCCATTGCAGATTTTTTTTTTTTTCCTTGAAGTTCCAAAGTGCCTGAGGTCTTCCTCCGTTTTTCACATTTGCACTTTGGGTTAGAACTCAAGGGAGTTCCCAATTCCCCTCACGGTGACACATCTAGATAAAACAAGATGCTGACAAAATTCCCCGGAAGCCCCGTGTCAGCTTCATGCAGCCTCCACCCTTGAGCACCTCTGCAGTGTGATAGTGTTTTATTTGTAAGTTCAACTTTGAGTCACAAAGGAACGGTGGCAGTAGAAAACACCAATAAAGGGATCCAACTAGAGGCTTTGTTAGAGGATACAATACATGTTAACCAACAAAGACTGAGCCTGTGTTTGATACATAAATTTGCCTTATTCTCCTGGCTCACTAAGCAATAAAACTTGACAAGCTGTGGTACATGTTATATTGATTAGTAGCTCACGTGCTTGTAGGTAAAAGGTCAGTTGCAGGTTTTCAGCCATCTAAAGGAGAATACTTCTCTTCCCTCCATAAATTGACCCATCTGAGATTCTTTTAAATATCCTTGGCAGTCTTATGTCTCCTATAAGTACAAAGTAGGTGCTGTATTTATCAGCCATTCTTTTGCTTCCTGATGATGGATAGTGACCCTCAGCGACATAAAGAAATTGACTATCTGATGTTAATGGTGGAATTGAGGTTTGTACTGCCTTGATAACATTACATTTCAGAGAGCTTGGAGAAGTCCTTGACTTTGGAAATATGAAAAAGAGGACTAGGGTAGAAAAGAGCATGTTCTAAAGCGTAGTGGCTATTGCTTCCCTCTAGTTTTAAAAGTAATTAACAATTTAAACTGGTCAAGGGATAGTTCTATCTGTAAATGCTAGAGTTCAGGCTAAACCCAGGTGATGGAGTTATAATGCCTTAGATTCAAATTTATGTTTCATAATGTACCAGCAGAAGGTATCCAAGCGTTTCAAGCAAAAATGTCAATTCATAATTGATCAGAGTCATAATCCAAATTATTTTACGAAGTCAATATTGATTTACTTATATATACATCAAGTGTATATTTGCTTGCTGTATATTCAAGGCACTGTATTTGGTGCTTATAAGTATAGAAGTGTTTATGAAAAATTACAATAATCAAAATAGGAAAAATTCTTAGAATTATATGAAATTAATAAGTGCAAAATGAATGAAGTGTGAATGAGGTTATGCTATCTTAAGAATGCTGGTAGGGCTAAACAAGTTACAGAATGCTTGCATGTACTTTATCATGTTTAATTCTTATGATAATCAGATAGGTTCTCCTTTCCAAATTTTGCAGAGGGGTTAAATAGGCCTGACACAGTTGAAGGAATTTGCCCAAACTCAGAAAAGCTAATTAGTGGTAGAGTAGCAATTTGGACTCCAATTTTGATGCATAGTCCCATGTAATATTGTTGCCTCAGGACATAATGCCTTTTAAAAATTACCTTCTAGCACCTCATTTAATATTTATTTTTATTGAGCTTTTAGTCCTAATCTGAGTTATGAAGAATTGATTATATGCTACAGCTAGTGGAATTCATGTCAGATTTCAGAACAATTAGAAAAAGAGAAACTTGAGATTTAAAACCAACAATATTTAGCTACTCGAATACTTATATATTCCTAAATTATCCTGCTAAATAAAGTGTCGAAATAAATTCTTAGGAATAATTTACCATCTTAACCTGAGAATGAGTAGAACCAATCTATAACATAATTTTAATGAACACTTTGCATAACTACTTCTTTTTGGGTAGAAATAACACACTCAAATTTTTTTGGAAAACGGAGAATAGAAAAAATTGGGCCCTATAATTGGCAGGCTTTTTTGTGTTTTTCTGACCTCCTATATAACTTTAACTCACCATGTATTACACTGATGAAAAACATTATTTTTAAATTATGTACAAGGTTTAAACATAAATCTTTGTAAGTTATTTCCTAATTTAATTCTTCAAAGGTTTAGTTTTCTTTTGATTTAAACAGTAATAGAAGATGTACTAGGAATGGCATTGCTTTTCTGATCTAATAAAACTTTAAAAATGTCTGCTTCCCATATGATAAGTGCTTGTATCCTCCATCCCCAAGTAAGAGTTCTTCACTTAGAAAAGTTTTCCTATGATTAAATAATGTATTTTTGCATTTATGTTTAGTTTCAAATAGGACAACAGTCAAAGAAGTAGAATTTGGGATGTGCACCGTTACATGCGGTAAGTAGCATAGAGCAGATAAATAACATTGTATTGGGACGGGGCGGGGGGGTAAAAACAATGTGTACTCTCATTCATCTCTCACTGATTTCTATTTCTAATATCTATGATTTACACACAAAACTCAAACTGATTGCTTTACAAGGTAGGGTATTTTCAGTTCATAACCTGTAGGTCTTACTTTAAGCCAACTCCCTATATGTATATATTTTGGGAGGAGGGGCACATAAACTGCTTTCACCAAAGTAAAACTTTATCTCACAGATGTTCAGAAGATGAAAGATCTTCTGATGCATCTCACAGATGTCTTCCACATACTGTGCTGGCAAATCTATCAAGAAATTTACTTTATTTATAATAGTCTATTCTTAATGATACATTTTCCCAATTTATATGTCATGTTTTAGAGAAAAGAGGTATTGGCTTTGTGGGGAAAATAATATTCAAAAACTATAACTTATTTTGATCATTCCTTGAATAGAAATTGGACATAAAAATCTCTTACGTGGGGGTGGGATTAAGACTACACATGCTATAATAGACCAGTGTTTCTCAAACTTAAGTGTTCACCCTAGGTGCCTGCAGGGCTTGTTAAAACATGGATTGCTAGGCCTACTTCAAAATTTCTAACTCACTAGGCCTTTGAAGGGGTCTAAGAATTTGTATTTCTAAACAAGTTCATAAATGAAGCTGATGCTGTTTTTTAAAAGACCATCTTTTGAGAACCACTATAGACTAGTGTGCTAAGAAGACAGTAGATAATTCACAATGAAATTAAGTTTATTCTAAATAGAATCTGCCTTGGAAAAAAGACAGTGACAGGAGGGAAGGACAAAAACCAGAGGATAAGAAGACAGAAAGTCCATGCAGGTATGGATCAGAACAATATGTACGTTTTTTATTTTTTGGTCAAAAATTGTGCCTGAATTGTTTTTGAGATAGCATTTTTTAAATGATGTTAAAATAGACTTAACAAAAAATTTACTACTTTAACAATTTTTTGAAGGTACAATTTAGTGAAATTAAGCACATTCACATTGCCATGCAGTCATTACCACGATCCACCCCAGAACTTTTTCATCATCCCAAACTGAAACCTCCGCACCAATTCAACAGTAATTCCCCACTCCCCCCAGCCCCTTGCAACCATTATTGTACTTTCTGTCTCTTGAGATAGTTTGAAACCTGTTTTTTACTTTAACTTCTTAGTGTGTCAGAGTCAGAAAATTAGAGGAATTCTGTGTAATAAACCTGTGTTTATTCATTTGCAAATTACATCTTCTGGCTGCTTACTTGAGAAATTTTCACAGGTAGAGAATTATTTTTATGACAATTCTAGTAATTGATACTGTCCTACTCTATTATTTAAAGATGTGCTTCAGGGACTTCCCTGGTGGCGCAGTGGTTAAGAATCCGCCTGCCAATGCAGGGGACACGAGTTCGAGCCCTGGTCCGGGAGGATCCCACGTGCCGCGGAGCAACTAAGCCCGTGCGCCACAACTGCTGAGCCCACGTGCCACAATTACTGAAGCCCGTGTGCCTGGAGCCCGTGCTCCGCAATGGGAGAGGGCCCCGCTCGCCACAACTGGAGAGGGCCCACGTGCAGTAACAAAGACCCAAAGCAGCCAAAAATAAGTAAATAAATTTTTTAAAAAAAAGGTGTACTTCAGAAATTATATATTATATTTGTTTATTCAGCAATTTTTTTTTGTTTTCTGTTTTTTTATTCTTGCCTACTCTGTGTCAGGTATTGTTATAGGTGCTAGGAATAAAGCAGTGAACAAAGAAGTGGAAACTCTCTGCCTTCAAAGAACATATTTTTTGGTAGGGGCAAAGAGATTAAAAGTGCCTTCGGTTTTTTACGTAAAAATAAAAGGCACATTTTTCATTTTCACCACGAACTTTATTGAACAACGTATTCAACCTTTTGCTCCAATACCTTCTGCCATTTTTCAGGCAACTTCATAATTCCATCTTCCCAAAACTTTTTATCTTTTTGAGCAAAGAACTGTTCCAGGTGCCTTTTACAGTCTTCCAGGGAATTGAAATTTTTTCCATTAAGAGAATTTTGTAAAGACCGAAATAAATGGAAATCTGAAGGTGCAACGTCTGGTGAATATGATGGATGAATCAGAACTTCCCAGCCAAGCTGTAACAGTTTTCGCCTGGTCATCAAAGAAACTCACAGTCTTGTATTATCCTGCTGGAAGATTATGCGTTTTCTGTTGACTCATTCTGGACACTTTGTCGAGTGCCGCTTTCAGATGGTCTGACTGGGAGCAGTACTTGTTGGAATTAATCGTTTGGTTTTCCGGAAGGAGCTCATAGTAGAGGACTCCCTTCCAATCCCACCGAATACACAACATCACCTTCTTTGGATGAAGACCAGCCTTTGGTGTGTTTGGTGGTGGTTCATTTCACTTGCCCCATAATCTCTTCCGTTCCACATGGTTACAATGTCCACTTTTCACTGCCTGTCACAATTTGTTTTAAAAATGGAACGTTTTCATTAAACGAATGTTTTCATTACTTTTCAGTAGAGAATCGCATGCAGAAATATGGTCAAGAAGGTTTTTTTTGCTTAACTTACCTGGAACCCAAACATCAAAGCGATTCACATAACCAAGCTGGTGCCAATGATTTTCAACGCTTGATTTGGATATTTTTGAGTATGTCGGCTATCTCCTGCATAGTATGACATTGATTGTTCTCAATTACTGTTTCGATTTGATTGCTGTCAACTTCAACTGGTCTACCTGACTGTGGAGCATCGTCCAGTGAGAAATCTCCAGCACAAAACTTCACAAACCACTTTTGACATGTTCAGTCCATCACAGTACCATCTCCATACACTGCACAAATCTTTTTGTGCGTTTCAGTTGCATTTTTACCTTTCTTGAAATAATAAAGCATTATATGCCAAAAAATGTTGCTTTTTTTCTTCCATCTTCAACATTAAAATGGCTACACAAAAATTCACCAATTTTGATAAGTCTTTTTTTAAATGCACGCTGATATGATAGCTGTCACATACTATCTAACAAAATTGTTTCGAATGAAGTTAAAGACAACTAAGTGCTACTAGAACCATCTTACGGAAAAAATCGAATGAGCCTTTTGGCCCACCCAATAATATGTAAAACATGTAATATGTCAGATGGTGATAAGTTCTAAAAAGAAAATAAACCATAAAAGGCAATATTTCACATCTATAATTTTAAGTATTAAGAAATCTTTTCAATTTATAACAACTATTTAAAGGAAAAAATGCCTTAGTGAAAATTCTGTTGAACCCCAAAACAGTATTTTAGCAGTCAAAAAGTTTTCTTCTCTTGGAATACACAGGCAGATTTTTAAGTATGGACTTACAGAAAATCTCACATCTACACACATCCTTGCGATAAACTGTATCTGGCTAAGTAAATGCATAAAATACCTGCTTGGAAAATATGCATTTCAGAATAAGGCTATGCCTCTAGAGAAGTGCCATTCATAAATTCAAGGGGAGCCATTCTGCAGCCATTCTTAAGCATCTCTTTTAATCAAGAGACCTTTCCCCCTCCAACCTTCCTTCTCTTTATCTTATATGGAGTACTCTCCTTTGTGCCTCAAAGTTTGGTCCACAGACTTGCTATATCAGCATCGACTGAGACCTTGTTAGAAATGCAGAACCTTAGGACCTACTGCAGACCTACTTACTGAATCAGAATTCACATGTTAGTATGTCTCCAGGTGTTTTGCAATCACTCTGAAGTTTGAGGAGCGCTGTTACAAGCCATCTCTAGACTTCAACTTTCCCTTGCCTTAAGAATGGGTTTTATGATTAACATCTTGCAGGGACTGAAAGAGGGAATCTGGTAGAAAGGATATCAAGATGGGCTATTCCTTAGCCTGTGACAACAGAGTCTTAATCACAGGTCATTTATCACAGGACATGTTCAACACGTCACTGAACCAGCTTTTATCATTTCCTTCAATTTTGGTGATGGTAGGGCAAACTCAGTGGAGATCAGTCAGTAAAGACGTGATTTCTTGCTCTGAAATGTATTGCAATTCTAATGAGAGTATCTTTTTGGAAATGGAGATTTGGTCATTAATAGTCTATCCTGATGTATTTAATACAGGGATTTTTACCAATTTAGATATTAAAAAGCATCATTTATGTTAAAATCTAATCTTTGTAATTTCCTCTGCAAGCTCAACCCACCCCACCCCCCAACAAAAAAGTTCCATGGTCAAATAAATTTAGAAGATCCTGTGTACTACTGTATTTCATCAAATCTAAGACTTTCTTGGCTGTGATAATCACATTTTATGCAACTCTAAAAAAGGAAAAATGCTGCCATTCTTGACACACTGTCAATTCTAAGATGCATTCTGATTTCAAAGATGTTAAAATGTAAAAATTTTACATCTTAGATCAATGAAAGTTTCCACATAAAAGCACATTAATTTACTAGCATATTAAAAGTTCCCCTAAAATTCTGAGGAAAGAGGTTCCTTTCATTTTAATGTAATGTATAATTTCCAAATGTATATAATCATGGAATCCTTTTTCTTATGGTAACAACCAGAGGAAATAGTGTTTCATGTAACTCGCTTTGGAAAATGCTGTTTTATGAAATAATTCAAAATGAGGGACCTAAAAATATCTAAATGTTATTACCCTGAATTTAGGAATTTAATTTCTGAAATTAGGAGAAAAGTCTCAAAAAGACCTAGGTGCAAAAGTAAAGGAACTCTGGAATTATTATTATTATTTTTAACATTTGCTGATTTCTTTTACCAAAGGTGTTGGTATAAGAGAAGTTATATTAACAAATGGATGTCCTGGGAGTGAATCCAAATGTATCCTACGGGTGGAAGAATGTCGTGGACCAGTAGATTGTGGCTGTGAGTTGGCCTATGTATTGGAGGGAGACTGAGGAAGCATTTACTCTGGGGAAATACCCTTAACCTCAGGTTGCCGTGAGTGGAAGGAGGTGATCAAATGATATACTGAAAGGAATTCATAAGAAAACTTAAGCTTCCGCTTCTCTAGACAGTTACAACTCTTTCTACTTTTGCTTCACATTTTTTCAGTGATGTGTAAATTTAACATACATTCTCTAGTACACTGGAACCATATTGCACTCAGGGTCTGTGGTTGAGGCTGTCCTCAAGTGAAATGCTTTTGAGACTTTGGTCGTGACAGCTTATCAGTAGATTGGTAAACCCTACATTGGGAACTTCGAGAGCCACTCTATACCACCTTTCACTAGTCAGATTCCATTATCTTTAAACATGGAAGGGGCGGAGTGTATGGGGCGGGAGGGGGGTTCTGACCCTAACCAGTAAATTGGAAGCCACTAGTAGATCTCAAAGTTTAATAGATCACTAAGTAGTTTGCCCTTGCTATCTCTTCTTCACGATTTATTCTGCTGAAGGAACAGACAGGTATGGTGTTTTCTACCTGCCTCTTTTGGCGACTTAATCTTTGACGCCTCTCTGCTCCTCTACAGTCAGACTTTCAGTAATACATTTGCTAACTTCCAGCATGTAATTGGTTTTAAAGTTGGAAGTGACTTTTAAAAGTAGTATTGTGTATAAAGCAGTTTACAGTGCCCATTGGTATATATGTATTTAATTTTTCTTTATTTCAGGGGGTAAACCAATTTCAGAAAGTCTTGAAAGTGTTAGGCTAGCATGTGTTCATACATCTCCTGTAAACCGTTTCAAATATATTTGGAGACTTCTAAGGCCAGACCAAGTGAGTAATGAATGTATGTAATTTGGTGCTTTCTAGTGAGGGATAAAATTTGTTTCCCAGTGCTTGATCACTCTCAGAAAACTTTCTCTTTAAAAGCAGTTTGCAAAAATGAAGTTAAAATCATGCAACTTTATTATTATTGGGATTTAAATTTTTTCATTGCTTAGGGAGGCTAAGACTTTACATATGCCTTAGGGCCAGCTACTATCAGAACTTAAAAACACCTATTTTATGGAAAGTGTTCTATTTTGGAAGCAATAGTTTCATTTGTATATATAGTACAAACAGTACTGATAACAGTAGCTAACATTAATAGAGGACTTATTCAGTGCCAGACATACACAAAGTGCTAGAGTTTCTTTTACTCACATAAAAATCTATGAGGTAATTCCTGTCATTATTCCCATTTACAGATAAATACAGCTGTTGCTCACTATGCTCAGGGGATTGATTCCAGGACCCCTTCAGATACCAAAACTGGGGATGCCCAGTTCCATATGTAAAATGGCGTAGTATTTGCATATAACATAAGTACATCCTCCCATATACTTTAAATCATCTCTAGATTATTTATAATACAATGTAAATGCTATATAAATAGTTGTAAATAAAATGTAAATGCCAAGTCAATACTACTGTGCAACCAATTCAAGTTTTGCTTTTTGGAACTTTCTGGAATTTTTTTTCTGAATATTTTTAATCTCCGGTTGGTTGAGTCCACTGACATGGAACCCAAGGATATGTAGGACGAGCTGCAGCTGAGATGCAGAGAGTAACTTGCCCTGCTTCACACAGGCAGGAAGTTGGTACTTGTTATCTGGATTATCTGACTTTAAAATACATGTGCATAATTAATTACTGTACTAGAATGAGAGAAAGTGACTCTTATTTTGTTACAAGAAATAAATTGTTTCCTGATCTTAAGTTTTCATGAAGAATGTTGATACCTTTTTTTTTCTTTTAAAATAGCAAGCCATTATACTTGCAAATGATTCAGCAATCCTGGAGGTTCACAGGGATACTCACCCCAAGGCGTTTGAGTGTGAAACGTTGGATAATAATGAAATAGTAGCATCTATTAAATTCACAATCTATACAACAACTGGTAAGTACCCGGCAATGTTTTGGTTTGCTTATATCTCAAACTTCAAAGCACATCAAAATCACCTGGAGGTCTTGTTGAACCACAGATCATTAGCCCAACCCCTATAATTTCTGATTCTGTAGATCTTTAGTGGAGCTGGCACAAGAATTTCCATTTCAAACAAGTTCCTAGGTGCTGTTGGTCCAGAGATCACATTTTGGGAACCACTAGTTTTATACCATTTAGACTTTTCTACAAGGTAATACTTAATTCTTATTTTTTTCCACAAAGAGAGTCAGATGTACCTCACTTTGGGAAACTGGTGTATTCCTGAATTATCTCCAAAGAACAGTCCTTTAACTTGAATTATATTCTTACTTTTACTTCTATCGCAGAGGTGAAAATGGATACATAGAATTCTAATGGATGCTTAACAAAAGTTTTGATACAGTAAAATAAATAAAATTAAGAAACGTTATGTCAAAGCACATCTTTTTAAAAATTATTCATTCGAAGACATTTTTTTATGAAACAATACAGTCCTCAATATATGTCACAAAACACAAATCTTGACCCGAACATAATTTTACATGTTAGAAACTGTGCTTCCCTTGCAAAAAGGATCCATGTGCATGTCTTTTCAATTTAAACTATGATGTCTTCTATATCCAAATAATTATTTCCTTTTGTTGAGTTGCTCTTAACCATTTTTATTGTTGTCATCTGTGTTTTTGGGTGTGTGAGGGGTTTGGTCACAAGTTCTTTTGAGAATCCAATCAAGGCTCAGGAGGCTTTTCCCAGAAAAATACCCACATATACTAACATGCCAAAAGTTACCCATAATTTTAAGAGAGTTCATGGATTTCTTGAAGCTATTTCTCAATCCCAAGTAAAGAACTCAAGATGCAGTCTAGAGATACCATGAAACATAACACCCTTTATTGAACTGGAAACAAGATAAGGTGTTTTGGGGGTGATTTTAAAAAATAAACTATAACTTTCTTTGATGTGTTGTTCAGTGTCCTTAAAAAACCATCTTTATGGTGAAAGCTAATAACCTTACTCCTATGTTGGGATAACAGGTGTTATTAAAAGGATAATTTCAATCAAGTGCTATAAAAGGCAAAAAAGGACCAAACATCATCAACTAAAAAGTATCTCAGTGAGTCATAGTTCAGGATATTAAAGGATTCAAAGGCCATTCTCAGTTATATTCCCCACAGCTTGGTCCCTGTTAGGACAGCTTAGTAGTGGTTAGCTCTTCCTATGTTAGAAGGCAACATGTGTAAGCTAAGGGCTGGAGCACAGACCCCGGTGTCAGCAAGTGAGACAAAGTTGATTTTTCTCTCTTGTAGCTGTCCAAGGCTGGTGGGGTAGCTCTGCCATCTCAGCACATGCACTGGTTAAATGACAAAATGTTTTCAGAAAACTTTGGTATTTATTAGTTTCTTTTAAAAAGGACAATTGGGCATACCACTGTGACAGACCCTTTTGGCTCTTTAGACATCAAACAAGTATTTTGGCTATAAATGTTCACACAATATGGTACTGGCTTGAAACGAATGCATGATTGAAATAGTTTCAGGGTAAATATGGTTTAATTAATGAAAATGTCCCATCCATTCTCTCATATAACAGGTTTTTCACTTCCACAATAATTGTCTTTCATAGTTAGGCATGGTTTTGATTGAATTATGTCCCCCTGAAAAGATACTTTCAAGTCCAAACTCCTAGAACTTCAGGAATGTGACTGTGTCTGGAAATAGGGTGGTTGCAGATGTAATTAATTCAGTTAAGACAAAATCATACACACTAGAGGAGAGTGGGCCTTTAATCCAATATGACTAGTGTCCTTATAAGAAGAAGGAAATTTAGACACAGCCACACAGAGAGACAGGAGAATGTATGTGAAGACTCAAAGACACGCGGGGAGAAGACAGCCATGTGAAGACACACGGAGATTGGAGTTGTGCTATCACAAGCCAAGGAACATCTGGGGCTACCAGAAGCTGGAAGAGGAAAGGAAGGATCCTTCCCCAGAGCCACTGGAGAGAGCATGGCCTTACCATCACCTTATGTTCAGACGTTTATCTTCCAAAACTGTGAGACAATATATTTTTTTTTTTTTTTTTTTTTTGCGGTACACGGGCCTCTCAGTGTTGTGGCCTCTCCCATTGCGGAGCACAGGCTCCAGACACGCAGGCTCAGTGGCCATGGCTCACGGGCCTAGCCGCTCCGCGGCATGTGGGATCTTCCCGGACCGGGGCACGAACCCGTGTCCCCTGCATCGGCAGGCGGACTCTCAATCACTGCGCCACCAGGGAAGCCCTTTTTGTTGTTTTTAAGCCACCTAGTTAGTGGTACTTTGTTATGGTGGCCCTAAGAAACTAATATAAACATAAACTTAGTTTTTCTAAAAAGTGAGAGCATCGAAATTCAGCCTGTTTTTTATCAGAAAATTTCAGTAGAAATGCAGACTATCTTTTTATTAGATACAAAAGTAATCTAAGGGACCCTTGCAAGAAGACTACCATTGAAATGAACCAAAATCTTTATACCTCTCATTCTCCATCTTCTCTTGGCTAGTATTGCAGGGTAGTAGATAAATGGAAAGAAATTTTGCATTTCTTCTCAAGTTTTAATCCTAAAACGTTTTTTTAAATTTGAGCTTTAAAAATCCCACTGCTTCTATAAATCTAAAATTATCAAAAATAAAAAGATTTTTAAAATCCAACAATGTTGGAATATAAATATGATATAAATTGTCTACCATACTTGGAACTATTTAGCGAGATTACTAAATTGAGTTTATAGCTCTAGAATTACCAAGGAAAATGGAATATTATACTGCATGGTGTTTAAAGAACAGGAAGAAAATCCAGATGAATAAGCAGTTGGGATTTCCCATATATGAGACTAATTCTGTTAGAGTGGTACTTACCAAAATACTAAAATACATAAAACATAGCTTGCACAAATCATTATGTCTCCCTGGATGTTGGTTTGCTTATCTGTATAAAAGTTGTATAAGATGACCTTTCTGGCCCTTCCCCACATGAATCTTTTATGAGTCTACGATTAAGGGGCCAGGAATAGCCAAAAGAAAGCTACATAATTCACTAAGTAAGTAATGCTTGATATAAATTGAATTTTTATCAGTTTACAATGTAGCAGTGTTATAATGCATATGGTAAACTGGTCATGTCTCCATAATAGCATTATTTTCAGGAAGAACAGAAAGATATGGGAGAGAATGCTGATTTAAAAGTGGTGTTTGGCTATTCGTATGAAGAAGAATGAGCTTCAATTCCTACTTTACAATGTATACAAAAATTAGAGATGTATTATAGTCCTAAATGTAAAAGCTAAAACCATCAAGCTTAAAAAAGGAAACATAAGAGAGTATCTGTATGATTCAGGAGTAGGCAAGTTTCTTTTTAGACATGACAAAAAACAATCACCATAAAGGAAAGATTGCTAAATTAGGCTTCATCAGAATTAAAAACTTCATCTTCAAAAAATGTTGTTGAGAAAACTGGACAGCCACATACAAAAGAATGAAAGAAGGTCACTATCTTACCTCATACACAGAAATTAACTCAAAATGGATTAAAGACTTGAATGTAAGACCTAAAACCATAAAATTCCTAGAAAAAACATAGGCAGTAACCTTATTGATATAGGTCTTAGTGATATTTTTGTAGATCTGACTCAAAGACAAGGGAAACAAAAGCAAAAATAAACAAATGGGACTACGTCAAACTAAAAAGCTTCTGCACAGCAAAGGAAACCATCATCAAAACGAAAAGACAACTTATGGAATGGGAGAAGACATTTGTAATGATATCTCTGATGAGGGGTTCATAGCCAAAATATATAAAGACTCACACTAATCAACAACAACAAAAAACAAACAACCTGATTGAAAATTGGGCAGAAGATCTGAATAGACATTTTTTCCAAAGAAGACATACAGATGGGCAACAGGCACATAAAAATATGCTTGACATCACTAATCAGGGAATTTCAAATCAAAACCACAAAGAGATATTACCTTACACCTGTTAGAATGGCTATTATCAAAAAGGACAAGAAATAACAAATGTTGGAGAGGATGTGGAGAAAAGGGAGCCCCTGTGCATTGTTGGTGCAGCTACTATGGAAATCAGTATGGAGATTCCTCAAAAAATTAAGAATAGAACTACCATAAGACAGCTATTTCACTTCTGGGTATTTATCCAAAGAACATAAAAACACTAATTCAAAAAGATAGATGCACCGCTATGTTCACTGCAGCATTATTTACAATAGCCAAGATATAGAAACCACCTAAGTGTCCATTGGTGGATGAATGAATAAAGATGTGGTATATATACATACAATAGAATACTATTCAGCCATAAAAAAAGAATGAAATCCTGCCATTTGCAACAGCGTGGATGGACCTTGAAGGTATTAATCCTAAGTGAAGTAAGTCAGTTGGAGAAAGACAAATACAAAGATTTCACTCATATGTGGAATCTAAAAAAACAAACAAAATAAAACAAAAACACACTCATAGGTACAGAGAACAGATTACTGGTTGCCAGAGGGGAAGGGAATTCAGGGGTGGGTGAAATGGATGAAGGGGGGAGTGCAACTGTATGGTGATGGATGGTAACTAGACTTGTGGTGGGGATCACTTTGCAGTGGATACAGATGTCAAATTATAATGCTGTACACCTGAAACTTATGTTAGAAAGTTTAAAACTTCAGCTCTTTAAAAGGAATCATTAGAGGGCTTTCCTGGTGGCGCAGTGGTTGAGAGTCCGCCTGCCGATGCAGGGGACACGGGTTCGTGCCCCGGTCCGGGAAGGTCCCACATGCCGCGGAGTGGCTGGGCCCATGAGCCATGGCCGCTGAGCCTGCGCGTCCGGAGCCTGTGCTCCGCGGTGGGAGAGGCCACAACAGTGAGAGGCCCGCGTACCGCAAAGAAAAAAAAAAAAAAAGAAAGAAAAGGAATCATTAGAAAAATGAATAGGCAAGCCAAAATCTGGGAGAAAAAAAAATTATAAAACAAGTACAGCAAGTACAATCAGTTTGGGAAAAGATCTTGCAGTTTCTTGGAAAACTAAGCATACCTCTACCCTATGACCCAACAGTTCCACTCATATGTATTTACCCAAGAGAAATGGAAATGTATGTTCACAAAATGACTGGTGTGAGAATGTTCATAGCAGTTTATTTATAATAACCCCAAACTGAAACAGCATACGTGTCCATCAGTAGGAGATAGAATAAACTAATTGAGGCATAGTACCCAGTAATAAAAAAGAAAAAAACTATTGATACATTCAACAATATGGTTGAATCTCCAAAACATTACACTGAGTAAAAAAGCCTTACACAAAAGAATGCTTAATGTATGTTTCCCTTCCTATGAAGTTCTAGAACAGGCAGAACTAATCTATGGTGGAAAAGAAAATCAGGACAGTAGTTGTCCCTAGAGGTTGGGGCAGGGATTAACTGGGGGGCCTCGAGGAAACTTTTGGGGTATAGTAATATTCTGTGTATATTCAGGGGTTTGAATTATATATGTCTGTTTGCATTTGCCAAAACTAAATAAATGCACATTTAAGATCATTGTGCAATTTGGTGTTCATAAATTTTACCTCAAAAGAAAAAATATAAACGAATGTTGAACTCTAGTTAATGATATGCCTGTTGAAGAATTTTGTAGGAAGTGTGCAGACATCAGCAAATTATCTTGAAATGCATCAAAAAATAAGATGAATCAATGGATTGAGAAGAGTATGGATAGAGGGATAGTTAAAATGTTGATGGTAGTGTCTAGGTGGTGGGATGTTTATTGTCAAATGCTTTCAACTTTTCTGTGTGTTTGAAAAGGACACTTTTCAAACACGCAGAGCAAGTTCATTAATAACTTTGCTTCCATTAATTCTTTCTGTATTTTTCTAGAGTTTTTCAAATATAAAGTTTCCATTTAGATATCCATTTTCTTTTATTTTCCAGTAGTAATAATCATCAGGTGTTTTTTTCTCTAGAATTGCAGATGAAAAGATCAAGCCGACCAGACATTGATGCAGTCCTAGTTTTGGTTCTGACCATGGGAGTTATTATGTGTATATTCGTGGTCTTTGTACTGATCTTCATAATTATAAACTGGTAGGTGAAGGACTGAAACTAAGCCATCACCCTTGGTTGATGTCCTCCTTGTCTGCCCCTCCCTGTCTGTTGAATCCAAGCTCCTGTCCATGATGCTTCTCACATGGGTTTTGAAACTGTCCAACTCTCTTCATCCCTCCTGAGACTCTCCTAGTTCAAGCTACCTAATCTGATGACTTGATCCCCAACCATGAGAAAGCTTTTCAATGCAATTTTTACAATTTTACGTAGTAGTTGCTAAAGAAAAACGTTTATTGAATTAATATTTGTGTTGTCTAGTTGTAGTTATCACAACTTTAAAAGTTGGTTATTGTAACCTACTAATTCATTTATATGAGAATATTTCTGATACCTACATAAGTATCACCCCCTGGTACATCTGAGGGCTCATCTACTATCACAATGCAGCTGGTGCACCACACAGTAAAAATAAATCATGACTAAGGAGGCACTTCTATATATAGAAAACTAAATATAAATCTATTTAGTTTTCATTTCATAAAAGATTTAAAAAATGTTTTTCTTCCAGGGCGGCAGTCAAAGATTTCTGGGGGGCAAAAGCCTCGACACCTGAGATACAGTCTGAGCTGAGTTCAGTGAGATATAAAGATTTATCCAGTCTTGACCAATCACCAACTTCAGAAATACCTGGACATGAAGATGATGCTTTAAGTGAATGGAATGAATGATGTATGGATGATGTATAGCAAACCAAAGGAGATTAGAGCATATCAGATTCATTATTATAAAAATAAAATATATAGTGAAATACTTTAACAATATTGTAAGTGATTTATTATAGTCTGAAGGTAATGTAATATGAGAAGGGGCTGTTTTAATCAGTGCATCTTTGTGGTGGAGTTATCAAAAAGTTTTAAATTTGTTCTCAACATTTACCATTTCAAGTAATCACTTGGTAGCTTTTATCTAGAGGCACACACACAAAATCTTTTAAACACATTTTTGATCACTTTGATCACTTCTAAGGTGATTTGCCTGTTCTGTCACAAACAAGAAAATAATATATAGAAGATGCCTTGCATATTAGACTTTCTCCCTGCTGGGAGCACTGGATTGAACTTGCTTAAAGCAAACCATACTTTAGAATCTCTGCAGGGCATGTGACATACAAAGCATCACTTTTAGCACATGAAATAATACTAATGATAGCAACCGACACTTAGTAGCTACTATGTGCCAAGCATTGCTCAAAGCATTTTACATGTATTAAGTGATTTAATTATGATCGCGTATAGGAAGTATATAAGGAGGAACTGAGGAGGAACTTGGGGATGGCTGAGTAAATGACGTGAATTTAACATGCCCTGCAATTCTCACAGAAACAGTGAATTAAGGAGTTTTGCATGACCACTGGTAAGTACCTTCATTGTGTTTGGTATGCGGGCGATAACATCTCAAAACTTATATCTGGATATCATCACTGGCTTTTTGTGCTGTGTCATTATGTGATACAGTTGTGGTCAACTATCAGACAAGATAACAAGACATTAGATAATTTGATTTGGTAGACTTCATCAGAACTTAATTTTCAGAGTCTATGATAGTAGCACAAAATACACTTAATTTTTTGTTTAGATGAACTGTATGCCAACTTTATTGTTATCACTATGGGATTTATCTGATGAAAGTGTTAACTCTGCACATCTGTGAAAAAGTCATTGTAGATGGGCATTTATGGTATACCTCCCTATGGTAGCCTAGACAGAGGCTGTGTTGTGGAATTATCCATGCTTTTTGTTATACAGCATTTGTATTTGAGAGAAGCAATGAAGAATTGGGTGGAAAATTATTTTGTTATCTGTTGTAGGAATTCCACTAGGGATTTTAAGTGAAAAGAAATTGTTTTCATAAAATCTTTCAAAAGAATTTGTGTGTGTGTGTGTGACACCCCTTCTTCCCCCCATATAAGTGTGGGGGAAAAAATAAGCCTTCTTATTCCTGATTAAGTATGGTCATGTAACTTCGGCATAGATGCTAGACATTCTTGAATAGTAATTACTATCAATTCTTATTTTTAAAACCATGAACAGCGGTCGTTTCCAACTATACTTCAATGACCACTAATGTTCAGTCAGGTTAACAGGTTTAGTTGTCAGTGCTGTTCACTGGATGTTCCTGGCTGTCTGCTTACCAGCCATGTGCTAGGGCAGTACCTCCTCCGCCCCTTGTGATTGGGTGGGGTCATGTGACTACTTCTGGCCAATGAGTTATGAGCCCAGATTTCAAATGTCACTTTCAGTCTAGAACATTTCACTGTGAAAACATCCAGAGCTCACCCTTCTCTCTGCTAGAACAACCAGAAATGTTTAGATGGTGGCTTCTTTGACACCTTGGATCCCAGAGGGAAGGCCACATGGCACAGGATCTCCAGTCAATAAACAGTGGATATGTAGTGTGAGAGAGAAATAAACTGTGTTATTTTAAGCACTGAGGGTTAGAGACTGTTTGATACAGCAGCCTTAGTAAGACTATCCTGAGTGACACGTGTTTTCTGAAAAATAAGTTTTCATGGTCAAATGAGTCAAAGACCTCTTCAGTACAGGACTTCCCATCAAGGTGTTATATACATTGTGACTCTCCAACAAGGGGATATAGGTGCAGTATTTTCCTAACTTATTGGTGGTCTGTGGAACAAAATTGAAAGCCTGCCATCCCAACTCAGAAACACACTTTTGAGCAGGACTCTCTGGCAGGTCTGTCTACGGGAGTGAAGGCTCAGTGAGGTACTCTTTCGTAATGTATAACACACAACAAGTCAGCAATGCAGCTTGACAACAGTAGCACCTTCCCTCTTAGATCTTTCAGTGTTACTTAGACCTTTCACTCATCCAGACCCACCTTGATGGACTTTCTTGAAATCATCCTCCTAAGACCACAGCTCCTCTCTCAAGTCCTATGACCACACTGCATTAAGTTCAAATAATCGACAAATCTTATATTGAAGTGGATTATAATATGTTCCAGGTCTCCATGAACTCACTCCAGGTCTTATGAAAACCCTCTGTCTTTTGCCACTTGGTCATAGTCTGTGTGTAAGGGGATCTCTCGCTGCCATGGGCCATGGGGTCTCTGTTGCACATCACTAAAGATTAATGGGGCCAGTCACTTTCCTCTCCAGGCAGACCAGGCCAGAGGCATCTTCTAGTTCCCATCTACTCCTAAATTCCAGACATCTGTTACTTTTCCTGGTCACCAAAATATCCACAAAAAAAGCCTTGAACTTTGCATCTGGATCCAGGAGGTAAAAAAAATGTAAGCAATTATATACCAAAAAGAGACCTTCCTTTTGGACCCCAGGACATTGGTCTCTGCATATGCAGCAGCTGGATTTTGTGAAGCATTCGAATAACACCATACTCACCAAGAGAATCTTTCGTTTGTCCTTCCAATCAACTAACATTCATTGGGCTACCCCATGGGCCAGATACTGTACTAGGCACTAGGAATACAGTCTGTGCAAAAAAAGCAGAAAAGATCCTTCTTCTCTTGGAGTTGGTCGATTACCCAAGACAGCCATTAAAATTAACTAAAACTGGGATGAATAAATTGAAAGAAAACTGCACATTTCTATGAAGCTGTAGTAGGGGAAATGACATTTAAAGGAGCTGTAAATGTACACACTGCTATATTTAAAATAGATAATCAACAAGAACCTACTGTATAGCACAGGTAACTCTACTCAGTACTCTGTAATAACCTAAATGGGAAAAGAATTTGAAAAAGAATAGATAACATGTATATGTATAACAGAATTATTTTGCTGTGTACCTGAAACTAACACAACATTGTTAATCAACTATACTCCAATATAAAATAGAAATTTAAAAAATAAAGGAAATGTAAGGCCCCCATAGGAGTTACTCTAGTTAATGGGGAAGAGGGCCTAGGCAGAGGGAACAGTAGTTGTGAATGCTCTGAGTCAGGAAGGAACATGACACATCCTGAAGAAGGGTTAGCTGAGCTGGAGTGTAAAGAAAGAAGAAAAGAGTGGTGGGAGATGAGGCTGGAGATGTATGCAGGAACTGGTGATAGTGTCTGTGTGTGTGTGTGTGTGTGTGTGTGTGTGTGTGTGTGTGTTTACAACACACATGAAAAAATATAGCTAAGTGACCTGAGAATACAAATCAAGGGAGTCATTGTTGAAATTGGCACTCCTGATTTTTTTTTGCTATACTGCATTTGCCTATGCCTTTCTGGAATTCATTTATTATCGGCCTTTTGACAAACAATGACTATTGATGCTCACCTAGATAGGGTAGTCTATACTTTAATTTGGGTTCCTTTGAGTCCTACTGAAATGCAAGATCTCATTAATCAGACCTTAATTCTTATCCATAACAGTTCCTAATTCACTCTCATATTATGAAGCTAAGAGCTAGATAGAGAAGATTAAGAGTTCACAACAATGACCAGGGCTGGTGGGTATGCCTCGGGGCCAGCAGCAAGCGATAAAGTGGTTGATAGACATAGTAGGCTGCGGTTTTCTGCAGTCTTGAACATGACCTGTAATGACTCATCCTGTTGAAACACATTTGAATTTTCTTTAGTTAACATACGCATAATGTTTCAATTCAAAATGGTTTTCTTCCCAGAGTGTTTCTAGTATAATCCATATATTCTCTGTTTCTGTCTCTTGATCTCTTGAAAATTGACGTGCTTTTTTGTTGTTGTTGTTCCACTTTACATTTTAAATCTACTTCCCCAGTCATTTTTGGTTATATTCTGGAGGACAATCTTTTTGGAATTCATAACCCATCACTGTTGTGATCCACCATCTGTCTCAAAAAACATATAACCCATTCACATGGTTATTTAGGCTTTGAGGTCTGTGCAATTTTATTATCTGTGATCAAGTCATTTGTGTGATGGAAAACAATTTGCCTTTGACAGTTTTCTGTTCTTGTTGAAAATGAAACTAGGATGTTGAATATCAAGGGCTTTTTCCTTCACCATTTAAAGGAAATAAATTGCAAAAGGGAACGCATCTTTCTTTGATGTTCAACTTCTACATTTTGTGAAAATACCCAGTGTATTTAAGTACATGATAGGTATTCAAGTTTTTATCTTATTAAGAGGAAAATTTAGGATTAAGCAACAATTATTTAAATCGTGTTCTTAGAGACATGTGTACTAGTTGGTTATTTTTTGTACCTGTCCATGTATTTATAAATATAGACCTTACTTGAAATAACAAGAGCCTCTAGGCTCTGTAGTGAGTACTTTCACTACATGAAAGTACATGACTATCTCTGCTAAGTGAAATTTGCATGAGAAAAGGTCCAAAGGTGGCAATGTAAATGGTTGCTTTATGTGATGATAGTAGGATATGTCCTTGAGGAATGTTTCCATCACTGTAGAGAATTTATCCTGAGCTACCTACAATGCCCACTGAGTTTCTTCTTCACTCAGATATATTTTTTGGGGGGTGTGCATTATTTGTTGAGGACAATAGGAACATCACAGCTTCCTTTCTGTACATTAATCTTCATCCCTTTTCTGACAGATATGGTTTTAGGTATTCCTGAGATAAAGCTCAAGGTGATTTTGGACAAACTGGTTGGGTTTAAGCCCTCTCATTAGAAAGGCATGTGAGATTTGTATCTTTTACGCAGTACCCCAAGGTAACACCAATAAAGTGATTTACAAGGAACAGAAATCATCTGACAGTAATGAAATCATGTTCTTCCAGAGCAAACAATATAAAACCCTAGAGGTAATAGGGACAGGAAAGAGTACAGTACAAGCAATACTCTTTTGTATGCTCTGGGGTAAAGCAGCACACAGCATACAGTTATTAGCGTGAGCAAGCTTCATAAAGGAAGTGGATGTGCTGGGTTGCTTTGCAGCAGGAATAGGAGTTGTGTCGATGTGCACGAGTTGGGAGCTCTGTGGGGGAGGATGACGTAGAGTGTTGGCCTGAAGTTATGAGTGCCTGAATCTGATGGCTAAAGATGCCAGAGGAGCTAACAGGGTCAGAGGAAGGAGTGCGGGTAGGGTGCGGCCTGGGGGCTGCAGGAAGGATGAGAACGAGTTCTAAGCAGGTGCAGAGTCGTGGGGAGGCTGGAAGGTGAAGAGAAGCCAAAGCAGAGTGGGAGAAACAGAGTCTGAACAGCAGGAAAGGAAAGTGGACTTGGCAGTCACAGTTGGCAAAGACTGGAGTAGGGAACCAATGAGAAAGAGGCCAATGAGAAGGAGTTTGTGTAAATCAAGGCAGGATGTGATGAGTGTCTTGGCAGCAGAGAGAAATAAAAAAGAACATTTTAGGGAAAAAAAGATTTTAAGTAAAGCTAGATATGAGGATATACAGAAAGAACATGAACACAGAAGCCAACTTTAATCTCTCTATCGTTACCTTCCCTCTCACCTACTCCTTGTTAATTAGTCCCTATTTTATCAAAAATCTCCTTTGACCTTCAGTAGCAGTGCTTTCCATCTACCTCCCTGTCATCCCCTTTCTTATGGCTTAATATCTTAGTCTTCCTTATCTCTCTTTTGGATGCCTCTAATTATATATCTCCAACCTGAACAGATCCCCAGCGCTTTCATTTTGTATTTCTGCTGTTGGATATTTCCTCATGGATGCACTGCTATTATCTTCAGAAATTGAAGTTTTCTTTATATACATATTTTTTAAAGTACCTCCTCTGTGATATCACTATCTTCCAGTCATTCAGTCTCAAAACCTCACCTCTACATATCCAAATATTTTCCAAGGCCAGTAAATGTCTCCCTAGAATCTGTTCTTCCTTTTCATCCAAGTTCAGACTCACCTTTCCCTAACCCTCCTCGGGGATTATCTCTCCCAGCTGTCTCTGGCCATTCAGTGCCCTTCAGGCAGGTTTTCTATTAATACACTGGTCCTTTTTCCTACGTGAAGAATTTTATTTTAGTTATTCAAGTGCTTCCACAATTCGGCCCAAAACCCAACTTGAACTTTGTCTCTTATTCCTCCTATATGTGTATCTTTAGCTTCAACAAGATCAATCCATCAACTCCCCCTCAAGCATGCCGTGTGCTACATCCGCAGCTTGGTCCTTATTCTTCTTCTTCAGGTGGGAATTTTCATTTTCTTTCTTCCTCCATCTCTCATTTTCACTTCTCTTTAATCTAAATCTTAGCCACCCTTTAAGCCATTCCATCACAAAGCTTCCCTTTTACACTGTACATATTAAGCCCCCATATTAAAGAGACCAAAGCATTTAACAACTAAATAAGAAGTTTATTTTCCTCTCCTACGTAATAATCTAGAGGGAGGCAGGCAGTTGCCTATGAGTTGATTTGGAGATTGTCTATCTTGTTGCTCTACTCATTACCGTGGTGAGAGCTTCAGTAAGGGCAAAAGGCACAGTTCCAGACTACAGTAAAGGCAAAAGAGAAAGTTGAGGATAAAGCAGCTTCCTTTGGAGGGTGTGACCTGGAAGTTGCACACACCATTTACATCTCACTGGGTGCCCTTAGTCACATGACCACGCTTAGCTGCAAGGGACGCTGGGAGTCTGATCCCAGTTAAAATTCAGAATCGTATTTCTAAAAGGAAGAATGTAAAATAGGGGGTGGAAGTTGCAGAGAACACTGGGGGGAGGAGAGGAGGAATTAGCATCCTGTGCTACAACCACCAACCCCACAAGGAGCTCTACTGCCTCTAATCATCTGTACTGATCTGCTTACATTGAATTTATGCTCTTTTCTTTATTTCTTCTTTTACATTTTTCTTAGCACTCCACCTAAAATATAAGCTCCTTGAGGACTCCAACTGTGTGATATAATCTTCGTGTCTGTGTACCTAACACAGTACTTGGTACACAGAGGGTGTGTAAAAATGATCATTCTTGCAAATTATGGTGATGATGATGCCTTTTGGATCTGAACATGATTGGAATTTGTGGTTCAAGCTGAGAGAGAAGAATCTATGCTACATTATTCTTTTTTTTTTGCGGTACGCGGGCCTCTCACCGTTGTGGTTTCTCCCGTTGTGGAGCACAGGCTCCGGACGCGCAGGCTCAGCGGCCATGGCTCACGGGCCCAGCCGCTCCGCGGCATGTGGGATCTTCCCAGACTGGGGCACAAACCCGTGTCCCCTGCATCGGCAGGCGGACTCTCTACCACTGCGCCACCAGGGAAGCCCCGCTACATTATTCTTAATGCTACATTAAGACTCTTTGGTAGGAAGAGCATTACAAACTCCAAGAGAGCTGAAGACTGGGTATGCTGCTGCTCTCTAGAGCTGAATATTCTCATACAATGAGGCTTAAAATGGGAAACTGACTTACTCAAAATTCTTTGTGTGCTTCTCAATTTCCCTGTGTTCACAGGGAAGGTTTTCCTACACACTTAGCAAGTGCAAACATAACGCATTCTTTTGGCTGCCATGTCCAAGGGCTGCCTTGGGTGGTCTGTTTAATGGCTGTCTTCACAAAGTAGAGGTGAAGACCTCTTTTCTACCCAACGGGTGGTAGAACCAGGGCAAGACTCAGGGTGGGGAGGGGTCCTGTGGCACTTTAAGATCCTCATAAACTTCACAGTCTCATCAATTCTGTGATATGAAAAATAGAAGACTTCCAAAGTATGCAAATGTAGCTTTCCTGATCCCCCCACCATACTAGAATGCTGCCCCTAATTTTTGCTTTTGCAGAAACACTAGAGTTATTATGTTCAGATAAGCAAGGTATTAGAGCTTTTTCAAATGCAATGGATGGGAGGATAATGGGACGACAAAGATCTGATTGTATAACATATACTTTGTGCACATATTCAAGTTTTACCTAAAAGTGCTTCAGCATCACTTGGCTAATTTCCCTCCTTCCATGTGAACATATTGGGAATCAACAGGCCCGAGGAGTTTACGTCCAGACTCATGATCTCATTGAATCCTTATAACATCTGGGTGAGGTCATTATTAGTCTCCTTTTAAATATGAGAAAGTGAAGGCTTAGTGAAGGTTGAAGAACTTACCCAATACTATGTGAGTGTTAAGGGATAGACTGTTAACTCTGGTTTTGCTGACCTCAAACCCAGACCCCTTCCTACATACAACCAATTTATGAGCATGCTACATTAAAGATGGCAATAAGATAAGCAGGCATTCTGAACGTGAACAGGGGCGATGTTTCAAAGGAGGAAGGCAAAATTTCATAGGCAAACCCGTGGAAACCAATGAGATCATGCAGCTAACTGTACTTTTAGGTTAGAAATTGGGTGACACCTCACAGAAGCCATGCTGTAGTATGTTAATGCAAATAGAGTAAAAATTCTCCATCACTTCAAAAGGTTAAATGTTGCGACTCCAGATACTAAACTGCTAGAGACAAATTTCAGACCGGTACATTGACTCTGTCAGCTATCAGAAAAGCTAAAATGAGCAGTGCAAGGTGGCCATGAGAGCAGGGTGAGGGTGGGAGGATTTCAGAAAAAAAGAGGAAAGGGATTACATGTGAATAGTCAGGAAGCTGTCATTGGTAAGGGACTAGGTCAAGATGCAAAATCCTACAAAGAAAGGACAGGGTGTGTGTAAAAGGAGTCACATAAATAGAAAGAAGTGACCTTCTCAACAAGGGAAATGGAAGCTAGGAGCATGAGAAAAGAACTACAGATGGCCAAGAAGCCATTGACGTCAATTATAAACACTGCCACACTGAATGAAATTGGCAAAACCGAATTCCAAGCTCATTTCATAAAGAAGTAAAAGAAATATGGGTACAGAGATAATCACTTAATGATTTAAAGGCTTCTGGCAAATGGAGGGGTCAGAAGAGGATGGGTAACAAAAGAAGTTTTTGAGGTAAGAATTTTAAACACTAGATCATGGCTTCAAGTGATGCTAATTTCACTGAGGGGACACAACTGGATCCCAGTTCTTCTGAAGTGTGAGTGGGAGCACACACAGCCTTCCAGTGTGTGTGATCAAGAATGGTTGAAAGTACGCTTCAGGGCTTCCCTTCCCTGGTGGTGCAGTGGTTGAGAGTCCGCTTGCCCATGCAGGGGACACGGGTTCGTGCCCCGGTCCGGGAGGATCCTGCGTGCCGCAGAGCGGCTGGGCCCGTGAGCCATGGCTGCTGAGCCTGCGCGTCCGGAGCCTGTGCTCCGCAACGGGAGAGGCCACAACAGTGAGAGGCCCGCTTACCACCAAAAAAAATAAATAAAAAAGTATGCTTCAGTTTTTTTCACTAGGAAAAAAAAGTGCCTTTATGTTATTAAATTGTTTATTAACTTATTGATATAATTCCATAATAATGTCGGAAAACTGACATTATTCTGGTCCAAAGGATCTCCCACGAAGATTTTTCTTTCCAGAAAGGAGAATATTGGGGAAAATGTAACCAACAACATTTTTTTTAAGAAAATTTGATAGGATCAACTGCCTTTTGTCTTAACAATGGAGATGATAACTTATATGGTAATGCTGACAATATATTGTCTATGCCTCTTCTTACAGGATGTTGTATTCAACACTGGACTCCCCATATTTTTTGACAGAATGGCGGATAAAAGTCCAAAACTTCAACTAGAAGCAGAGATATGCATTCAACTTTAAGAGAAAATTGTCCTTTATTTGTATTAGGAAAACATCTATTTTAGCTAATGGTTAAACAAAGATGAGCAAAAAAAATTTTCTTTTAAGTCAGGGGGCTGAGTTCCCTATCCCAATGACAAGTTTGTCCCCTTACAACAGGAATTATATTTCAGCAGACACTGCTCTGAGCCTGGGGGTGAGAGGAAGCTTCTGAGGGGTTGAGGGCTTGGATTGGGTGAGAAAGGAAATTCAGGTTGGCACTGGCACCTGGAGAGAGGTCATGGGCTAAGGAGAGAGACACCAATAAAGGCTCCTACAGGGGCATAATCTGGAGACCTTAGGCAAAATCTAGTTTTATATCAATTTTTAAGTTTTCTGTACTTTAATTCCCTTCTGAGATTTCTAAACCAGCAATAAGATTTGGTTAAACATAATCATCTGGTCGAAGCCATGCTTTGGAGGACTGAGGGATAGATCTATAATAAGGTACAGCTGGGACAGGTTTGTAGAACTTGCAAACATTCCTTGTAGGTTCTAGAAATAATCAGTGAGGCAAGCCTTGTAAAGGGCTGGACTTCTGCAGTAAAATAAATCGAGAGTGGAGCCATGGTTGTCCAGGCCTTAGAAAGAAATGCCACCATGGCCAAAAATGTTTCCTCTCTGTAAAAATTCTAGGCATCAATTAAATAAATACTAATAATTATTTGTTCCTGTTGATTGGCTCACACAATGTCTTGAGACAGCTCATGTCCCATTCTTTTTCTTTATTCTGCTCTGTTCAAACCAAAGCACTCATTCAGGCATTGGCTGGAGTCAGTCATCTCCTTCTCTGCAGCCTGGAGTACCTTCTCCTGGAAATGATGGGTTTCCTTGAGGTTAAAACAGACACTAGCAAGGCTGAGATCTCCCAAGCCTGGTTCCTCCTTCACTGTAATCCCTAAACCAATATAGCCCCTTATCTCTCCTTTGCCATTCTCTCAACATCCTAGAGGGCAATCAGACATGATCAACAAGGGAAGGTAGTGTGGGAAAGTGGGCATTCAGAGACGTATAACCCAGGGGAGATGGAGTGGGAAAGTGTTGCAATTTTAAAGACTAATCTGTCACTTAGTAGTCATGACCCTTTATGAGAACCTGGGTAAACTTTTATAAAAGATAAAGCTTCCTCACTGAGTTAATTCTTGGGAAATTTTACTGGCCAGATGGCATCTTCCATGTGATGTTCTAGTTCAAGGGCAACTTTAAAAAGGAAGATCTTCTAAAGGAATTGTCAGCCAAAAATGTCACCATATTTTGCCCTGATGTCCCAGTTCCTCAGCCCATTACCAAAAGGGACCAACAGAGGGGGGTTGTCTGATGCTACCGAGGTCAGGAGCTTCTTTCTTTGTGATCATCTGTGGTTGATATCATCACAGATGGGTTCCTCACTGTGCTTTGGAGAAATAAATTTCCTAAATTTTACCCACCAGTGGGACTAGAAACCTAGAAAAGAAGAAAGTCATTCTAGAGCAATTAATTGGGATCAGCTGAAAGAACAAGATGATGAAAGGAAAGTCATTATGGAAATATCAAGTAATCCAATAAACGTGAGGTTAAAAACAAACAAACGAACCCTATCTTGGGGAAGGAGGCAGTCTCAAAAATTTTTTAACAAAAATTTACTTCCTATGCTATTATTGCCACTGCTGTTGCTTTTAGTATTTCCTGTTCTCTATGGATAATAGAAAATAACAAGCTTCTGAAACCTTATTAACATTTATCAACAGAAATGATATGGGATTTGAGGTTAGAGAGACATGGAAAGGTATTGTGTCTCTGTCACTTATTTTGTGTGTGACCTTGGGGAAGTTATACACACTCTCCAAGCTTATAATTATCTATAATTATACCGACCTCACTGGCTTTTGAGAGAAGTAAAAGAGACCCAAGTATAGATCACTTAATGGGCTCTCTGGTACATACTAGACACAATAAATGGCAGATGTTATTATTACTACAACTATAATTTTTGTAACTAGGGCAGTATAAATCCCACACTCACAAAAGTAGAATGGCAGATACATAGCATAATAAAATCTTGGAACCATGTTTGCCTGTTATAGCAACTTGTAAGTTATCAATTTTATTTGCAAGTTCCTAAGGAGTACCAGAATTTCCAAGACACAGTACATAGACATTCATATTCACAACACAACTCTCTGCTACAGACAGTAAAGTAGGAGGATGGCAGCTCCTGACCCCCAGGACCTGGCCTGGCACTCACAACTAGGCTATGGCATTCCTGCTGCTGAATATAAACAACTTCATAGAAAACCATTTTCACACAAAAACATGAACATTGTCCAAACCACAAAAATGATCCAACATCCACCTGTTCTGTAAAACAAGAGTGATTGTTGATTATTTACCAATCACAACATTAGCCTTGCTTCATTCTTCTCACCTTCACTAATTATTAGAGAAATGCAAATCAAAACTGCAATGAGATATCACCTCACACTGGTCAGGATGGCCATCAGCAAAAAATCTACGAACAGGGGCTTCCCTGGTGGCGCAGTGGTTGAGAGTCCGCCTGCCGATGCAGGGGACACGGGTTCGTGTCCCGGTCCAGGAAGATCCCATATGCCGTGGAGCGGCTGGGCCCGTGAGCCATGGCCGCTGAGCCTGCACGTCCGGAGCCTGTGCTCTGCAACGGGAGAGGCCACAACAGTGAGAGACCCGCGTACCGCAAAAAAAAAAAAATCTACGAACAGGACTTCCCTGGTGGTGCAGTAGTTAAGAATCCGCCTGCCAATGCAGGGGAAATGGGTTCAAGCCCTGATCTGGGAAGATTCCACATGCCGCGGAGCAACTAAGCCCATGTGCCACAACTACTGAAGCCCGTGTGCCACAACTACTGAAGCCCACGCACCTACAGCCCGTGCTCCACAGCAAGAGAAGCCACTGCAATGAGAAACCCATGCACCATGATGAAAAGTAGCCCCTGCTTGACACAAGAAGAAAAGCCTGTGCGCAGAAACGAAGACCCAATTCAGCCAAAAATAAATAAATAAATAAATTTATATTTAAAAAATCTACAAACAATAAATGCTTGGAGAGGGTGTGAAGAAAAGGGAACATGCATGCACTGTTGGTGGGAACGTAAATTGATACAGCCACTATGGAGAACAGTTCCTTAAAAACTAAAAATATAGCTGCCATATGACCCCGCAATCCCACTACTGGGCATATATCCAGAGAAAACCATAATTCAAAAAGACACCTTCACCCCAATGTTCATTGCAACACTGTTTACAATAGCCAGGACATGGAAGCAACCTAAATGTCCATCAACAGAGGAATGGATAAAGAAGATGTGGTACATATATACAGTGGAATATTACTCAGGCATAAAAAGGAACGAAACTGAGTCATCTGTAGAGACGTGGATGGACCTAGAGACTGTCAAACAGAATGAAGTAAGTCAGAAAGAGAAAACACAAATATCGTATATTAACCCATCTAGAAAAATGGTACAGATGATCTTATTTGCCAAGCAGAAATAGAAACACAGACATAGAGAACAAATGTATGGATACTAAGGGGGAAGTGGGGGGTGGGAGGAACTGGGAGATGGGGATTGACATATATGCACTATTGATACTATGTATAAAATAGATAACTGATGAGAATTTACTGTATAGCAAGCACTGGGAACTCTACTCAGTGCTCTGTTGTGACCTAAATGGGAAGGAAATCCAAAAAAGAGGGGATATATGTATTGTTGATTCCTTTTACTGTACAGTAGAAACTAACACAACATTGTAAAGCAACTGTACTCCAATAAAAATTAATTTAAAAGAAAAGAATTATTAGGTGCCCAACCCCAAAGTTAATGCTACTTCCTACTTCCTGACAGCATTCAATTCAAAGAAAAGCCACTTCCTCTCAACCTCCTCCAATTCTTGACTATACTTTATCTCCTTTAGAAGTTTACAGGCACCGATCGGCTATTTACAACATTAATCACTACTGAAGAGAAGTCTCTGGGATCAACTGAATTATTTCTGCCTCTGGAAACTTATTTTTCTACTTGGGATAAAATTAAAATTCATTGTTGTTGTTGCTTTCATTGCTGAAGATCAGTAATCTTATTGGGATACAGCTCGGTATTGATTATTCTGTATCATTTTTTCTGGGTTGAGGTTTTTCTTTCAATCTGTAGATTCATTTCTATCAACTATTTCAGAGTTTTCTTCTATTGTACTGTTGAGTGTTTTTCCCTGTGTCACATATTCTGTTCCACTCTTCAGAAATTCCATTCACGGCTGTGTTGGCTCTCCTCAGTTTGGTGGTTTGGCTCTTACATCTGTTAACCTCTGTCAATCATATTACCTGCTTTTCCTGCAGCCGCTCCCAGCTGTTAGATCTTGCTCTAATCACAGCATCCTTGGATGAGCCTTTTCGGAAGTGACACTTATTTTTAGTTCATACGTGTTTTGCCAGTGATCTGAGGAAGTATTGTACGTGTTATCTTTCAATGTCCTTATTTATCTTGATCCCAATTGTATAATATTTTGCAGATATTTTATAGTATGTGATTTGGGATTGTAGCCCCAGTCCTTGTATCCTTTTTGTTATTTTGGGTAAGTTTCAAAAGAAAGAGATGTCATCTTTATCTAAAAGCTTCAGAGTTGTTTTAATAGTTGTTATATAGTCCTGGCACAATGATGATGTGGTTGAAAATGATGGCTTTCTCCTTGATGCCTGTTTCATGCCTCCACTTTGTATAGAAGTCATGTGACTGGGGGGATGACCTCAGTTACAGAGCATGATGGCATAATCCCTGAGTAAGAGGTTAGTTCAAGATGGGCATGTGACAGTGAGATGTGAGATAATGTTTGCAAAACTTCTGGAAAGTATTTTTTCCATCTTAAGAGAGGACACAGAAAAGGACAGATTTTTGTTCCTCTGTTACTACCCTGCATGGATTTAAGGCCCAGAAGTGATGCAGCCACTTTGATTTCATCTTAAGCATGGGGCTAGCATACAGTATACTTGGAGACAGAAACCTAAGTCCAAAGAAATTGGATCCACTAAATTATGCTATTTCTCAAGCTGCCCTACCTTTGGACTTCTGTATTCCAGCCAATGCCAACATATTTCCTATGTTGAATATGTTGAATTTTCTGGCACTTCCAGCTTGAAACCATCCTAACTAAAAGATACAGCAATGTGGTTCTTGTTCTCCCTCAACTGGGCATGCATTGTACAACTGGTGTTTCAACTCTGTAGGAAGTTCACCCGGAAATATGCCAAAGTAGTTCAGGTAACTACAGGGCAACAAATGCCAAGCTTACCATGGAAGCCTTGGACCATGGGCTGTGCACTGAAATGTCCCAGTGAAATTTTTGTACTTCTTTTCATTGTAACAGTTACAGGCAAAGTAATCATAGATCAAAGCCCTAGTTGGCTCTATCTCTGTGACTTTTTGTAATAGCTGTGATTTTCTGCATAAGGAAAGTAATACTTTCAGATGCAAGGCCTTCGGATTAAAGTACAAAGCAACCTACTGACTAGAGTTCTTGCTCTCCTTCTGGAAATGTTTGAAGGAAGTGATGGTATATAATAGAGATATCTGGGAACCACAGAAAAGTTGAAGAGTGATAGAATGGACCACCTAGGGCTGGAATAGGGTCTTTATCCCAACCCATTCCTTGCCATGACAGCTAACCTTATACTGGGGATAATTTTGCTTAAATAAAAATAATTCAGAATAAAGTTGATTTTTTCCCCTGATAAAGAGAAAAAAGCTCTCTTGTAGTTCCACCCTTGAATTTTTGAATCAACTAGCTCTATTTTATATTTAATATTAATAATTATTAATTATTTTGTTCAACAGCTATCTATTGAGCACTATTTGCTTGTCACATTGCCAGACACTAGGGGGTTAAGGGAAAGTAGAGACAAGAGTACATAAGGAGATTCTCTGTCTTTGAGGAGCTCCCATTCTCTGAAGACACCAACACAGGACAAAAACTCTTTAGAAGGTAGTAAAAGCCATAAAACAATTGAAAACCCAATGGTGAAAATAATCACTAATCTACTGCCAACTAATTTATGCTCATGAGTTAATGCTTCACAGTACTCACTCTCCCAAGTAAATCTTTTTTTTGTAAAACAAACCGCTTGGATCCGATGTTTCAGTTTTTAGCAATGATGAATAGTGAAGAAGAATTTTCCTATTGCAAAACTTTGCTCAACCCTTAGATAAATTTGGAGGTTACATTCATTTCTTCATGTTATTCAAATGCTAGTCATTAAATTAAGGCTGCCTTGTACTCAAACACCAGGGAGCCAAAGATGTTCATTCTGCTTCAAAAGATGCCTGACTTTTATTCAGGAAGCAGCTCATCATATCTAGTTCATATTTCTGCATATGGTTTGGAACTCTCTTTGACAGGTTAGAATATATCTTCAAACTCTATTATCCTGAGCACAAGTGGCTCTTAGAATGGAATTTACAGGACAAGGATTATTATATGTCTAGTTTTCGGATTATTTTTATCTTAAAAATGAACACAGCTTTCCCTCCCACCATTAGCAATGAGCATAAAGCAGTAATGTTCTGGAGAGGAATTAGCATATCTCTTGGTAACATCTTATAATGGTAACAGGCATTCAAGGCAATGAATTCATCAATAAGTGATTTGTGGGAATTTTACCCTGGAGAAGTTGTTACAGCCATGATTTACAAGTCACAATGCCCAGCCTTTTTAGATGGTGATTGTATGCTGTTACAGAATTTTCAATCCCAGGTTCAGATTTTTCTCTTGAAAATGAAAACCCTCAAAAGGAACATAGAATTAAAGCTTGGGATAACCGAAGAATGTTTTGGTGGGAGTGCTGAATTTCCCTTCTCTGTGGCTAGGCTCACATCATTCGTTGCTTCTGTGAAATTAGGTTCAAGGGGAGAGGGAGCTCTATGTTGGAGGTTTAATAACTCTATCTGCTGACATATTTTCCAGTCTTGTCTACTAGATGTGACTTTCAAATGCTTAATAATTTCTGTGCAAATCCAGAAGCAACTCGAATCTCAAAACCACACAGGAGTTCTGTTAAATGTATTCCCTTTCGCATAGAAGGTGATCTGACACAGAGCTGTCTCCATCCTATTAGTAAGTCTCAAGGGGACATTAACTGAAGGTGGTCTCCTAACTAGGCTCCACATGGAACACATTTGTCTGACTTTCAAACCAAGTGCTCCCCAACTTCTTAGCCCTGGCCCCCAAACTCTTAAGAGGCACATGACGTTGAGACAATTTGTTTCCCCTTCAACACCTTGAGTCAGGCTGTCCCTGGGAATCTCCATGTTCTGCTGAGGAATGACTCCCTTTGACTACCTGGAACCTTATTTCATTAACAGACGCCTTCCTCCCCACTCTTCATCGGCCTTTTGAGAGACCAAAGAAAACCTGGAGTTTGTCTGAAAGACTGCAGAGTACAAACAAAAGAGCCCCTCCATCCCACCAGCTAGACTGAGCCCGTATACAGAAAGTCACCCACATCTTCTGGTCTATGTGGGAAGCATTACAGGTCTGACTTTTGAGGTGAGCAAAGGCTTAGGAGTAGTAAAGGAATCATCTATTGAGCTGGAAGAGCCATAGATATCACTGTTTCATGGTTCATGCAAACATACAATATCCAGCAAAGGCTGGGGATGCAAGATGTGCGTCCTGGTCCTATACTGCCCCATCTCCTTATGTTTCCTATGTGTTCCAGCACTACTAGGCCTTTGATGCTTCACCAAATATACGAATGACTTTCAGAATGTTATCAACTCTATGCCTTTGCTTGCAGAAAATCCCCATTCTCTTGTTTCTACCTGGTAAAATTACACTCAGTGTCAATATTGCATTCTCCTTGGTGAAAGTTCCTCTGCTTCAACCCCTGGCAAAACAAACTTCCCTTTTCTCTGTGCCCCCTGTAGTACTTTTGCCAAAGGTTACTACACAAATGATCTTATGAGAACCCCTTCTTCACTGTCTGTAAAGTTTTGGTGGAGAACATTATGCATTGAATGCATTGAACCACGCCCTGCCTCCTAGGCAATGTGCAGGTAAAAAATTCCTTTCAGTTCAATAGAAAGATAAGCTTTATCTCTTATGAATAACTGGTATGCTTCCTCCTTCTAAGTATTTCCTCCTTTGCCTTTACTGCCAGGAAACTTAACGCTAGGTATGATATTCCTTCTCAGCGATGGTTAAGGGTTTTAATAATCTGCCAGGCTGCTCATAATCTATGGGTTCTCTATTTTCATTTCTATTTTGTTAATTTTTTGTATTTATCATGTTTTGTGAACAAACATTATTTTTAGAAATAGGTAGGGCATAAACAGAGACAAGATCAAAGTGTTATATTAGAATGATTCTTGGAGAAGGTATTTAGGTGAAAGAGTGTAGGAATTAGGTCCAAGTGGACAACCTCCCCAGGACTGAACTTAATCCACTGATAGAGCTTTGAGTGCCTAGGGAAGAGGGCGACGATCTCTCAAATTGTTTTCCTTACAAAACCATTCTCTTAATCAGTTTTTGGCTAAAAGCTAAATACCAGACCATTTAAACAAAGGTATTGGGAGTTAAGCAAGTTGAGTGGAAGAGAATGTGAATCTATGACTTTGGGCCAACATGGGGAAAAGAGACCTAATTAGGGAAACTGTGCTGGAGCCAGGTGGTTTGGGAGAGTGGTTCTACACTGAAGCATCCCTGGATGAACCGTTTTACCCCGTGGGGAGAGCGGCTTACACTGTGAACTTCTTCCTGCATTCAATTCAGCAGCAGGTGTCAAGCCCCAGATAAACTGGCCACAGCTCTCACATCACCCCATTCTGGCCACTACCACCTCATCCATTCCAGCCACCAACAAATCCTCTAACATGAGAACTTGGAGAAGGGAGAGTAGAGATGAAAATCTAGGGGACTCCTTTTCTCTTTCAGGGTTGCTGTGTCAAAGGGAAATGGAAAATAGGAGGCAGGAAAAGGAGAGGCAAGCCTCATTCTTAGGAATGCTTTACAATTAGGCATAAACGCTCCAAATTACAATAATCTTCTGAGAACGCCAAATACTTCTCAGAAAAGTGGGCAAAGCTATTTGATTTTTTTTCACAACTTTCCTGGCCAAGACAATGTCAAAAGAAGCAGCTTTAAACCAGGGGACTCCCCAACCAAGAATGTCAGTTTCTCTATGTGAAACTTTCATTCCCCTTTCGCCATCCATGACAGAACTTGCCAGCTTCCTTATCTCTCAATTTCTGTTTCAAGTTCTTGTCTCCAAAGGGGACCCCAACACTCCATCTGCTCATATCTAATTCTGGAGGGGAGATTCTGTCAGAGAACGTGGTTGTTTCAACCCCAGCCTCCAATGGAGACGGTGATGATGGTACCATGGAGGACTGCATTTCTGACTTGTCTACCTTTCTTCTGCCTGTCCATCAGTTTATCTCTACCACCAGCTGTATCCCCTGTCTCTGAAAGCAAGCCTTTCCCTGACAGCTGCTGAACTTCTCATCAAAGGAAAAGTGAGTCATCTTCGTTTGCCCCAGAGGGCACCTGGAAATCTCTTCTGTTCTTTTCCATCCTTTCCTGTCCTCAATATCCATTAATATTTAAGTGAGTTGTTTCCAAGATCAGCCCAGGTAGAAAATCCTATAAAGCATTTATTTTCCCAACAACGAGGTATATAGTTCAGGGTCAACTTTCATCATTCACCTCACCTTGACTTGCTTTTTAAAAAAGTTTCCTGAAATATTTAAATCAGAAATATTTCCTAATTAAAATTTACATAAGTGTTTATTTCCTTAAATTAGCTTTCATATTTACTTCAGATAAAAGAAAACAGTAGCATCTTGAAAACGTATCATAATTGGGTACCCAGAAGACAACGCTTTGTCCTCTTCCCTATGAAACTCAGCCAAAGCAAGAAACTTAAGATGAGAGGCTAGATAAGAGAAGAAATAAGTCCTAATTACATAAAAGGCAGATTGGAGGTCATCTTCAAATCAGATATTTATTGCCCACTCTTTGTTCTCTACTCTGTTTTTTAAATTTTTTTCCTGAATTATGTCTTGACATTTTGGCCCAATATGAACGCAAATAGTAGCAACGAGGCATCCACATAGTAATGCTCAAAAATGTCACCAAGTGGCTTGGTCTGAAAAGCAAAATACAGACACTGAAGGAAAAGAACCAAATTTGTATTTATTCTTTGAATCATTGTACATTTCAGTGGAGGCTTCGGGATGCCTTGGGTCTTCCTCTGTTAGTCTATTTGTTTTTCCCTGAGACTATCTAGGAAGTGTTATTGTAGATTTTAGTGCTGGGAAGCATATTGACGTCAGTGGAGTTCACTTTGGATATTAAATAAAACTGAAGTGTAAAAAGACCTGAGAGTAAGGAAAGAAACATCTAATCCTTAAGTATATATTTGCAATGTGTCTCTGACAATATGATGGGCAATTAGATAAGCTTCATTTCTTTTCTAATATTGAAAAACATTTCCTCCCCAACCACTAATATGATTTTGTTCTTTCTCATATAAAGTTTCCCACAGTTTTAGCATACAAAACTTTAATTAAATCACAGAAAGACATTTAGAGAGACTAAGACTCTGCTGTCCTCAAGTTGTTCCACTGAGCATGACAAGTCATTTTGTAAACACTCTGGTTTCATAAACATGAGATTATTTACTGCATATTCAGTTTGATTAAAGTCCTTCTAGTTATAAAGCAATACTATTAGCCCACACTTGGGTCACTGGCAGGATACATTAATGTCATATTATGGCAGAAAGAAGGATATCAGGAATTTGGGAAATATGGATTGTAGATTTGTTTTTGCTTATTATTTAGGGTAGGTTTGAAGTATTTTAATTTGTTAAAAAATAACTTCTCAGTTGCTCCTCTTTTTAAAAAATGTTTAATTACAAAATTTTTTTTAAATTGAAGGATAGTTAATTTACAATGTTGTGTTAGTGTCAAGTGTACAGCAAATTAATTTAGTTATACACCCTTTTTTATAATCATCTGGGGTTGGTAATTGGACTGGCAATCATCTGAGGTTGTTCAATCCCATGGGAAAATCAGGCATAGCCTGGTCATATACATATTTGACATTGGGTATGAAGTGAGAAGAGGGAGTTGGACATGAAGGAAGAAAGAAGAAAACTTGCCTACTATAGTGGGGATGGCCATATTCACTACTACTAGTTCTATGTATTATTCCTACTAATGTCTTGTTAGTGAACAACATGTGTATATCACTTACTTGATATAAGGATGGAGTTTACATATTCTGCAGAGAATACAGGAACCAGTAAGAAAAACACCATCTTTCTTTAAATCTAGGGTGTTCATCAATTACTTTGCTTAGAAAATATTAAGAATATTACATTAAATAAATGCATGGATTATAAGATATATCCTTGTTTCAGAAATGTTAAAAAGTAAAAAAAAATGTATTTCCGAGTTCAAAAAATATATTATAAATGATATGGGAATATAAGAAACAAAATCTATTTGAGTAGATAAGATATAAACAATGAATCAATTAGAAAAACAAAAACTCATCTGGCTATTATACCAAAGAATCAGTTATACAGGTTCTATGACTGAAACTCTGTGATTAGTGAATAAAATGAAAAGAATTTGAGGAGTATTTGGAAAAACAAGAGATAAGAGAAGATATTTACATTTGAAACGGTAAATCAAGAAAACCCAACCCACTGAAGTATCTTTAATTTATCTGCTTACATATTCCTTGACTTTGAAATTTAAGGCCCTTTTGACATAACTTTAGAGAAAACATTCCCCTTAATTTCCCACTTATATCAGGAGAAAGACTTAGTTCCTCAGTCACATGGTGAGTCTAATAAGACATTCTGTAAAATAATTTCAGTCTCCAAACAATCTTTAAGGCATTGAAAATAAGATTTAAAGGAATATATTGAATAATAAAAACTCATTACTCTGTCTCTCTTTCTCTCTCTCTCTTTATAAGAACTGATTAATTTTCAGGGCTTTCTGATGGTTCATAATAAGTATACATCTACATATGTTCCCTTGGGATTAAGCCATCTGGGAAACTCACATATGTTCTTGGGATACTGTATCTCAGCTATAGCATAAAGTATTTCTGTTTTTCTATAACCCACATTTTAAAGTTATAATTGTTAAACTATTCAGCATATTGCCTAATGGTTTTGAAAATTTTACACTTGGCAAGGCAGCCAGGTGGCTGGGTGAGATTGGGAACAATAAAGCTGCCAGATTAACTCCATTTAAACTTAAGAAAAGAAAAAAAAAAAATAACTGAAGGCACCAAAATTACAGTGTTTAGTATTAGAAGACAATTTGAATTCTTCTAGGTTAGTTCAATATCATCAGATGAGCTCTCCAAACTTCTGGAGGTAGGCTCTGGGCTTTGGTATTTTACTTTACAAATGCCTGGATGCCTAGGTGACTCTAAAATGCAGCCAGGATGGAGAATAACTGACCTAGCTCAATACTCTTCCCTGTGCATGAATTTTTTCTTTAACATCCATGATAAATGATCTTTCATTCTTTTGTTGTCATTGTAGTATTGATGTATAATTAACATATAATAAAAGTTACCAATTTTAAGTACACTATTTGATGAGTTTTGACAATTGAATGCAGATGTATCCATCACCAAAATCATGATACTGGACGTTTTTATAATCTCCAAATTTCCCTCATGCTCCTTTGCAGTATGTCCCTTACAATCTTCCCTGGATCTTAGAACCACTGGTCTACTTTTCACAGAATTGACAGTGAAACCACCTGAGCCAAAAGTTTTCTTTGTAGAAAGGTTTTTAATTATGAATTCAAATTATTTAATAGATATAGAGCTATTAAAGTTCTATATTTTTTTAAATGAACTTTGTATCTTTCCAGGAATTTGTCCATTTCATCAGAGATTTTGAATTTATGGACATAAGATTTTTTTATGTTTCCTTACTATTCTTTTAATGTCCGTATAATTTTTAGTGATGGTCCCTGTTTTATTCCTGGTGTAAGCAACTCATAGCTCTCTCTCTCTCTCTGCTAATAATTCTGACTAGAAAGTTAGCAATTTTATTTATCTCTTCAAAGATCCATTTTTGGTGTCACTGATTTTCTATATTACTTTTCAATTTCAAATAATTTTCTCTTATTTCATTATTTCCTTTATTCTGTTTTCTCTGGGTTTAATTTGCTCTTTTTATTCTAGTTTAGGTAAAATTTTGTTTCATTCATTTTGGTCTTTTTTCTTTTCCATGTAAGTGTTCAAAGTTATACATTTCTTTTTTTCTTTTTAAGAAATTTTGCACTTTTCTTTTTTTATTTTTAAGTTTATTTATTTATTTTTGGCTGCATTGGGTCTTCGTTGCTACACGCAGGCTTTCTCTAGTTGCGGCGAGCAGGAGTTACTCTTTGTTGCGGTGCACAGAATTCTCATTGCGGTGCCTTCTCTCATTGCAGAACATGGGCTCTAGGCATGCGGGCTTCAGTAGTTGTGGCATGTGGGCTCAGTAGTTGTGGCTCACGGGCGCTAGAGTGCAAGCTCAGTAGTTGCGGCACACGGGCTTAGCTGGTCCATGGCATGTGGGATCTTCCTGGACCAGGGCTCGAACATGTGTTCCCTGCATTGGCACGTGGATTCTCAACCACTGCACCACCAGGGAACTCCTAAAGTTATGGATTTCTTTCTAAGCACTGCTTTAGCTACATCCCATGCATTTTGATGTGGTTTTTTTTCATTTAGTTAAAAAGTATTTCTTAATTTCCCTTGTAATTTCTTCTTAAGGGTTATTTAGAAGTGTGTTACTCAATTTACAAATATTTGGAGGTGTTTTTAAGGTATTCTCTATTATTGATATCTAGTTTAATTCCTGTATGGTCAGAAAACACACCTACTGATCTACTATGATTTCAATTCTTTGAAGTTTATTGAGATTTGTTTTACCCCCCAAGAATATGTTCTATCATGGTGAATATTCCATATATACTTGAAAAGAATATGTATACTTCTGCTGTCAGGTAGAATAGAAATCCTTAAGAAACTATTAGCAAGTCAAATCCAGCAATGTATAATAAAGGACAAAATATCACGAGAAAGTGTGATTGATCCCAGGAATGCAAAGTTGGTTTAAGATTCCAAAAGGAAAATAAAATGATAAGGATGTTGGTTGAGAGTATTGGAGAAGTCTTCTATATCTTTAATAATTTTTTAAATCTATCTGTCCTATCATTTACTGAGAGAGGAGTGTTAAAATTTACAGTCTTTTAAAAAAATAATTAATTAATTAATTTTTGGCTGTGTTGGGTCTTTGTTGCTGCTTGTGGGCTTTCTCTAGTTGAGGCGAGTGGGGTCTACTCTTCGTTGCGGTCACAGGCTTCTCATTGCGGTGGATTCTCTTGTTGCAGAACACGGGCTCTAGGCATGCAGGCTTCAGTAGTTGTGGTATGTGGGCTCAGTAGTTGTGGCTTGCGGGCTTTAGAGTGCAGGATCAGTAGTTGTGGCACACAGGCTTAGTTGCTCCATGGCATGTGAGATCTTCCTGGACCAGGGCTCGAACCCATGTCCCCTGCACTGGCAGGTGGATTCTTAACCACTGTGCAACCAGGGAAGTCCCAAAATGTTCAATCTTATTTGTAGATTTAAAAAATTTTTCTTTTCTATTCTATTAGATTTGGGCTCATCTATTTTGAAACCCTGTTATTAGGTGCATACACAGTTAGAAATGTTATGTTCTCTGATGAATTGAAACCTTCACATTAGAAAGTATCTTTATCTCCGTTATATTCCTTTTTAAAAAATATAATTTGTATGATATCAATATAACCACTCCTACTTTCCTTTGATTGGTGTTTGCACCGTATGTCTTTTTCTATATTCTCACATTGATTCTAAGTCTTTATAGTTTGTTGACATTTTTTGTTGACAACCTGTAATTGGGTCTTACTTTCTATCTAATGTTACAATCTCTGCTATTTAATTGAAATATTTAGGCCATTTACATTTAATGTAATTCTTCCATGGTTCAGTTTAAATTTACCGTCTTGGTTTTTTAAAATTGTTTTATTGTGGTTAAAAAAACACATAACATTAAATTTACCATCTTAACCATTTTAAAGTGTACAGTTCTGTAGTCTTAAGTATATTCACATTGCTGTACAACTGGTCTCTGGAACTTTTTCATCTTACATCCCTGGAACTCTATACCTACTAAACTCTAATTCTCACTCCCCCCTCCTCTTCCTTCTAGCCCTTGGCAACCACCTTTCTACATTCTGTTTCTATGCTTTTGACTACTTTTAGATATTTCATATGAGAGGAATCATATAATATCTGTCCTATGCTATTTGTTTTTTATTTGTCTCTTATGGTTTTAATTTCTTGTCTTCTTTTAGATTAAGTGAACATTTTTTAATGATTTCATTTTATCTCCTTTATGCCTATTATCCATACCTCTTTGTTTTATTTAATTTTTTAGTCATTGCTTTATGGTTTATAGTATACAGTATACATCTTTAACTTATCATAATCTATATTCAAATGATATTATACCACATATAGTGTAAGAACCTTATAACAGTACACTTTTGCTTCCCCTCCCACCCTTTATGATTTTGTTGTCATATATTTTACTTGTATATATCTTATAAACTCTATCATACATTATTATTCTTTTTACTTTAAACAATCAATAATCTATTAAAAAGATGCATACATGAAAAAAATTCTCTTATATTTACCCATATATTTACCATTCCTCTGTGTAGGTCCATCTTGTATCATTTTCCCTCTGCCCAAAGAACATCCTTTGTCACCTTTTGTAATGCATATTTAGTTCCAATGAATTATCTCAGTTTTTTTCTGAAAAACTCTTTTATTTTTGCCTTCACTTTTGAAAGATATTTTCTGTGACATAAAATTCTCAGTTGACAGGTTTTTTTCTTCAACACATCAAAGATGTTGCTCCTTTATCTCCTAGTTTAATTAGCTTCTGACAAGAAGTCTGTTATCTTTCTCAACTTTGTTCCTCTGTACATAATGTGTCCTTTTTCTCTGTCTGAATTTAAGATGTTCCCTTTAGCACTGATGTTTAGCAATTTGATTATGTTGTGACTTAGTGTGGTTTTCTTTATATTTCTTCTACTTAAGATTTATTGGCTTTTTGATGTTTGCATTTATTGTTTTTGAGACATTTGGAAAATGTTTAGCCATTATTGTTTCAAATATTTTTTCTACCCCCATATTCTCCTCTCCCCCCTCCTTCTTGTGACACCAATTATGTGCATATTTGACTACTTGATAATGCCCTATAGGTCATGTTTTTTCTTTCATTTTTTTTTCTCCATGTGCTTTATGTTGTGTGCTTTTATAGTTATGTTTTTAGCTTCACCGATCTTGTCTTGGGCAGTGTCTAATCTACAGTTTTATGCTATCAAGTGTTTTTTTTTTTTTTTTAACTTCAGATACTTTGTTTTTCATCTCTACAATTTCCATTTTTTAAAAAAAAATTCTATTTCTCTCCTTATCAAATTCATTCTTTGGAGAAAAACCTACAGAACACTCAAAATCATGAGACTGAATAAAACCTATAAAATCTCTAAATAAATAAATACATTTGTTCACCCAATATGTCTAAATATTAGAAAGTTCCTCCTATTATGAGTCAGAGTCACATGAAAAGCCTTTAAAGATTTGTAGACAATTTATCAGGGCTATTAAAAGCTTTCTTGCCTCCAGGCTAAAAGATTATCCTTTCCTTCTGTGTCCCTTTCCCAAGACTATCCTCTTTTTCTAGGCATTCCTTTAGGTTTCCCTCCAGGCTATTAGCAATCAACTTAAGTAAAGCCTCAACATTGGACACAATGCTACATGTCTGTTCTTATCATATCTCAGCAGAGTAGGATTGTCTTTTTCCATATTCCAGACTCCAGTCACATGTAAATATAATTTAGGATTTCATTACTTTTTTTCCCCATCTTGTCCTACCATGAATCACATTGCACTCGAAATAAATCCCCAGTGCCTATGAATGTACAAGACACATAGCATATGCTCAATAAATGTTGATTGTTTACAAATCCTAAACGCTGAGTCATTCAAGGCAGGGGAAAATATTATTCAGAGCAGTTAAATTCTTCTTTTTGTGTCTGTTTGCTTATCTTGGACAGCAATTCCTTCTTATCAGTGTTAATTTTGCCCTTTCCCACTAGACTGGCATTTCTTCCTGACAGGGAGAACAGAAGCAAAATAGGAATTGAGACATTTTACTTTCCTTCTATCATTCATCCACTTATTTCATGCCATTCATCCAAATCAATGAAACAATGTGTTACTTTGTCTTCTTGCTCCAAGTACAACTTAAAAAAAAGTCTTTTTGGTTGTCATGAACAATATCTGCAAGACTCAACTTATTCCAGTATTTTGCCTTCTTTATATTTGTGGTAGTTTAAAGATGGCTGTAAATTCTTTGTCACCCCACCAAGATGTGGGTGGGAATTTCTTTCATAAGCACCTTGAAACTGGGCTAGACTTGTGATTGCTTAGATCATAGGGTCCCCATGGTGATGATGGACTTCAAAACTGGAGACAGCATGGGTTCCCAAAAATTTTATGGAGCAGACTCATATGCTCTCAAAACTTTTGAACTTCTATTAGAAGTTAAGAGTAAAAAGTTCTATTCTGTTAAAACTGAAACCAAGCAGGTCCCTGTGGGTCTCCTGGGCATGGAAGCCTTTCTTGTTTGTAGGGAATAGACTCCAGCATCCATGACCTTCCCTGAGTTCCAAAGGGCAGGTTCAAACAGTTGCTGATCAGGGAAGAGAGGGAATACAGGGTCCTGGTTCCATCTCAAGGGATACACATAAAAATATCTGTCAGCTCTTCTGCAGAACTAAAACCCACACCAAAAGGAAGATATTCCAAAGAGAAAGTCACAGTTTGATAACCTCAAGAAACTCATCAGGAGACCACCGGAGACCAGATTAAAGGCATGCAGGTCCTGCACACACCCAGATCCTTTTCAGCAATCCCAAGCTTGAACCATTGCTATAAAACTCCTCACCAAAACCCTCCGGGTTGGGACACACAGTTTTTGAGTCATGAGCCTGCCATAACCCCCTTTGCCTGGCAAAGCAATAAAGCTATTCTTTTCTACTTCACCCAAAACTCTGTCTCCATGATTCAATTCAGCACTGGGACACAGAGACCGAGTTTTTGGCATCAAAACCATTAATATTTTCAGTCTCTATTACATGGAGCTGAGCCTAACCTCATGGATAGAACCTCTCTGTTAATTGACATTAGCTCCATTAGCAATTTCCAAGTAAATTTAAAAATTTTAAATATTGTTGTTCTTTTATTTTAACTTGTCATTCAAACATTGATAAGGGGATGGAGGTGAGTTGTAGAATTGACTTAGACAACAGCCTGGCAGGTATGCCTCTGTAACACATGTCTTGAAGTTTACTCTAAGGGTTCTCAGGGTTTCCTAATTGTCTTATGAGAGAATTATAATTTTTATGTTTTATTTTCTTTTAACCTTTCTCTGAAAACCATTAAGTCTTACGTAAAGCACTAGACCAAACAGGACAAGAATTCATTGTTACATTTTCCTCTAATTATTTCTTATGTGTTAGCCTTGTTTCTCTAATATTGTAAGTACTATGAGGAAGGAGAACAAAACTTATACTTTTTGTCATATTCATAGTATTGAGCACCCTGCAAAGTACATGATAAAACTGAGTTATGTTCAAAGTTCTGATATAGAATCATTGGAAATATCATCATTAAGTTAGCTTGTGTTTTCCTTTATGTATCTCTTTATACTGCTCAATGATTTTTGTTTATGATCTATTCGTCATTTGTAGGAATCTTTTTCAAAGGGCATCGTACATTTATTAACCATTTGAATATTTTTCTGTGATAGTTATTATCATTTTTTCCCTCTAGAATTGTGAACATTGTAAATGGCTATATACAAGGAAGTCATCATACTATTTTGATTAAAAATTATATTTCCTTGAGAGAGGACTTACATTTATCCAAGAATATTTTTAATTTCATATAAAGTCATACACTTTTAAAACATTAAGCAACATTAGTAATAATTAAGTCTAACCTCTGTATAATAAAGACAGGTAAATGCAAACTCAGTGTATTTTCCTCCAGCAAAATAAAATATATAGTTAAGAATATGTGCAAATCATGTCCTAACCAAAATTATGAATCATTTAAAAAATTTTATGTATTTTTGTATGTATTTTATGTATGTATTTCTGAATTCATTCAAAATCTTAAAGGAAACCTCAGTAGAATGAAAAAAAGAGAGATCTGAAAAATAAGACCATAAATGCTTTGTGGTGCTTCTGGCAAATACTAAATAATCAGGTTGTGCCTCATGTTTAATATGTTAAAATGTACTGCAGTAATGTTATGGCAAAAACAAGCTTAGCTCATTTTCCTGGTTATTATTCATTATTTTTTAAAAATCAGCCTCACATCAATAATTGGTGATGTAGAAGTATTGTGGAAGGATATATAGTCACTGTGTTTGAAGTCAGAAAAAACAAAAGTTGTCTACAGATTTAAGCCTATTAGATCTAAATGATAAAAGTCAAGTTCATAGAGATAAAAGTAAAAATGTTTAAGCTCTAACCACCTTTTCCCTTTTACATAAAACATTTCCCTTTATGATCACAATCTTAGGAATTATTGGATCATAGTTTGGGAGCCCATTCAAGCAACAAACTGCACCTGAGGGCTGGAAGGTAAAAAAAAATTAGGTTACTCTTTTCCCTTCACTTCTTTTGAGGCCACAGGGATTCTGGACTTAACTTCTCTCTGTGCCTCTACTTAATTTCCACTGAGCTTCACCTCCTGCCTCCCCATCACCACCTTCTGGCGCTTCCCCATTCCAATTGCATAAACCCCGTCCTGGCTGCTCTAAGACGTGTTATCCTGACCCTTGAGTTTTTGTGATCTGTTAGGGACAGTGCTTGTAGCTAACTTAAGAATCTATGTTGTGACTGCTGACAAATTCTGTTCATTAAATAAATAAAAGTTTAACATTCAGTTTCTGCCTCTTTTATTCCCTTTTCTTCCTCACTGATATTTCGTCTAAGCATATTACCTCCTCCAAGAATTGGGGTCTTCAATCTTCCTACTGTAGAGACCCTCCTTCTATCCAAACAGGGACAGATATCAAATTATTTACATCTTGACCATCTCATTCACACCAGTGGTCACATAGTTCTGCATACTAAATCCTTTATCTGTGGAATAAAAAATTTTGGCCTTGGTTAAAGTAATTGCTGAAGTGTCTTTTCAAGCCAATAAGTCTGTCAATTGGCTTTGAAAGTTGAAGCATTTTACAGGGACCAAGGAAACCAGGTAGAGTGGACCAATCGGCTTCCAGTCTCTCTCTTTCCTTGAGTCATTCTGCTTATTGCTTTTAGCCTATGTTCAGTTTCAACTTCCAGGTACCCATACTCCCAAGCCCAGGCTCACTGACACTCCTGGCCTTACTTGTGCCACTTCTGGTCAGCTTCTCTCCATGATCTTCCCTTCTCCCATTTGAGATCACGTTTCATTTTTTGCACTGTTCTGGCTGGAACACTAGGTTTATACCCTCTAACCCCCAAGCCTCCCTGTAAGGCTTAAGCCAAGAAGGTGGCAGAGTCTGTTAGGTTGGGAATAAGAAAAAGAAGAGTCCTGGAGAAAGGGAAGCACAGGGCCCTGTATATGCCCATATGCCAATGGTGGTGATGGTGATAGGATGATAATGATGACCATGATCGTGTATAATGATGATCGTGATACTGGAAAACCAGCACATGTAAACACTGGGAAGCTTGTAATAATAAGGCAAGATAACCGACAACATGAGACAAGAAAAAAAAAAACCTAAAAAACACTATGGTGTTATAAGAATACAACAAAAACTCAACTATCTAGAGCCCTTAAGAATTAACAATAATAACTACTTAGTGAGCACTTGCCAATGGGCCAGGCATTTTGCTATCTTCAGGATCAAACAGTAAAGATTAACTTGTCTCCCTATAGTAGCTTCTCTCCTGTTAATAGTGCTAGTAGTGTTAATAACAATAATAATTATTGATGTTTACTGAACTTTTATTATGAGATTAAGTACTGTGCATTGTCTTATTTAATCATAGCATCATCATCCCTATCCACCAGTAAAGCAGGTACTATTGTTATCCCCACTTTGCAAATAAGGAAACTGAGGCTTAGAGATGTTTAATAAATTATCTAATGTTGCACAGCTAGTAAATAGTCGTCCAGAAATTGAACCCAAGGTCTATTTGATTGCAAAGCACATTCTGTGCTACTTCCAATGGCCACAAGGTAATATATAAACCAGCAGGCTCCAGGTGAGTTACACTGGGGTTCAAGAACAGGGGTAAGGGGATAGAAATGGTGGAGGGTAGGAATGGGATGTGTGGTAGAAACCTTGGTCCAAGGCTAGGTTCTCCAATTAAGAAAAACCTTAACTCTAACCTTTCTGGCAGTGAAGTAAAAAAGAAGTCATGATTTTTCATGCCCTCTTTATTTAACTGACAAAAGTCCAAAAAGCACATTAAAATTTTCATTCATCCAAACACGTTATCTGTGAGGCTGCACCAGACCTATTACGTTGTGAGGCTGTGGGATTATAAAAAATAGGACCAACTTTCTTGCTTTTAAGGAATTTATAGATTAAGGAAAAGATAGCTATGTAAACAGACAATATTAATATAGCGTGATAAGGCAAGCGCTGGTGTTTAGGGTACATGGAACAGGAGGTCATAGGCCATCCTGGAGGACTCAGGAAAGTTTTCAGGAAGAAGTTATTCCTAAGTTGAATTACGATGACCAGTTGGATTTTCTAGGCAAAAAAAGAAGGAAGGACATTTCAAGCAGAAAGGCCCAGGTGAGAAGGCTTGCATATGAGACTGTAATTTATTCTAGAATATGGCAGAACCAAAGTGTGAGATGAAGAGGTAGGTAGATAGCAAAGAGCTTTTAATGTAATCCAAAATGTTTAGATCTTACCCTAATGGCACTGAAAGAGCCATTGAAAGGTCACAAGGGAGGGAATAATCAGGCTTTTGCTTTAGAAAGTTGATTTTGTAAATAGTGTGAAAATGGATTAGAGAGTGAAGCCACTAAAATCCAGTTATAGGTTTTTTCCAAAAACGCAGATGAGAAATGATGAGCCTGAACTCAAGAGATAGAAGCTGGTAGAGAAAATGGTGGATGTGAGAGATAGCAAAGAAGCAAAACTTAGAGACCCAATTGGTGGGGGGTGAGAATGTGGAAGGTGTGGAGGTCGAGTCCCAGGTTTCCGTCTTGGGTAATTGGAGATTCCATTCACTGAATCAGAAGGAGCATCAGATCCAGGAGAGGAGGAGTATTAACAATGGGTTCAGTTTGCACTGTTGTACTCGAGATGACAGAGACGCAACCAGGTAAAGCTGTACCATAGGCTCAGGAGAGAAATCTGGGCCCAGGATATGCATTTGAAAGTCATCAATATGCAGGTGTAGTTGAAGCCCTGTGAGTGACTCCTGGTGAATTCAAACTGTCCTTTGGATAACTAATATTGAACCACATGATGGACAATATTGTCAAAAATGGTTTCACAGATGATATAAAACTGTTGGTCACACTTGTAGTCCTACTTTTCCCTTCAAGAAAAGGTGGCAGCCGAACATTTAAATCATAGTTGTGTTAATATATTTCTCCTAGGAGCTAAAATAATAGAATTTAGATATATAGTTTTCTAGTCATTTAGAAGTATTTTGAAATAGCTGGCTGCCCATTAGAATCACCACAAGTACTTCTGAAAAATTCCCAGATGTTCAAATTTAGTTTGGAGTAGAGACCCAGTTAATTTTATACACACACATACATATATGATGTAACTCTACCATGCAGCTAGAAATAAATGATTGGCATGGTGTCCTTAGATAATTCTTCCTGAATATCAGCTGTCTCAGCTGGGTTGTAGACAGGAGCTCTAAAGCAAACAATTCAAGACTAGGTGAGTCATACACTTTAGATTCCAAGAATCTTGTTAGCAAAGATGATATTTTTGCATAAAAATTAAATTTCTGCCATCAGTTCTTGTTTAGCCAGATGGAAGGTGTCCCTCTTCTGCATAAAAGTTCTGGAGTGCAGAGAGAAAGACCAAGACATTTAAGAAGCAGCTTTAGACTTACTCAAATTGACAGGAATATTTTGAAGGAAATTCTCATATACAGTGTTCACAGATTACCTGTTGAATGAATTGAAGGTCATTAAATATCTTAAACACTAAAGTTATTCTAATTTTAATTTAATTTTTGATGATTCAGAAGACATATTAGCATCAGAATGGCACAAGGTTGGTGTTATGATCATCAGCTATTATATTGAAACTGCATGACAATGCTGGTTTTAAATGTCTGTTAACAAAGTTTGCTGTATAAATACGACTAATATTTTTCTTCTGGCCACGAGGAACTAGCTTGCAGTAGATCAATTCTTCCACCAAAAACAAGTAGAAAAGTTGAATAAAATAAAAAATATCTATTTGAAAGTCACCAGAAATTTACCAAGTCAACCAGGGTTTAGGGTTCAAGATCATGGAGACAAGAAAAACTCAAGGTGAAATCAACATTCTGCATTGTTTTCCCCTTCAGGAATTTGCTGATTCATAGGTGGCATTGGTGGAGAGAATGAAAAGATAAATAGAAAGTAGCTGCTGAGGGTCAGAGAATATGAGTAGAGTTTTCAGCAGTTTTACAAGTCTAAGAAGATTAAAATTGGTGTTCAAGGCTAGCTAGGAGAGAGAAGCCCTGGAAAACACCCATCAACTGACCCTGAAGGAGTATGACCCATGAGTACAGCCAAACTGGAAATAGACCAGGCCTTATAAAGGGTAAAACAAAGCCTCAATTAACTCTGCCTTTGATTGGATTAAGGTGATTGTCTCCCACCCAGTTTACCACAAACTAAAAACAAACAAACAAACAAAAATCCTCCCCAGATGTATATAACATCATCTAAGTTTGCAGTGTCATAAAATAAATATAAGGGAAACTGCACTTAAGCACATCACAATAAGACTGCTGAAAACCAAAGACAGAGATAACGTTCAAAACAGGTAGTACAGGCCAATATCCCTGATGAATATAAATGTAAAAATTCTCAATAAAATACTAGCAAACCAAATTCAGAAACACATTAAAAGGATCGTTCACTACAGTTAAGTGGTATTTAGCCCTGGGATGCAAGGATGGTTCAACACATGCAAATCAATGTGATACATCATTTTTCTGACACAGAAAAAGCATTTGACAAAATTCAACATCAATTCATGATAAAACCTCTTAACAAATTAGGCATAGCAAGAATATATCTCAACATAATAAAGGCCATGTATGACAAGCCCACAGCTAACATACTCAATGGTGAAAGGTTGAGAGCATTTCCTCTAAGGTCAAAAACAAGACAAGGGGGCTCACTCTCACCACTTTTGTTCAATATTTTACTAGAAGTCCTAGTCAGAGCAATTGGGCAAGAAAAAGGTATAAACAGTATCAGAATAGGAAGGAATGAGGTAAAATTGTCCCTCCTTGCAGACGACATGATTTTATATATAGAAAATCCTCAAGATTCAACCAAAAAAGCTGTTAGATCTAATCCATGAATTTAGTAAAGTTGCAGGATATAAAATTAACACATAAAAATCAGTAGCATTTTTATACACTAATAATAAATTTTCTGAAAAATAAATAAATCAATCAATTTCACTTACAATAGTATCAAAAAAATAAAATACATTGGAATAAATTTAACCAAGGAGGTGAAAGAGCTCTACTCTGGAAACTGTAAGACACTGATGAAAGAAATCAAAGAAGACACAAATAAATGGAAAGGTATCCCGTGTTCATGGATTGGAAGAATTACTACTGTTAAAATATCAATACCACCAAAACCCAGCTATATATTTCATACAATCCCTATCAAGATTCCAATGGCATTTTTTTTTTACAGAAGTAGAAATCACACTCCCAAAATTTATATGGAATCACAAAAGTCCTGGAATAGCCAGAGAAATCCTGAGAAAGAAGAGCAAAGCAGGAGGCATCACACTCCTTGGTCTCAAGCTATATTATAAAGCTGAAGTCATCAAAACAGTATGGTACTAGCATAAAAACAGACATGTAGACCAATGAAACAGAATTAAGAGCCCAGAAACAAACCCAAGCATCTATGGTCAATTAAAAATAAACAAGTGGGACAGCATCAAACTAAAAATTAAAGCTTTGACTTTAATTTCTCTCTCCATTTTGCCACATAGAGATTTTACTTTCTTTTTTGAGCTCAGCTCTTATAGTAAATGTTGTTGGCCCACATCTTTTCAGCATGGGTTCCATATGCAAAAGGCCACATAATACCCTCACCTCTGACTTTCCACCCGGGAGCTTTATATAGGTTGTGAGCACACTCACCTTGCAGGCAGGGCAAGCTAGAAATGCCAGGAAATTGATGCCACGAACACATCTCTCAACCAATGATAGAGATTTAGTAGATAAATATCCTAGATTCCTCACCCCTCAGTTGGGATAACTCAGATATTTTTTATTAAGCTCTAGTTGCTCCCAGGGGTAACTTGTTTGATACCCACCCTTTAAGGCTTTCTTTCATTTCCTGTGTCTCCACTTCCACTATGAGTGCTTCCTGGGATTACTGCCTAGACTAATGGCACTCAAATCTTGTCTCTGGGACTGCTTCTGGGGACAGCTCATATGTAAAGCTGTGACCTAGCAATTCCTATCCTGAGTATATATACAGTGGAAATGCATATAAATATATGCCAAATAACATGTACAAAAACATCTATAGATGTATATTCATTATGCTCCAAGTTGGAAACAACTGTTCACCAACCATAAGATGGATAAATAGATGGTGGTATAGTAAAAAAAATGGAATACTACACAACCAAGTGAATGGATACATTGTCACTAACTATAGCATAGATGAATCTTGCAGATATAATGTTGAGTTTAAGAAGCCAGACGCAAAAATGTACACCCTGTTTAATTCATTGGATTCCTACATCATAGTATTGGTATTGTATTGGTATAGGGGGCAGTAAAGTAACATGCAGCTCAGAGTATCAACTATATAAAGAAATGGAAAATGAAATATTTTGTAGTATCATTTGAAAAAATAAGCAACAGTTAATTTGAGTTTTCATCTCCTTAAACATGATATAAATTGTTAGGTGATCACTTCCATGAGGATATTTATTATTTTACAGTATGAGGCTTAAAAATCCAGAATATTCCCTTATTCGCGGATGCGCTTTATAATGTTAATATCTTAGTGGCCTTTGTTTCATAGCTTCTGATTAATTACAGGCACACAATGACATTCATGCTATGTATGTGACTCTTATTTTAATTGATGCAATTAAAAATAATATGGCACAGATTTTTCAAGTTTAACAAGCTGAGATTAATAAATGGATGGTTCGCATTTTAAGTCATCAGCATGTTAAAAAGCAACCAGGGCAACTGCAGGTAACTTTTGGTTGAGATAATTGGTTTGCTGCTTCAAATGAACGCTTTGAGGTCAACAATTTCTTCAGTAACCATATTAGCTATGTTAATACCTGTTGAATCTAGAGACACACTGATATGCTTAGTAAATGGAACTGCTATTTACAGTTATTACCATATTCAATCTTCATCCTAGCTACAAGGCTCTGAAAGCATCATTAAAATCCCATTGCAGTAACAGAATCTCTGTGAGTGTTTAAGATCATTCTGTTATAGAGCAAACAGGAAAATATAATTTCTCCTTCTGGACAGAACTTTTCCTTTTAGGCATTGTCTCCTGTGTGGGCTTCCTAACAGACAATTCAGCGTGGGCTCTGGGTCACACTGAATGGCTTTGAATTCTGGTTCCATTACTTAGTCATAGGGTAGCCTTTGGCCAGTTATTAACCTCTCTGTGCCTCAGCCCCCTCATCTGTAAACTCAGAATAATAACAGTACAAGTTTTGGTGAGATTTAAATAAATGCCATGCTCTTTGAACTACACCTGGCATAAAGTTAGGTACTTTCATTTATTCAACTAATATTTTTTGAGCACCTACTATGTGCCAGGGGATATCTAGGCACTTGGGTACATCAGTAAATAAAACAAAGATTCCCGGGAATTCCCTGGAGATCCAGTGGTTAGGACTCAGCACTTTCACTGCCAGGGCCCTGGTTCAATTCCTGGTCAGGGAAGTAAGATCCCGTAAGCTGTCCAGCATGGCCAAAACAAAAAAAAACCCCAAAACCAAAAAGATTTCTGCCCCAGTAAAGTTTACTTGTATTCTAGCCAAAGAGACAAGCAATAAACATAATAAATGAGGCCAAGTATAGTAGTATGTTAGAAGGTGATGGGAACTATAGGAAAGGGCACATGCAGAGTAGGATAAGGGAGGTCTGAGTGCCAGCAGGTCCCAGGCAGTTTGCAGCAAATAAAGCAGTCGGAGTGGGTCTCACTGAGAAGGTGAAATTTGAGCAAAGGTTTCAGGTAAATTTGAGCGGAGGCAAAGGGGTTTAGCTATTGGATATCTGGGGGAAGAGAGCTTCAGGAAGAGGAAAGAGCTGGGCCAAATGCACTGGGTGTATTCAAAGTACAGCAGGAGGACTGTGTACAGGGCAGATTCTGTGAGGTGTTGTATTCGCATGGGTGAAGGGGCCAGGTCTTGTAGGGCATCATAGGCCATTATAAATGTTTTGCCTTTAAATCATTGTTTCTGTTAAATATCATTACTCTTTCCAAGACGAGACATCTTTGCTATTGATGTTGTTCGAAGTATTTCTGTCCCAGGCCCTTGGTACCCAAGTGACAGTCAGTGAATGATGTTCTGAGATTGGCCATGGCTCCTTTCAAGGTGCCAGGACTTGCCAAGATTGCCAAGGATAAAAGTCATGAGTTGTTTGCGTAATCAAGGTAGTGTTAGATCCAGTCTATGTGAACTTGTGTCCCAGGACATGATCAGTACTAATGCTTAGGAGCAGAGGCAGTGGTGGTGGATGCTGCGTGAATTTATCACTCTTCAGAAGTACTTCTTTACTGGTGGGAGTAGGGCAGTCACCAGCCCCGTGGTTAGAAGTAATTCAAGGAAGAAGATCCTCTAGACACTTCTACGCCTCCCTAAGCCACTTCCTTAAGCCACATTAGGGTAGAGATAGGACATTCACTTAAATGGGGAAAAAGGGATATGGTGTAAGAAATTGGAAGAGAGCCCTTTGTTCTGTCTCCTTTCTGTATGTTCCGAATCCCTGCCCCATCTTTCCAAAGCATATTTCTAGCAAACCTACAGTGTGTGTAGGTTGCACGCGTGTGTGTAAACTGGTGTGTGTTTGTATTCCTGTGTGTCTGAGTATTAAGCCATGCCCACTGTTGGAACTGTCCATGGTCAGTTATAAATGAAATATGTTAGCAGTGGTTTCAGCAAATTACAGGAATAAGTTAGCCAAAGAGTTCACAGGAGCCTCCAGAGGGCAGAGAAGAATTTAATTGCCTCTTTTTGCCTGTACCTGGCTTTTGGAGGATAACATCAGCTGCTTTTTGAATAAGAAGCATTTCTTGCTTCATGATTCTCCAGGTAACCGGCCAGTTTTCACTGCTGGATTGATTTTGTTCCAAGTTTCCCGTGCATATTAAATAGGATGTGGTGACTCATTGTCTCCCAAGTTCTCTGAGGTTCCTAACCAAGATAGATTCCTCAGCTTGAATAGATGTGTCTCTATTCCCTGTTTCTCCTTCCTCCTCATGGTTACATTGTCTTGTGTTGCCTGGGGGGCCACACGGCTGGAGGACTGTACTCTTCTTCTTAGCCCTCCCTGCGTGCATCCTTCCCTCCTTCAGAAAGCTGGGCAGCGTTTGCCAAATGTGCATGAACTCAGGCACCAGAACACTTTTGTTTTCTCAGGCATTTACAAATAATTTAACAGCCTGCAAATTATTTAAAAGCGATCTAGCCAGAGTTCTCAGAACCTCCGATCATATTTTAGTATCTGCTGCTCTGACAATCTTTGGGCATATTTTTCCACTCTCTGGGCACTTCATTGGAGTTTCCTACACACCAAATGTAAGTTTGCCCACCCTAAATTTTGGGAAAAACATGGCCTTTCTTTTCTTTTTTTCCTCTGGCTTTCCTGTCCCACCCAGCAGAATTCCACTGAAGAAAGCTTTCCTATGGTAGTTCCTTCACCTGGCTGTCCCCCTCAACCCACCCCAAACCATAATGACTGTGTACTAGGTGATCTCCCTTCCAATCCTCAGAACAAGACTTCAGGGTAAGCATTATTAACCTTTCACTGACAATGAGGAAACGGAAACACAAAGCAGGCAACTTACTGGCTCAAGTTTCCACAACTACCAAGGCAAAAGGCCAGGATTTGAATCTAGATCTTCTGCTCCATAGCCACACTCCATTTCTTGCCTTGTCTTTTCTGCAAGATGGCACCTTGGTCTCAGAACATCCTCTATTCTATATCCATAGGCTGTCTCCATTTGCTTTACCTAGATCTCTAGACTTGATTCTGCCAGAGTCTACTTTAGCCCATCCCAACATCCCAACATATCTGTGAATGTAATAAAGGAGAAGCATGACAGATGCAGCTCCAATCAACCTCTCTCTGGTGACTATTCCGATCCCTCTTGATGTGGGATCAGGACAGGATTCCTTTACTTCCTAAGCCAAGGTCGTAGGACTTCAGTCGTGCTAAAGAACAAGAGAGAGGGAGGGTGGCATTTATACCTGTGGAAGGTTGACAGCAATGTCTTTAAATGAAGGGAACTCAGGGAGCCAGAAATCGAATTTCTCATCTTGTACAACCAGCTGCCAAAGCGCTCCCCATTTGAAAATGACTTACTTCAGTTTCAGTGGGAGCTGATCTCTGTGGCATGTGTGTATGTCTATAGCAGAAGCTCTCTTCCCCAGAGAGTGGAATTTGTGCAAGTCTAACAAAAATTGGGAAAACTCAGAGCAGGTCTGCAGTGCCCACCCCTCTACCCATGTTCATTTTCTGTTGACTCAGATGATGGAGACCCTCATCTTCAAGGCACCCTTCCTTCCTCCATGCTCTGGCTAACCTTGCCTCCTACTTGAATTACCCACCACTTTTTCTCTCTCTAGGACTTTCATTTCCTCTGTCTTCCTTGTACATGTCCTTCCTATCTTGAAAATGCCTTTATCTGTGTCTCTGTCCCTCCCTCTTACCACATTCTCTCTCGCTCTCTTCATAGCTAAACTTAAAAAGAAAGCTGTTTACACCTCATCACACCTCTCAGCTTCCTCCTCCCAAATCATCTGAAACTGTTCTCTTAAAGATTATTGTAAGTTCCTAGTCACCCACCTGATGGTTTCTGCTCATTCTTCCTGGGCTTTCTGCAGCTTTCCGCACCTTAGCAGTGTTCTTGCACTTGTTTTCAGTCTCTTCCTCCTGAACTTCTAAGCGTCTCTTCCTCCTCAACTTCTAACACTCCCTTCCCCACCTCAGATCCTTCTGTCTCCCTCTTACATTCTCTGAGACTCTGGCTCTATGTGAATCTCGCTCCAAGAGACTCATCCCTTCTCAAGAATTCAAATAGGATGGGCTATTCAGATGGCTTTGAAATGTCTATGTCTAGTTCTATCCTATCCTTCCTCTAGACCCCAGCCCTATGTGTATACCTATTAAATATTCCCACCTAGAAGTCGCATGATCTCCCTGAAGTCAAAATGTCAGAACAAAAACATCATCTTTTTATCCAGCATTATTCCTTCCTGATATCTTCATATTGGGTGATAGCATCATACTCCTATAAATTACTACAACATAGAACCTAGGGTACGTGGTGTCTCTATCTCTTATATGTTATTACATGTGTTCCTAGATTCCTCCCTCCATGGTCCCCTACATTGGTTATTTGTACATTGTTTTTCTTCCCAACTACACTGTAAGATCATATTTACATTCTCCATGACACTTAAGATAAAACTTATTTATTGAATAAGAATAGTCTCTTCTGTGTGTGTGTGTGTGTGTGTGTGTGTGTGTGTGTGTGTACAAAACCAAGCACGTCCATGTTGGGGTCTTCCCGTTGACAGACCCCTCTGTGTTCCTGCTTATTGTTGACTGGAAAAAAAGGCTATGGAAATACACTGTGACCTCCTGGGCCTTCCATGTAGATCAAAGAACAGGCCCTAGTAGTCAATGTTTGGGGAAGTAAAGAATGCAGAAACAAAGATAGGACAGTCAAGCAGGAGAGAGTAGCCATAACTTAAACAATAAATCAGTCACAAGGACCCCCGGTTCTGTTTCAAAGGTAAAGGTAAGTGAAATGCACATTCCTAAGTTGTTTTGCAGGTACTACAACCCCCACCGTGTGGAAGAAGCTAACTCTATGATGACCAGGAACACATAACCCCCAGACTGGCTGGAGCCTGAGGATTGATAATGTTGATCTCTGTGATATCACCCTGTTACATCACCATCAGCCAATCAGGGAATTGAGCATGAGCTGATCACACACCTCACAACCCTCTCCCTCACACTGTCTTTAAAAACCTTTCCCTGAAAGCCATTGAGGAGTTCAGGTCTTTTGAGCCTGCCTGTGTTCCTTACTTGATGCCTGCAATAAATGCCATACTTTTCTTCACAACCTGGTGTCAGTAGATTGGCTTTGCTGCACATTGGGGCTGGGGGGGGGGGGCGGGGGTAAACCCAAGCTTGGTTCAGTAACATGTGTAAGGGTAGGGGGAGAGGTTGCACAAGACAGTTCATTGAGGTTTGGAAAGAAAATATTAGAACTTCAACTTACATTTATTTTACATTTCTATTTTGTGAATGTTTTGCAGTGAAATAATATTTAACAGTATCCATATAGTCAACATTTGAATACAGTATTCATTATTAAATACACCTGAGGGTTGTCCTTGACTGGATTCACTCGAAACAGACTTGGAGGTAGAAAGTTGCCTTCAGAGGTTAATTGGGAGTGGTCACGGGTGATATACCTGCTAGAAAGAGGAGGCAGGATCTGTCACCGAACTGAACTGGGGTCCTGTCGCCCGCTGCACAGCAAAGCCAAATTACTAAAATCAGGTTGTGGTGAAGGAAAGTCAGTGTTATTGTGGGGGACCCAGCAAGGAGTGTGGGCAGCTCAAACTCAAAAGACCTGAACTCTCCAATGGTTGTCAGAGAAGTGTTTTCAGGGTGATCTAGGGGAGCTTCAGCCTGCAGTGGCTTGAAGTAGGATTTTGGTTCCTGGCCAGAGATCGAAGTCAGGCTGCATCAGTGAGAATGCTGAATCCTAGCCACTAGGCCACCATGGACCAGTGGCCAGTGACAAGATCCTGGCCTGTCAGCTGTGTAGAAATGAATTTCCACATAGAGATGGAAAGTAGTGAAGCAAATAAAGTGTTTATTAGGAGACAAATAGTACATGTGGATAGACACACGGGTGGACTCAGAGAGAGAGTCGCACCCTCGTGGTACTTTGAATCACTTTTATGGGACATTTTTTCCAGGTTTCCTTTGGTCAATCATTTGCTTTGCCTGGTTCTGAGTCTGTATTTGGTATATCTTAGGGTCCTCCTATATGTGCACACGCATCTCTTAGCCAAGATGGATTCTAGTGATGGATTCACTTACTATGAGGTGAGGCCCCCTCCCTTTTTGACCTTCAAGGAGCCTTTCTGTGCATGTCTATTGGGAAGGTCACCTTGACTTCAAGAATGAGGAATATGTGGTCTTTTATCTCTTATCTGGGCAGGGCTTAGCTTCTCATCTCTCCTGCTATTTTGGAGTATCTGTCCCTAGGGGATGAACTCCAGCTGCGCAGCCTGGGGCCCATCTATCTCCCACCTCAAGGAGAGCATTTTTAAAGGGAATATTTGGGGGTGAGGGCTGCAGAGAGCATGACTTTCTTCTGATTGACTGGTGGTGAGGTAACAGGGTACTGTTTGGGGAATCTCAATCCTCAACCTTCTGGTTCCAAGCAGCCTGAGGTCTACTGCTTGTGCTCAGCATGTAGTCACCATTCTCCACCTGGGTGGGTAGATGGGTTGGTGGGGTCTTAGTTCCTAAAGAACAACTCAAATATATCCCTTGAGGAGGAACTAGGACTCTGTTTTTTATTTTTTTTAACATCTTTATTGGGATATAATTGCTTTACAATGGTGTGTTAGTTTCTACTTAATAACAAAGTGAATCAGCTATACATATACATATATCGCCATATCTCCTCCCTCTTGCATCTCCCTCCCCCCCACCCTCCCTATCCCACCCCTCTAGGTGGTCACAAAGCACTGAGCTGATCTCCCTGTGCTATGCAGCTGCTTCCCACTAGCTAGCTGTTTTACACTTGGTAGTATATATAAGTCCATGCCACTCTCTCACTTCGTCCCAGCTTACCCTTCCCCCTCCCTGTGTCCTCAAGTCCATTCTCCACATCTGCGTCTTTATTCCTGTCCTGCCCCTAGGTTCTTCAGAAACATTTTTTTTTTTTTTTTAGATTCCATATGTTAGCATATGGTATTTGTCTTTCTCTTTCTCACTTACTTCACTCTGTATGACAGACTCTAGGTCCATACACCTCACTACAAATAACTCAATTTCATTTCTTTTTATGGCCGAGTAATATTCCATTGTATATATGTGCCACATCTTCTTTATCCATTCATCTGTCAATGGACACTTAGGTTGCTTCCATGTAGGACTCTGTTTTATGGCTGCACTATTGTCTTACTTTTTTTGTTTAACTGCTTTTTCTGTTTTTGCAGTCCCACACTTCCCTAATTAGTAACTGCCTGCACATGCTCTTTGGAACTCGGGGAAGGCCCAGGAGACTAAAGTTTTTTTCTATAAACAAGAAACGAGGGGCATGGAAGGGCTTTTGTATACAGAAAGGCTGCACAGGGTTCTGCTTAGTTTCAGATCCAGTAGAGGGAAAAGGTAACCTGCAATGTATTTGCACCTGAGGTCTCAGCAGATACTACTGTGAGCTCTGGAGCTGGGAAGGTCCTTCAGAGTTTTCCTGAATTCAGGTAAGGGGGCTGGGCCTTCCCACTTCCACATTGGCCAGTCATTAGCCATGGGCCACCCTCCTGGGAGGAGGGAATACCTCAAAGGAGGCAGTTCCCTTCAGTTGAGGGCAATTCAGGGAAGGATGCAGCTGTGAAAACCAGCAGTGGGGAGTTTGTGCATCAGCCCTGGGGAGGAGAGCTAAGGGGTGCACCACAGTATCCACTGTAGTGGCATGTCCTCGTAGTTTTCATTCTCTCTCTCTTTTTTAACTGATGGGAGTGCTATAAAAAATATTGGACACTCCTTGATGACTGAGGGAAGGCAGAGTAGGGAAACTAACACTGCTTAAGGCCTCTCTGCTTTAGGCAGTTTGTCAAGTTTTTAGCATACTCTTCTGCTCCATTTCAAAGCATCAAAGGACAAAGAATAAAAAGTGATGAACATCCTTCATGCATGTTTCATGCTGCCAGGAAAGCAGACTCTGAGTTGCATTTGGTTTTCTAAAGATGGCGCTCTATGATCTCATGGGGAGGACTGTATCCATTTCCATCAATGGCCACCCACGCAAGATGTGAGGCAACAACTCTACTCAGTTATACTCTTTAACATTCAGTAATGGTGTAATCAACAAAGCTGGTTATTGCCACTAAGTGGGGGAACAGAAATTGAGTTGGAAAAGGTTTTCCCTTGAGTTTGTTTTGAACAATTATGGGATCCTTTCTTACTAATGAATAACATCTTACTCTATCTCCTATCTGCAATCTTTTCTGAAACTCTCAGGGACTGAGAACATTCATTTCCAAATCCTTTTCACCCTGGACCTTTTAACTTACATGACTCTTCAATTCCTTTTCCAGTCCTACTTGGAGGAGACAGTGCAACATTGTGGTGGGAGTGAAGACCACAGAGTTGGACAGATTCAGGTTTTTTTGGTCCAGCTTTACATCCTGGACTGAGTGAGTAACTTTCTTTTAGCACAAGTTTTATAATCTGTAAAAAGGAGAGGTTAGTACATATCTCTCTTATTGAAGAGCCACTCCCATGGGATTGTAGTAAGAATTCTAGAAGAAAATCATATAAAGTTCTTAGCCCAGTACCTGGTTTAGAGAATGTGTAAATTAAGTATTAGCTATTTTAAATTTTGGATTTTTCTTCTTTTTTTAAAAAAAATTATTTATTTATTTATTTTTGGCTGCATTGGGTCTTCGTTGCTGGGCGCAGCCTCTCTACTTGCGGGGAACGGGGGCTACTTTTCATTGCGGTGCATGGGCTTCTCATTGCGGTGGCTTCTCTTGCTGTGGAGCACGGGCTCTAGGTACGCGGGCTTCAGTAGTTGTAGCAGGCAGGTTCAGTAGTTGTGGCACACTGGCTTAGTCGCTCCGCGTCATGTGGGATCTTCCCAGACCAGGGCTTGAACCCATGTCCCCTGAATTGGCAGGCAGATTCTTAATCACTGCACCACCAGGGAAGCCCTAAATTTTGGAGTTTTCTTTGCTTTTTCTCACACATATTTTTTCTCACTATTCCCCAGGAAATTGTGCCTTATGGAATCTCAGAGTACACAGCACCTAAAAGGTAAGCCAGTTGTACCGCCCATCCCCACGGTTAGTTGCCTTTTCAGCACCCTTTGTACCTTGCTAATTGCCCCTTCCGACCACATTTTTATAGCCTCTCCTTTACATTGTCAGTCTGAGCATCAGATTGCACCAGGAATACACTTCTGTTTAATTACTGTTATTTATTTATTTTTAATTGAAGTATAGTTGTTTTACCATGTGTTAGTTTCAGGGGTCTATTATGCATATATATATATATATATATATTCTTTTTCATATTCTTTCCCATATGGTTTATTACAGGATATTGAATATAGTTCCCTGTGCTCTACAGTAGGAACTTATTGTTTATATATTTTATATATAGTAATTTGTATCTGCTAATTCCAAACTCCTAATTTATCCCTCCCCACCCCCTTTCCCCTTTGCTAACCATAAGTTTGTTTTCTATGTCTGTGAATATGTTTGTGTTTCCTTAAATAAGTTCCTTTGTGTCCTATTTTAGATTCCACATAAATAAGTGACATCATATGGTATCTGTCTTTCTCTGCCTGACTTAGTTCACTTAGTATGATCATCTCTAGGTCCATCTATGGTGTCGCAACGTTTCTGTTTCTTGATACCCAGAGGACACCCAAAGGCCAGCCCAGTGTGAGGTGCCAAGCCCTGAAAACCACTGCCTGCTCACTCAGCCACCTGCTGTGGATTAAAGCCCCATCAGTGTCCAACTGCCGAGTTTAGAGCCCCGCCAGCGTTAATCCACAAAGAAACAGTTCTTGATCACTGCGACCATGCTTCCCGGTGCAAAAACAGCATGGGCTCAGGCCAGCCAAAGGGGAGCCATTTACCGAAATGCAAAGCGAAAGGGTCAGGGGGACAACCGTGTGAGCCAATAACTTTAAGTTGCCTTGCGACCCTGAAGCTATCGGTATAAAACCATTTCACCTGTTTTCCTGATTATTGATTCCTTGTCTCCGTTGCTGACAACTGCTAAACTCTGCTCTACAAATACTCCAAGTTGCCCATCCCCACATCCAACTTTATGCTTTTTATTTCTTTATTTCTATTTTTTTAAATGAAACAAATAGGCCAAATCTCCTCTCATGTCCTCCTTATGCCCAGTTTCCAAGGAAGGCAAGTTCCTGCCAAGATCCCCCCCCGCCCCCCCCCCACATACACACCCCAATCTCCAAACCATACCTTTCTCCAAAGGCAAAAATGCCTTTGTGTCCACTTACTCCTGGGGCCCCTTGCATCTGCCTGGGTCTGTTTTCTGCACCCCACTCCTCTAGCTCCTCTTTTTGCTGGATTTTTGGAGATCTACTCTTAGAGCCCGTTCCAGGAAGACACAGGGTCTTTCCAAGCACCAGATTCTTTCCAAGGTCTTTCAAAGCCCAGATTCCAGGAATCTACAGGAGTTTCCCTTTTGTTGTTGTTCTATTTTGTGGTACACGGGCCTCTCACCGCTGCGGCCTCTCCGGTTGCGAAGCACAGGCTACGGACACGCAGGCTCGGCGGCCATGGCTCACGGGCCCAGCCGCTCGGCGGCATGTGGGATCTTCCCAGATAGGGGCACGAACCCGTGTCCCCTGCATCGGCAGGCAGACTCTCAACCACTGCGCCACCAGGGAAGGGAAGCTCCCAGAAGTTTCCCTTTTGAGCCTCCCCAAATTATCAGCAGCTCAGAGTCACTGACAAGACTTCCCGTCCTCCTGGTGCACTTATTAGAATTCCTGTCAGTTTCATTCACAGGCTGGGCAAGAGGTAGAAAAATTCCAACGTGAAGAACAGCTGTTAACCAGTTCTCTCTGACCCCTTTTGGCCCTCACTGAACCCAGAACACACTCCAGAGAGATGCATCCTGCAGAACTAGCCTATGCGTTTGTCTTTCTCCCGGAGGAGATTTTCAGACCCTTTGCAGCAGGAAACAATCATCTGTATCTTTTTGTTTTTTTTTTTTCTTTACATGGTAGTTTTCTCTTACATGCATTCCTGTGGAGGATGTATACCCTTTTCATTTGTGGTCATTTTATTAATAATCAGTGCTGTAATAGAATATAATTTCATAGCACTCTTCATCCAGGAATCTCATTGCACTTTATAAACAGTAACTAATTGGAGAGGGACTGCTGTGTATTTATTTAATGATACAGTTGTATCTCTGGTTTTAACAAAATGTTCGGTTCTTTGCTGTTTACTGTCAATGTAATTTCCTTCAAATAATACAAATTAATGAGGAGAGAAAAAAGCAAATTTGTTTTTCATTAGTTACTAATTTAAGGTTTCCAAACTGATTAATCAGAGTTCTAGCCCACCCCCACCCATGCCCTCAACTGATCAGCCATTTTTCTTCCTAAGAATGTGATCTGTAATGAAATGTTTGTTTTGATTCCTTAACCTACACTAATTTTCCATTTGCTTATACATCTGCATTTTTCACATTTCTCCGTTCTCTTCCTTCCTCTCCCACAAAACCCACATGCACATGATACAGATACATGCACACTGTCTCATTTCACCTCTCAAGCAACTCCTTCTTTTTCATCTACTCTCTCAAAATTATGCCTTTCTTCTTTTCACTTTTTTCCACTACCTTTGAATTTAACTCAGTGGCCTCAAGGGTACGACCTTTCAATTTGGAGTTATCTCCAAATACACATGCAGACAGAGATGATAGCTTTCTGCAGTTGGCGAGATTATTAACTGCTCAAATGACTTTATCGCAGATTTTTTGTGTGTGCCTGACAGTTGCTTGTAAAAATTATATTTTTCCTCAAGTTCTCCAACAGCATTTCTATCATCATCACGTCTTCACCTTTACTGGGCCCACTGGCCAAACCTCAATTATTAATTGTGAAATAAACAGCTCTCCAGCAGAAAGAGACCCTGTCTTCTTTCATAGGAATCCCCCAGTAGGGCCATCTTCAAGGGTGTGTGAGTTGTGAAGTTGTGCAGGGTCCTGTACCTAGAAGGGCCCCTTGCTGTATTTCATGCTTTGTCATCACCATCTTGAAATTCTTAATAACTTTGTAACAAGGGACCTGCATTTTCATTTTGTACCAGGCACCACAATTATGAAGTCAGTCCTGCTTCCTCAGTAGTATTGGCTTCCTCCTTCTTTTTACAGGTCCTGGGACCCCTTGTGAAGTCAAAGAGGTCAGACTGGCCCTTTGGGGTGTACTGTTATTAAGGAAGAGAACACATTGGGAATTCTCTCACCAGCAGGAACTTTCCATCACCCCGATCACCTCCACTGAGAGAATCTCCTCTGAGTGTCCTAGGTCATTTGGTGACTATGACTCCAACACATTCTTCTCCCCAGTCTGAGACCTCAGTTTTTCTCTTCCTAGGACTCCTCACCTGAACTTTGTCTCATCCTTTTCCACCTTCAGGCGACTCATCCTCATCAGGTGATTGGGGCTGATGCAACTCAGTACCTCAATGGCAGAGACACTGAACCTGGTACCTAGACACCTCAGGACCTGAAGTCTGAGCTCAAGTATTCAGAAAAAGGTTTTCTGATAGTGATTGGAATGCTCTCTAGAAGCAACAACCAGCAAGAGGTGGGCTGAGGTGACAAGAAGGACACAAGTGCTTTGAAAGAAAGGGGCTAAAGGATGGTAAGAGAATCAACAGGAATCAAAACAATAACTGGGTCTAAAGAAGAGGCACGTGTCCATCCCTTATGAAGATATATGCAAACAAGTATGCAAATGAAGGGAGAGAAGGCAGGGGAGGTGTCCCGTGAGTATCAAACTGATTGAAATGTCAACTGTCATCTGCTACTTCAGGGCCCATTGTGGAGGAAAGGCCAGGACTCTACTGGAAAACAAATCTGACAGGAACTGGACCACGCCTTTCTCTTTTAAACACACACACACACACCCCCAAACACACACACACCACCACCACCACCATCAGTCATGACAATATTATTTTATCGCACCTGACTTGCTCTGTCAGACAGCTGCTCTTAGGGATCAGGATTTTTATCCTTTTTTTTTTTTTTTTTTTTTTTTTTTAAGGCACGGCTGTTTGTCACAGGATCTAGGACTTGGTGTGTGTCTTCAAAATACCAGCTCAATTTACGACCCTCTTTCTTTTAAGCAGCTGTGTGTTCTGCATCAGGGATGATGACATTCAATGCAGATTCGATCAGATTTGAAGAGTCGGGAACATGAAGCATACTGCTTGGAACCAATTCTCGTTCTGCTGTTGCCAGCTCTGTAGCCTTAGACACATGTCTAAACTTCTCTATGCCTTGGTTGCTTCATCTAGAGACAGGATGTTGTGAGGATTAGATGGGTTAATATACATAAAGCACTTACCATGCCTAAGCGCTCAATAAATGTCAGCAATTATTATTGTTGTTGGCTTTTCTCTCTGCCTTGGGAGGAAACAGAACTGGACTGTGCAGAGTGTGCTGTGAGGCCCTGCTTTCTGGAGCCCTGGGGCCACATTTCCTGCTCCAAGCAAAGGCTGTCATCCTTCCAGGGTATCAGAGCATCCTTACCTCTTATGGCGGCAGCAGGGCTTGATTCAAAGGTATCCCTCTCTTTAACCTCTGGGCAAAGGTGACATATTCCATGTTTATTTCCTGAAGAAATTTACCAGGAAGAATATTTCTGACCATTCACATCCAGAGCAGAGCACAGAAATATGACTGTGCTGGGTGGGTAATGTTATTTCCAGATATTGGTAAATCTGGTGCAGTGGTAAATGAGACAGCAAGATGAGGATGATCTCTCCAATGCATAAGTAAGAACAAAACATGTGACACTTGGGAAAAACCTCTCTGGGAAATCAGTGGGTCCAAGGGGTGGAAATACTAACAAAACTGATAGGACTACAGTACTTGATGAAAGGCAGCTTCTTTCTCACCACATCTCTGCAGCCCATAAAAAGCAATAAAATCAAACCAATTACACAATAAAATATTTCGACCACATTATTCAGTTTAACCTGCTAACACAATGCTAGACCTTAGCATTTTCCATTGCTTCTAGCTTCTTTGTGGAAAGAATTCACCCCATTAAGGTGATAGCTGTCCTTGATACTAAAGTAACATTCAATCTCTCTTCTTTTTTTTTTTTTTTTCCAGATGCAAACCAGGGACATTTGTGACTTGCTTTCAGAGACTGTCTCAAGCACTTGGGGTTTTAACTGATTATTTTTTTTAGCTCAGCCAAGCTTGCCATTGGACAATCCTTTGAATTTTCAAACAAAGCCCAATACCACAGAAGCCCTGCAGCATCTCAGAATAAAGCAATGTTAAATCCCAGAGAAAGCATTTGATTTCAGGAGCAGCCATATCCTTCACGGCCCCCAGTAGATGCACCTAATAGCCTTCTGCTAGATGAGACTGTCATATTCTGCAACCTCCAACTCCCTCTCCACTCAAGTATCAGGTTCTGTGGTACTTGCATTAACTGACCACAGCCAGAGAGCCCCAAAAGGAGTCCAATGATCAGAAGGAAATCACTCTGGATAGGAGCCAAAGGAGAAGAAAAACAACCTTATGCCCCAAACTGGTTTCCTTAACACCTTCCGTCTGAAGGAAATACGTACGTGAGATCATCGGGGAGACGACGACAACAGGGACATCTAGGTCACCTTTGCCCCCGAACACTGTGTATTGTTAACGGTTGAATTGTCAGTTGCTTCAACTAAGCTTTTTGAGTGCTTTGCGCTGGTAAAGATAATAATGATGATAATAAGGTAAAAAAAAAAAATAGCTTCCTATCCTAACATTTCTTGGGATTCCACCTGGGTGACACTTTCGTTCTTTTTGGCACAGCAGCCCATGAAGGGGCAGTAATGGTATAACATGCTAGGAGGATGTATTTAACCCAACACACTGTAACACTAATGAAAAACATCTCAGCCATGGTCCTATGAAACTATTTGCATGAACTCTCCCTTGTTGCTGGCAATCATGCTGTGACAACCGTCATCTTCAACAAGAGGAGAACCTTAAACATCAAATTTTGGCAAAAACATCTTCTACTAGCAATGAGTAATTTCAGGAAAACAAGTGCTTCTACATAGATTTCCCTTGCATACACTGACCTAATGTAAGGAGACAGTGAAGGCTGACTGATCAACAAGACGCTTTGAAGCAAATACTCAGGAATGCCTATCCTTCTGATTTCCATTCGTAAATATTTTCTTTTTCCTGTGCTTGTAATGAAATTTGAAGCTAGTAGGACTTTTTATTGGCTTTAGGAGGTTTTTGAGGTGGCAGAATTTCTCAGTCTAGTGTGCAGATCTGACATTTGCTCTTAGTTGATTCAGAATATGTAATAAAATGTTTCGTATAGGATTTACGTATACATTTGCACTACCTGTTCTGTTGGTATTTCATTGGTGCTCAAAGATCAAAAGGGTTTGATCTCCCTTCTTGTGTGGAACATGGGGTTGAGGCCCTTTATGGTCCAGCTAACAGAATGCTTCGTATTGTCACTTGAGGTTTTCAAGATGGTGAGAAATTTCTAGAATGTGTTCCCAAGGGGATGGTAGTCAGGACCAAGGAAAACAGCTGGAAGCAACTCACTAACCTAAACAAGTCTAAATGAAACAAAACAAAACAAACAACAACAACAAAAAACCAAGATGCAAAACCAAACATTTAGGGAACCAAGAGAATTCAGTTAGAGAAAAGACAGGAAGGAGAGGGAGGGAGGTGAGCCAAAGTGAATTCTCTGATTTAAGGTACCGACCCTCACTCCTGCTTTTTTAGGGTACCTCCGGCCCCTGAGCTATTTGTGTTGGAAGGGGCCAATTCCAAGTGGACAATCTGACTGTCTTCCATATGTGGGCTTCGTTATTTTTTCATGGGACCCAGGCACCTCAGAGCACGCTGCATTGAAGACTATTTTCACCCCTTGGAAGCCTAGAGTATAATAATACTGTCAACAAAGAAGGAAAAGGTGCATGATTTCTATGATGGGCGTGTAATTCTTCAGTAGACCCACAGGTCTTAAAATCATTCTTTTGCAGATTAAATTTGACCTATCTTCCTAATTTCCTTCTTCACTGGATGGAGCAATGATGTGTGAGTGCAAAAGGATGAAGTTGATGCAGAAAAATACAGGGTGAAAGTGAACCTCCCCGCTGTGATTGAGTAAGGGAGAGTGATTCCTGTGGTCATAGAAGGCTTTGGGTAAATTCATGAGGTTTGAGAGACAGCTCAGAAGATAGCTGGGTGGCAAAGATCACTTAGTGTATTTGAGAATGGTAGATATTCATCAAAATACTCAGGCGAAATGACGAAGATGCAGGAGAGAGGTGTGGAGCAAGGTGAGTTCCGGGGGAATAAACCAAGGTCTAGAGCCCATGAAAAAGCAAGTTGGTGGATTTTTAGGACCACCTACCAAAAGGCCACCTTTGCCCTCGCTGGGTATTGATTGAATTTTTGGGTCTCAGTTTGAACAGCATCAGGTTAAAACTAGAAGCCTTGAGTTTTTCAAACTGGCAAGGCACCTTATTCCTTGTGAGCACTTAGGTAAGTCTCTTACACTATTTCAGTCTACAGAGTTGCCTAGTGTAAGAGGGCCTACCACCTGGCTAGTCTTTCTTAAGAGTTATTCGTGGATCACATGAGAAAGCATATGAATGTGTTCTAAAAATCTAAAGTGGGACTTTCAATAAAACGGTAGATCAAGAAGGCAAGAATGCAAGTTCAAGTGCTGGAAAAATATTTTTCCACCAATTATTCAGTACAGAGCTAAGCTCAAAAAATGAAATGGAAATGCTGTGGCAGAAATTGAGAGAAACCAAAACCAGAGCAGTAAGTAGCAGCTGACACCACTTGTCCAAGTGGGTTTCAGATCAGATACGTCTCTAGATTCCAGAGGTTGGGGACCCAAGACATGGCTTTGGTTCTTTGTGAGGTCTGGGGGGGGGGGTGTGCTGAAAAAGAACTCCACGCATAGAGCCTGGAGTCTTAAAAGCTGCCTTGTTTGTTGAAAGAGATCTAGAAAAACCTTTCCTACCAGCTCAGAAAAACAGAAATCAAGCTTATTATTTGTCCAAGGCTTTGGGGGTAAAAGGGGAAGAGCTGCTTCTGAGAAATGTAAAGCCACATGTGAGTTGTGTGAAACGTAGATGTGGTCTGCATTCATTCTACTAGGCTGGTGCAGACAACGTAAACCACGACGTTAGCATCAGAAGCTGATTCTGGACTACTGAATGACTTGAAAGCCCTGGTGACAGCACGTCTGAAAGGACTCAGAAATGCTTTATTCTTTTCTCCCACGTTCAGAGCGATCAAGACCTCCTGGGAAAAACAGGCCCTGCAGAAGATGAGCTCACAAATTAAAAAATTGCAAACCGGCATGAGGAAATGAATCATCGTGAAGGAGAGTCAAGGAAGGCATGAAAACAAATGAAAACTAGCTACCCAAGTTTGAACATAATAAATTTGAGACTATGTAGTTTTTGAAAGAATTGCATAGAACTTCTGGAAATGAAAACAATAGAGATTAAAATGTTTGAATGCTAAAAAGGATACATATGAGTATGATGAGAGGTTATGTATCAGAAATAGATGTATTTATATTATACAATAATGATAAATATTATGAGAATAAGGAACTTTTATGTAATATTTATTAATGCCCACTATGAAGGTCTATATTGAGTTCTGAAGATACCAAAACCAGTTAAGATGCAGTCCTTGACCTTGAGGCACTCATATTCTAGGACAGACCACAATAGTGCAAAAAAGCAATAAAATATTACAGATGAATAGGCCACAAGGAGGCTTAAATGAGGGAGTGAGCAAGTCTATCTACTGTGGTTGGGTGGAGGGCAGTCAGAAAAGCCTTTGTAGATCCTTGAATTGAGGCCTGAAATATGGGTGGCTATTTTCCAGACCCATAAAGAGGGAAAGCCATTAAAAGTAGAAAGTAGAAGGTGCATGGTAAAACAACACGGTAAGTCTGGGCCACTGGGTGTGAGGTGAAGGAAAAGGTAGAGAAGTAGACAAGGGTAGGTCGTGAATAGCAATAGTGATTTTTACAGAGAGGTAGAAGGAAAGTACAATCGTACTACAGTTAGGAACCGGGAGTCAGACTTCGTGGTTAAATCTTGGGTCTGAAATTTACTAGTAATATAACCTGTCTCAAATTACTTAATCTCTCTATAGTTCAGTTTCTTCAACTGTAAAATAGAGAAGAACAATACGAAATCTTCAGAAGATTGTTGTGATCATTAAATGAGATTATGTGTGTCAACACCCGGCACAGTTTCTAGTATTTATTTATTTATTTATTTATTTATTTTTGCAGTACGTGGGCCTCTCACTGTTGTGGCCTCTCCCGTTGCGGAGCACAGGCTCCGGACGCGCAGGCCCAGCGGCCATGGCTCACGGGCCCAGCCGCTCCACGGCATGTGGGATCTTCCCGGACCGGGGCACAAACCCGCGTCCCCTGCATCGGCAGGCAGACTCTCAACCACTGCGCCACCAGGGAAGCCCTCTAGTACGTTTTAATGAACACTGGCCCTTGTTATTATAACTACCATTCTTATTAAGACAGGGAGGATTTTGAGAAAGATGGATGCAAACAGCAAAGTCATAAATATCATGGTATTTATTCAGTCAACAAATACTTGAGACCCTGTGTAAGGAACTAGGGTTATTGTAATGAACAAGACAGACTCAGTTCCTTCCCTCGAGAAACTTACATTCTAAAAGGGAGGACAAATATCAAAAGGAGGCAGAGAATATTAAAATAGGAAAAGGAGGCAGAGAAAATGCATAGTGTTGCGAGGCATCTCCTGGGAACGTGTTATAAACGCCATTTCTCAGATTCTATCCCAGACTTGCTGAACCGAAAACTGTGAACAGAGCCCATCAATCTGTGTTTGAACAAATACTCTGATTCTGACGCAAGCTAAAGTTTGAGAATCACTGCCCTAGGCTTTTATTTCTTTAAATTTCACGGCAGGAGCTCTTTATTGTAGTTGGAAACAGCCTAACAGCACCTGGAATGGAGCCATTGAAAATTCTGGGTACTCTTCTTGTGCTTTCAGTTTTTCATGGGTTGTTCTGAGGACTGATTTAAGTTTAAAAGACCTTGTTTTTTAAATAGAATTTTGGTAAGAAAGAAATCAATAGCTAATTACAGTCTCTTTGATTTCGCCTCTTTACTACCCTCAGGGAAATAGAATACGAGCCTGTTGTCCCCGGCAGAGGGCTCCACAGTCATCCAAAGGAGCAAGGAGAGGGTCCCTACCCAAGGCCAGGAGTGAGGGCCAGCCATACACAAGGGCTGACTGCCGAGAATTCATCCCACTATCTGGCCTCTTGTAAGCTACTTGAAACACTTAAGTGGTCGGTCATAAAGTATCTTCTAAAGAAGGTAGATTCAGTTAATTGCAGGGCTTTTAGTTTGTGACTGGGAATACAAATTAGGACAATACTACCTGTGGCCTTCCTGTCTGACCCTCCTCCCATAAGTGATGCTCAACCTTTATCTTGAATATATGTTGAAGAAACATGTAATGAAAGTTGATTCCAAGGAAGGCCGAATGATTCACCTGCCCAGGGTTCCCCCAGGTCCAGGTCAGGCTGGAGCAAATGGACAGTTCTATGTCACAGCTGTTGAGAGACAGAGTGGTGGCTTGTTCTTCATCCATGACTGGGACCGTCCACCTCAAAGGCAAGTCAGGCTGCTGACCTCACTGGAAATTTAAGCAACAGTTCCAGATAAACACAGCACCTTTGAGGCTAAACACATAAACACAGCATCTTTTTAGTCTAGAGGAAATTTTCATCCCTCAGGTTGGTTTGTAAGGTGTTCAGCATTTGGAGGAAGTTTTCCTATAGACATCTTGTTATCACATTAGCTTATTTTTTTTTCTTTTGGCCATGCTGCATGGCACGCGGGATCTTAGTTCCCCAACCAGGGATTGAACCCCTGCCCCCTGCATTGGGAGCCCAGAGTCTTAACCACTGGACCACCAGGGAAGTCAACATCTTGTTATCTATGGTCATTGGGTAACCAGGTCAAGACATGCTGTGCCCGTAGAGTAGCATTAATAGTGCTGATTTAACTAGGCATAATCCCTATCTATAAAGGATGAGAAGGAATGCATTTGGATGCTAAGACTACATCCATCTCCTATAACGGTAGGGTCACTGAAGGCAAAGTTTGGTCATGAGCAGTGGGTTGGGAGAAGGATGCAGAAGGAGAAAGGAAGATGTATACCTTCACTGAGTGTAGTGCTTTTATACACTCTACATCCCTAGAATGGAAGAAAATGCTCAGTAACCTATAAGAAGGCCTCTCTTAGTGTTCTGCACTGGGGACTCCAGGCGTTTTGATGGGTGGGCAGAGGTGGAGGGGCGGATCGGGCTCTGGGTCATTTCAAAGCCAACGGGTGGGGGTGGGGCTGTCTGTTTGGCAGCATTTATATGTGGTCTTAAAGTACATTCCCAAGTGGAGACATTGACCTTTTCTTTAGATAAAGAACAAGAAAGTGATTGACAGATGGAAAACCTTTTGTGTGTGTGACCAGAATATTGGAATGAATATGGGATCCCTAAGATTCAAATGTAGTGTGCCTGCGGTTTGTTTTATTTTTTATTTTTGTTTGTGGTACGCGGGCCTCCCACTGTTGTGGCCTCTCCCGTTGCGGAGCACAGGCTCCGGACGCGCAGGCTCAGCGGCCATGGCTCTCGGGCCCAGCCGCTCCGCGGCATGTGGGATCTTCCCGGACCGGGGCACGAACCCGCGTCCCCTGCATTGGCAGGCGGACTCTCAACCACTGCGCCACCAGGGAAGCCCCTAGGGTTTGTTTTAGAACCAAATCAAAAGTGCTCCTGATGACATGACAAAGTGTCAGTGGAAATGGAGGATTCCATAGGTCCACGGTCCCACTTGGTATTTGCCCAAGGTTTGAACCCAGGCACTCTGATTCCAGAACCTCTATTCTTAATCAGCTAAACTTCCATAAATTTAACTGCCTCTGAGTCTCTGGATTTGTGGACAAAAGGACGTACCAGCCTTTTGCAGAATAAACTGTCACAGGTGGAGGAGCCTTTGTTCTCTAAAATTTGCACTTAACCTCAATTATCCTGCAAGTTCAGATAGGCATGCAGTGAGACTGAGGGAATTGTCAATGTGCTGGTTTAATCTGGAAGAATTCCATTAGACTATTTCTCTCCCCTCTAGTCTCCACTCACTTTCCCCATCTCACCATCTCTGTATCTTTTTAAAAAGACATTAATATGGCCAGAACACTTTAATTCCCAGATCATGACTTTAAAGGGAGGGGATTCTCCAGTGAGTCTCCTATAAACATTTGTAAATTGCAGCATCTACATGTGTAAATGGCAGGTAATGGCCATTGCTTGATGGGCTTTTAAAAAGCAGTGTGTTTGTACATGGCTTCTAGCTTCCTTGGGTCAAAGAATTATATCAATTAAAACAGAAAGATTCTGACATAACACCAGTTATTACTGGGAAATAGAAGAACATGCCTACAGTAAGAACCATGGAGCTCAAAGGGCAAATGCTTTCAGTTGAGTGAAACTAATAAATTATTGGAAAACACTTTTCTCAAAGAAGAAAATGTCATATATGTAAACAATAGCATTATTATTAACTTTAGAAAGATACAGAACGTCTCTCGTTGCAGCCTATCAAAATCATCTTTCAAACATCTTATTCAGAAACAATGACCTACTACAATGTTTATTTAGAAACTGAAATTCCCAGTGCAGAATAAACACTTATTTCATTGATGCAACTCTGGAAGCTTAAAAGGCATTATTAGATGGAGGTGGTGAAAGCAGCCTACTGGCCTTCGTACAAATGAGATCAAGACATGCCCAGGAGAATTACCAGAAGTGTCCATGTCTGATCCGAGGGGGAAATTGACAGTAGATCGGAATCTACATGGTAGACATATATTATTGAAAACATAGGCTTTACAGTATAGTATCATAGCCTATCGTTTACTATTATCATTTAGGATGGCAAATTATTATTATCATTTAGCCCACCCAGCCCAGGGTAAGTGAAGTAAAAGTGATTATTAACAAATACATATAGTTGAAGCTATTATTTTAGAATATTTACACTAAGGTATAAATGATGATGAGTTCAATATGTCATGAGGACATTTGCAGTCTAATAAAGGATCTTGTTAATCTGAATTCATTTCTAATTGGAGAAATCGCAGCTTCTCTTCTCCTAGCAGCCACTCAATCCCTTCATCTCATCTGGGGAGTCAACATCCTCCACCTTTTGCTGCCTTGCAAACTAGTCCCGTACGGTATAAAATGCAGAGAATCAATACCGTTTCTTAGCAGGAAGTCTCATGTCGCCTAGACTTCTCTATCCTAACATCTTTACAAATGACTTCATATCTCATGGGACTTGGTAAAGAGAGTCATTTTTGGAGGGAGAAGTGAATGTTGGCTCAAACCTAATAGATATTCAAAATCCAAGGAATTGTAGACCTCTGAGTACAGGGGATCACTTACGTACTATAAATTATCACAGAACCATGTAACCTCCAAGGGGCTTTGAGTTGTTTCCCCAGTGTAGGCAATAGATTTGCACAGGTGTTTGTTGAATGAATAACATATAAATCAACAAATAATCAGATTCTGTCGACTCATGTCAACTATCATTAAGGAACAGAGTAAAACAATTTGGTCTTTGCACAGGGCTTTAGCTTGGCTAAAAAATCAAGAACAATGTAGCAATAAGCAATTACTCTAAAACATCATAATGGGATAGTTGACAGCTAGGAATCATGGTACAATCCTGTTTTTGAAAGTCAAATGGACAAGCTAAGTTTTTCAATCTGTATTCCCAAAATTGATTCCCCAAATTGGATCTCAAATCGATACTGAAATAGTGTTATCAATTACATGGAGAAGTTTCAAGTATAACCCTAAGACCACTGGGAATCATCTATTTTATTTATTTTCAGTGTCTACAGTTTTTTGCATGTATATGATCTTTGGGAGAAAATAATATCTATTGCAAAGAGTTTGACTTTATATGTGAATTCTGTGCACGGAGATTGACTGCTACTGCATCACCCGGGAGACTCTGGCTAGGTGGCATTGAATTTGATCATAGAAGACAGAATCATATTTTAAAAAGAATTCTCCCAGCAGTTCAGCTACATAGCAGAGGTTTGCCCCTTTTCTTTTCAGTGCTGGCTACAAACACCACACTCCCCTTCAGGCCGTCAGAGCTCTTGGAAGTAGGCAGAGAAGGTGAGACAGAACAAAAGGATTGGACCCTATTGGAAGCTTGTGGGAAGACACCCAGTCCCTTTGACATGACTTGCAATGCCGTCTCATTTTCTAAACCCTCCCGAAAAAAAATCTTACACGAATACAGCATTTGACAGACTTAACATGTAGCCACAGAAACGATCCCATTTAATCACAGTTCTAGCCCATTGGTTCTGCAAAGCAGCCAGGAAGACAAGTACTGGGGCCTCATCTATGGGGCAGGAAAGAAGTACAGCCAAGCTCAAACTCAGCTACTAAGTCAGGCTTGAACATGGGCCTGCCGTCCTTTCCAGGACAGCACAGTGCTTTCACTGAGTCTTTGCAGCTTTGGGGAGCCAGGGAGACAGGGGGCTGCCTGATGGTGATGGCCTTTCTGGAGAGCCTTGGGAGAGGTCCAAGGCTGAGCACTTAGCCTCAGCATCCACTGGACATGGACAAAATCACTGTTAAATGGAGGTAAAATCCCCTCTGGCTTGCCCCTGCCTTGTTTATGGTCTTCTCTCTGTTACTTTGGAGCTAATTATGTGGTCTGCCGAGTGTCTCCGCCCCCAGACCTCGTGCTGTCCTCCCTCTGACCATTTGCCTGACTGTTACTTCTGTCGGCAGACAGAGGTCAGCGAGAGAAGGCGCCAGGCTTTAATCAGCCTCCTCCCCCACTTGTTAGCACCAGTGGAAAAATCTTTACAGAATGTTTCATATTTGGCTCTCAAGGATCTGGACAGCCAGAGATTATTTATGGATTTCATTATTCACTTGATTCCATTCACTATAATTGTGAAGAGCCGAGGTTTGCCTACATTCCTAACACAATTTCAAGTTTGCAGAGGGGTCTTATGCCCTGAGGAATTGAACATATTCAGTTTATTATATCTATCCATGCAAACTATTCCGTGTTACAGAATACAGAAGGATGCAAGAAACACTTGCGTAGGATTAGAGGGTAGGAAGGGTGAAAAGTTTTAAACTATAGGAACATTTCCCTTTGAATAATATTGCTACTTCTGAAAAGTTATTAAAGATGGATTTATGCAAAACTGCAATGAGGTATCACCTCACACCGGTCAAAACGGCCATCATTAAAATATCTACAAATAACAAATGCTGGAGAGGGTGCGGAGGAAAGGGAACCATCTTACACTGTTGGTGGGAATGTAAATTGGTGCAGCTGCTATGGAGAACAGTATGGAGATTCCTCAAAAACCTAAAACTAGAGTTGCCATATGATCCAGCAATCCCAGAACTGGACATATATCTGGACAAAACTATAATTAAAAAAGATACATATTCCCCTATGTTCATAGCAGCACTATTCACAATAGCCAAGACATGGAAACAACCTAAATGTCCATCGACAGATGAATGGATAAAGAAGATGTGGTACATATATACAGTGGAATACTACTCAGCCGTAAAAAATGAAATAATGCCATTTGCAGCAACGTGGATGGGCCTGGAGATTATTATACTAAGTGAAGTAAGTCAGAAAGAGAAGGACAATTACCATATGGTATCACTTATATGTGGAATCTAAAATATGACACAAATGAACTTATCTACGAAACAGAAACAGACTGAGAGACATAGAGAACAGACCTGTGGTTGCCAAGGAGGAGGGGTAGGGGAGGGAGGGATTGGGAGTTTGGGATTAGCAGATGCAAACTATCATATATAGAATGGATAAACAACAAGGTCCTACTGTATAGCACAGGGAACTATATTCAATATTCTGTGATAAACCATAATGGAAAAGAATATGAAAAAGAATATATATATGTATAACTGAATCACTTTTCTGTACAGCAGAAATTAACACAGCATTGTAAATCAACTATACTTCAAAAAAAATAATCTTTTTAAAAAATGGGATTTATGAACATTTAGTTACATTTGAAATCCAGCAGAGGAGTTGACAACTCAAGGCACACCCTGCTATGAGCTCTTTTGCAGTTGCAAAGTATTTTTGTGAGGAAATAATTCCCTCCCCATTTGTCTTTTTTATGAACTTGAATCTATCAACTTGTCTTAAAACACCTGTATAGCTAAATCTGCCAAGATGCTTTTCACTGACTACCTGATAGATGAATGAACTCATCCTCTTGCGGGAACATGAGAAGCTGTGTGGCTGTTTCCACGTTCAAAGGTGAGATGAGCCTATCATAAATTTGACATAAGGCTTTTAATGGGCCACACCTGGTTAGGTTCCTACAATTTTTGAACACTCATTCTCTGCCTATGGGAGAAAAGCAAATGGACAAGTTTATACAGCCAGATTTACAAGCTTCCGCTTTATGTAATGTTAAATCTGTTGGTTATTGTGTTTACATATATTTGGATAAGAAAGACCTGTTTGTTTTTAAGTTTCTAAATCTAATATCTTTGCAAATACTTTAATCACTTACCTAGGGAATTTTCATTAGCCCCAAATAGTTATATAAGCTCATTTTCCTTCATAAATTACATACTCTTTTCTGCTCTTTATGCCTCATTTTTACTCTCCTAGCTACAGAAAAAAACTAGTGGTTTTAGCTCCCATTTTCCAGATAATTGCTGTCTTTGCTGTCCTTTGTGCAAATGGCTTCGGAGTTCCAACACAAACATATAGCACCATGAAAAATAAGCCAAAAAATTTGTAAGAGTTTAAGGTAGAGTAAAGCTGATTTTCCCCAGAGTTTTCGTTTCTCTTGGCCCACCGCCTATCATCTGAATATTCTAGCCCTGGACACAAAGGAAAGAGCTTGCTCTTTAGACTGGTTTGTTCCATTTACTGTCAGAGATGACAGCAATGAGAATAATGGCATTAAGCCTTGTTGCCAAGTCCCTTGGTTCACGACTGTTCCCAGGCATTGGTATACATTCCCATCTTTGCAACTAAGATGAGAGGTCATACATTGGTTACATGCTTAGTCATCCTTAGAAGCAGCCCTGGAAGTGCTTTTGGTTGTCCTTCAACTTTAAGAAGGCCAGGCTCTCCATCAGGAGAGCCATGGAAGCCGATTTCATTGGTGGCCACTGCATTTTAACCGTAGTGTTGCTTGTTTCTAGCTTCACACTATCAAAAGTGGTCTGTTAGTAGGCAAATAAAGTCTCAAGAAGCTTCCTGTTCTATTGCAGACATCTCCTGAGGCCACCTTGTTAAAGAATTTACTTTCATAATCAGTTTCTCAGAATCAATATTTCTTTTCCTGTTTCCCTCCACTTGGACATAATGTGATTAGAACAAAGAACACTCATGCTTTGGGACATACCAGAATTTCTGCTAAAGAAACACTGTCCAGCTGTCCTTCTCTCACATGTGAACTCAGCCGTCCTCTTTCCATGTAGACATGGCAATGGCTGTGAGAGCGGAGGAGTTCAACCCAGCAGGCTTGGGACGGGGGCTCTAGAGGAAGCAAACATGCTCCCATCTTCTCGGAGGGGCCTCAAGAAGGGAAAACTTGTGCCAAGATCTGTGTTGATTCATATTTGCTGTAGCAGCAACGTGCTCCATCTTGCTCGTCTCTTCCTAGAGGCTGTCCTTGGGAGACAGTGGCGTTTTGTAGTAAGTGTGTCCTATTCTGGGTCATTCAAAGGGATATTTGGATTTATCTACTGTCAGTGAATAATGCAGCAATCCATAAGGTTTTTCCCTTTGTTAGGAAATAGAGGGCATTTTCTAAGGCTTTCTATCTCTAATTCCTCAACCAGTGGGAAAGGATTAATACTTGAAAATATTTGCATCGGATGACGAAGTAAGACAAATTGTTCAGAGCCACCCATGTTAGAAAGAGAGAGATTTAACAAGACAAGCGATCAGAGGCTGAATTGAACTGCTAAAAGGTCTCTGTCCCTTTTTAGAATAATCAGAGGTTTGAATGAGGCACAAACCAGAAAAATCGCTGTTAGTTTTATAAGTGCAAGTAAATAAAAGCTATCAAAAAATGTATGGCAAGTTCCCCCCACCCCCCAAAAAAGATGCAACATTTCTTTGAGTAGATTTTGTGAACACTGGTAGAGTGAATCTTGACAAAAACTGTGAAGTATGCAATTAAGCTGGAAAAGGATTGATGGCAGGATATTTTAAAGCTTTATTCCCCTCCCCACAGCATAACTCAAAGATGTTTTCGGTTTTTTTCCTTCCTTTTATAAACTCAAACTCCTAATTGAAAAACAGTCTGTGTTATTCGATATGAATGAAATAATTATATTTGCATCAGGTGTAAGGTTGGGTTGCTTTGGACAGTTTTAAAAGATTCTCCCCCTTAGTCCTTATTTATTTGCTCCCCGAAGGATTTCTGTATCTCTTTGGGCAAACCACACAGTAGCAGCAATAATCTTATTTACAAAGAGGGCAATAGGGCAGAGGGTTGGAGGCCCCAAGGGCTGGAGTTCAATATCATCCCTGTCATCCTGAGATCAGAGGGTTTGCCCCAGCCCAGGTGACTAACGACCAGGAACACTTTGTGACTGATGACCACTCTGTTTGGGGAGCTAATTGATGTCCCCCAGTTCCTAGTGAATAATGCTCTTTCTAGCAGTGACAGTAATGTCATCAGGAGGGAAAATATGTGGCTGGCTAATGAGGAAACAGGATACAGAGCCCCCACCCCCCACCCCCAGCCCTGGGTGCTCTACTGGGCCAAGCAGGAAGTCATACTTTTACATATATATGCAATGCTTTGTAAAAAATCTCTTTGAACCAGCAGAACTAGGGGAAAAGCTACCTAAATTCTGATCTTTTTTGACTGAGATTATGAATCTGCTCAGGTCTCTGTAAATCACAGTGAGGTGCACAAAGAACGATGAAATCTCCTTAGCATCCGTGGCCCTTGGTGGTCTGGCCCTTGGCTCTCATCCTCATTACTCTCCTATGGGCACCACATCCCAGTCACATCAGTCTATGTGTCATTCTCTGGACATATCACGTTCTCTTAAATCTCTCACCTGTCTCTCCCACCCTACCCTTATTTTTCTCCCTATAACATCTTTTATCTCTATTTTTTCCCTTTTCTTTTTTTCCTGGCTAGCTCCCTCTTGGTCTTCAATGTTCTGCTCAGGTATTACTTCTTCTTAAGTCAGTTTCTTGTGCCCTTTCTGGTTTCCCATGGCCTCGTCTATTTTAGCATTTGTTGCATTGCACTGAGATTATCTGTTTAAGTGTTCACCTTCTTTCATTAGATCTTAAGTAATCTGAGGACTTGCCATGGTAGATACTCAATAAATGTTGCTTGAATTGAACAAAATAAATGCACAGTACAGTTTGCTAAATAGAGCCTGGCTTAAGGCTATCAACTCAGTAATGTAGGGGCTAAGAGCAAATCTCAACTCTACCACTTACTGGCTGTGTGACCTTGGGCAGTTTACTGTCTGCCAAATGGGGATAATGATACTTCACAGGCTGGTTGAGAGGTTTAAATGAGATGTTGCATCTCCAAATCAATGAGATAATGCTAACCATTATTGTTAATGCTAAGTACAACACAGGTTCTCAGTAAATACTTGCTATATTGTATTTTACGATTCTAACAAATTATATTTCATTGACTAGTAGAGTATTATTTCCTAGATGCCTTGTTCTATATACAAGTTAAAAATAAAGCACGTGTTTTTTTTTAATTAAGAGAATTAAAATGAAAACTTTGTGGTGGGAAGTGGCCAAAGAGGTGGAAAAATAGTTACTCTAAGCGAGATCAGGAATATATTTGTAGCAGCCAGCTCAGGGGATAAAATAAATCAAACTTCTCAGCCACTGTTTCAGCTACCCAAGGTGAGTGATGATTTATACTAGGCAGGTGATGAAGAACACGGATTTAATTTATTTTGACATCCAGAATGGGTTGGATAAGGTTTCAAATTGCTGCTGTCTGGAGAATGAAGGAGGGAAAACGCAGGTACCTGGCTAGAACCGTGCACCTCAGCACATCCCATGTAACACTGCAATGTTGTCAGGGGGAAAGATCCCGAGCTGGGAGCCCAAGGACCCGGGTTTGAGCTCCAGAGATTCAACTCACTACTAACTATCCATGTAAACTTGGGCAAGATCCACACCTACATATGTGGAAATGTACTGTAAAACACAAGAACTTTGGGTGTTATCTGTAGCAGGCATTCTGGGAAGAAAAGGTAAGTTTCCATCTTTGCATTTCCTAGTGCAGGGGAAGTTTTTGACACGTACTTGTGGAATATATGGCTTTAAATAAATAATGGATGAATGAGTGGAGGCACTGTGGTTTAATAAAATTAATATGGGCTTTGGAATCAAGAAGGCCTGGGTTCTAAGCTTAGCTATGTGGTCTTTACCTGACTGAGCTTTTGTCTCACCTATAATATGAAGGTAATGACACCTACATGATAGCACATACACATCTGTACACACACAGATATATGTGTGTGTGTGTGTGTATATATATACAGTACCCATATAAAGTGCTGGTACGATGCCTGTCACTCATAAGCACAACAGAATATAGCTTCTTTATTCCTGATTATTAACTAAAGCAGCAGTCCCCGACCTTTTTGGCACCAGGGACCAGTTTCGTGCAAGACAATTTTTCCATGGACAGTGGCAGGAGGTGATGCTTTAGGCGGTAATGCAATGATGGGGGCGATGGAGAGCAGCAGATGAACCTTGGTTCGCTCGCCCACCCTCCACTCACCTCCTGCTGTGCGGCCCGGTTGCTAACAGGCCGCGGACCAATAGCGGTCTGCTGCCTGGGGGTTGGGGACCCCTGAGCTAAAGGACTGGTATAGACATTGGCTGAATACGATAAAATGAATTATTTGAACACGGGTTAATTCCAATACTTACATTGGTGTAGCCCTTCATAGTTTTCAAAGCTCTTCAAAACACTTTACATCATCTGATGCTACTGACATTTTCAGAACTGGCATTTTTACTGATAAGAAAAGCAAGTCAGAGTTGTAGCTTGTCCAAGGCCAAATAGCTAGAAAGTGACTGATCCAGAACTACATCCTGGGTCTAATAATTTCTTCTCCAGTGTTCTCACCAGCACAATAGCTGCCTCTGTCAGTCAAAGCTGGGTATCTTTGGCATCTGTCATGATTCTGATGTTAGCCAAAAAGATTGTGTGCTAGGTAGTAAACATTTAAACATTTTCAAATGGATCAGGCTTACCCAAAGATGGGAACAATTCTGTTATTGTTATTATTAAAATAAACAACTGAAGTGCTGCATTCGTCATCTAATTTCTTAGAGTTAAAAGAAAAATTATTCCATTGTCCTACAAATATTTGCGCATCCACGTTCAAAGCAATGAATAAGGTGCTGCAGTTAGTACTGGGGAGTCCCAGAATTCCATTTGGTTCTTAATCCGAGACTGCAACTGTATACTTTAATTACTCATCCCATTTGTCATTCCTTCCTGTCACTCTCTTTCCCTTTGGGTATGTCACAGGGAACTATATATCTTATAATCCTCTATATTCGTTACTCAGCCTTACCCAGAAACTTGTGAAGTAGTTCACAAGTAACCCAACCTGTATTTTTGAGAAGTTCAGAGACCCACCCATGCTGCACATTTCATTACCTCCTAAACTGATCAGATATGTACACTCCAAATTTCCCTTACCAGCATTCCAGGGACAAGGGGTTGACGAACAAAGATAATGTGTATTGCTCACCTTCTATATTCCAAGACTGTACCAAGAACTTCACATGTTATCACCTTCAAACCAGGAGAAACACTTGCCATAGAATATTCTAAAAAGGATGGTGACATTTTTCCAGTTGGAACCATCTGGGGGCATACTGTGGCGCTTCTTGCATACCTCAATTGGTTTTCTGTTTCTACATCATTCTTAATGTATATTTCAATATAGATGGCAACATGTATTACTGATTGGTATCAGTTTTGAGTTTCAAGATGTTTGTGAAGATATTGAAATAAGTATCTTATTCCCTTCAAACCCCAGTATAAAATTTAAGAATTAAGAACACGTCATTTGCTCTTTGTTAGAAGCATTTATCTCATGCAGTTAACTACAATGTTTAATAAAAGAAGAATGAAGAGTTTTAATTATAGCTATTAAGAAAATAAAGATAATCTATTTTCAAATATTTGTCAATTCATCATTTGAAAAATTTAAAGTCTTCTTTCAAAATTGACTACGAACATACTTTATTTCAGACAGTAATACTGTGTAAACGTAATTGTAATGCTTTTTTATTGATACTTCATTATAACAATTTCAAAATATTTTCTCTTATTGTTCAGATAAAAATTTGTTTTTATAAGTTAAGGTGAAAAGTAATGATCTTTTTCACATGGTTCCAAATGTATGTTATAAATTCTTTAAATTTATATATTTTACTGTCTGCTATGTTCCAACTTAATTTATACATTGAAAATAGTACATTTGCTTTAATTTACTTCAAAATCATTAAATGCTTTAATTAAATAATGACATAAAAGGTATGGCAGGCTTTTGTCCTTTATTATGTAAATGATGGTTTTTTGCATGTTTTTCCTATGTTAAAAATTAATATATTAATCCAGTCTATACCCATTTCTCAAATAAAGTCTTCATTGCTTTTGGGGAACAAATCAATCTTTTAGAATTTAAACCCCAAGTGGTTTAACAGCAGACTGTGAAATAAGGCAGAATTCAAAAACACTGTATGTTCTTTGTGATAATCTAGAATTTTTATTTGATTCCAGGTAACTTCGGACAATAGACATGATGGGATGTTTTCTCTTTGAATAAATAACAATTTAACTACATCATTGAACTAAAATATAGCGTGGGCTTAATACATTGTAAATATTACATTAGTACTACTTCACTATCGTAATCTAATGACTGAAGCTACATTGAATAACAATCTTACTAGTACTTGTGTACAAAGTTTTATTACTAACAAAGATATTGCAGCGGTTGCAAGGATGTCACCAGCTCAACAAACATCTAACAATACAATATTCTTCTAAGAGGAAAAGTAATCATGTTTGATTTACAGACAATAAAGAGCTTTGTTTTCCACTTGAAACATTGGAAATAAGAATCCAGATCATCTGGTATCTTAATTCATATTATTACAAGGAAAGGTTTCCTTTCTTGAGCACTCTGGATCCTCAGCAGGCCTGGTACACTAAGTTTACGTGAAGATAGCTTTTAGGATGCCACGGCAATGTAAGGAAACTCTCCTATCTGAAAATTACTGATTTGTAGGCTACTGCTTAAACATCTGACTTTTTAAAAACCTATTTACATACATTCAGCCCAAACCAGTAGATAAAATGTTTTGTCTATATTACAATAGGCATTGTTAACATTTCATCAGAAGGCCAGTGCAAGACAATTGTTAATAGCCGTTGCCCAGCATTTAGGAGATTTTAAAATATCATACAAATATACAGTTAGAACACGAGACATCTAATTTTGCTCATGATATTGGTGGTCTCTTTTACAGACATGGGATGGCAGAAATCGATCAAGAGGACAGTAACTAGAATGCCACTCATCAAGGGCCAAAATTCTCATCTGGAGGTTGGGCTTGTCTCCTGCAGTGTGGGTTTAGACGGCCAAAATTCCATGACACTTAATGCCACATAGACCTGACTCAAAGTGACGGGAGGCTTGGGGATCATCTCAAGTGTAGGCATATGTCTGTAGCTTCTTCCAGATCTGTGTTTCTTTTACATTTATTTCATACGGAGTGGAAAATTAGGGGTTCTTGGAGACAGCCCTTCTTTTCTAAAGAAAACTGTTAGTCTGGGATTGAAAGGCTCATCATTACTCTGAAGAAATTGAGCAGGTTGGCATTTGGCCCTATCTAAAGACATATAGGATGGTGAAATGCAAGATCAGGACACATATGTCAGCCTCAGAGGAGAGCAGATAACTCTGCAGGTAGACCTTATAAAGCTTACTGCAATCTAAATTATATGTCAATCAGTGGGTCTCATTAAGGGACTAATTAATGAATGACACTATTGAATAATAATGCTAATGAGTATATTCATTGGGGAGAACATTTGAGTCACTTGGGTTAGGAAATGATATTAAAAGTATCAGAGTGAATCAAACTCATTTAAATGTTTTAAAATGAAGGTGGTATAACACATACATGATGATATTTCACAGATATTTCTTAGAATATCAATAAGCACCAAGTTTAGTGCTGTCAGCCCCGTTGTCCCTTAATTTATTATATATGACTGAGATCTTATAAGCACAACACACTATAAAATCTACATTGCATACACACAAATACAGTTTCAAAAATGAATCCTGGAATTTTTCTACCAATAACAAGAATTTCCTCTTCACCAGGTCTTCATAGCTGTGAGAAGAGCGTTGGTATTGCCTAGTGAGCTCTGAGATGTGTGGATTAATCTTCAGGGTAATTTAGAACAAAAGAGTGGCAATTCTTCAATGGAAACTAGACCCTGGTGAGTTTTTTCATAAATAATCTTTTCTTCTTCTAAAGAGATCTTATTAATCCTCTAGCACACTGAGCATATCATCTGCATATCACAGAGAGGTAAAGTGAGGGAACCAGCAGGCAGGTTCGAGCCGTACAGACAATTAAAGGCATCTCAGCTTGGCCCACAAGCCACATTCAGCCTTACACTGCAAGAAAGGACATTGTTCCATCAGGCTGCTTGGGTACCACATAGCTAGCAATCACCAGATAAATGCTAGCTCTCTGCTTTACATCAGGCTATGCAGGCCTCCTGGTCCTGCAAAAGCCATGCTTTATCTGTTTAGGGAGAAGATAGTTTGTAAGTAAAATTTGTCAGAGTCAGGTGGCTTCTTAAGCATTATCAGTGCTTACTGGGAAAGGGCCTAATTCAGAGCACCCGTGGCACCATTAAGGAGTATGAAACGGGGCGTAAGAAGAAAGCAAGCCATGCTCATATTTATGCTTTAGCACCTCTTGTTAATCAGGAACAGAGGAGAGGCCTGTTCTTTAAAGAGCCCAAACCTACACAGACAAAGCTGGGCGCTGGGCTGTCACCAAGGGCATCTGCACGAAGCGCAGAAGCAGCCGTATGACATCCAGGCCTCAATCACGAGTGTGTCAGGTCCTCACTGCCCTCTTCTGTCTCACCCACCGTCTGATAGGTCTTCTTACCACATAAGCCGGATCTGGTAGTCCCACTGCAGTGAGCAAAGTATAGTGCTACTTAAACTGGGATCACGCTGCCTACACACACAACTAAAATATGTTACCACTGGAGGGTTTTATTTTAGAGCTACTTCCCTTATAATGACTTACATCTCCGTGGACTTGATCAATATTAGGTGCTCAGAAACCAAAACACTCCCATTTCCCGACATGAACACTGTAAACACAGACCTTGACCTGAAGGCTCATTATAGATGACTCCTTGCTAAACGCTGGTCTTGTGAAATACCTAAAGGTCAGTTTAGTACTACTTGACCCAATTTCAAAGGGAGAGGGTTCTGAAGGCTTATGGTCAGTATTTTTATCAACTAGATTTCCGGAAGAACTCAATTTTAGAAACTGAATTCATGTGCAAGAGTGCAGCAAGGGGAACAGCTTACACGTGGTCACAGTTTTCTCACTTTAGGACATTACTAGAACAGTTACAGGATAGAAACACACACACACACACACACACATACACACACACACATTTATATTCACACTCACACACAGTATAATTTTACTGATCCAGACACTACTTCTTTTCAATTAAGAAAAAATGAAGACTGTTGTTTGGCCACCCAGGCATGAAATCTACTTAAACCTGGAATATAAGGATGCAATACTCTTCAAGAAAACAGCAATTGCACAGTGATAACAACATACATTAAGATTGACACATGCTGTCTTAAGAGGTCCAGTAAGAGCTAAAGTCTAAAGAAAGTCGGAGGTGTCAGCCAAAGTCAACATGCAGTCTCTCTTCTGTTCTGATTGTAATCCATCACCCAACAGAACAGCTATAGTCCAGAAGATAACACAAGTCCTCGTATGAAAATGCTGGACTAAGAAATTTTTAAGTGTCAACGAATTCTGCTCAAGACTTTGGACAGTCTTCAAATTCTTCTTGTTGGATTAACAGAAAAATAAACCTTTATGGTTATTTCAATGTCAAATTTAAATAGAGATATTTGAAAAAAATATTAAGGTTTCTAAAGTTACATCATGGGCAGTAATGTTTTAAAAAGTGGTCTCATTGGCATATATCCACTGCTTATGTGCCATTGTTCTTGTAGAAGCCCACCTTGCAGTTTTGCTGGACTAGACAAATATAAATAACACATGGTAAACACTGATACACATCTCACAGGACACACTACATTTTACAAAATAGCTTTACTTTAGTACTATAACTGTTGTAAAAATGGACATCTCTGATTACTTCCGGACAAGTACATTTCACATTATAATGAAAGTTGTGATTACAAAGGCATTACTCATTTGATGGCCTTTTTCTATGGGTATTTGGGCTTCCAATTGTGTAGCCAAAGGTTCTCTCCTATTTCATTGGGACTTTGAAGGACCTTCCCGTCCCTTAAACAACAGCCTTTCTTCACCGTAAACCCCCGGAGAACTGAGTTTGAGGACCTACACTATGGAAACGTTAGAGAACTGAAAACTGATCACGGTGACAATCACCTTTTCACTGAGCGCGGTCAACTTAAAAAAATATAACCGATGAGACGACAGACTCTTCTGGGTTTTTGAGCTTTTAAAAAAAAGAGAGAGAGAGAGAGAGAATTTCTTTTCCTGTGCTGCCAGGGACGCGTCTGGCTCACAGAGCCTCGGCAGACGTGTCCGTGGACACAGACATGGTCACCTTGGCGATCTTGACCGTGCTCTTGATGCAGCTCTCCGCGGCCCTGTGGACGCTGGCTGCGTTGTTGGCGTGTTTGTGCAGGCAGTCCGAGTCCCCCATGCTGTTATCGAGAGGCTGCGCGGTGCCTTCGCACGAGGGGAACATGCTCCGGAACGCATGTCTCAGGTCCTTGCTCCGCAGAGCGTAGATGATGGGGTTCACGGTGGAATTCAGCAGACAGAGCATGCTGCAGAAGGCAAACACTGTCTTAATGAGCTTGTTCATCTTCCCAAAGACGTCGTACACCATGATTGCGAGCAGGGGGCCCCAGCAGATGATCAAAACCACCAGAATCAGGACCAGGGTCTTGGCCAGCCTGATGTCCATGCGGGCTTGGTCCGGCCGGGTCACCTGCACCTTGCCGTCCTCGGACGTGTGGATGATGATGCTCTTCTGGGTACCGCGCTGGATCATGCGGACGGCGTGGCTGTGCGCCTTCCAGAGAATGTACATGTAGGCGTACACGATGAAGAGCAGCAGCACGCTGGTGACCCCAATCCAGAACATCAGGTAGGTCTCGTCGATGAGAGGGAAAATGTCTGAGCACACGGATTGCAGTTTCTTGCAGTTCCAGCCCAGGAGAGGCAGCACGGCGATCACAATCGCGATGGTCCACATCAGGCAAAACGCCACCACGGCCTTGGGCCGGGTGACGATCCTCTTATAGGCCAGGGGTCTGTGAATAGATATGTACCTGTCGATGGCCGTGAGGAACAGGCTGCCGACGGAGGCCGTGAATGAGGCTGTGACCCCACCCAGTTTGAACAGAAACACGTTGGGGCTGTCTTTGCGGTGGAACACGTGGAAGTCGACGAAGCTGTAGACGAAGATGACGCTCCCCAGGAGGTCTGCCACGGCCAGGCTGCCGATGAAGTGGTAAGAAGGCCGGCAGCGGAGGCTGCGGGAGTGGAGGATGACGCAGAGCACCAGCAGGTTCTCCAGGACCGTGAAGGTGCCCAGCGTGAGGGACAGCACGGCGATGGCTAGCTGCTGGCTGGGGTTCAGAATCATGAAGCACTCCATGTCCATAAAGTTCTCCCCACACTGAATGTTCTCGTCGTTCTCCTTGTAGGAGGACAGAGACTTGTTGTAAAACTCGGTGAGGTTCACCTGGTCTGCTGGGACTAACTGGGGGTGCTCTCCCGCAGTCATCTTTTCTTGGAAGGGACTTCCCCTGAAGGAAGTTAAAGGAAATTTCTGCGGGAAGTAACCTAATTTGGATGCCATGTCGCCTTTGATGTCTTCGTACTGAATGTCATTGGCACCCACGTAGAGGAGGTCTGTGGTGATCGTTCGGAAGGTGGTATCTGCAAGGCCATCGAGGATGGACTTCATCCCCTCTGTCTTCGATTAGGCCACACTCACAGTGACGGAGAAAGAGCCCCGCAGCAGGAAACCCTGATGGGAGGGAAAACAGATAAGCTGAATGGGGAGAGAACAGGGAGAATGAAAACACACGAACAACTCGCCCCCCGCCCCCCAAAAGAACGATGGTAAACATCCCAAATATGTCCCCTTGTGTTATTTCATTCCTGTCTCTGAACATAGGTAAAATCCTTGTCTGATTCTGTCAACAAAATGTGTCGATCCTTCAGTTAAAGAAAAGCTTCCCAGGGCATTCCCTGGTGGTCCAGTGGTGAGGACTCCACACTTTCACTACCGAGGGCGTGGGTTCAGATCCCTGGTCACGGAACTAAGATTCTGCAAGCCACACAGAGCAGCGAAAAAATAAATAAATAAAATAAAGCCACGCATTTGATCAATGTACAGAAAAATATACCATAATAAAAATAAAAACGCAATTAAGATTTAAAAAGGAAGGAAAAAAACAAGAAAAGCTGTCAAAAGTTGGTGAGGTAGGGCACACACCCAACACATCCATTTCTTTCATTATTTAAGCTCTCTGGACTTGAGTCGCTGTGTGAGGCCCGCGTGGACCTCCAGGGTCTGGTGGTCAAGCGAAAGCAATGTGTCTTGGGTGTGGCTGTGTTAGGGAGTGTCTGCCACCTGGCTTCTACTATCACACACACACGCACACGCACACACACACACACACACACACAGAGTCCTGATGCTGGTGGGGAAAGCAACCACATGTCACACAATCTCTGCTCTTAAAGACTTTACTGCCTTGTCACATGCCTTGTCACACAGGTAAGACTGAGCATATAAGACAACCAAAGAACAACAGAGCGTGGAGTCAAGGACTGAGTCGTGTGGCCTGTGTGTTCAGTGTAAAGGCGGAGGAGGACATTGCTGGGAACCGTAGGAAGCAAGTGGCCTTAATGGGAAGATCCAGGTTCTAGCCCTGACTCCATCGGGCAAGTTTCCTCACCCAGAGAAGATGTTTGAACTGAGCCATGGCTGAGGTGAACTTCTAGAATGTCTACACCAGCCAAGAAAAATGTTACGAAGGGTAAATTTGCACTGATGCTCCCGAGAAGAACAAGATCTTTAACACTGGAAAGTAGTCACAATGGACCGTGCTTCCAGACAGCGACTTCCATGAGCAGCGAGGTGACACCAGCACACACTGGAGGACGGGAGAAAGACCCGATCATCCAGGCCTTTCCAGGTGGATGGCACTGGAAGTAAGGATGGCTGAGAGCAGAGGCCAGATTTTCAGGGCTCTTCAATTCTCAGCAAGGCAATTTGCCTCTGTTTCAAAATAAATGGCCAGAGAATTGGTGTTCCTATTTATAAATATTTGTTTAAAATGTGGCTATTGGGCTCTTCAGCTTATATATTAGAAATACTGAGGGCAGTCCAAGATGGCGGTGTAGAAAGATCCAGAACCCCCTCCTCCCAGAGGCCCACCTAATCTACAGCTACAAATGGAACAATTCTCTCTGAAAAAGACTTGAAAACCAGCTGAATGACACTTCACAACAAACGATAAAAGGGCCACATCAAGGTGTGTGGGAGAGGCAAATCATGATGTCGTATACCTGAAACTAAGACAATGTTCAATGTCAATGATCTCAGTATAAATAAATAAAGAAGAAATATTAGAAGTATGGAGTGATATCTACAATCATTTTAAAAATCATCAAAGCCAATATTTTACTCACTAATTGTCTTTTTGTTGTTCCTAAAAATATCACACTGTATTGAGGGGGGAAAAGATAGGCATTAGCTTGGATCCCATTAAAATGTTCTGAATCCTCCTGCTAAAATACAGAGATCCCACCTATCTGAATTAATAATTCATTTATTCATCCATTCAACAAATTGTGGCACACCCAGTATATGCCAGGCACTGTACTAGGCACTAAGAACAGAACAGTATCCGGAAAGAGCCCCTGACCACATGGAGTTCAGTGTAGCAGAGGAGACAGGCTGACCCTGTAAGTATGAGAAAGCATTGTAACAGCTACAGTCAGGGACATATAGGATGCTGTGGGAGCAGCCGTCTGGGGGTTGAAGGCGGCTTCCCCAAGGAAAGGATGTTTGTGCCAAGAGTATGTAGAATTAATGTGGGTGGAGGCAGGACACGGAGACACAGAAAAAAAATTTTAATGAATACCTGAAGTGTCATGATGCGGTTTTTGTTCTGTTTGTCTGGTAATTGGGAATAGGCACAACATGCTAAATGTGGCCCAAGTTCCCACATTCTGCCACTTCTAAGTCCAGGCCACCATCACTGCTCACCAGAACCCGAGTGCCAACCACGTGGTCAGTTTTTTTGGGGTTTTTTTGTGGTACGCGGGCCTCTCACTGTTGTGGCCTCTCCCGTTGCGGAGCACAGGCTCCGGACGCGCAGGCTCAGCGACCATGGCTCACGGGCCCAGCCGCTCCACGGCATGTGGGATCTTCCCGGACCGGGGCACGAACCCGCGTCCCCTGCATCGGCAGGCAGACTCTCAACCACTGCGCCACCAGGGAAGCCCTGGACTGATCCCCTTTTGATCACTTGCCAAATAAATAGCTGCTGCCGTGATCTTCATAAAACAGGCGGCTGATTACGTGACTCCCCTATTTCAACCTCTGTGCCCTAAAGACCAAGTTCAAGTTCATTCACGAGGCTTCCCTTTCAGGCCCATACTCTCCAGACCATCCCACGCAGCTCTTCTCTCTGCCATCTGTGTCAGCCCAGCTGAGGACCTTTCAGATCTGACCCTCACTCCCTTGTGCCCAGAGCTCTCCACATTCTGTTCTCCCTGAGCAGGAAAGCTCTCTACCTGCATCCCCACACCCATAGGATGAAGTCCAGTAAAAGGCTTCCTTCCCAGGGTTGTCTAGCCCCTGCCTGTCTCTCCATCCCTCCTCTCGCCATTCCTGGACTCGCCACTATACCAGAAAATTCGGTTCCACGAACACACCAAATCCATTGCTTTTCAACTTGGTGCTTTTGCTTCCACTGCTTTGCACACTCCTCTGAGCAAACACCCTTTCCCTTCCTCCACCTGGTCAACTCCTTCCCCCAGTTTGATGTAGCTCCTCTGCTCCCATCATACCCTCTTTGGGGCTCCTAGAATAGCCAGATAGCGTTCTACCATGGTGTCCATGGTGTTTACCAAATATTCTAATATTTCTCCGTGTTTGCATCTGTTTTGCCCCTCCCTCCCACCCACTGGGTAGTAAGCTCACTGAGGGAAGGAATTTTATTTATCTTAGTGTTTATTCATGGCATTTAATGTAATGCCTAGTGTATAGCAGGGGGCCCTACCTAAGCTGGCTGATTGACTATAGGTATTTCAAAAGAGAAAAAAAAATCCCTTTCCTATTCAAGGTGGGGGAGGGAGTCACCCAATCATAATGGGAATAAATAAGCATGGAGCTTGAATCAGGGTATCTATCCTAAACAGATGCCCGATCCATTCGTGCTAGAAAAATGCAATGATGCATTTTTAGATGAGTTACCTCATCTAAAATCTATTTAGATGAGGTAACTGACATTGTAAATGAAAGCTGCCTGTGTAGTGATTACCTAGCCTAAGTACTCACGGAATGAGCCACATGACCCAGCCGACTTTGGCTAGATAGAGGTGAAGGAGAATACGGGCAATATGTTACCGGATGGTGAACGAAGCAAGCGTGACAGGTAAGTCAGGAGGGCACCCTTGGCTCCTGCATGGTCCTCTAGCCCTTTCGCACGGTCAGCATCGCCTGCAATGACAGTTCGGAGGCACCGCCGAACCGAGGGCCCCGAATCGTCCACGGCTAACTTCTGGCATCACTCAGGAACTAACTGCTTCTTCTCTGAGCCGGTTCTGCACACCCTCCCACACTGGCAAAGGGCAAGGCACACAAGGGCTGGGAACTGCTCAGCCAGAGGCAGGAACACTAGTGCACAGACCACACAGGGACACCCAGTGTCCACTGAGAGTCTGGTAAAGCCCAGCCAGGTGTCCCGGGGAGGTTGTCTAGTTGTGGAGGATATAAAAATAAAGGATGCAGAAATAGAAGACTGAAGTTCAACAGCCACAGTGGTTGCCCTGCGCTTCCTGGTTCCTCTATTACAATCTCTCCTGAGTCCCCAGCTCAGCCTGGCTCCACCTGTTCACGCTCAAGTGTCCTCAAGTTCCCTGTTCAGCCATCTGTCTGTCATATCCTCTCTCACATCCTCGGCTCTTCCAGAAAATGTCGTACATGTGCCCACCCCTGGGCTGTGTCTCTTGAGTCAAGTTTGCTCTTTGTGCAAACTTACATTCGCTCAACAACTCCACTTATATGGGAAAGTGTTCATGGAATAGGTAGGACACAGAAGATAGCCACAATCTGTGGGAGCCGTTAATGGTCCTGGCACATCCTCAAATCTTACTTTTGCTTCTCAACTGCCACCCATATCGAAACACACAGCTTCCTGGCCCGGGAGATGGCTCCCTGCTCCTTGAATCACGCTTGCACACCTTCCTCCTTTCCTCCTACCCCTCCCTCTGTCTGAAATACTCATTTCCAAGTTGTCTTTCTGAGATAAATTATCTTTACCTCCTTGACCTGCCCTTTGCACCAGGGAGAACTTGTCCCCCAGTTTTCCCCTCTATTATAGACCTCATCATAGCATTTATGCATAAGTTTACATATTTATTTCCATAACTAGAATGTGCTTTCCAAGCACAGGACTGGCGTCTTTTTTTTCTTATGTGACTCACTGACCTGATAACGTGATAGCAGGCGTAGGGGGGATGGGGGAGGCTGGGCTCACTTCGAAATCTTCCCATGAACCTAATACAGTGGCAGTTGAATTTTATTAACTGATCCATGAAAGCTGTGATTTAATAATATATATTTGCCTTTTCTTAAAATTAGAAGAGAGAAAGGTAATTAGTTCAGTGGACATTTGGCCTGAAGATCAAAGTTTGAGCCCAACATTTCCAGGCAGCTACTGGGGCCCAGTCCATGATCTCCATCCCATAAATCATCTTCTCTCAAGTAACTAATTCTCCCTTCACACTGCCTAATTAAAACCTAATTTATCTGACATTTTGATTATTTATATTCCATTCATACAATTCAAAACGTACAAAAGGATATACAGCAAAGAGTCAACCTAACCTCTCCCATTCTGATGTTCCAGCCAACCAGTTTTCCTCCTTAGAGGCAAGAAGTTTCTTGGTACTCCTTGCAGCGATATTCCATGCATATTCAAGCAAATATATATACATTTATCCCCTCTTTCTTTTCTTTTTAACAAATACTAATATAGGTACTGTTTGGCACCTTGCTTTTCCACCTAAAAGTATATGTGAAGACAGTTCCACATCAGTACACAAAACCTCCCTCCTCATTTAGCAGCTGCCTTGAGTATCTGTTAGATACTCACAGATGCCTCCTATGGACACAGGTTTAGCTTATTTATCATCTCTTACTATTACAAATAATGCAGCCATGTCATGTTTCACATTTCTTACAGTATTGTGAATAATCTCTCTAGTCACTCAAGCTCACACCCCACACTTACCCTGGATTCCCTCTCCTCAGCCTCTATAATCAGGTAGACCACTAAGTCTTGCTGATTTTTCCCCTTTTAAGCACATATGGAGAGCTTGTTATGTGCAGCTGGCCCTCTGAGCCTCTGATGTATATCAAATTATTTTCACAGTAGCCCTGTGAGGTAGATGCCATTATTATCTCCATTTTACTGATGAAAGGCACAGAGCGGGTAAAGTAATTTGCCATTCACACAGCTAGTAAGGGCAGAGCCAGAATGAACTCAGATATTCTGATTCTAGAGCAGTGTTGTCTGATAAAAATGGAATGCAGAAGGCTGCTGGACATCCAATATAAGATGCACATTTTTTTTGTTGGTGGTGGTGGGAATGTAAGTTGGTGCAGCCACTATGGAAAACAGTATGGAGGTTCCTCAAGAAAACTAAAAATAGCGTTACCGTATGATCCAGCAATCCCACTCCTGAGCATATATCCAGAGAAAACTATAGTCCAAAAATATACATGTGGGGCTTCCCTGGTGGCACAGTGGTTAAGAGTCTGCCTGCCAATGCAGATGACACAGGTTCGAGCCCTGGTCCAGGAAGATCCCACATGCTGCGGAGCAACTAAGCCCATGCGCCACAACTAGCGAGCCTGCGCTCTAGAGCCCGTGAGCCACAACTACTGAAGCCCATGTGCCACAACTACTGAAGCCTCCGTGCCTACAGGCCGTGCTCCCCAACAAGAGAAGCCACCGCAGTGAGAAGTCCTTGCACTGCAACAAAGAGTAGCCCCCGCTCGCCACAACTAGAGAAAGCCCACACACAGCAACGACAACGCAATGTAGCCAATAAATAAATAAATGAACAAATAAAATAAATCTATTAAAAAAAGAAAAAAGATACATGCACCCAGTGTTCGTAGCAGCACTATTTGCAATAGCCAAGACATGGAAGCCACCTAAGTGTCCGTCAACAGATGAATGGGTAAAGAAGATGTGGCACATATATACAACGGAATAGTACTCAGCCATAAAAAAGAATGAAATAATGCCATTTACAGCAATATGGATGGACTTAGAGATTATCATACTAAGTGAAGTATGTCAGAAAAAGACAAATACCATACGGTATCACTTATACGTGAAATCTAAAATATGACACAAATGAATGTATTCATGAAACAGAAACAGACTTACATAGAAAACAAACTTACAGTTACCAAAGAGGAAAGGGAGTAGGGGAGGGATAAATTAGGAGTTTGGGATTAGCAAATACAAACTACTGCATATAAAATAGATAAACAACATGGTCCTACTGTATAGCATAGGGAACTATATTCAGTATCCTGTAATAAACCATAATGGAACAGAATATGAAATATATATATATATCAGTTATATATATATATAACTGATACACTTTGCTGTACACCAGAAACTAACACAACATTGTAAGTCAATTATTCTTCAACAAAAAATTAAATTTAAAAAAATGCACATTTTTTTCACATTTTAACATCCCTGAAATTAGAGTGTACCTTATAGAGGGTATCATAGTTTCGTTGTCACAGAGCCTCTCCAGCTGGGCCCCCCCCGATGGGGTCAAGGAGATGCCCTCCCAGAGTCACCCTCCTCCAATTCCAGGAACTCCGTGGGCTTGCTCCTGGGGTCTGTCCTCCTGGAGGCCGCTGGAGGCAGCTGCTTGTGGGGGAAGCGGTGTGAGGATGGGAAGGCTGGGCCGATCACATGCGTGTGCCTGCATGCGTGTATCCTCGTGGTGCAGTGTGGCTGGGAGCAGAAGGGGGCGGGCAAAGCTGGCTCCCCCGCACCATCATGTTTTGCTGTCTAACTCCAAGGAGGCCAAAAATTCTAAATTTGAACCTGGCCTTGCAGGCCCTCGTGAAGGCATATTTGTCAAGGTAGGAGGCTGGAACATACTTTATTTAGTAGTTTATGAGCTTGATTTATAGCTTCAAAATATTTTTTTTTTTAAAATGGAATGCAAGCCACATAGGCAATTTTAAAATTTCCATTATCGAGGGTAAAAAGAAAAAGGTAAAAGGTGAAATTAATTTTAATAATATATTTTATTTAACTCAATACATCCAAAATATTATCCTTTCAATAGGTGGAACTAGCCACATTTCAAGGGCTTAATAGCCACATATGGCTAGTGGCGACCATATTGGATATTGACAGGTTTGGAGCTGCTTTAAACCTTTTTTTTTTTTTTTTTTTTTTGGCGGTACGCGGGCCTCTCACTGTTGTGGCCTCTCCCGTTGCGGAGCACAGGCTCCGGACGCGCAGGCTCAGCGGCCATGGCTCACGCGCCCAGCCGCTCCGTGGCATGTGGGATCTTCCCGGACCAGGGCACAAACCCGTGTCCCCTGCATCGGCAGGCGGACTCTGAACCACTGTGCCACCAGGAAAGCCCTGCTTTCAACCTTTATGATACATCATTTCCCTAACCTAAGACAGGGATGCTACTATCTCCCTTCTTTTCCCCAGTGATTCCAGCCAGTCCAAGCACCAGTAATGGAGAGAACACTGAATTAGGAGTTATCAAACCAAGATTAGTGTCAGACCTGTCAGACCTGTATTTGGGTAAGTAGTTACTCTTTCTAAAGCTCATTATTTCATCTGTAAAATAGGAAGGAGAAGGAGTAGGAGGATGCCTCCATCATAGAATTGTTCTGAAAATTACATGAAAAAAATAATGCATAGTGAAGAACTTAACATAGTGCCTGGCACAAAATTTAAGTCTTCAATAAATATTAATTATTATTATCATTACTTAGTATAATGGCTCTTTGCCATATACTAATTATACTTCCAGATAATTCATTGACTGAATTAGATCATAGGCTACTTATTCCATTTTTATTTTTGTCTCGTCACTTAAAGCATGAAGCAAGTATAAGATACACACGTGGGTGAGGGAGGAGGAAACTTTATTGAATGTCTATTACATTCCAGGCATTTGAGAGACTCTGCATATATTATATCGTGAAATTGTCATGACAACTCTATCAGGTGCTTATTTATAATCCCCGTGTCACAGATGAGGAAGTGGAGACCAGTAGATTTTAAATAAATTGTCCAGAATATGAAGAGCTTGTGGCTGAACCCATGTGTCTCAGACACCAGAGTTTCTGCTTTGGGACTTTATACGTCTTTTAAGCATTAACAGTAACTAGGATAAAGCCATTTTGCATCTTATAGTATATTCTAGCCTTCCAGCTTCTTACAAACACGAATTATGGCATTTTGCCAATAGTAATTAAGACTACCGCCTACTAAATCGCTCTTTCCTATCCCACCCCATCTAGGTACATCTGCCTACTGGCATGTCCTCAAGGATGAAAATTTTAGTATTTGGAAGAGGTATAAAGCTTCTTCAGTTAAGACGAAGGATCACAAACCTTATTTCAATAATTCAAAACATGTGTGCCTGTGATTTACTCTATATTAAGATCACCACATATGTGATCACAATTTCCCATTTTAATGTGACCAAGCACTTTCATTAAAAAAAAAAAAAACAGCTTGTTAAAACCTGAGTCAGGGCAGTGTGGTTATGAAATATAGAGTAATTTCTACCCAATATAAGCCAACTTTTTAATGAAAGAATACAGTTAAATATATACATGGATGTTGTGCAGTTCAAGGATCTTAGCAATGTCAAAATGCCACTGTGCACAGGCTGTTTTAACAGTTAATGGGATCATGGCAAGAAAATTGTGCTCTGCATTTCGGTAACCCTTTATTTTTACATTTGGATTACTACAGTAATGTCCACCTTACTATTATTTATTTTTTTGTATTGAGAGTTTTCTTTGAGAGTTCATTAGTAATATAGTTTAGGCTTTGGGGGATGCAGCTACCATTAATTTTGGTTTTGTTTGCTACTGGGAAAATCTAAATGGAAATTTCCAGCAAGAGGTGTAGATGCACCTATTAGAGAAGCAGTTGGGTTTTGTTACCATTATAGTAAAAGAATGATTGAATGACATTTAAAGGGGATTTTCCTAGAATTCTGCTTTTAAAAATATAAGGAACATAGTCTAACGATTTAGGCTGTAAATCATGCCTTTGTAATAATAATAAAAATACTTTAATATATTGAATCTATTATTTTTAAAAAAACTTCAATTTTTAGAATAAGATCACCTGTTCTTTTTGCCCACCTCTCTATGCACACCTGCTTTTCTCCATCCACCGCCTCCAAACTTATACATCAACTCGCAGGCTATGGTGTCATCAAGAAATTGTTATGGATTTGGAAGCAGTATGGAGTTTTTTTTTAAAGTCTATTCAGAGTCTGTATCTTTGTTTCTATAACCATTAAGGGTATAAAACATCCATGTTCTGATTAGGATAAACATGGAGTAGGTCCTCAAAACAAGACTTCAAATAAAGTCTTTTCTATACCAGTATAATTTAATAGCAGGCTATTTTAGACGTCATTGCCCCACTGAAGACCTTCTTTGTTTCAGAGGGACACTTCAGTAATTTAAATATTTGGCACTGTTGATTCTGGAGTCAAAATCCTTGCAGCATCTCTGGGGGAACAGGCACTAGAGAGTATTTGCTTCCTGCAGGATGTCATGTCCGGGAAGGCAGAAAACCCTCTAGAAGCATCAGAAGACCGGCGCTCCCAATATAGTTACAGACTGTATCAGCCGACCAGGCTCCTTTTCTAGATTCTAAGTTTGTAAATGCTTTAAGGAAATAATCCCAAGCTCATCACGTCTAGATTGATAGACGTCCAGGATATCAAACGTAGGAGCCATAGGCCTTTTCTTAATCGTGTTGTTTTCCTTAGTTTGTTGGTTCTGTCTTGTTCTGCTTCGTTAACCTTATAAAAGAGCCTTGCGAATGGTTCAAGAGAAAGAAGGTGCCAGTGGATATATTTGTTTGTTATTTTCCATTCATTTCTGGGAACAAGTCTGGTTTCTCTTAATTTGATCAAGAAAAATAACTTGCTAATGTATTTCTATAAGTCAGTAGGGAAATTTTTAGTTGACTCTTATAACTGCATTATTTCTGAGGCACGTCCTTAATGTACACTGGCAGATCTCACGGGCCAACTTCACAACTTGATGAATGATGCTTCTGTTACAGCTGAATGGGCAACTGAGTCTGTTCTAACTCTTACCTCACCAGTTGAGTTTTGAATTATTAGAGTAGTTTGGTCACTTATTGCACCATCTTCCGTAGCAAAGTCAAAGATTGACTTAACTATCCTGATAATTCAGGCAAAAATACATAATTCTTCTTCCTTGTGTTAATGTTCTCTCTCTTTCCCATACAGAGAAGAAAATTCCATTGTGCTCGTAATGCTCAGTTGGTTCTGAAAGGCTTAGCTTTTCTTATATTTTGTAACATAGAGCAGAAGTTATTAAATGTACCCTTTTCTCTGGTCTATTCTTACTAACAATATGAGTGTTACATTTTTCATTAAAAATATCAATTATTATGAACCAGATAGACATTAGGACACTTATAAGGCTATATTTCTGTTCAAATTTAACCTGAAGTATGCCTAATTATTTAACATTTATAGGCTTCTTAAAGCATAAAGAATTTCAGGGCTCAAGAAATGATGCCTTTAAACTACATCAAATTAAGCACTCACTATTAGGTGAAAATGCTAGGAGGAAAACCTATCACAAAAGCAAGTTAATGATACAGATGAACTGATTCCTTAGATCTGTTGACCTTTATAACCAATTCCATGAATCATTTAATGTTGCTCTGCTGTTTTGATGTTTCCTCCTACCAAGTGCCTTTGCTTGTTTGGCGCAGGGGGGAGTGGGGTAAAGGGAGATACATTTTCTATATAAGCTGTAAAAGGAGCATAATTGAAGCAGCCTTCCCTTAAAATAGAATTTGCAAAGTTTTCAATTCAATAGAAGCCCTGGCCCATATACAAAATAGTCCATAAGACTGTCTTTATCTTGCACGAGGTTTGATCAATAAAGGCCGAAAGCAGTATGCAGAACCCAGTAGGCAGGTAATCTTGACAGTTCATTGCCAAGGACAACAGTGGTTTAAAGCGTGCCACATGTTGTCCAATGGAGCACATTACTTTTCAGTTTCTTCATTCATCTTTCAACAAAAAGTATCTTCTCTTTGAATCCATGAACAGACACATGAAGGCCAACTAAAAACAGAGTCTTGTTTCCCCGGGCTCAAATCTCAGTGACTGGGTGACTAGGATGATTAAATGTATGACAGAGAGAATTCCAGTTCCCAAATATTTTCAATCAGAAACATGTTTATGTGCCATGCATCATGCTAAGGATATGTATTATTTTTAATATTTACATGAATTAGGTGCTATTACAATTCCCATTCTACATATGAGAAAACTGAGGCTTAGAGAGGTACAGCTTTGCCCATCGTTTCCCACTAGAGAGAATGGAGTTAGAACTTCAACCCAAGTCTGTATAACTCAATGTCCCTGCTCTCAACTTCGAGGTCCAGGAACCATTTAATAAGACAGTCTTCTTTCCACTTCTAAGGAAAGGGAAGAATCAATTTTGAGAAAGGAGGTAATAAACAGTTTAATAATTCTACACAATGAACAACTAAAATCTGAAGGAATGCTCTGTTGACAGAAAAAGTTGCCTGTAGCACTTGCAAATCATCCTTGTCCCATGGGCTTTAGGGACAAAGTATGAGAATTAACTCTAAGCTATAAATCCTAGCCTTGGATTAGCACCTTATTTGCAATCAATGGCTGTTGGTGAGTAATAAATAAAATCTAACTTGTCTCTGCCACTAATTTAAAAAATTACGTATATATATTTTTCTTCAGTAGTCAATTATAAAGATTATGGACGGTTATGATAGTTTCCACGACACCAGCGAGGAACAGAGAGGGCACCTTCTTTAGGTCTGAATGAGACATGACTGTTGTAAGTCGACAAAAGCTTGAAACATCCATTGCCCATACGGAGCTATTCAAACTCAAAGGAAATCACTCCACTTCCCACCATGAGCAGGGTGGTTTTCTTAAGGCCCAGAGAGAGGATGCCACTCTCTGGTCAGTTCTTAAGAACTTGCCTGGAATCAAGGCAGAAGAAACTATGTAATCGTCATTTGGGCTCCAACAAGGAAGTGCCTGTGACTCACTCTTGGCGCCCAAATGGCACACAGCTGTGTTACTACAGCAAGGCGGCAGATGGATATAAAGTTATTGGCCCCTTACTTGCTTCGTGTAACATATTTTTGTTGGGCATGTGCTCTGTGCTAAACACTGTAGACATTGTCTATTCACGTATCACACCTGGATAATGGATACAGATCAAGGAAGCAAGGGAAATGATTCTCCATTCCAACCAACCCATCCAATAAAGCCCATCCATCTGCCCTTCCCCTCCCACAGAAGACAGAGTTGAGTAGGATATGAATACAAGTAACAGACAGATGATACTTCATCATCAAATAGTACTGGCTTCGGTAAATTCCCTTCCTATATGTGCTTTGAGGTTTTCTCCCTGGACAGATGATTAATGCTGAGTCATCCCATAGCAGTCTTTCTTGTGTCTATACCCTTCAGATCATGAAAACCTTGAGAGTAGGGACCTGTATTATATGGTCTTGAATGTCCTCTGCCTGGCATAGTGCCCGGCACAGGGTATGTACTCAATGCCTGTTTACTAAATGAATGTTGGCAGTAGAGCAGAGCTATCCTAGCAGAATGACTTTTAACTGTGAATAGTTTTCCTTGGCATAAAGTCAGTTGATCATTAGGGAAGTAAACCTGAGTCTTGGTCTCATACAAACATCCAACTGGAAAGAACTGTAACCAGATGTAAAAGTTACATGAAAGGCATCAACAACTGTGTATCCCAGGATCTTTGATCTCAGTATCAAACAGAAATTATATTGATGGCAAGTAGAAGTTACGGGCAAAGATCAGGTATTTACTTTCTATTCTGATCCTTCTTCAGCCTGAGTATGTACTATGAACCTCAATATTTTGCCATATAACAATGATATATAAGGAGATCTTTGTGAGATGCACAACTGTGAATGAATCCTAACTATATGTGTTGATAGACCTTTAAAGACGGTGTATGAAATTATGATTATAATGGACTTTTTCCTTCCCTCAAATGCATGCTATTATGCACTGATTTTTCCCAGATGGGTTTCTGCGTGTGTGTGTCTTCAAAGCAACTTATCAAGAGAAGTTATGTGAAAATTCAACCACTAGATGGAGTGGCTTTTATAAGCCCTCAGGAATCAATTTGTTACTCTGTTCAGTGGACATGGTTCTTGCTTTGGTTGAGCAACTTTTCCTGCTAACAACATTTTATGCGTTTTACAACTGACTTAATTTAAACATAAATAAGAAAATATGTTAAAGAGGGTTATTACTATTGCCTACAAAAACAAAATTTCTAATTGCTTTTCTGAGGCAAAAAGGCATTGAGAAAATTTAATATATTGATAAAACTTAATTGTGAGTATTTGGAATTGTGCCTCAAGAAAGTAATTAAGAATGAGTAAAGGAAAGTAGTTATACTGAAAACAAATGACACGTTTATGCCAAGAGATGCTAAGAGTAGGAATGGAAGGTCTCAGGAGCCCAAAATCAATTCTAATAACAAACTCAACTCATTTCTATTTTATGAAACATTTGGCTTTCCAATTTTCAAATATAAAATCACCAACACAGGTCATAACTCTGTGATGAAAAAGAATGGAAAATTATTTTCTATCATTACAGAAGCTAAAATGGAATATTTCACAAGAGAAGTTAATATTTGTTTAAATACTCATACAAATCAAGGATACACTCGTTTTCTAAATACTTCAATTTCCTTCCTATCATTTTCTCACTGGAGTAATTTTAAACATTTTTATTGTGTGTAAGTTCAGGATTCCATTTAAACATGATTTTAAAAACCTAGGTACTTACATATCACCTACTTTAATTGAAAGTCACTTAATAAAAAAAATTTTCAGTGTGTATGAACAATACAAGATATAAACAGAAAAACATGCTTTCAAGATGTAAATTATAATGTACAAACAGAACTAGAAGAACTTGGTTTCAGTAATGGTGTAAAGTATGCTTTGGAAATGTAGTAACAAATTGGATGCAAGTACAGAGCTTTTATGCCATTGAAACCATGAGGTAGTTCTATTATACTTAAGAGTTTGACCTTGAATCATGGTTTGTGTGCTACAACTATGTGATTTTGAACAGAGTTGAGGAACTAAAAGTATTCAGAAAAAGTGACGTGAAGATAAAGAACTAGGAAATAAGATAGTTGAGCATAGGCTGGACATCCCAGGGTACACCTTAAAGAACAGTCTGAGAAGTCACAAGTGGTTTGGAAGAGCACACAGAGTTAGTTATTTTATAGGTCAGTGGTTCTCAAAGGATGCTCTCCAACCAGAAGCATCAGCATCACCTGGGAACTTGGGAGAAATGCAGTCTCAGGTCCGACCTCAGACCGACAGAATCAGAAACTCTGTTCCTGGGTGGGGGCACATCTGTGTTTTCACAAGGCCTCCAGGAGATTCTAAGACACTCTAAAATTTTAGAACCATTGTTAAAGATGGAAACCTGTGAAAAAGACTAGATGGGGGAGGAAAATAGAACTAGCCTTTAAGAAGAATTGAGGTGAGATAGGAAGAAAGAATATTCTATGAGCGTAGGTTTTTCGATCATTGAAATGGATGGTGAAGGAAGCCTGTTCATGATAAAGTAGTCTCCCACAGAAGATCTTTAAAACCAAGCTTTTTCTATTTGATTGGAGTAGAACACTGTAGTCTAGCCCGAAAATGAGCGTAAGGAGTGAAGAACCTCTCAAGGATTTTCAGTCTACAATCCAGAGCTTCTCTGCACTTTTTCACGTAACTTATTTGCTAGATCTTTTGTCCAGCAAAGAAAAGTGGCTTCAAGACATAACATGCACTTACCCAGTAAGCAGACACAAATTAAAAACTGCATACCATTTTCTCTTAATTCTATTTACAAAGTCTATGTAAAGTTTGATAGGACTGCTAACCATGTCTATCAACACCGTTGTGAAGGAACCCATGACTACTGAGCATAAAAGAACAGGAAAAAAGTAAAAGTAAGTAACACTCCAGCTTATTTCCTTTTTAAGCTGGAAATGTTTCTATTTGTTCTTCTTTTGCCAAAACCATAAAATAACGTATCACGGGAGGTGAACCCAGAAAATGACGAACTAAAATGGAAATTTTGCAGTAGGCCCAAGTAATGCAAATCTACTGCAAATTATCTTACAGAGTTACCCTGGTAATTATGCAATTTGCACTGCTTATAGCTGGCAGGGATCTTTCAAAAATACCTACAAGTTATAAATATATGGAAATGTATCCCAGAGCACTTAAATATATGACTCTGGGCAGACTGTTCCCTCTCTAATTATTTCATCAATAAAAATGGATCACAGATTACTCATAATTAGTTTCCTTAGCCGAGGACTAAAATCATTCAAAGGTTTCCCTTTTGAAAAATTTGTATGAACTTAGATCTAATTTCCAAAAGTAGTTGTACATTTTCCAAAGCCAAGTTCCCACATAGACAAAGATACAGATTCCTTTGGACAATCTTTTGCTTACTTTAGTTATGAGTTAAGTTGTTTAATTTTTTTCTTTTTATTTTATTTTTTCCTTTTTCTCCACATGCATATCGCTTGTTCACCACAACTTGTACAAAAGCTAGAGAAAACATTTACAAATTCTGGTAGCAATGCATTAAAATGAGTTGAAAATATGGTCCATTTAAGAAGTAACACTGGAATAAACCAAAATACACAGATCACAGTGGTATTAAAATAAGCTCTCTTACAAAGAATAAATCAAGTTGATTTATTTTTAAATATAGCGGGGTTAAAAGCAAACAAGAGTGACAAAGGCACACTACCTATGGTTTTGGTTCACTTACTATATTAAAAACATCTTTTGTAGCCACCTGACCAACAGCAATCAATGTTATAAAATTTCCTAGTACAACTGTCCAATGTGAAAGTAGAATTTTTTTTTAAAGCATACTGGAATTTCTCACCAATTTAAATGTAAAACTCCTTTTAACTCAATTTACAGAACTCACATTGACTCCAATTTTCTTCTCTAAATATATGGTCTCAGAACGAATAAAGAAATGATAAAGGAAAGAGGGGAACCCTCCCATTTCAACATAAACTTTGAAAAACATTATTTCCTAATAATATTTTATTTTAATTATATTTAAATATACTACTGACATACACAGTTTGTGAAAGCATTTGCCAGTATATTCAACTCCCACAACAGATTGCTTGGCATGTCTTTGAAAAATGCTTCTGCTTTTCCTTAAAAAGCAATAGCATGGAATTTGCTAGTGGGAATAAAGAAATAGATATCACACTGTCAAATTTTGGAAACTATGCTGCACTCTACCTCCTGAAGTTAAAAAAAAATTTTAATGCTATTCAGAGTTTATAATGGTGGTAAGGAATCATGCCAAAGGTATCAAATTTCTCTTCAACGAATCCAAACTCTAAACAATTAGGAATCCAAATGTGAGTGGAAAAATAAGACATCAGATAATAAAATATTGTACTCCTAGGGAAAAATGATTTGCCATCTGTGTTAGGAGAAAAGGGAACTTAAATCCCTTGTTGCATTCAAAAATGCAAAATTTATTTTAATAAATTTATTCAAAAATACAGACTATAATGCAATAACAGCGCAGGGGGTTAAAGAAAAAAAGAGCTGGCTAAAAAAACACTGATTCCCATCAGACCAGTCTCAACTGGCATGTTCAATAAGAAAAGAAAAGAAAAGAAAGCAAAACTTTTGAAACCCTTCTTAAAGTGCAGGTGTGAACATTTCTCCAGTTGGGGCTAAAACAGAATTCATGGTACTTTGAAACAACTGCTATGACTCTGCCAGGCCTATTTGCTCAGGTTTGGGGTGTAAACAATTCTTTCCTCAAAAACCCATACGAACACAACTCTGAACCTCAGAATTCCATGCTCGCTAAGTTATGAAATTAACCTGTCCAAATGAAACTTTCAGAGGATATCCCAAAGTTATTCACCAATAATCTATATGGAAAGTACTTCAAATATATGGAAAATAGCCATAAAAACTAGATCAAGAATATATTTGTAATCTTAACTGCCCTAGAAAAACTGTTATAATGAAATGTACTTTATTTTCCATAAGGCACTCTGTTCAGTGAAGAAATATGACCCAGGATTTTCAGTAAATATTTTATGTTAATAACTAGAGGTAATCACACTGATTACTTTATGTAATGGCTTTGACCTCTGATTACTGATATGTCATAAACATATCTATTATCCATGCAAGCCTGTTTGAGATAGAAGTTCATCTAACCTCAAACCATTTGAACAGCACCAAGGGAATCACTGGAAAATGACTAAAACAGCCTTCCCCTTTCCCCCTCACAAATTTCCTATAGTTTTAACTTAGTTGTGATAGCATTATAATGTGTTATATCCAACAAATATACCTATACTAACGTGTATCTTGTGACACAGTAATAACCTTGTGTATCTTCTCCCAACTTTCTTCCAAAATTAATAACCAGTCAGCAAGATTGGTGAAAACTGTGTTAAACACATCCATCGGTGTTTATGAGAAAACTATCATCGAATGTGGTTCTGCCCATCCTAGCATCTTTGCAAGCTTTTTAGAACACAGGACACTGGAACAGATTTCCACTATCCTGGAAAATAAGAACAGCCTTGTTTTGATTCAAGCTGGATACTTCCTTTTGCCTTGAGTTTTCCATGTCCTCTGCATAGCTGCCTTGAATCTGGACATTTCCCCAAATTTGTAGTATTTATTTAAAATCTGAATCATATGTTCAAATATATCAAGGCAACATGTCTCAGTTTTTATTTCGGTCTTGATATATGTCTTTGAAAAAGTTTTTCAGACATATTTATAAAAGTGTATTTATATATCCTGGTCATCTTAAATGATGCAGTATATAACTTGACATTTTGTAAACTCTGGATGACTTTATTTCTTTTAGTCCAGAAAATATTTGGGAGAAATCTGAGTTGATCTGTAATATGTTGTAAAGTTAACCTAATCTAATCTAAGAATATACAGATTGGTGAATTAAATGGTTATCAAAACATTAAACAGCAATTCAGTTACAAAGTGTTGAACCCTCCAGTCCCTCAAAAACAGCATTCATGTGGTTATAATATAAGGTTAACATCATCATGAGCACAGGATTAGGAAAGAGCTGGAGATTCAGGGGGGAAAATAGGAAGTTAAAATTTTGCCAACACAAAATACATCCATTGGTTTGGATTGCCTCTTATTCTTTAACTTCTCTACCAACTTTCAGTCAAGAAAAGCAAAATCAGCAGAGCTTTCAGCCCCTCAAGATATAGATATGCAATATATAAACCTGTCCCGGCATAGTTTTTCACAACAATGTTAGGTCCAGGTCGTTTCAGAGTCAGAAGCAGAATTATAAATAATTTAAACCCAAAGGCTGTCTTCACTCTCATTTGTTAGTTCAATTAGAAAATGATGAATACAAAAATAAAAGAGACAGACTTACACTGGTGGAGACAATGGCATCCCTTTAGAATGAAAGAGGAATGAAAGCTCTCATCTGTGTGCTTTATGCAACTGAGCTAACATCATTACCCCAAGAATAACAGTCAGCAAACTAACAGACAGGCTCCATCTTCCTAAGCAAATTCAAGACCCTATAACCAAATCTCGTTTTACTCACATGTGTTGTTAGGTATTTCCAAATTTGATTTATTACTCTTTTTTGCAGCATTCCTGGAGAGCTAATTATGGGAAATAATCCCTCTCCTTATTAGGCCAACTGTTTTCTGGGAAGAAACATTTGGTAAGCCTGGTGAACTATAAACTGCTATTATAAGTTCCATTTCATAACAGTTTATTCTAATACAGCCGAGAATTCCAATTCTAATTCCACATACTAATGTGTAAGACAACCTAGGAGCTTGTCTAAATATCCTGGTGGTTCAGATTAATTCAGTCAAAGCAAAGAAGAATGTCACATGATTGTTTTGAGTGAGTTTTTCAGGCTTTGCCTTAGTAATTAATAAGGTGACACCGCATACTAAATACATATCAACACAATCACTGGGACTGCTTCTTTCTTGAGAAAATAGGTAAACCGATTCAAGGAGTTTTCTTTTGGAAGGGACTGTGATAGGCCACAAATGTAGTGGTTCTTCTGGAGAATTTCATTCCCAGCAGTTTCGTCTTGGTAACATTTAACAATTTCACTATTTTAACATTTTGAAATGCCAAAAAGAACACACTGATCCTGCAGCTAGGCTTATTAGAGAAGAACAATCTCACAAGCGACACAGAGAGGCATGTGGTCCACTGGGAAAAGGGTAACAGAAAAAGAAAACAGTGGATAGATAACAAACAAAGCCAAGCACTACTCCAACGTGAGATCAGATTTTTCACTAGAAGGTGAAACTTCACACACCAAAGTAAATAATATCACCTAGGGCTTGTTTAAGGGACTAGGCATAACATTCTTTTTATATGCACATGTACTGATGCTATCTATTAAAAGTTGGGGGGGGTGTCATGAATATAATTTGCCTTCCTAACAACGAGTATGCAAGCATAGTAATTTTATTTTTGAAAGGTCAAAACTGAGCAGTTGCCCCCTGTGGCATCATGTTACCCCCAGGGAGACTAAGGAACACAATGAGACCTTTCCCCATCAGACACTCTGATACCTACCTCAGCCAGGATTGCTCCTTGCCAGGAGTGGGAGACATCTTTGGAACAAAAAGAGTTCGTTTACAGTAAGTTCTCTTGATAACCTAAACATGGATTTGTTTTTAAAAACCACGTCCAAGCGTCTTGCCCAACAGTGGTAACGGCTATTGTACCTACAGAAACCGCCTGCAGTATGCAACGTTTAAAATTCTGGAGGTGCGTGGATCCTGTTCAAGTATGGATAAGCAGAAAATAATCTGTCTCACTTAAGAAACTATACGTGGCCTTTTATTTTGAGAACACGGCTTTTAACTGAGTTAGAGAGCGGGGGAGGGGCAAGGAGTACCAGGAAAAAAAGGACAGAGAAAAATCAATCAGTATATCTTCTCTTGCAAACTGTCAGTAGGTGGGATTAGAAAAGCAACACCTTAAATCAGATAAAGTCCTATGGGAACCTTAAAGGTTGGTTGCTCTGAGCTTCTCAATATTCTGCAAAATCGATTGATGGCAGTGGTCACCCACTGATAGAGTTTCCCCAGAGAGATTCCATTTCCCCTATTGTTCAAAAGATACTAACTTGGTCTTAAAAATGAGAAGAAGTTATGGGACCCACTGAGATATATTTCAACACCTTTAAAACCAGGAGATCTGTCCTAATTTCTTATTGGATTAAATGCCCGAGGGTGCTAATACATCGAGAAAGCAACAACAAAGGCAAGAACAGCACTTATCTGAAGGGAAATAAAAAACATGGGAGACACAATGATTAAAAGGTGACTAATTTTTTTCTCATCTGTTTAATTAAAAACTAAAATCAGAAACATGCATGTTGCTTCTAAACTTTCAAACGACCAAATGACAGTTTCTCACGTCTGTCATAGCAAAACACATTTTCATTCAGGAGCTGATCCGTTTGTGATTGTGAGCCTTGGCAAGAAATGTCTCTTAAAAACACAACGTCAACTTTTTTCATCTAACAGCTAGTTCTGAATTAAAAGGTTCCATCACTTCAAATTGAGATATCAGCTAAATGCTCGTTCATTTTTCCTCCAAGAAGAGTGTTTCCTGTAGCTATATTTTTATATGCAAAAGTTTATTATTTGATATACATTCCTTTATATGACATTTAATATTTGACTTTAGACAGTTTTCAGGTTTGGTGCAGAGATCGATGTATTTCTCCGGGAAGACTTAGTTGATATGGCTTAGAAGCATCAAGTACCAACTCAAGCGCCCGTTTTTCAAACATGCACAATTACACATTTTCCACAAACAGACGTCAGTGCATACAGAGAGCCAGGTGCACACACATTCAATAACTAGTAAATGGTAGAAACCTCCAGAAGTAGCACAGACCACAGTTAACAGGCTGGGGCTCTACGGCTTAGTAAACACCGATGCACAATTCGCTCACACGGAATAAGAACTCCACGAAGGACACTTGGGGACCACACTGGTCAGCACCCGAGGGGGCGGGAGGCGGAAGAAGTATTTACAAACGCAACTCTGCCAGGTCTTACCCTTCGCATCCCCCGGTCCTCGCGGGAGAAGCTCCCTCGGCACCTCTTGCCCAGCGCAGGGCTGCTTCTCTGCTAGAACGAAACGTCCCCGCCCCCCGCCCCGACTCTACGGAGAGCTCTGCCGGGAGCCGAGGCACCCCGCCCGGGCCAGGGGAAGGCACTGGCGCCGCGGGAGCCGAGCAGAGGCGGAGGCGGAAAAGAAGTGGAGCAGGAAGGGGTGGCCGAGGGAGTCGCGAGAGGGAGGCGGCGCCGGCGCGGGGATGCGGGCGAGGCCGGGTGGGGTGGGTGGAGCGGGGTGTGCCTCCGTCGGTCGGTCAGTAAGTCGGTCGGTCCGCGCAGCCCGCGCGCCGGCGTCCCCTGCCTCGAGCGCCCGCCCGCGACAGAGATCGGGATTGGCGCCCCCTCCGTCCGCGAGCCTCACCCCTTCCCGGGGCTCTTCGCTGGTTCCTCCCGCTCGCCCCGCCGGGCCCACCGTTTTCCGCCAGCCCGGGCGCCCGTCGCCTGGTCGGTTCGTGCGGTCCCTGCCTCTCCCTCCGCTCGCGCTCTGTCTCTGGCTCCCTCTCGCTCCGGTCCCATTTATGAAGCGCGGTCCCATCACGTGTTAATGAGCCTTTGTCCTGCCCTGGCAGCAGCGGCGGCACAGACACCGCCGAGGGAACTGTGCGGGGAGGGACGGGCGCGCGGCGCCCGTGGCTCCAAACTTTGCTGGCGCTGGGGATCCGCCGCGGCGCCGGCCCCGGGGCCAGAGGGGACGAGCCTCTCCGGGCCGCGTCACCTACTTCTCTTCCTCCTCCTCCGCCGCCGCCGCCGCCGCCGCGGTCCCCAGGGCCCCCACCGCCATGACCTGGCTCTCCTCCCGGATACCCTCACACCCTGGCCGAGCCAAGAAGGGGCTCGTGCCTGTGCCGTCCCCGACCTCGGGCCATTAATCACACGCGCCCCGGCAGCGCCAGCACCTTGTGCGGGGGTCACGTCTGGGCCAGCGGGCTGAGCCTGAAGGGAAGGGGGGACCTGGGGAGGGGGGTGCTGAGGCGGCGGCGCACCAGGACCGGGGGTGCGGCCTCCAGCCCCCCCACGCCCCGTTCCAGGCCGCCCCCCGCGGCGGCCGGCCACGAACCGGGCCCGGGGGCAGGCAAAGGCTGGGGACCGCACCGCGCAGCCTCCGATCCGTTTGCTACCTGGCGGCGGCCACGCGGCCACCTGTCCTCCGCCCTCGGGCACCGCCTGGCTTCGCGCCGGGCGCCGCCACCAGCCCCCGCCATCCCCGCCCGGCGTGGACCACTAGGGCGCGCCCCACCCGCCCGGCCCCGGCTGCAAACAGTTGGGCTCCGTAGGCGGCTGGCTCTGCGCCTCCCTGCCCGGCGCGCCCCCTCCCCAGCCGCCCGGGGGACCCGCTCCTTGCACCTTCTAGCTGGAGGAGGACGCCCCCCTCCAGGGCCTGGCGGGGGGCGCGCGGAGCTCGGGGGCAGCCGCCTCAGGCGCCTGGGGATCCTCGGTGCGCCCGGCGGCCGCGGCAGGAATTAGGGGACATGCTCGTTAATTGGTTCCACTATCAGCCGCCGTCTGCCTCCTGTGTGCACGGATCAAACCTTAATTGGTCTTTACATTTATCATGGTGAATTGCGAACCTACAAACAAGCCCCAGCCGTGGCTTCAGCAGAAAAGGCGCTCCTCCTCCCCCCGGGGCCCGGGCAGTGTTGCTGTGGCAGCGACCCTGGTTATTTAGACATCTTTATCTCTCTGGCGTTGGGTCGGGGGAGGACTTCATGGTTTCCACCTGATGGATGGCGCCATGTCAATCCTTCCCCAGGAGCCCCGCTGAAAACTCTTGGTTCAGTTCCCAAACTCTCCTCTCTGTGGCCACTTCGGGGTTCATCTTATGACACCCCGCTGGGCATCTGGCAAATTCTGCCCCAGTCTTCATCCTACACTCGCTCTGGTACCGACCTTCACTCTCCTCTTGCCCGAGCCCAGAGACCAACAGCAATCGACACATATCTGGGCCCCATATTTGGACTACGTGGTGAGAATCCGGAAAAGCCAGCCTCGCAAGGAAGGGAGGAAAATTGGTGCGGAGGAAGCCCAAGGATGGTGAGTCCAGAGTCCTGGAGGAGAGAAGGCTGTTGAGCGCCTTTTGGGAAAATCAGGCCAAATCCTGGAAAGGCACAGAGCGCCAGTGAAGTCTCTGAAAATCCCCCTAGACTGCTTTAGGTTAGAAAAAGTATTTTTCATTTCTCCATCAGAAAAATGACCATTTGCGATAGAGTTCACAGCTGAAATGATCAATTTCTACTAGGTAGGTAGATGGAATAAGTCATAAATAAAGATCTGATGGACCCATCGGTCGATGGAGGTTGGGTAGATGTGGGATTAAACCTGATGCCTCAGGCAGACTCTGCTCCTGCCAGAAGAAGCCAGCTTCAACCCACTGGCACTGCGGACACAGCTCCACCTAGAGATTTACAAGGGGGGTGGGAGGCGCTTCAGCATCTGTTCCTTTTTTTTTTCTTTTTAGGGGTCATGGTTGTTAATTTTACCTTCACCTCACACCCTTGGCAGGAGGAAATATTCGCCAAGTTTTGCCCCCCTTGTGACCTTACAGACTCTAATTTCCCAGGTGACCCGGTGACTTGACAAGAAATAACTTCAAAGTCTGCCACTTCCTGGTAGCATAGGTTCAGATGATCACTGGTATTCAAAAGAGAGGATCTAGGCAGATCTTCTTCTGGCTATGATGAGGTCATCTTTCAGGTGACAGGAAAAGCTAGGCAGCTGGGCTCCTGGAGGGCTTTTAGGCAATAGGATTTCATGTGGGTGCTGCCGTCTTTCCCTGTAGCCTGGCAATCTATGCTCTTGGGCTGGCCGAGGTTTTTAGCATCCCTCGGATACACAACACTGACACATCCTGGGGGTGCCCCTTATAGGGCATTCTCCCACTTACCAATCTACTCCTTGGTGCTGAACATCAAAAATCTAAGGGTGGAAACCATTTACAACCTATGGAAGGAATTCTGTGGAAATCTCATATCTCAGCTCACCCACACCGACTTTTGCTTTCTCCTAAAGAGGAGCAATCTAATTACCTTAATTGTCTCTAAGTCATCCTAAATCTCTTTTGATTGATGGGGGATCTCTTCTGAATTCTATGAAATTCCAAGCAGAAACCTGGGATCCAAAATGACTTGAAGTCTATTTGTTGAGTGACTGGCTGAAGTGACCTGTGGACAGAGACACTCATTAAGAATCTAATCAAGTAGTGACTCCAGCAGCTATAACTGTTTAGCCTGTTAGTCTGTTGTTGTTCAGGGCGAGGGGAAGGCTGGAGCCTGACAGCTGGTGAATTGTACTGACTTTCCATTTGGAGCTCAAGGATAATGCTCAGTAATGGAGTCAAAATTTGACTTGTGACCTGGCATTTTATCACCGTGAGTGAATGCTTTGTTGAAACTGAGACAGTTATTATGTTGCTTAGAAAATACCTTTCTTGTGGACATGCTTGTAAGTCTTTAAAATTTAAAGCCTGTCCTGGGCTCATCAAGGTGTTGGACTGTCAGTCAAAGAGTGGCTCTACTTTTCCCTTGGAGCTGGAAGATGGGCAGACAGCAGACAGCGTGAAAGCAAGATGCTCCTTGGTGCCTCGGAGTTCACATTTGGCAAGGATCACGTTTATATGGGAGGAAGTGATTTAGTTTCCACATGTGGTTGGCCAGCCACTGTCCTCATGAGAGAGTCAGCAAGCATGACAGATGCAAGCTGTCAGCATTCTTTTGGGAACATTATGTTGAAGACACACATATATTTAACCTAAGACATTGAATGGTCCTTGGTCATCACAGACCTAGGTTGAATTTGAACCCATGACCTTCTGGGGAAAGACACTGAGAGCCCCTTAGCGGGCTTCACTAGTCCCTGCATTGCTACGTGTGAGGCTGTCTGGTTTTTTAGTTTCTTATCCTTTTAAAATTAGAACAGGGCTCTATGATGAGCCAATTTACTGCCATTCTGTGTAATTTAGGTTATTCACTCAGTGCAATGTAGAGGATGAGAGCACAGTTCAGGCTGCATATTTCAACTTCAAAGAAAAAGAGATCTCCATTAATTTCTGCCAAAGTATTGATAGTTATACTGGACATAGAACATTAGAGAAGCACGTTCTGCCTCCCTGAGTTAGATGCTGATCCGAAAGGAGCCGTACTCCACAGTTTCTTTTTTTGCTTGTTTTGGTTTGTCGTACCTCTCGCCCACTCCCTAAAGGAGTGATCTGTTGGGATTGATGAGTAATGGTTTCCTGATTTGGGAAGTGGAAGCAAAAACATCACTCTCTCTTAGAGTTTGGGAGTTCTGTCTGAGTTTGGGCTTCATGTGGTTGGTTTCTTTGTTTTTGTTTTTAGGGTATTTTTTTTTTTTTTTTTTTGTATTTTCAGTGTGATGCTCACACCACAGGATTGGAACGCTCGGTGATTAAAGACATTTTCAGAATGATGTTATGACGACAGGATTCATTCTCATTCGGCGCGTTGCTTTAGAGTTCGACAGTTATTATTGGCTCTCCTTCGAAGCATTAAAGCAGTGTGTTTTTCAGTGGCTCTGCATTGTGAGATGGGAGTTTATTCTTCATTCCCAATGTAAAGGGTGAGTGTGAGTGAGCCTGCAGACTGGGCTGGGTATCTGTCATCCCAAGCTTGAGATCTGAAATGTGCACTCATGAGATGCTCAGCCAGTGATGCAAGCAACCGAAAGACCCTCCCGCGCCACTTCTGTGTGTTTCTCAAGAGCTACAAGCTGGTGATGGGGAATGACATTCTTTTTCACTCCACCATCAGAAATTAAACTTTATGTTATATGCTGTAGGTGGAGGAGCTGGTTGCCAGGGTAGGAAATGAAGGGGTGGGGAAGGAAGGATGATGGGCTTCTTTGACCTTGGGGGACACTGCATTATGTTAGGCACAAAGAAAATCACTGCCGTGTCTCAGTGATCTTTCCATATAACTAAACACATGCTCGTTAGGGCTTTTTTTTTTCACCTTCTCACCTTCTTTCATTAAACCCCACTCTTGAACGTCCCAGCTGAGAAGCAGCAAGGAAGGCTGAGAAATGACAGGAAGGCATTTTTCCTTTGTCCGTATGTTTTGTTTTGTTTTTCATCACCAAGCAGAGGATCGGTAATGAGGAGATAGATCATCCTTTCATTTCAAACCATATGAGGAGTTCGTTCTAACAGATAATAAATAAGCACATAGTGCAAATAAGGGGAGTGAGAAAACAGGTTCATAAAGCTTTTGTTCCCCCCTGATTAAACTCTTGCAAAATAGTCATCAAAACTCTATGATTAGGGAGGGTGGGAGGGAGGGAGACGCAAGAGGGAAGAGATATGGGAACATGTGTATATGTACAACTGATTCACTTTGTTGTAAAGCAAAAACTAACACACCATTGTAAAGCAATTATACCCCAATAAAGATGTTAAAAAAGAAAACAAAAAACTCTATGATTAAAAAGGCTGCAAACATTATATGTCTAAATGTTTCCTTGTGAAAAAAATAGGGCAAGCAGCAGTATTATCGTATCAAAATATGGCAAATAATAGAAAAATAGTGCTAAAAATATGTACACCTTAAATAGTCACTTGACCTGCCTTCTGAGTAAACTCTCTTCTCAGTGTTCTTCATGGTTCTTTCAACTTCAGGTGGGAACTTAGAAGAAAAAACGACTATCTGTCTTGGGTTATGAGGATTAAAAGAAATAATAAACATAAAACTCCCAGGCTGGTGCCTGGAATTTAGGCTCTCAATAAACGACAGCTGTTTTTCTTGCTCTCACTACTATTGTTATATTGTAGCTGCATCTGTATTCACTATCTGGAGAGGACCAGAGTATGGCTGGAGGCTCTTTAATTCTCAAACCAGAGGGCGGGCAGCTGATTCGTAAACAAAGTGTTCACCTTTTGAGGGTTTCTTGGGGCTCAGCTGACACTTCTTTGCTGTTGCTCCCATTCTAAACAGACGCCGCCGGTTATCTGCTTTCTGTGGTGGTCTGGATGTACCGATACCCAGAGAGGTCCCCATTAGCCACTGCCTGCAGTTCACCAGCTTTTTCTTGAAATGCAGCTGCCAGTAAAAATGAGAATTGGCAAAAGCCAATGGGGTGTATGATTAGTCTGTAGGTTTGTTGTCTTGTCTGTTGAATCCAAAACACGTTAAACAAACAGGTACAGCTCAGACTTTATTGTTTCAACAGCACTGAAGAATTGAAAGGATCCTACTGTCTTCTAATTTCAGGTGAGATCTGAGACCAGAACATCTTGCGGATATAGATTTGAATCCAAAGGTATGGCACCAATGACCCAGACTATCGCTTACCATTTCTGGACCTCACTTTTCTATTCTGTGAGATGCGAGTACCACTAATTTGCCTAAATTCTTTTACACTGTCATTGAAAATGGCTAACAAGACAATAAAGGTAGAAACACATTGGAAAAAGCTTTAAGAAAAATTCACTGAAAGATTTTATTACCATTGATAATTTATCTGATATAATGGTTCACTGATTTCTCAGTTGTATAAGATTACATAGAATATTTTAATTATTCTGCTCATGTCGAGAGAATATAATAAATAATGAATCTTAGAGCTGCGAAGGCATTGATTTTGTATCTAAGCCCCAGAGAAGAGGATGTAGTGTGCTAATAACCAAGTTGAAGACTCTTAGGCAAGAATACTGGACAGAGGTAACAGATAATTATGTACATTGAAAGGAATTTCAGTCCCTGGCATGATGGTATATCTCTCTATGCTGGTGAATTGACTGATCCACCTGTGCTTATCGCTACTGCTTGCTGCAAATTGTTGCCCACTGGGGGTCACTTTTTCCAGTCAAGGGGATATACTTTCCTTATGCTTAAAAATCTGGAAGATGTGCAATTTATTACTCCTATAAAAATATAACTTTCCGGGCTTCCCTGGTGGCGCAGTGGTTGAGAGTCCGCCTGCCGATGCAGGGGACACGGGTTCGTGCCCCGGTCCAGGAAGATCCCACATGCCGCGGAGCAGCTGGGCCCGTGAGCCATGGCCGCTGAGCCTGCGCGTCCGGAGCATGTACTCCGCAACGGGAGAGGCCACAACAGTGAGAGGCCCGCGTACCGCAAAAAAAAAAAAAAAAAAAAAAAAAAAAAAAATATATATATATATATATATATATAAAACTTTCCTCAAAACTGGTTGCTGAGTGTTAAGGCAGTATAACTAACATCCTCCCTAGAGTAGGGATTGAGTAAAATAAGAGTAACTTCATCTCCATGTAGTGTGTGGTTTTCAGGCATCAGAAGAACAACTGGAAGGGTAGAAATCTCATATGAGAAGTTAATCTAAAAGCTGTTAATAATTTGCCAGATATGATCCAATGTATCAACTCAACAGTCTAGAAAAAGAAATCATGTGACAATTTTATACTGTCAAAGTTATTAAAGAATATAAAAGGGTAAAATGAACCATCAGTAAATGGCATTTTTAAAAAAGCTTCAGTTTTGAAGTTTTCTATCATGATCTGTTATGAGGAGAATCCCAATGTCAAGGCCATGCCTCCACTGCTCTGTCACCTTCTAGAGGAAGGCTTTCATTTCCCCTTTCTCTAGTTCTCTAATCCTTTAATAGACATTTTTGTTAATAAGGAGTCTGTTGGGTGGGTAGGTGGGAGAGATAAGAAAGGAAAAAGAAACAAGGAAAAAAGAAACAGGAGGAAAGTAGAAAATAAGAAAGATTTCTCTACAATATCAATATCTCTTAGAGTCCCTTAAATAGTGAAAATGAGAAATTTGCAATGGTCTGTGAAATTTGTGATCTGACACTTTGCCTAATATGAAGCTGGTAATAGTCCTCAGCTTTCACAGGCAGCCCCAAGGGTGACTTTGGAGAATTCCTGGCATATTCCGTGTAAGCAGCTCTTAACTAATTCATTTCTGCTCTAAGAGACCTCACAGGAACAAACTGGTCTAACAATAACCCTGAAAGTGAGAGCACACTGAGGTAAAGTTGGACATTTCATTTTATTTTATTAAGAAAATGATTCAAAGACAACACAATGTCAAGATGACACCTTTTAGTGACATTACAGTAATACGTTGGGTCTAATGTACTCAATGGGTTGGGTCACTACTCAAGCTGATCATTTCATTCTCAGCCTTTATTATTATTTTTGAGTACAAATGGCATTCAAAAAACTACTGTTTTCATAAAAGTGAAACATACTCATTAAAATGAAAAATTATGTGATAGAAAGTACAAAGTCTGCATCTCATACCCCAATCTCCCAACTCTTCACTCAAAGGCATTTGCTGTTAAGGGTGATATATATCCTTCTATCCATTGTTTGTATATAGAATTGCTTGAGTGAATGAAAAGACAAAGTCCTAGGAATGGAATTTTGGAGTGAAAGTTTTGTGTATTTCAAATGTTGAAAGAAAATGTCAACTGTATCCTAAGCCTTTTAAATGGACGTGATCAATCCATATAAACGCACAGCTACAGTGAAGTGAGAACTCAGTCTGGCCCCATCTCTCCAACAGCTTTGGGCCAGCTCAAAGATGGTAGATGAGTACTGCCCTGCAGAGGCTTTGGAAATTTGTAGGAGAAAGGGTGTTCTGTTGTCACAATGATTGGGAGGGCGGAATAAGGGGCTGGGACATTAGACATGCTGCAGTGCATAGGGCAGTCTCACCGAATGAACAATTGTCCTGTGTCCCACACAATCTACAAATGTTTTGGTGGGCATTCATGTTGATGAAGAATCTTTGTTATCCTGGGCCCAGAGCCTGGCTACATTGTACATATAAATTCATCCACAGTTTTTTGGTTTTTTTTTTCCTTTGTCGTGTTTTCAATATACATTGAATATTCCAGGAATACAGCCACGATGTAAATAGACAGTTAAACGTTTTGGAAAGTTGTGTCACTGTGGCATTTTAAGTCCTAAACCAACATATTTTTATTGGTCTCTATTTATAACTAGTGCGTTCACAGTGATTCTATTTGTAATCTGACTATGCTACCACTATACCCAAGTTTATACATAATGATATATATGTTTATTTTATAAATTACTTGCCTTTTGGTTCCTTTTATATTGTGTTTAGGGTGTGATGTTCATTTTTTTTTAAAGTATGTGTATAGTAAATTATACTATCTATAAATTCTATTTCACTTTACTTAAGGTTATACTACAAAATATTTGTCATAAAAAGAGGCACTGTGTCTGCCAGGGATGGAACCCACTGTGCTGGGGAACATTCACATTCCCCGGTTCAAGAGGGACCTGCTGGCCCATTTGGCGTCTGAGTTTGCTTAGGCTCTGGGATCCCTTCTTCACCCTCCAGGCCCCTGAACCCACAGGAAGTTAGTTACTCCAATCCTACACAGCAGCTCCAGTGAACCAGCCCAGCCAAGACAGTTCTGCCCAGCCCTCTCCAGAGGGACAGTGCAATCTGTGGGCAGAAGAGCTTCTCTCTGTTTCTAGGAGAAAGCAAACTGGCCAACCTAGTGACCGTGAGCATATGAAAAGGAGTAATAACATGAAGATGCTCGCTTACTGCCCTGAGACCTGCCCAGTATCTAGAGAACATGTGTCACTGGTCACAGGGGACGAGAGGCTGCATAGATCAGTGAAAATTCTCTCCACTACTAGAAGTAGGTGGGTAGTAAAATCTTCATAAGCGAGCAGAGAATTGTTGTTGCTATTGTTATTCTTTTCAATTGGAAATAGTGCCATAGATTTTTTTCTCATTATAAAAGTAATAAATGCTTATTGTAAAAAATGTAAAGTATGAATAATAAAATTTAAAGTAATTCATCTGATTACCCAGAAATGATCATTAATATTTGGAGCATATTTGTCTAAACTGGTTACTCGAACCCTATACATAAGTATTTGTGTGTATTTTACAAGTATGATTAATATCATACAATCTGATTTCACTTTAAACGGAATACATCACCTAAAAATACATCCTCGATATTCATGTAATTATATATGCTAATGCTACTAACCTTACTGTGTTACTTTTTTCCTTTATGGCTGCTTAAAGTTCATCTCATGCTAATGATACTTCTAAAAATATTTATCCATGTTTGTCTTTTAATTTCCCTAAAAGCACATTTAAAAAAAAAAATTATTTATTTATTTTTGCTGTGTTGGGTCTTCGTTTCTGTGCGAGGGCTTTCTCTAGTTGCGGCAAGCGGGGGCCACTCTTCATCGCGGTGCGTGGGCCTCTCACTATCGCGGGCTCTCTTGTTGTGCAGCACAGGCTCCAGATGCGCAGGCTCAGTAGCTGTGGCTCACAGGCCTAGTTCCTCCGCGGCATGTGGGATATTCCCAGACCAGGGCTCAAACCCGTGTCCCCTGCATTGGCAGGCAGATTCTCAACCACTGCGCCACCAGGGAAGCCCAAAAGCACATTGTTAGTGCAGAGACAATTCCTTTTTATTTGTTACACTCCACTAGAACATAGCTGTCATATGTGAGTAGGAAACTTGTAACCTCAAAGCCTAGAATAGAGCTTGCTAGGTAGGTGCTCAATAAAAGTAAATGAATTAAAATATGTATCCACACATTCCCCCCAAAATAAGACATTGCATGTCTTATATAGGAACCTAATGAAACACATTTCTTTTATCTCATGTAAGACAAAACTCTTTTGGAGTCATGAACAAAATTCACATTGTATGGAAATGTTATGATTCCATCTGAGAGAGTTAAAAAACCATGGTGTGGAATGAGACTGAATAGTCAGGGTGGCAGCACCTTGATGCAGGCTCCGTGGGCTGTGGTCTGACCCTTAGCTCTGCATGAGGAACACCAGCTTGTCCTTAGGTCCTTAATTGCTCTAGATCCCTAAGAGATGCTGCCTTATGGTAGCCAAACTCGCAAGAGACTGATGTATGTAAGCTAAAATGACAATGAATGATGAGAATGCACACTTGTGATTCTTCTGATCAGCACAGTCTCTTTCAGAGCACAGGAAGTTAAATTACTATCAGAAGGGAGCTGGTAGGCATGAGAACCTAGGAAGGAGGTTTGGTGACCTTACCAGCAGCTGTCATGAAGCTAAGGTAGCCTGAAACCGCCACGTCCATTACAAGAACCTACTGATGCAGTGAAACAGCCCTGTCAGCTGCCCAGGGCACCTCTCTCCTGGACCGCATTCAGAGAATCCCCTCTCGTTCAGACCTCATACAGATGCCTCACTTCCTGGTAGCAGAAAGAGAATATATGTGACATAAGTAAATGATGAAACATTAATAAAATAAATGCTCATGAACATAACTACCCAACTTAAGAGCCAACTTACTTTTTAAAATGTCTATTTGTAACTCCTTTCCCTTCCCATACGCCGTCTCCCCCATCAGAGTAAATGACATCCTGACATTCGTATTATCATGCCTTGCTTGTTTTCTTCTTCAATAAATTTAAATCACATATTTATCACCAAAAATACTATTTTCAGTATTTATAGAAATATGGTACTGTAGATTGCATATTTCCCTCAGTATTATGTAGACAAAATTTATCCAGCTTGGTTTTTTTAATAGTTGTATTTATTTTTACTTCTGAATAGTATATCTTTGTATGAACACACCCCAGTGATTTTAACTATTTTCTTTTGAAGGATGCTTGTTGCTATAAACATTCTTGTGCACGTCTCCAGGTAAGATATAAGAGTTTTTCATGGATAAATATACCTAAGAATGGAAATGCTGGCGTATAGTGTATGGACATATTTGACTTGTGTTTATAATGCCCAATTATTTTCCCCAAATGCCTGTACTCTTCACTCTCCTATATTCAGTGTAGAATACTTCTGCTTGCTTCACATCACCATCAAAACTTGGTGTTGTCAGATTTTAAATTTTTTTCTAATTTAGTAGTTGCACTTTTTTAAAAGTTTTTATTTTATATTGGAGTATAGTTGGTTAACAATGTTGTATTAGTTTCAGGTGTACAGCAGAGTGATTCAGTTATACATTTTACATGTATCTATTCTTTTTCAATACATTTTGATATTAATATGACTTTTATTGATTACCATTGAAGTTGAACATATTTCATATGTTTATACACGTATCTATTCCCCCTTTTGTGAAATTCCTGTCCATGTCTTTTGCTTATTTTTATTGTATATATAGGATGTAGTTTGTTGTTTTCTTATTGATTTGTGGAAGAGAGAGAATGAGGGTGAGAAAGAAATTGATTCTGGATAATCGTGTGATATTGGTTACATGTGTTGCAACTATCTTCTCCCATTTTGTAGCTTGGCTTTTTACTTTCTTTACAGTCTTTCAATACATAGAAATTCTAACTTCATCCTGCTACAGGAATGTCTTGGCTATACTTCATGCTTTGCTTTCCAATATAAATTTTAGAATTAGCTAGTCAATTTTCTCTGTGTACCTTGTTGAGATCTTGAAGGAATTACATAGAATGATTAGTTTAGGTAAATTTCTTCCTGGGTATTTTATTGCTACTATAAATGTCTCTTTTTTCAAAAAGTTACTTTTTCTGTGTATTTATAGAAATGCAATGAATTTTATATATTGATTGCATATCCCATCACTTGGCTAAACCTTCTTATTTAGCCTAGTAATTTGTCTGTAGCTTCTTTTGGATTTTCTATGTAGACAATCATATCATAGGCAAGTAAGGGTGAATTTGTTTTTTTTCATTTCCAGTCATTCTGCTTTTATTTCTTTCACCTATTGCCATACCATCTAGGATTTCCAACTCAATGTTGAATGGAAATGAAGTCTTCCTCCTTGCCGCAAACCTAGTTCCAATCTCCAGAAACAATGATCATTTGTTGTCTCCTATCTTTAAAGATATTTTATACATATAAATGTATAATCTTACTTCCTACACCACCTTGATCTTATTGTTTATGTGATTCTTCACCATGCTTTTTTATTTAATAATAGATTGTAGAGATTTTCCTTATTAGCAATCGTAGCTTTATTTTTATGTCTACCTATATAATTTCATTAATTTCTGCTCTTATCTGTATTAGCTCTTCCTATCTACTTTCTTTGAATTTACATTTTTCAACTTCTTTACAGTGGATACTTAATCTCTTAATTTTCCAGTCTTTTTTTTCTAATAAATACTTTAAAGCTATACAGTTCCTTTTTTTTTAAAATTTATTAATTTATTTATTTTTGGCTGCACTGGGTCTTCATTGCTGCATGTGGGCTTTTCTTTAGTTGTGGCAAGCAGAGGCTACTCTTCGTTGCAGTTTGCTGGCGTCTCATTGCGGCGGCTTCTCTTGTTGCGGAGCACGGGCTCTAGACACGCGAGCTTCAGTAGTTGTGGCACATGGCCTCAGCAGTTGTGGCTCACGGCCTCTAGAGTGCAAGCTCAGTAGTTGTGGTGCTCAGGCTTAGTTGCTCCGCGGCATGTGGGATCTTCCCCGACCAGGGCTTGAACCTGTGTCCCCTGCATTGGCAGGTGGATTCTTAACCACTGCGCCACCAGGGAAGTCCTATACAGTTCCTTTAAAGTACCTGTTCAGTGTATCCCATGGGCACTGATATGTTGCTTTCATTTTCTATTATTTCTGTGTGTTTTAAAATAAATTTACATTTTTATTTATTTTTTGCACTATGCATTTTTAGAACGTTTACTTACCAAATACAAGAATGGAGAGTTTTAAAAATTGATCTTTTTGTTATGGATGTTGAACCTAATTGCATTGTTTGTGGTCAGAGAACCTGATTATATGACACAAACTCTTGGAAATTTATTGAGACTTGTTCTATGGCTGAGAACATGGTCAACACTTGTAAATGTGGTAAATAGTGGGCACACTGTACTATATACGTCCAAAAGACCAAGCTTGTTAATTTTGGTGTCCAAGTTTTCCATAGCGTTACTAATTTTTTGTCAGCTTGTTTTGTTAATAATTGAGAGAGGTGTGTTGAAATTTTCCACTGTGATGATGGATATATCAGTTTCTCCCTAAAGGTTTCTCAATTAAAAAAAAAAAATGTATTGTGCTAAGAACACTTAACATGAGGTCTACCCTCTTAACAGATTTTTCAGTGCACAATACAGTATTGTAACTTAGGCACAATGTTGTACAACAGATCTCTAGAACTTAATCATCTTACATAACTGAAACTGTATACCTCTTGATTAGCAATCCCTTATTTCCCCTTCCCCTCGGCCCTTGGCACCTACCATTCTGCTCTCTGCTACCATGAGTTTGACTATTTTAGATACTTTATCGAAGTGGAATCATGCACTATTTGTCCTTCTATGGCTAGATTATTTCACTTACACGATGTCCTCAAGTTTCATCTGTTGTCACATATGGCAGGATTTCCTTCTTTTTTTAAGGCTGAATAATGTTGCATTTTATGTATATACCACATTTTCTTTATTCACCTATCAATGGACATTTAGGTTGCTTTTTGGTGTGATGGTAGATGGGACTGTTTCCTTAATTTCTCTTTCTGATATTTTGTTATTAGTATATAGAAATGTAACAGATTTCTGTATATTAATTTTATATCCTGCAACTTTACCAGATTCGTTGATGAGCTCTAATAGTTTTCTGGTGGCATCTTTAGGATTTTCTATGTATAGTATTATGTCATCTGCAAACAGTTTTACTTCTTCCTTTCCAAATTGGATTCCTTTTATTTCTTTTTTTCTCTGATTGCTTTGGCTAGGACTTCCAAACCTATGTTGAATAAAAGTGGCAAGAGTGGGCATCCTTGTCTTGTTCCTGATCTTAGAGGAAATGCTTTCAGCTTTTGACTGTTAAGTATGATGTTGGTTGTCGGTTTGTCATATATGGCCTTTATTATGTTGAGATATGTTCCCTCTATGCCCACTTTCTGGAGGTTTTTATTATAAATGGATGTTGAACTTTACAAAAATCTTTTTCTGCATCTGTTGAGATAATCATATGGTTTTTATTCTTCAATTTGTTACTGTGTTTATCACATTGATTGATTTGCAGATACTGAAAAATCCTTGCATCCCTGAGATAAATCCCACCTGATCATGGTGTATGATCCCTTTAACGTATTGTTGGATTCAGTTTGCTAGTATTTTGTCGAGGATTTTCGCCAGTGATATTGGCCAGTAATTTTCTCTTTTGTGTGATATTTTTGTCTGGGTTTGGTATCAGGGTGATGGTGGCCTCGTAATGAGTTTGGAAGTTTTTACATGAAATTTTTATCAATTTTTATATGACTTTTAACCCCACAGATTGGACAGCATCATTATTGGTATTACCATTTTATGTGGACAATATCAGTTTATATTTACTAATATATTTACTGATTTCTTTGTCCATTACTTATTATTTTAATAATGTAGTATTTTCTTTTGTCCTGAAATACACCTTCATTTAGACTTGTACTATGCCTGAGTTCAAGCCCTGGAATTGGTATTTACTTGCTGCATGACCTTGGCCCTTAATATCTCTGTAAAATGTGGATAATGATAGTGGCTACTGCACAGGATTATCTTGAGGATCAATTGGTTAATAAATAAAAGGAACTTGGCACATAATAAGTGTTATATAAGTGTTAGGTGTAGTTTAGAAGTTAACAGTTCCTTTATTGAAAGTCTGCTTGTGAAAACTTTCTCAGTTTTTGTTTGTCTGGAAATATGTTTACTTTGCTTTCATTTTTGAAAGAGTTTTCTTGAAAGATAATCTAGTTGATTATCTAGTTAATCTAGTTAATCTAGTTCACTTTAAAGGTAAATTACACTGACACCGGCTTCCATTTGCTGTTGAGAAGTATGCTTTGTCTAGTTGCCATTCTCTTTTAAATGATTACTTTTAAGGTGACTTTTAAGATTTTCTATTTTTCTTTGCTATTTGTATTAGTCAGAGTTCTCCAGATAACAGAACTAATACAATTATAGGAATTGGCTCATGTGATTATGGAAGCCAAGAAGTCCTATGATCTGCCATCTGCAAACTGGAGAGCTAGGAAAGTCAGTGGTCTAATTCAGTCCGAGTCCAAAGGCCTGAGAACCAGAATGTGAGGGTGGCTATGATGTAAATCCTGGTCCAAATCTGAAGGCCCAAGAACCAGAAGCATCAGTGACCAAAGGCAGGAGAAAATCATATCCCAGCTGAAACAGAGAGAGTAAGTCACCCTTCCTCCACCTTTTTGATCTATTAAGGTCCTCAATGGATTGGATAATGCCCGCCCACATTGCAGAGGTCCACCTGCTTCATTCAGTTCATGAATTTAAATGTTAGTCTCTTCAGGAAACATCCTCATAGACACCCTCAAAAGTAGTGTTTTACCAATTATCCGGGCATCTCTTAGCCCAGTCAAGTTGACCCATAAAATTAACCATCACACTATTCTACACTTTTGCTACATTGCTTCTAGGTATGGACTTGTTTGTTTATTTATTCTGTTTCAATCATGCCTTCTCTTTTTCTGGGCTCATGTCTTTCATCAAATCTGGGAGTTTCTCCAACATTATCACTTCAAATATTGCCTGTCTTCTGTGATCTCTGTTCTCTCTGTCTGGGAGTCTAAATAGATGCAAGTTAGACCTTCTTATTCTATCCTCCAAGTCTCTTAACTTCCCTTTTATATTTTCCAGCATTTTGTTTCTCTGTGCTGCATTCTGGGTAATCGCCACAGATCTATATTTATGTTAAGTCATTTTCTCTTGAGCCGTGTCTAATCAAAAGTGTAGCTCATTTATATTTGTTTTTATTTATAATTTTCATCTAGACATTGTATTTAGTTCTCCAAGTAATACCTGGTGTTTTGGACAGTTCCTTTTTCTTTGCTCGTTTTTTATTCCACTTCCATTACTTAAACATATTAATCATAATTGTTTTACATCTGTTGCCTAATAATTCTAATATCTGAAGTCTTGGATGGCCGGTTATCTTTTATATGTTGTTTCTGCTCACTTTCACTCACTGTACTTTGTTTCATATGGTTTGTTTATTTTTAATTGAGAGCTCATATTCTGTAGAACTTAATCTGAGGAAATTTTAAGGACCTAAACTGAAGATACTTTCCTTCACAGAGGATTTGTTTTAGCTTTTGCCTTTACTAGAGGCCAGGGGATGCTACTGATTTAGATCTACTTTAATCCTCTTGTAAGGTCCTGGCTTAGTATGAAAATCTTGAGTTCTGCTTTCTCACTCTGCAGGATGTCTAAGGCTCAGTCTTCAGACCTTAAAGTTAATACCCTCATATGTAATATTCTCCTATATATATATGATAGATATATCTCTGTCTATCTATCTATCTATGGAGAGAGAGGTCATTTTTCTTCAACTTATGCTGTGTAATTGGTGCTTTTTGTAGTTTTAGGTATGGAAAGAGAATTCAAGTGCCAGATATATATGGCTTACTATACAAGGTGCTAACCATAGCCCAGACTCCCATATTTTCAGAATGAACTTAACTATTGTGTTAAATTACATAATTAAAATATTATTCAGTTGCACTTTAAATATTTTTCAGTCTCTCTCTCTTATCCTCCAAAGATGATTTATTACTGTTTACTTTCTTTTTACATAATGTGAAAATCCTTTCTCCAAAATGTTGACTACCTATAATATTACCATAAAACTCTAAAATTTAAAAAAAGAATTAACCAACACCAAAATGTCAGCTCAATCCACCAGAATGCAAGTTCCATTTGTATAGGGTTCTGTATGTTTTTTTCTTTTTTTTTTCTTTTTTTTTTTTTTTTTTGCGGTATGTGGGCCTCTCACTGTTGTGGTGTCTCCCGTTGCGGAGCACAGGCTCCCGACGCGCAGGCTCAGCGGCCATGGCTCACGGGCCCAGCCGCTCCGCGGCATGTGGAATCTTCCCAGACCGGGGCACGAACCCGTGTCCCCTGCATCGGCAGGCGGACTCTCAACCACTGCGCCACCAGGGAAGCCCTGTTTTGTTCATTATTTTAGTCCCTGCTCCCACAACAGGGCCTACAGGGTTCTCAATAACACTGAATTAATGAGTTGGTGCATTCTATAAGGAACCTCTTCGTTCTTTTGCAATTATGGGGAGATGTGACCTAGTTACTGTCATTGAACCGTGCAACTATGCTTACATTTCAAAGGTCAAAAACCGTTTTGTATAAACTTTTATTTAAGCCTAATCTGCTAATCTACTCTAATGGTCATGAAGAATCAGTATGGTGCTGGATCACTGTTCAAAGAGTTATATTTCAAAGAGTTATGGCTATTTTCCTAAATGAGTATGATCTAGGAATCATGAAATCCCTCTTATGGCATTTCATTCTTGATACTGGTTTTTGTTTTGTTTTGTTTTTCAGTCTTTCTATTACAAATCAAATCGGTTATTCTTGTTTCTCTTCTAAAGCAGCGTAAAAACTGAAAGTCCTCCTGTTTGATGGCATTGATAAAATGGCATTGTATTGTTTAGGGGGGTTTGGTCCATTACCTGTGTTCCAGAGGGCCCTAGAGTGTGTCAGGCAATTCTCTCTCAGCCTATACCGTAACTGGTACTTTTTGCAGTTTGTTTACTGCAAGGAGAATGCACATAGCAGTGGACTAATGACTTTACAATGTTCTCAGCCTGCTGTGCTTTATCAAAGGTACATGTTTGAAAGACTGGTTCTCTATCCCTATGGTAGGTAACATATTTCACGGATTATCACTTAAATCAAAAAGGTCCGTATAGGAGTATTGATTGATTCCAAAGGAAATGGAAAATAACAACACTTTTCCTGTGTGTCTACATTTATTTATCCACTCAAACTCAAGGACTCTTTACTTTTTCAACTTCTTCTTCTTGTTTAAACTCACATCCTTTTGTTCCCCCTTCGGTACAGCCAGAGATCATTCGGGTTATTTATTTATTTTTTTCTCATTCTTGAAATGTTTCATGTTCTTTACCTTCTAACTCAAAGAACATTTTGTTTAAAATTAATACAGCACATGAAATTATAATAATAACCAGAACTAAAATTTGCATAGCAACTTCACAGTTAAAATGCACTGTTGTCCCCTTCTTTTGAGTTAGATAAGGCAAATTTTTCAGATAAGAGAACTGAGACTTTGCTTAAATGACACACCCAAGTCATATGGCTAGATGCTGGAAGTGGGACTTTGGTTCTACTCTCACAAATCAGTTTGCTCTTTTCTTGACACCGTCGTGCCTCCCATGGCCTATTTGCCAGTCAGATGATTCATTTTCATATTTGTTCTCTCCAAGTACAGAGAGAAAGAATATTGATTCAGGACTTAGAAAACAATAGCATTTTAATAAAAATGACACTTTAGGACTTAGAAACATTAAATTAATCTTTTCTTTAAACCCACAATTTTGTAGAGTTGACAGCGTGTTAAAATAAAAAAGTTTGATTTTTTTAATATGGAAATTTCAGTGACTACTTTTAAAACTCTAGAACTTTGAACTCATTCACTCCAACCATCTAAACTGTTTTTAACCAAATATTGTGCTAGTAGTGCAAGGAGAAAGAAAACATGGTTTCTGGCAGCAACTCAGGCTCCAGGTCACTTCTGACTCTCTCCCTGCTGGATTCTGCTGGTATCTTCTGAAGCCCCTTTTCCTTCATTTTTTTAATCCAGACCCTGATGGCCCTCTGAATGAAGGATCTGGACAGAAACTTACACCAATCTCTGATAGAACCTAACTTAAGTTTTACTTAATTGTAAGCCAAAACTGGGAAGCATATAGCACCCTCTGAACGATGAGTAAACAGAGAAATATCATTGCCTACGAAGATATTTTTAAACCAAGGAAAAATAGGGGGTAATCCAGCTCAGAGAACTGCCATTTTCAGTAAACTGCTTTGAAAAATATTTGGTTTGTCTTCTCATTAAGATTCAAGAGAGATTGTATTTATGTAAGTTGAATAAATAATTATGAAAACCTGAAGTAAGGAAGGATTGCTTGAATTTGAAAAACACAACTGCTAAATTTAAAAGAGACGGAAGCAGCCAATAGAAGGAGAGTATTGCAGGAAATCAATTAGTGAAGTAGAAAGAATTTGCAAAACTCTCCCAGAACACAGAAGAAATAGATAAAAGATTAAAGTGACGATGGAAATAGTAAAAAAATATGGGGAAAAGATCACGGAGATTCAACCAAGGGATATAGAATTCCCAAAGCAGATAACGGAATAGATGGACCAGTACCAAGATCAAAGAGTTAATGGAAGAAAACTTTGCTGACCCAAAGAAATTCAGTCTAAACATCTAAGGATCAAAGTATGGATAATATTCCAGTCAAATGCCATAACAAAACAACAATACTCAATAATACTTGACAACTTTCCTTCCCAATAAAGGTATGTAAAAATTCTAGGCACTTTCAGTTACCCCTCCCCACCCCCAATACACACACAAAGTAAAACCAACAACAGCACATCAAGTTATCTACTGTGTCGGTATGATCACTGTAGGAAACAGTAACCACTTCTGATGGTTCAGTGAAGAGACTTTAATAAATATTCCACTTACAGAGAGGATTCAAGGTACAAAAAAAGGAAGGTGAAACACCTGGATGTTAGCAATAAGGGGAAGTTTTCAGTACCTTGGGCTGAAGAAGCCAGGGGAGAAAGTGGAGTTAGCAGAGTCCAATGAGCTGGAACCCTGAAGGAGGGGTTCTCAAATTGCAAAGGGACAGAGCTACTACCAGAGATGCTGAACTGAGCAAGGGGGGAATGGGGAAAAGCTAATTTTGACCTCTCTCTCCCCTCCTACCTTCTGATTTCCTGCTGGTACCTCCCATTTGCCAAACTCTATCAGGAGCAAGCCAACAAGAATGCCAACAGGGACAGAAGACAGCTCTCAGAAAACAGTGGTCAGAAAAGGTAAAAAAAAAAACATGGAATGGACAAAGAGGAAGGGTGAGGATGTGGGGAAGGCGAATAATAGGTATATTTAACACGAATTAAATGCTAGTCTAATCAAGAAATATCCAGTTAGCTTTGGGGGAGAAAAAGACTATAGTACCATGGATTCTAATTCCAATTACTTTGTTGTTCATGTGTGAATGAAGTGAAAAAATAGTCAAGGATAAGCAGGGATTTAGGGAACCTTCTAGGAGATTCATGGAGTACAAGACAGACTCAGTCTCTGCTTTCAGTGAGCTCATAGTCATATTAAAACAAATTTGTAATAAACAGAGCGATGTGTTGAGAAGAAAAACATTTCTACCAACTTAGGTCAGACTAGTCAAGGGCCTGCAAATTAACTGATGACAGAAAGATTAACAGCAGGGAAAAATTACTATGCATGCAAGAGTATCCTAATAGAAATAGTAGCTCCTGGAACAGCTAAGGGTAAAAGTATATATACCAGCTTAATAAAGGCTGGGATGGGGAAGTGTTTAAGGGTTTCAAAGGATGGAGGGTTCCGATGAGACTTGTTTATACAATTTTTTTGAACGTCCTGGCGCCCAAGGTCAGTGTCTCCCTGACTGGAGACCTTCCTGGAGGTTGGCGGTGGGAGGGCGCTGGGGGTGGGATGGCTGGGATTTGAGGCAGCTGGTTCTCATAAAGTTCCATCCTAGTCGGATATGGGAAATTCAGATAAGGATGTTTTCTGCATCTTTTGTAACTCAGATGTTTCCACTTTGAAGCAATCTCAATACCAGTTGGGTGGGTTGGTCCCTCTTCACTTAGCTTTGGAAGCAGAAGCACAGGATGCTATGGGAACACCTTGGCGGGGAACAACCTAGTCCAGGAGGATCAGGGAGATCTTAGTTGAAACTCCAGGTCTTGGTTGAGACTGAAGGCTGAGTAAATGTTAATGAGGCAAAGCAGTTCAGAAGAAATCTAGGCCAAGGTGTCAAGCTGTATGCACTATCAGGTTGACACTCAATAGGGATTGAACAACCATGATAGAATTTAATTAAAATAGCCTTATTCAAAGTCCTAAGAAAATTTTCGTAGCGAACTGTCTTAGTCTGTGTGGGCCGCTATAACAAAATGCCCCAGACTGGGTGGCTTACAAACAACACACTTTTATTTCTCACAGTTCTGGAGGCTGCGAAGTCCAAGATGGTGTCACTAGCAGATTCAGTGTCCGGTGAGAGCCCACTTCCTAGATGGCCATCTTTTCACTGAATCTCTCGTGGTGGAAGGGGGTAGCTAGCTCTCCGGGGTCTTTTTTAGAAGAGCACTAATCCTACCTCCCAAAGTCCCCACCACCAAATACCATCACATTGAGAATTAAGTTTTAACATATGAATTTTGGGGGTATACCAACATTCAGATCATAGCAGGAACTGATGTCTTGTCTACATTTCAGAAGCATTTACTGATCACCCATTAAGTAGCTGTCACTGAGAACACAAAAGCAAGTAAAATATACTCAATTCCATGCTTTTGATTGAGCAGCGCCAAAGGGAAGCAGGTAAGCATAACACCAAAGAGCTCTGATGAGAGCTGTGTGTTCAAAGCACCATGGGAGAATGTGAAAGCTGGGAGGCACCCAATCTTCTGACTTACAAGCTGGCAAGGGGTTCGATTTGAGATCATCTTGTCCTCACAACTTGGATGCTGTGTTTAAAGGGACCCTAATAAAGTGTCACTAGTAAATTTCACATTAATATAGTCCTTGTCAATGACCGGATTTATTCTCCAAGATGTGTCAGCAAGTTGGCAATATCGACTCCACTGTGTCATTTTTCATCTCATTTCACCACTAAGAGAAATAGTGCAGCTAACACTTAAGTTTCCCAGAAATTTCAATAAGTAAAGTTACTGAGAGAATGCATTGTCAAAAAAAGTTTTTTAAGTTTGTTCAAATGAAAAGGACATTGGGAGTTCTTCAAATATTGCTACATAAGAAATATATCCTGTATTGGCATGCATTTTAGTAGATATCATTCTTAACAATTCTTTAGGACATTGTCTACGAACTGGCATTTTCATTGGCACTTGCCATCTATCTCTACAAGGATTAAATCATGTCCTGCTGCAGCTGCTGACTTTCAACACCCCCTGTAAAGGGTTCGGGTGGAGAGCAGAAATGAGGCACTCTGTGCTCTGGGAAAAACTGGCAGAACAGGTCTTCAGATAGTTAGATATTTTCAGGAGCCAATTTTGTGAGCCCAATTCTTGTATCTCCTCATATCTAGAAAAGCACTAAAATCCTTCATGATGACGACTGCTCCTTGTGACTAGCAGTAACCTGCGTGAGACTAGCAGAAACCTTCTGTAAAAAATATGTGCTTGATTGCATGCATTCTCCCTTCACCAAAATCACATATATACTGACCTTCCCCCCTACCTTTTGGAGCAGTTTCTCAGAGCTATGATGGGAGCAGTTTCTGCAGCCTCCCTGGCTGCAGTCCTCATTTTGCCCCAAATAACAGTTAACTCGCAACTCTCACATTGTGCATTTTTTTTTAAGTCGACAACATATACAAAGGAAAAAAGGCACAAAGAAAGCAAATAGTCACAAAAATGTATCTGGTACTAAACTACATATAGCCTGAAATTCAGATCAGCAATTAATTAGAACTGTTCAAAGTATTTTGCCCTTGGAAAAACAAGACATTTATTATATTTATAATTCAATTTATAATTAATACTCTTTGTATATCATATATAAAGCCATGTTTATACAACGTAATTTTAATCATTTTTATATTATTTCTCAATAAAAATTTAAAAATGTAAGAGGGCTTTGGTGTTTAATATACAGAATCTTAGCTCTCACATGCTTTCACTTTTGTGGGAAAATGTAAACTGATAAGAAATATGCTGGTTTGGCTTTAAAGTTATGACGATAGTGTGATTTTTTGGTAGCTCTGAAAATAGAGTAATCTCTAATGAAATATATGCATGAATGGGGCCATTAAGTCATACTTTATCTTCTTTATCTAGGCTTGTGATAAAATGTTCCCTACTGGTAAAAAAAAAAAAGAAAGAAAAAGAATGCTGTGAATTGAAGAGCTGAGCTCTCCGTCAAGGGACTAATGATTCTTGTGTTAAAATGTAAATGGAGCACACTTGAGTGCTTTAAAATTTGTGAGGGAAGACTGTGGAATTGTCATTACTTCGTCATTACTGTGGCTCCCCACAGGAGCCTTTGTAAAGGTGGGGCGGGGCGGGGGGAGGAGGTGAACTGAATCTCTAAGGGCCAGGGACTCTTCCTGCAGACTTGAGAGGTGAGGAAGAAGCCTGCAAGGATCTTAGGACTCAAAGATTCCGGGAGATAGTAAATGGCTCAGGTTAGACAGAAAGATCAAAATGAGGGGCAGAAGCCCAGGGCCACTGACTAGATGTGTGAGGCCAGGGCTGAAAAGACTATATGATTCATTTGGAAGTCAAATTGGATCAGTCTGGAGTTAGGCTCAATCTGGGAAGGACTTTATTCTTCGAGAAGAAGAAAGGGGCTCAGTAAGTTGTCTTTGGCCTGGGAAGTAAAAGTGGAATGAAAGTAGAGGTTCATGGCCCAATGGAATTATGTGTAAAAATGTGTATGTTTCTGCATTTTTCCTGGGGAGAAGCTCAGACCCTTAGAAAGCATCAGATTCTCAAAGAGAACAATGACTACTCCTTCCTCCTTTCCTTCTTCCTCTCCAAAAACAAAGCAAAAACAAAACAAAGTAAGACAAAAAACAAAAACCCACTGACCTAGAAATGAAACTTTACATAGGGGGAGTTCTTATCATCTAAAAGTGAAAAGTCTTCAGGGACCCCTGGAAGGCATTTATTGTTTTAGATTTGTGCCAAGAGAATTAACCCAAGATTATATTGTGATTTTTTTTCCCCACTCAACTATGTTGTTTATTTCTAAATTCCCTCACCCTTTAGTGAGATTTAATTGTGCATTTGAAATGAATGTGTTAAACTAATGGAAAAGGTGGAATGAAGGCACGTCTTCTGAGAAGAAATGAAAGCCCAGAGCTCAAAGATTAGACCTCCAATCTATTCCTGTACCCCTCTTCCTCCTCTCTCCACCTCCACCCCCCGTCCGGGTATGGTGCCAAAAAAAGCCAGCTTTTTCCTACCAAAGTGTCCTACCCACATTCCTTTAATCTTTACTTGTTAGAGATTCATTTTCCATTTTGATATACATATATTTGGACCCTTCTCCCTCTGTGCACATCCTACTTAATGTGGAGTGACAAAACCTGGGTACTACCCATGAACAAGATGTCATTCTCAGTGTGGCATTTGCTGTCCCTGACACTTTAGGTTTGCTAGATGGTTTGTGGTCCAGGCATCTAACAACTGCTCTTCGTGCAAGTTTTTCTCACTTCTAAGCCACTTTCTCAGGAGACAGGTGGCATCAGAGGCCACATAGAAATGGAAATGGTGGACACTGAACTTGATGAGTGGGCTTCTTTTAGATTATTTAAGGATTTATTCATCTTCTATCAGGAGGGGAAATGTATACGTGTTCTCAATAGTTATGAGTTAAATGCCAAAGCATAGGCATACATTGCTGGCAGTCTTTTTAATGATAGGATGAAAAGCTTTCAGAGATGAGAAGGTAATGGTGGGGAGCAAGAGACTGTGACAAAAATAGAGACTTCATAATTTGTCTCTCCTCCACACTCCTGAATTAGAATGTATGGGAAATTGACTCTGGGGTAAAGCTATTTCTGCTCTTCTCTGCACGCATCCATTTGAAAATGGATGAAAATGCATTGTACAGATGAAAGTGCTGAAAAATTATGAGCCCCCAAATTTTAATGCACCATGCTGTGATGAAATATACAAAAAAATGAACAAGGATGTCTAAAACATATTTTACTTGATAAAAATCTGATACAACCAGGAAATTTGATACGGTTGGAAATTAATCAGCCTATTATTCTGGAAAACAAGACTAGTTAGTCTAAGGATGCAGTGATTAATGTAGAAAAAAAGCCCTTTTCCCTCTCTGGAAATACTGTTATTCAAAATAAATTTTCCAATTTTTAAAAATGAAAATTGATACTAGAATTTTAGGTACACATATCTTTGATATGTGAAGATTTTTAAAGCAAAAAAGCTTAATATACTCCCTGAATTTTATATTTCTTACAAAGGATATTGAATTAAGTATATTTATTTTCAGTGGAATTATACTTTTCCAAAATCATTTTGTGAGGTATACACTTTTTCACTCTTCATATTTTTACCAAATGTAATTGTATATTTATTTTAGTTTAAGATGATTTTGTATTATGAGCAGTTCTACTCTTCATAAATTCATTTGTAAGATTTTGAATATGCCTTTCAACTGAAGAGTTTGTTTAAGGAGGGACCTCATATCAGAAAAACAATTGTTCAAGAGGAACTCTTTTCTCATACATTATCTCCTACTACTGTAGTTTGAAAATCTTTTTTTCTTAACATTTTAAAGTATATATATTTTTAAATTTTTTATTTTATATTGGAGTATAGTTGATTTACAATGTTGTGTTAGTTTCAGGTGTACAGCAAAGTGATTTAGTTATACATATACACATATCTATTCTTTTTCAGATTCTTTTCCCATATAGTTTATTACAGAGTATTGAGTAGAGTTCCCTGTGCTATAGAGTAGGTCCTTGTTGATTATCTATTTTATATGTAGTAGTGTGTATATGTTAATTCCAACTCCTAATTTATCCCTCCCCTTCATCTTAAGGTTTGGAAATATTTAATAATGTCACTCTAAAAGCATATGTTAAAATACTCTTTTAAAAGTCAGATCACTTGAGTAAAATATATGAAAAGTATTTACAATATTTGCTTATATTCTTAAGTGTATTTTATATACTAGCTCTAGCTACTAAAAAAGGCCTAGAAACAGTGACAAAACCAATAACAATGAACACCTTTAGGACCCAGATTGTGGTCTCTAAATAACCATTTCCCACTAAAACAAACAAAGACTTGCTGGAGAAATGGTTGGTTTCATGTCAAGGACAAGATAAGCCTGGCATATCGTACGTGAAAGCCAGGAAGCTATTAAAATCTATTGGAGTTGTCTCAGAAAATCTCAGGCGCCAAGGTGAAGAGGCCTCTACACCCTCATGCAAAGATGGGATCATTGGAATATCAAATATATTAGATGCTTAAATTAAAACTCATCAAGCATATTTAAATTCTTACGTTCATAAGGACACTGAGGGGAAAACTCATCGTGGAAAAAAAACCTCACTGGTCAACTTTGGAGGAGACTAGGGAATCAATTCATTATTTTGAAAACTCGTAAATAAAGGGAAAGAGTCAAGCATTTATTTTGATTTTCCTATATAAACTACCACAGGGCAACCAAATGTTGGAAGAGGGTAAGTTTCTTTTTACAAAATTGCAGTAAATAATTGTAGAAGAAATAACTGGATTAGAATATCACCATTTTGCAATCCCTAATGAAATAATAGAGCTAGGCAATGATTATCATGAGCTGCTAACATCACAAAAGAGGCAAACAGACATTACGTGCCTCCTGATGGAAGTCACGCAACCAATCTTGATGTATTCCTGCCAAAAACTGAACCTGAATCAAATTAGTCTCTACATACAGGTACCAAATTACAGGAAATACATACATAGGATAGGGGAACATGTTAAACTACCTCACAGGGATGCAATCAGCAAATCGAGAAATTAACTGTACAGGACAAATAAACCAAAGCTCTTTTCAATAAATAAATTGCAAGGGAAAAGGAAAGGGAGGGGCACTTATTAAAATGAATGAGATTTGAGATATCGACCAATTGCAGTGCACTGACCTTATTTGATGCTGATTCAAACAAACCATTTTAACATTTTGGGATAAAAAAAGAAATTTGTACGCTAACAGGATATTTGATGATAGCAAGGAATTACTGTTAATTTGCTTAGATGTGATCATAGTATTGTGGCTTTAATTTTTTCAAGAGGTCTTATCTTTTAGAATTATGTATTTGCAGGTAAGGTTTGCTTCAAAACAATCCTGGTGGTCAGCAGAGATTGGAGGTGTGAGCAGGGTTAGAGATGAAACACGTTTGACCCTGAGTTGATGATCATTGAAGCTGGTTGCTTGTCCACAAAGATTCACTATTCTACTTTCTCTACTCTTGCATGTGTTTGAAATTTTCCATAATTAAAACCTTAACAACTATTTGAAGATTTTTCTTAATTTCTTAATTTTTTCTTAATTTCTTAATTTTTCTTAATTTTTCTTAATTTCTTAATTTTTCTTAAAAATTTTCTTAAAAATTTTCTTACCTATGTATATTGAATTAAAAAAAAATGACCAAGTAAAACAATCTCCAGAAGAGATGACTCAGAAATCTTATTTCTATTAAATAGTAAACAGTCCAAACTAAGCTTTATTTCTGAAACTCTTTTTCCTCTGCCAAGACTTCTGTCAGTCATTGTCAACCCCGAGCATTTACAGAAGGCATGTACTTTTGTACTTTTCCAAAGGGAGACAAGCTTGGTTACAAAAGCAGGCTCTGTTGCTGTGACATGGAAAGTAACCTTTTACTCTCAGGTTTTTTCTCAGGAGCTCAGGAGGTGCTGAAGAGTAAGGATAATAATTTAATAATGTACATTCACTTAACAAATGGCCATTTAGTTAGACGTCTTCAGAAGAACATTTTCAAAGGGAAATATAAATATACTAACTGAACTCAAAATTTCAAAATGTCATAAGGGAAAACTTTGTCTATATATTTATTTATTCATATATCTAACCACAAACTTTCTTTGAGAACCTATCATATTGGTAAACAGGATAAAATCTCTGTCCTCAAAGAATTCATAGTCTTAAATCAAAAAAAAATCAATGATTACAATTTACTGTTATAAATATTATAATAGTGTCTACCTTTTCACCATTTTGCACCTAGCAATATCTGGCATGTGAAGAGTCTAAATATTTCATAGATGGATGGATGGATGGTATAAAAGAGGGATGTGGTAGGAGATAAGGCAGGAAAGAGAGAGGAAGGTCAGATCAAAAAGGGCCAGAAATACTGTGCTAGGAAAATAATCTTGATTTTGAAGACTAGGGTTTATTTGTTTTTAATAGACTTTATTTTTTAGAGCAGTAGTAGGCTCACCACAAAATTGAGAAGACGGTAAAGAGACATCCCGTATACTTGCCTTACACATGCACAGCTCTGTACCACGTGGTACACTTACTACAATCAGTGAACGTACATCATTATCACCCAAAGTCCGTAGTTTACATTAGGGTTCACTCTTGGTGTTGTACATTCTATGGGTTTGGACAAATGTATAATGACACATATTCACCATTATTGTATCAAACAGAATGGTTTCACTGCCCTAAAATATTCTCTGTGCTCTGCCTTTTCAGTCCTCCCTCCTCTAACCCCTGGCAACCACTGATTCTTCCACTGTCTCCATAGTTTTGCCTTTTCCAGAATGTCGTATAGTCAGAGTCACACAGTATGTAGCCTTTCCAGATGGGTTTCTCTCACTTAGTAATATGCATTTAAGTTTCCTCCATGTCTTTTCATGGCTTGACAGCTCATTCCTTTTTAGAATTGAGTAATACTCCATTGTCTGGATGTAACACAGTTTATTTACCCATCTACTGAAGGACATCTTGGTGGTTTCCAAGTTTGGCCCATTATAAATAAAACTGCTATAAACATCCATGAGCAGGTTTGTGTGCGGACATAAGTTTTTGATCCATTTGAGTAAATATCAAGGAGTGCAACTGCTGGATCATAAGGTATGTGTAGTTTTGTAAGGAATTGCCAAACTGTCTTCCAAAGTAGCTGTACCATTTTGCTTTCCCACCAGCACTGAATGAAGAGCTCCTGTTGTTCCACATCCTTGTCAGCATTTGGTGTTCTCAGTGTTAATGGGTTTTGGTCGTTCTCATAGGTACAGAGTGGCATCTCATTGTTGTTTAAGATTGTAGTTTCCTAATGACATATGATGTGGAGCGTCTTTTCATATCCTTATTTGCCATCTGTATATCTTCTTTGGTGAGGTGTCTATTCAATCTTTTGCCAATTTTTAAAATTAAGTTGTTCATTTTCTTATTGTTGAGTTTTAGAGTTCTTTGTATATTTTGGATAACAGTCCCTTATCAGATATGTCTTCTGCAAATATTTTTTTCCCACTCTGTGGCTTGTCTTCTTATGCTCTTGACAGGATTTTTCTCAGAGCAGAAGTTTACATTTTAATGAAGCCCAGTTTATAAATTGTTTCATTCACAGATTGTGCCTTTGGTGTTATATCTGAAAGGTTATCTCCATACCCAAGGTCATATAGATTTTCTCCTATGTTATGTTCCAGGAGTTTTGTAGTTTTTGCATTTAGGCCTGTGATCACTTTTGAGTTAATTTTTGTGAAGGGTGTAACGTCTGTGTCTAGATTCATTCATTTTGCATGTAGAGATCCAGTTGTTCCAGCACCATTTGCTGAAAAGACTTAGAAGGGATTTTTTTTTTCTTTTAATTTTAGGAACAAGATGATATCTCTTAAGAAACCAAAGGAGAAACTTTTAAACGATCTTTCATTTAATGTTTCAGGGTAAAAATATACTCTTCATAATCAAATAAGGAACTAACATCAGTATTAGGCATTAAAGCAATTAAGTTGTCTATTCCATTTCTCCCAAAATGCTTATTTATTCTACTGTCCTCAAAACAGAGGTGACCTCACAGTTTCTACATGTTATAATGGGCTGAGGCATATTATTATGAATTTAAAATATATGATTCAATTAATAAAGAAACAGCCACATATGAGATTTCTAACTCAAAACAATACAAATATTTTTAAAACTAAATTACAGGAAAACTGTGGATTCACAGTATGATTGTCGCTCATAGTAACTGTTTTAAATAACAACATGAGATTTTAATTTTATTAACTAAAAATGCAAGCTATAAAAGATCATTCTTTCTAATAAATTTATTATCATTAATAACATGGAATTGTTAGTGCCACTCAGAAACTACAGTAGAAGTGCTAACTCCGCTATGCTAAGGTATACTAAGGAGAGACAAAGACATTACCATTAAATACAATTCATATGGCACCGTGATCTCAGACTGCAAAACTTAAAGTTCACATTTACAGTTACTGTAAATACAATATAGATAAAGCTAGTTCATAACATGATCGATTCTTTCCACTAAGATTTGGGAACAAAAAGTAATATTCATTCATTGATTCAATATTTATTATGTCCCTACCACAACTAGATAAATGAAGAGACAGTATTAACAGTAGATACAAAGATATATTAGCCAGAGTTCCACTCTCAAGGAGCAAATATTCTGCAAGAGTAGATAAGAACCTACAGAAATGACTTACAGTTCGAATAGAAAATGATCTGAAGATAAAAGAGGCACAAATTCATTGCTAGAGATATCAGGGAAGAAATGAATTATTTCCAGGTGGGAAAATCAGGATATACTCCATGGAGGAGAAAATATTTGAGTTAAATCTTAGAAAAGGAAGAGACCTTATCATCTCTCACCGTCCTTTCATATGGAGTCTGCTTGTTTTCCAGATGCCAAATAAATCTGTGTGAGGAGATGGGATTGGCGTCTTCTTCTTGCATCCCATTCTTGCTTCTACACCATTAGTATTCCTCCATCTTGTAAGAGCTCTGTTCCTCTGACGCTCATGCCATTGTATTTTCTACCTTACCCCCATCCTTGTTGCTGTCAAATAACAGCCTCTGGTCACTGTCTTTTAATCACTGACAATATTGGTTCCTGGAATATTTTCCTCTTCACCCTGACTTCCTATTATCCTTCCTGGATTCAACACATACCGACAGGGCTGCTGCCTAGACTTTCACAAGTCCAGGGGATGGTATCCTTCAACATCTCTAACATTGATTATCTTTGTTATTTTGACAATTTTGACAGATGATGGTAAAGTATCTTAAGGAAGAGGTGATATTTTCTAATTTGCACAAAGTCACCATAGTGACTAGTAGCAGGGTTGTATACGGATAATTCATTCAATATCTGGCCACTTTGTTCTTTGACCTCCTCTCCACCAGTTACCTCGACCATCGCTACACCATACGGTCCCACAATCACATCCTGGATTTTATCCCACACACACACAGAGGTTAGACTACCTTACAATGACTCTAGAGACCCTGTTTTCCTACTGTATCCTCCTCCGGTGTTTTTAGCTCAATTACTCAAGTGTTTCTTTGAAACAGTTTTTCTATGGATACCATTAATTCCATCTCTCTTCTATATTTTTCTGTTCATTAGTTCCAGTCATTTATTCTTTCTTATCTAGCTTAGATTTCATGATCTATTCTAATAGATCTATTAGAACTATTCTGTTACAAATACTCTCAACATTCTTGCCCTCTCTCCCTCCTTCACATTCCCTAGGGGGAAAAAAGCAATCCTGGATAAACCCAACATCTGCCTTCTCTGGACTAACACTCGTGCAAGAGTGTGGGAGAAAGCCCACAACCACTGCAGGGTTATCTCCCTCCCTAGTTCTGTAGCAGACTTCCCCTCACTCATGCAGTTTCAGCCATGCCTTTTCTTAGATCCTACAACAAGCTCTATTGCCTTTGTACATTCTGTTCCTTCTTCTTGGAATGCTTTTCCCCCAAACTCTTAGCCTGGTTCACCCTTACTTGGCCATCAAGTCTCAGCTTAATAATAATACTCATTAGTAGCTAATATTTACTGAGCACGTTCTTTGTGCCAGGAGTTTTATATAAATTAGTTCAATCTCAGTATCATTAGAAATAGATGGTGTTATCACCTTCATTTTACAAAGGAGAAAATTAAGGATTAGAGAAGTCAAGTAACTTACTTAAGTCACACATGTAGAGAGTAGTAACTAGAATTTGGATCCGTGCTAGTTGACTATAGGGCCTGTGTATTTATGTAACCTACTATTCTCTTTCCCTGTTCTGGGCTGTCTCCTACTCTCTTCTGTTATTCCTCCACAGAGAGAGCTTCCAATGACACCCTAAAAATATTTTATAATAATTTTCTCCATTTGTAACTGTACATTTATTTACCTCCTTATGCCTTGTATTTTCATTGTCTCCTTCCTCTAACTAGACTTAAGCTCCATATGTCCATTTCACCTTCACTAGCAACGTGTCTGGCCTATGACAACCATCAGTCAGTGTTTGTTAAATGAATGGAGAAAATTGAGAACAAGTAAGACAGAGTAGGGCACTGTGGCAGAGCTAAGCATGAACAAAGCCTGGGCAGGAAGATTTGGGACACGCTGATGTGATGACCTCATGTAGTTGGGACATAAGAGACTTTTCCACCCTGGCATCAATGAGAATAATGAGGCTAAAGAATTGACAAATACCATGTGAAACTAAAAAGTACAAGGCATCCTATCTTCCAGGGCTGAGGAGCATTTGTGAGGTCCCTGTCATTGCTGGGGAAGATGGGGCCAGGTCACTCCACCCTGAGTTGTGGGCTGAAGTGATATCAGAGTTTCCTCCTTCAGCCTCCCACGGGGTCCAGCTGAGACTCAAGGGCACTTCCCAAACAAGCACAGATAGAGCTATCAGGGCACAGATCGCCTCAGTGGCACCTTCTGTAGAGTAGGCAGGAAGTGTGAGATGGAGAAGAGAAGCAAGATAAGTAAGCTACAATCTGGTAAAACTTTATTACATTTGACCAAAAGTCATTCCAACACACTTAACACAGCAAAAGGAAAGTACAGGTAATCTTTAAAATAACTTACAAAGATCAAAACAGAGCAAAGCTAAAGGGAATTCTGGGTGTACAGAAAGGTGACAATTGCAGCATTAATGTTATGAGAGGAATCTTCAAGGCAATAGTATATCACCAGGTCATTTTAACTGCCATGTCTAACAAGCTTTAACTCTAAATTTTAAAGTAGCAGGTGCAAAAAGGGAGTCTCTAAAAGTTACGTACATATTTATGTGCTACAATAAGTCACTTATCTTTTCCGATCTTTCTAAAGAGTGATCACGGTTTTACAAAGTCCTCAAGAAAACTGCAGCTTGCTACCACATATATAGGGCAGAATAAAAGGTACTGAGGAGGTGTGGGCTTCATAGGGTAAGGAAACATAGAATCAACCTGGGGTTGTAGTAAACATTAAAGCAGAGAAGACAGCAGGATGTGTCTCAGAGTTGATTAAACCAGAGTGCTCAGATTTCCACCCACATCTTGTGCAGAGCTGCAACTTGCACTGTGGAATCCAGAACTCGTCTTGGCTACCAACAATGTCTTCTGTGAGAATGAGGTCCTCAGGAGTCTAATTTGCCTTGGCTTCCAGGAGGGGTTTATGAAGAAGAGGAATAAGAAGAGTCCAGGGAAACTTACCACAGGTCTGCCTTCCCATTGATGACATCAAATACCATGGAAGGTGGACAGTGCTTCTGAATGCTGCCTCTGTGCTGGTGTGTGCCTGGGAGATTACATCTGGAATGCAGAAGACCCCATCCTTGTCTGACCATAGCTCCATGGTCTTATTCCTACAAGCATCTGCAACTCTTGGCCACAGGAGTGTGCTTGGCCCAGGCAGGGCAGGCCAAGTGTTGGGGAGCAAGTGCCCATGGGAGCATCCCTCAAACAATGTCAGCTGGGAGATGGTAGAGAAACTCCATCTCTCTGGGACATCACTGAGGTGTGTTGTACCCTGAAAGATTGAGCCCCATACACCCCAGCAGTCCCCTCTCACTCCTTTGTGCTGGCTTCCTTCCACCCTCATCCCTGTCTCATTTCCCCACTGCCCCCGCTCTTGCTCCCTGAGATCACCTCCCAAACAAACAGGCTGCACTTGAATCCTTGCCTCAGGCTCCACTTCTGGGGGAATCCAACCTCGGACAAGAAGCAAACAAACATGAATTTGAAGGAAAAGAAGTAGAAGCATTTGTCTTTGTAATTTTGCAAGTAGTGGTAAGGTTCTAGTGATCTGCTATAACTCTATGGTTAGAGTGTACTTGTCTTAGTCTGTTTGAGCTGCTATAACAAAGCATAGATTGGGTGGCTTATAAACAACAGAAACATTTCTCACACTTCTGGAGGCTGAGAAGTCCAAGGTCAAGGGGCCAGAAGACTTGGCTGTCTTCTCGCTGCGTCCTTACATGGCAGAAGGGATGATGGAGCTCTCCAGGGTCTCTTTTATAAGGGCACTAATTCCATTCATGAGAGCTCCAATCTCATGACCTAATCACCTCCCAAAGTCCCCACCTCCAAATACCATCACATTAGGGGTTAGTTTTCAACATATGAATTTTGGGGGGAAACGTTCCATTTCTAGCAGTACCTTTCCTTTTTCTTTTCCTTCTTTCCTGTCTTTCTTTCTTTTTCTTTGCTTTTCTTTCTTTCTTATAGGTTCTTCTTCAGTAGATTGGCAGTAACCTGTTACCAATGGAACAAACTCAGTGTGGTATTTGTTTTGACACTTGAGGGTCAAGGTGATTTCTAGGGGTTCCTAAGTGAGAGTTTTGACAGCTGAGGATGGGGTCTCAAAAGTGATTTTGGTAAAACAAACAGAAACTTATGAAAGTTAATCAACCTTCTTTTCTCTCTCAGGTATTATCATCATTTTTGCAAATATGGAAAATAAGTCTTAATAAGGTAAAGTAAGTTAATTTTTAAAAATAACTTTATTGAGATATAAGTTACATACTATACAATTCACCCATGTAAAGTGTACAACTCAGTGATTTTTAGTGTATTCACAGAGTCATGCATCCATCACCAGAATTTAATTTTAGACCATTTTTTGTCACTCCAAATGGACTTTGTTTCTGCAATAATCTCTGTGTGAAATCCTGAGCCAGAATGTGTGCCAGGCACTGGGTCTTGGGGGTGAACATGAAAGACACGTTCCAGCCCTCACGCAGCCTGAATCCCAGTGGGAGGGACGGGTGCTTACAAACGAAAATGGGGTAACAAGAGAATTGTAGGCTGTGGTAATAAGCAGGATGAATAAGAGCAAGAAAAATAAGGACAAAGCTTTATATTACAGAGTCAAGGACAACTTCTCTGAGGAGATAACATTTAAGCAAGGCCAAAAAATGTTAAGGATGCATCAGGTAGGTGCAGACAGGGATAAGAATGTTCCAGACTCAGAGAACAGCAAGAGCAGAGAGTGGAGAGTGGCCTGAATTGACCTTGGAGAAATAAGAAGAAGGCATCATTCCATCATGAGAAGGAATTTGAGTTTTTTTCTAAGTGCTTTGAGATGCCACTGAAATACTTAGTTTTCTTGGCAACTACGACACTACTTGCCAAGAAGTAATCTGCTTGGCAAATCTCTCTCTAAATTTGAAGGCATTCGAAGTCAAACCTAGAGGAAGCAGTATTTTCAACTCTTTTTGTTATCTACGGCTCACAGATCTGCCCAGAGTGGTAGAAAAGTGTGTGGCAAAGAACTCTTAAGCTTCCACGAGGCCAGACTCCAGCCAGCTGGGTTTGTTGGAGGAACTCAGGCTGACAAGCCTGCTGGTGACTTTGCCAGGGCTCTGGGCAGGTTGGGGAGGAGCTGGGGCAACCTTCACATGCAGGCCATGGGATCCACTTTGGAGATCGAGTCCCCTCCGGGAAATGTGTGACTCCCTGACAGTTCCTTCAGCGGGGGGCAGCCCTTTCCAGAGGCAACATTTCCAGATGTTACTGAATTGGCTTTTTTTCAAGTTCCTCTGAATAGGCGGGTCAAACACATGCAGGTCACCAGGAGCAGTGCTGTCACCTCCTAGAACACCCTGACCTTGACTTGGGTAGGCCTTGGTGAGGGGTTCTGCTCTGCCCTAGCTCCGATGCTCTTCTCACCCTCATTCTCGAAAAGACCCTGTCCTGGCTCTGCAGGCATTATCAGAGCATCCTGACTGCTCTGCTATTCAATGCCATGAGGCAGTGGGCAACTCACACAACTCATCTGCACACATACAAACATATTCCAGCATGGCAGAAATAAACAAAAGAAAGATATCTCCTTGCAATCGTTTACAGACAAAAGTTTTATTAATTCTCATGAATTGTATTATTTAGCAAAGAAATGTTTAATAATTTATTCAATGAATATTTAAGGAGCACACCATTTGCCAAACACTGCAAGGCGCTGGTAAAATAAAAAAGAGTATGATTCCCACTGTCTTCTGGAAAAGACAAATAATTATGGTAGTAAATGCCCACCGTAATGGAATTAACTATAAGAGTTATGGATGCAAAAAAGCAAGGGATGAACTCTGTCACAGAAACTCAGTGATGATTTCATAGAAGAGAGTGGACTGAGCAGGGCCGTGACAGATGCGTAGGAGTTTGCTAGGTAGAGAAGTGGCAAAAGCATTTTCTGGATTTATGAGAAAGTGTACAAAGCCATGGAGACCTTAAAGGAGTCAATGTGTCTGAGACGCAGATACTTCAGTATGCCCTGGGTATGGGGCAGGCCCAGAGACAGGCAGGGATGAGGCTGGGAAGGGTGCTTGGGTCTAGATTGTTACTTTCTATGCTAAGGGTACTGCTGAAGATTTCTAAGCAAAGAGAGAAACAGGATCTGACTAGAATTTTAAGAATATCCCTGTAGCAGAAGAGGCTTAAAGTGAAGCTGGGAGATCTTAAGGAAAACTGTCACCATGGCCCGAAAGATGCCACTGTGCTAGGTAAGGCAGGTGCAGGGCAACGGGAGAAAGGGAGATAGAGACCTGGAGGGGTTAGATTGAAAGATCTGAAGAAGACTGGCTATGGAGGGTGAGGGAAGACTTGTGATTGACTAGTTTTCTGCTTTGGTGACTAAAAGTAAATCACAATACCCTGAACTAAAAAAAGTGATAAGGGAAGAGAAGCTGGTTTAAAGAGAAAGAAGCTTAGGATTTAATAATTATGTGTGCAAACATCTGAGCACATGTGCTGTATTTAATATCTACATATAGATATTACCAAGACTTTTACATTTCGTTTGATAGTCTTTTTGGCCACCATTGATTTTGAGTTCTTTTTCTAGAAATAAAGATAGATTTGCATTGAGTCTTCTCCACTCACCTGTCCTTCTCCTTTGTAGTCACATCTGTGCAAAATCTGGGACCAAGACCAGGACTGTAATCCATGGAGGAGAAAAATCACCACAAGGGATGGACCCCCAGCCTTCTAGAGGCTTCCTCACCATCCTCTCCCCAGGGGTTAATTGACTATGGATAATATCACAAACAGTGCATTCCTATTGCCACTGGATTTTTTTTTTAAATAAGCATTCTGCTATTTCCACATCAAAGCTTATATGAAATAAGCTGTAAGTGGGTTTCACACCATTTAAGAAGCTCCTGACATTTTCGAAGTTCCCCTGGGGTTTACAATGAGAACCTTTCTAGGAACACTGATCTCTGGGAAATGAGAGGAAAATTCCTTGCAAAATTTTGTCTAAATGAAATAACAAAAGGTATACTCAGTATTCAAACTCTTCAAAGGAATTGCATTTAAAAAAATAAAAGCGTAATAGTGGCTGCGGGTTGCAACTTGCGTTTTGCTTTTGCTTTTTTGCAGGGAGTGGGGAATTTGATGAGAAGGGATTGAGTATAATGAGCAGAAAATTGCGGGTGATCAATCTGTTATACACATTATCTCAGTGCCTAAGTGAAGAAGGGGGTGGTGAAATTATCCTTTGAATTCAAAACCATGCTAATCGTTCATCTAGATAATTTTTCCAGTGGTGTGTTTTGTTTGCTTAATTATCCAAACTGGCCATCCAGTGACTTCAAATCCATTATGAACTGCACAGCCCCCTGCTTTGTTCTTGTTGAGTAGACGAGTATTTCATCTTTCCTTTCAAACAAGGGTGTGCTTTTGATGTGCTGACTTAATACTTAGCTGTCAGAGTATGATTGAGTAAACAGGAAGTTTACAATGTTTTATCAAGTTCTTGAACTAGGAAAAAATATTGAGAGATCATATAACGCATGCTTAGTTTGTGCTAATCGTTATTCAGGGAAAGGTCCATGAGTGTATCTGTGCTACTCATTACTGTACAAGCAGCACTTAGCACAGTGCCTGGCACGTGGTAGAACCTCAGTGAACTTTGTTGAATGAGTGAAGAAATGAATGAATGAATGAATGGTGACTGGCTGCTCCTGCTCTCTACACCCACAATTGTTCCAAATATTATCACCAACAAGAGATATTCATTTGTTGATTTTCTTCACAGAATATCTTAATAAGGTGAGCATATGATTTATAGTCCAAACCAGGACACCTTTGAGAGTGAAAGGGATGCTGTTAACGATTACACCAGAGCAACTGGCATAAACTGGACCATCTCAGACAAATTGGGACATATGGTGACTCTATACACAGAGAATTACAAAACCCTGGAGGGCCAGAGAGCATTTTTCTTGCCCATATCTCATGTCTTGTCTATTTTCTTGACACCTTACTTGGCTTGATAGAATTGATCTGACCTTTTGAGCTGATTACTAAATGTTCCCTAAACTGAATCATTTTTCTTTTTTTGCCTTTAGATTCGATTTTTGCACTAAAGTGGCAGAAAAATAAGTTTTATGAGGAGTGGCAAAGAGCCTTTTGGGGCACTATTGTAATCCTCATGACTAGCTGTGTTTGATACATAGTTGGCTCAAGAAATTGTTGCTTAAAAAAAAAAAGAATATAGTTCTGATTTCAAAGTGGCCAAATGTAGAATGAATAAATACTGCTCCCGTGTAAAATCCATTAAAATGATTAAAAATACATAAAAATTGAGAACTTTTACTTGACAAGGAACCAATGAAAACTTGAAAAGTGGAAAGCACGTGGTTTAAGACGAAATTGGAAAATCACTTCTCAGAACATGTATAGGAGTAGTGAAGGAACTCCATTGCTAGAAGTGGTTAGAGGTAGAGGACAGGAAGGAGACCCGGGGCAATTAGCAAGGGTACCAGCGTGGCAGCAGCCATACACATTGACCCCCTACACGCGCGCATGCACGCGCGCGCGCACACACACACACACACACACACACACACTGCGTATCTGTCTTTACCCAGGAGCAGTAGGAGCTGGGGATAGAGTGACAAGGCAGTTCTCCCAAGTGTCTACAGCATCCCAGAGGAATCAGGTATGTCTCTACCTCGCCTAGTGCCCTGGCTCATTCCTCTATCACTCTCACTGAAAATAAAGCAAGCCTCTCTCTCACCAGGCTGTGCAAAGAGAGTTAGAAAGTTCAATAAAGAAGCTCAGCTACCAATAAAAAAATTCATAAGAAAGATGCAAATATTCTCAAAGTTTGAGGAACACAAACACTTTAAAAGGGTGACTTTTCTCAAAAAAACTAGAAACTAGACATATGAAAGAATTTACCCTAGTGGAAGTAGTGCAGGACTGTAACATAAGCTTATTTTTATATCATCTGGAAAATAAAGAAAAATATTGCCTTCAAAAAACTAGGATGAATGATTATGAAAAAGAACCAATTAGATATTATGGAAACACAATAAATAAACCTTTTGAAATAAAAAAATCTCAAAAGTGGGCTGAATAACAGAATAAACACAATTGAAGAGCAAATTAGTGATCTGAAAGACTGCATCAAGAAATTATCCCAGAATGTATCAAAAATGGGGGGAAAAAGCACAAAAGAAAAGTTAAAAACAAACCAACAAACATGAAGAACAGGTCTGGAAATCAACATCAATCCATTAGGGAGTCCAAATGGAGAGGATATGGAGAATGCAAGGAAACAATATTTAGTGACATAAAAGCCAAAAAATTTCTAGACCTGAAGAAAGACTTAAGTCTTAAAATTGAAAGGGCCTACCAGGGAACAACAATAGAAACAATGCTTACAAAACCCAACTCTAGACATTTCAAAGTTATGTCAAGTCTAAATGAAAATCCTAAAAGCTAGCACAGAGAAAAAAATCAGAATACCTACCAAAACATTCGAATCATACTGACACCATACTCAGCAGCAGCATCATTGGACATAGTATTGGAACATCTTCAAAGAGCTAAGGGGAAGTAGCCTTGAGTCTCTACCTTTATATACAATGAAACTGTCACTCAAATATGAGGGCAGAGTAAAACATTTTCAGACATGTCCTCAGAAAGCATATTCCTCATAAATCTTTTCATAAGAATTACTAGAGGATATACCCCAGGAAGAAGAAAATAAATTCCAGGAGGAAACAGTTGAATGCATTAATTGTGTAATTTACAACTGATAATAAAATGACATTTTTCCTAGGGAAATCATGTTTAATTTTTTAAATTGTAAACTTGAAATTAGAATTCTATTAATATAATTTGCTCCAATTATACAATATGTCACAAGCCCATCAAGGTACACACATCAGAGGCTTGGAACCCTCTGATTAAACCAGACCATGCTCTTAGGGGAGTCCCCACTTGTCCTGATGCCAGAGAAGGGGGTGGCCAGAGTCCAGGACCAAAGCAAGATCTAAACTCTCCACATAGAAGACATGAGAACTAATGTAGCAGAGTAGCCCTGACACAGAGCCACCTCTAATATTTAACAGAGCTTCGTGAAGATCTATATTTTTAATTTCTGTCAACAACTAGTTTTTTCTCTATGCCATTTTCAAGGACTCTTCCAAGGTTAGCAGGATTTTTATAGAGTGTACATATGATAAACCAAATTGAGTATTAGCAGAATATTGAGATCCCAGAAATGCTTTGAGTTGAACTATAACTCTTTACCTAACTTTCCTCACTCTTTCCAAGTGAAGACATGAGGAGTTCTGAATTGAAACTGTATACAAGCTCCTGTGTCCCTGTCCCTTGAAGTAAAAGACTTTTGCTTTAGTCCCCCAGGTCTCCCCTGAGTCTCAAAAGGCTGGCTCAAGAGTCAATGAGGGCTTCCCTGGTGGCGCAGTGGTTGAGAGTCCGCCTGCTGATGCAGGGGACACGGGTTCGTGCCCCGGTCCGGTAAGATCCCACATGCCGCGGAGCGGCTGGGCCCGTGAGCCATGGCCGCTGAGCCTGCACGTCCGGAGCCTGTGCTCCGCAACGGGAGAGGCCACAACAGTGAGAGGCCCGCGTACCGCAAGAAAAACAAAAAAAAAGAGTCAATGATTAGGAAATGTGAAGATATAAAAACAAAGAATAGCTATTGGGCTGGGAAACTGGTAACAATTTAGACAATAAACCAGCCACATTGCAGATTCACCTAACTCCCAGTTCCCTGAAAGTTATAGAGAAAGGTCTCACACACATTCCTAAGTTATTTTTATAGGAAGCAGACCCCCACCAGAAGAAAATTGCTGACTGCAAACATGTAGACCCCCGCCCCCAGACCGGTTGAAACCAGAAGACTGGCGACGTTCGAAACTTCACCTTGATGCCAACCAGTCTGAATTGTGTGCGCTGATCACACACACTTACAGTCCCCTCTCTCACACTCCCTTTAAAAAGCCTTCCCTGAAAGTCATCAGGGAGTTTGGGTCTTTTGAGCATGAGCTGCCCATCCTCCTTGCGCTTGGCACCTGCAATAAGTGCTGTACTTTCCTTCACCCCAACTTGGCGTGAGTAGATGCGTGAGCAGAACCAAGTCCAGATTTAGTAAGAGAATGATACAATTTTTCTTTCCTTTGGGCATTGCCCCCTACTATCCAGGTGACAGATGGCCTCAAGGGAAGAGTTCTTTCTCTTAGCATCATGGTGTAAAAGCAGAAGTTTGGTAAACAAGTGTTGCTTGTAATTACTGCCCAAGTCAGTAGAATGTTAGGTTTCCCTCTCATTAATGTCATGCTGGCATCATTCCTTTGGTGGACCTCTGTTGTTTGAAACACCTGGCTCATCTCCATCATCCTGAAAGCACTGCCCCACATCTTCTCCCTTTCTCACAGCAGGAGCTGCCCTGATCCTGCCTCCCAGGCCTCAGTGATTGGCCCAGGAGATGAGCTCTTACTCTGTGGGCCAAAATTCTTGTCCAGATCTTTCTGTGCACCCCTAGAATTGAGACAGGAGGGGGCTCTTCTTCTCTGGAAATCTGTGAGGGTGTGATCCTGACACCGACTCTATCCCCCAGTACATGGAAGAAGAAAGTGTGCCGATGAAGGGAATGGAGCCTGAGAGACAGGGATAAGGGGCAGGGGGATGGAGTCCTGGTGGAACAGGTCCCTGGCTCCTGTGTCATTAGTTATACCCCTACCTAACCTGGATCCTGGGCCAGTAAATTCACCCTCATACCTAGCTAGTTCAAATCGACATTCTATCATTTGCAGCCAGAAAAGTCCTGTCTAGTTCAATGCCTTCCCCAGAACAGGTGCACAATAGAGGTCACTGGATCCAGAGGAGCAGGCCAATAATTACTTCAGCATGAGATCAGGCTCCGGAAGAGGAAGGTGAGTGGGCCAGAGCATCCTTCTAGGGGCACGTGTGTGGGGGCAGGGGTAGACCATGTGGGAACAATTTTGCCAACAGGAGGCAAATAACCTAGCACATGGCAGCAGCTCATGCCAACAGAGCACAGCAGAGGTGACAGGAGGTCCCAGTAGGAAAAGGTCTTTTATCCAAAAATTGAAAATGACATTTGGGGACTTCTGTTTTGAGTATTGTAGGATTGGGGACAGCTGTGAGCTTTCTATGGCTGAATATTTGATTTGCGTTGCTTTTCCTTTCTCTTAATAAGGCTCTTTTCTTACCTTGTGCCAAAATTCTTATGTGTAAGTTTCTGGGTGTAATTCCAGAGGAAAAGGAGAGAATTGATGTGCCAAACTGTTGGGCTTCCTGGTGAAGAAAGGATTCCCAGGTTTCTGGGTGAGGAATCAAGCCAAGAAGAGTGTAACCACCCAGAAGGTGATTCCAGCACTTGAGGGCACAAGAATCTCTGACCAAGGGTCGCCTCTAACCTTTAGTGTGACTCTCTTTGGAGCTACATTTTGCATTTGTGACAACAACTAATACTTCCTCTATGCCAGTTTCAGTGATCATTCAAAGACTGGTGGGATTTTTATAGGAGGAATATTGTATGAATCAAATAAAATTGACTATTAGAGGACTGTTTAGATTCTGGAAGTCCTTTGACTGGTCATATATTTCTTATGAACTTTTTTGCCTCCATTTCTTCATTTGTTTATAGGTGTTAATCAGCTTTGATCTGAACCAGGAGAATGGTAGAGCAATGATTATTTAACAGGATGTTAGGATGGGACTCCTTCTGTCTCAGTTTTGAGTCAAGTGCCAATAGAAAACCAGAGTGAGTGAGAAACAAACTCGCATCTGCAGAATTTACAAAGGAAATTATAAAGAACTACTACGACTTACAGAACCTCAACCAAATGAGAGCCATAAATAGAGAAAGTACATGAAAAGGGGAGAAAATTTGGTGATGACATTTCTTTGAAAGAGCTGTTGCCACTCTGTTCCCTAAAAGAGGGAGTGAGTTCTAGCCCCATCATCTCAAGCTTTGTGGAAAAGGGTCTTATGGAATGACTTGGAGTATTTTGAAATGTGTGTGGAGGTGGGATACACAAATACTAATGCCTGAGAAAGTTAAGGTATCCCGGTGTCAGCATCAGGAGCAGCCTGAACTTCCAGAGTTTTCTGAGCCAACAGATATGTGAGTGTTTCCTGTGGATCATATATGAGTCATATAGGAGACAGAATTAATGTGGGGTCATCTTATGTCCTGTCCAAAAGGGCCACACAGAGGGATATTCCCAATAACAAACTGGAGGTGAATTCAGAATTCTTAGGGGCTGTAAGAGTAGTTGGAACTGGACTTCCCTAGTGGTGCAGTGGTTAAGAACCCACCTGCCAATGCAGGGGTCACGGGTTCGAGCCCTGGTCCCGGAAGATCCCACATGCCGTGGAGCAACTGGGCCCATGCACCACAACTACTGAGCCTGCGCCTCTAGAACCCATGAGCCACAACTACTGAGCATACGCACCACAACTAATGATGCCCATGTGCCTAGAGCCCATGCTCTGCAGCAAGAGAAGCCACTGCAATGAGAAGCCCAGGCATCGCAACGAAGAGTAGCCTCCACTCGCTGCAACTAGAAAAAGCCCACGTGCAGCAACGAAGACCCAATGCAGCCAAAAATAGATAAATAAATTTATTAAACAAACAAAAAAAGAGTAGTTGCAACTGACAGCCCGGAAATGAGCTGCAACTACCACGTGATAAAAAATGCCATCAGAGAGGGCTTCCCTGGTGGCGCAGTGGTTGAGAGTCCACCTGCCGATGCAGGGGACACGGGTTCGTGCCCCGGTCCGGGAAGATCCCACATGCCGCGGAGCGGCTGGGCCCGTGAGCCATGGCCGCTGAGCCTGCGCGTACGGAGCCTGTGCTCCGCAGCGGGAGAGGCCACAGCTGTGAGAGGCCCGCGTGCCGCAAAAATAAAAAAGTGCCATCAGAGAGGTCGATCACGGAACCTCTGAAGAGACCATGAAAACATCTTCTGGCACGAAGAGCTGGCTTTTCTCATCAGCCAGGCTCAGAGAACATGAGGCTTACAACAGTAATAATGTGAGTAAGACCTTTTCTATTCACCACTCATCTTTCTCCCCATAGAAGGGTCACGAATTGGCTAGTAAGTGAGAATGAGGGAAGAAGAAGCCCAATGTGTGGAAAAATGGAGAAAATTCCATCCTGTCCCTCCCTCTACATTGCAGGCTTCCAGGCTCAAGCAGCTCCAAGCTAAAGAAGGGGAAAATATTTCCAGTTTAATGCTAAATTAAGTTTAGTGATTTAAATAATATCTCAGACTGGATGTTGTAACTTTTGAATTAATATTGTTTGGGGACTTCAGGTGACTCTAGAGCTGTCCATTACTTTAGAATGAGTACAAAGTCAGGGCTCTTGACCAAGTTTCCATCCTCAGGCAGGTTAGAATTAACCCCACTTAATGCATTTAAAAAATACAGTTGCATATTGAATGCACTGTCACTTAGATTTGTTTAACACGGCAGTTGAAGCAACACATATAAAACCAAACAAATGTAATACTGACTGAAATATGTGAGCAATCTTGTCAATAAGCATAAAGAGGTCATTTTAGTTATTCTCAGAATTAGTCTGGCATTCTTTCAGATGTTGTATTTATTCCTGGGCTTTATAACTTAAATCAGTTTGCCTTTAGAAGCATGATGAGAGGACAGAAAATTAAGCCCAGGAAGAAAAGCTAGAGGACTTGGCTTAGTTAACCGAGAGAAATGAAACTTCTAATGCCACCAATTCTTAAAAGTTCCGTGTCACCTAGGGTTATAAGCACCAAAGCAGTGCACCCATATGTCACAGATGAACTTTAATTACATTCCTAATATAGTGCTGCACTAAACAATCCAAAGAGCTTCAGATATGGCAATAGTGAGGAAGAAAAATCATAGAACCATCAAGTATCCACGGATCATAATTGACAGCTTATAATTAGTTGGTTGCCAACATCCATTATTTATTTATTTAGCAATTATTATATACCAGGCTCTGCAGATAAAGAGGCAGAGAGGTACAAAGTGACCAAAGAGTTAGAAAGGAATACCAAGTGGATACAAGAGGTGTGAGAGTCACTGTGGACAATGGGACAGCCGTACAGGGGAAACTGTCTTAATCCGCCTCTATTCAACTGACTAGCTAGACTGATACACCGTCTTGTTCCCTCTGCAAAACATACTGACTGAGCACTCTGAAGTGATTTCAGCTAATCGCTAATATGCTTATACACATCTGTTCTCATCTATGGAGTTTCTGCTGTTGTTATTGACCAAGAGTTAGTTATGTTCATTTCCCAAATTTATTTATGCTGATTATACTTATTATTGTAATGAAGAAATTAAAACAAATAATATACAATACAACAAAATATGAATATAAAAATAAGTACAATTGTTGCTTTTGAAAATGGAATTGAATGCTTTGGAAAGGTACAATAGAGGCAAGTCACTAAAAAGATCACTGTTTAATAATCCAGATTCTTAGATAGTTCTTGAAGGTTTACAACTAAATGGCAGAACGTTCCTGCCATTCTCTTAACTTTTCTACCTAAAATGCAGTGTGAATGAGCCAATTTTGTAGCTCTGTTCAACACCAAAACAGAACAAACATTGGCAGAGAACATACTGTCATCTTCTCACATAGAGGAACACCGTCAGTTGCAAAGCCATTGTCTTGGCCACCAGCTAGGAAAAGTAATAACCTCAAGAAATTCTATTATTTGTGTGCCAGTAGGGCCATATGACCATTGCAAGGCAAGTCTTTCAGCATCTCCCATCCCATACTTCATGTCAGTTCATTCATTCATTCAATTAATATTGATTGGGCTCCCACAGGGAAACTGGCAGAGAGACAATGCCTCTTACTGAATGAGCAGGAGAGAGGATCCCGTGACCCATCTGACTCCATCAGTATGCTTCAGTGGAGGAATCCTGAAAAAGGATATAGCTTGTGATATCTTCTCTCTTATGATGAAGCTCACTGTGCTGGAAGAGTTACTATCCCAAGACTGGCTTCTAGGGTTTAGCATTCAATGATTTATATCCACTCTAGCCTCTTCCTGGTGGGAGGATAGGCTTCACCACAATACAATGGAGTGTTGATTACACAGGAGCTTACACACCCCTGGGAACGGCCCCCAGCCTGACTGGTAGTGCAGAGCCAAGAAGCCCAGCCCAGGTAGTAGTAGTAGAGAGTCATCTTAGTGACTCTGAGTGTACAAAGGCACAGCTGGTTCTTATGCGTAAAGTAAATTTTATCATCAACTTCTATAGCACTGATCAATTTCTACTGAATGTTAATTTTCCATGACACTCTACGTTTATGAAATGTTGAAAAATTCTCATAAATATTCATGATAGAGGCTGTAAGATTACTGACTTTTAGTTAACTCTTTCTAACAGAGTTAGAAAGATGACTTAGATACATGCAGAATTATAGGTCAAACCCTTTCCAATCTCAGGAGGGGTTTTAAAGACTGAGACCTTATTCACATAGCACATATAACTTCTTTGAGACAGGAATTAACTAAATGAAAAATAAATTGATATAAGGATTTGTAAATAATCTTGATAGATTTGGGAATTTAAAAATAATTCCACCTCTGTGTGTTATATGTTTCTAAATATGAAATACAGTGTCTTAAATTTGGGAGATTGGGATTGACATATATACACTGATATGTATAAAATAGATAACTAATAAGAACTTGCTGTATTAAAAAAAAAAGAACCTGTTGTATAAAATTAAATAAATTAAATTAAATTAAAAAAAAATAGGTCCTGAGGCTACATCCTATTTATCTCAAATCATGTGGCTACAAGTTTTTATTTTGAACAAAGATCATTAGGATAGACAAAATTAGAATGGATATTCCACCACCTCTGTGCGTTGTCTCAAGTCAGCTTTTAAAGTAGAGCAAATCAAATTGTCCTAATGTTTTCTTACTATTAATATTAATTTCAAATTCTCTTAGAGTTCTTTCTCATTTTGTTACATGCCTATATGTATAGGAATGAACTTTATTTGTAAGAACACTGGATTTTTACCAAATGTGTATTTGGTGATGGGAGGGAGGAATGAGTAGGGATATCCAGATACTAGATACTCCTGGTGATCAGCAATCCACACTGGTTCTCTCATCTGCTCATTAATGGACTCATTCTATGCAAGTTGTGGCTTATGGAAGAGAAACAGAGGGGTTGAGGAACTCCTTTAGCTCATTCCTGACTCAGGACCTTCAAAAGAGGGATCAGAAGGAAGAGTATGCAAACACGAGCATGGAAAATTAGGCTACACTTTATTCTGATGTGACCTTGCACCTCTATTTGTCTTTGCCCAGTCTCTCCTGGTTAGCCTCGTGTTACCGTGAAAATGCAAGAGTTCCTATATTTCTCCTTAGTCCCTCTTCTAGGTTCTTCCCTCCTCTGGGTGAACTCAGAGGTGCTTACTGTGGTGTCGAGGCTGTGAGGAAGCCTAGGAGGGCATGTCTGTGCATCTACTCTCCTTGAATGGAGGGGACCATTCTGGTAGGAGAAAGTACACTTGCATACACACACAGAGGACATGGAAAAGGTGATCAGGAAAACTCTAGCTAGGCAGAATTAGAGACAGGCATTTTTTAATGTGGTTGTGTGGCAGTCAGCAGTAATTGTAAGTAAAAAGAAATAATGTATAAAACTACTGTATGGGAGCATTTGATAGCTGCCAGGGGCAGTACTACAGGTGTTACACACACAGTCACATTCTGTCCACACAACGTCCCCGTGAGGTTGGTATTTTTTTCTAGTTTGGTATTATTTTTATGGCCACAAGGCAACTAAAGGCCAGAGAGTCTACAAGAGGCCCTGTAACTAAGAAAAGGAGAATCTTGACAAAAGGACAGAACAATTTGAATTCAAAATCCACACTATTGACTTATACCAGGGATTATAACTAAATGGGAAAGACTCCAAAAGCAATATTCATCCATGAAAAGATTTCTCTAATCCAAAACCATGGAGGTATTCATTAGGTTGAAACATACAATATTGACAATGTTCAACTGTCTGACTCTCAAAAGTGGCCGTTTCGTAGGGTTCAGTCTGAGGTATTTATAACTTCTTCTGCAGAAGATATTCATAGATGGGGGATACACTGCAAAACATATTCATATTGAGGAACCCCCTACATTTCCTATGACTCACAGACTTTTATTGTATAAAGTGAAAAGGAAAATAACCATAGCAACACAAATTCACTTAATGAAATCTATATAATTACGGCCGAAAGTTTCTATGCATTAAAAATGAAAGTTATTCCATTTGGAGGTAAAAACTGGGAACACTTTGTAATGAATATATCAACTCTGATAAAAACTGACAGTTTGACATAGAGTAGCCCAGAATACCAAAGTAGGACAACAAAACAAGATTATCTAAACCAGGCCTAGAGAAGAGATGCTCCTCCGGCCGCTATTTGTTAGAGTTATTTATAATTTACTATGCATTTGTTCGTGACTAACTTAACTGTTTAATAACATGAATACAGTTCTTTATACACATCTTCACAATACACATCTAGTTAATTTTAGTTCATGTTTTGTCCTTATAAATTTTCAAGGTAAAAGAGTCCTTTCAAGTACTGTGGTTGTCATTCATGCTATTGGCCAAATATGTTGCTTTTCTCTCTCTCAGACACAAGAAAATGGGAATGGCATTTCCGAGGCCCCTGTGGCTGGGTGCGCCCTGTGATTAATTCTGGCTGGTGAGTTGTGAGCAGAAGTAACATATGTCACTTCTGGGCTAAATGTTGAATTGCTGGTGTGAGACCTTCCAGAGCTCTCTTTTTCCTCTGGCATGGTGGTTGACAACATTTGATACATGGCTGCTTTCTCAGCCTAGATCCTGGGAAGGGAAGATCTGAAGTGCAGCTCTTAGCCCATCTGTGATGAATATAGACAGAAGAGACAAATAAGCTTTATTATAGTCATTAGGTCATTAGGATTTGGGGTTGCTTATTATGGAAGCATACCTTAGCCTACCCTGATTGATACAGATGTTTTGAATGACCCAACTATTCAATACATTTTTGATTCCCATTCTGAAAATTAAGATCGGGTCTATTTGGTTCGGATATTTCTACTGGTTCTGAAGGACAGACCAGAGTTACAAAATACTGCCCAAAAAGCTCATATTTCAGCATGGGTGTAGTTACCCTTTCTACCGCAAAGTAGGAGCCTTCATGTCCAATGACCAGTTCCCCATATGAAGTACCTACTGATTGAAGCAAAGCCTTCACAAAGGTAGGAAGAGTAGAAAGCTTTATAAGAAATAAAATTTCAGAGGAAACAGAAGCTCCATCTGGGAGGGAATATTGCTCGCCCCTGCATCTACCATGGAGTCAGATGATCTCCATCCATATCTCTTATTTAATCTGCAACACTGTTAGCAGAAGAGTGTGATAACAAAGATGATGCCTAGAAAGTTGAAAGTCCAACCTAACCCATTAATATATTAGCAAGAGTTGTTTATTAACTAGAAATCCTTAGAGCCTAGAGGGAATAAAATATCTTATAAATAAATCTTAATGCAAGAAAGAGCAACTGAAGGTTCGAAGCACCGGGGGGCTACCCAAATGAACTGGTCCCACACTGTGAACAATAACACAGGAGACGTGGAGGACCAGGAAAAACTGATTTTGCTAACTTCATGATTTCACCTTGGAGAAGAGCCAGTTTTAACATTGATTCCAAATGAGGTTTTTCTTGAAAAAAAATCCCTGTAATTGGAGATGTATTATCAGTTAATGTGTTAGAAGGGGGGAAACAGCTTTTTGTTAAGATCTCTGAGTCTCTACAAATGAATTTATATATTTGCTGCCAAATATGCAGCATTTATTCCAACTGATAGAAAATTTCTGTTAAAAGGTGTAGCTTTAGGCCTGCCTCTGGAGCTTCTGTTCAGCAGAACAGCGTATCTTGTCATAATGCCTTGATACCTGCAAGTTTCAAAGTACTATTACAGGTCAGACCATGCCTAGCAATCATGTGATGAATTGGAGCATATCACAAAAAATAAAATATTTATGAAGACAACATTCATCTCAAAAAAAAGCATGGACTAAAACATGACAAACATACTTTGTTGACAAGAAAAAGTGGAGAGAGAGAGAGAGAGATTCCTTTTCTCCTCCCCACACTCACCATATCTGCCAGCAGGGATCATTGAAAGAGCTTGCCATTGCAATAGGTAATTTATGCAGCTCTTGTCACACCCCGACACTAATTCAAATTCCCTACTTGAGAATGCTGACCTTCATAGCACCAAACCAGGGACCAGCAATCAGAAATCTCCCTTCAATCTTGCGTGGAAGAGTCACATTTAACTGTCATTTAACTGTCATTAATATAGCTTTTAGAATTTAAATTGAATAGCATATAAAATACTCCTTAACAGCGGATAAGTGTAGTTTATAATTTGTTTCCTCCTTTGAATGTTTCGCTACACGATTCTGAGCCTTATGCACTGGTTTTCATTGTGAGTTCTCAGCTTTGAGGGATCGGTCAAGAAATAAGATTGTATAAAAAAACAAAGGTTAAACCTTTAGATCCTAAAAGTTTTGACTTAAATCTCATGGAATTTTTAAAAATATATTACACTCGTTTTTAACTGCCTTGGTGTAATATGTAAAATGTAATATTTTGCTGTGGCCGCCATAACAAAATACCAAAAGCTGGGTGGCTTAAGCAACAGAAATTTATTTTCTCACAGTTTTGGAGGCTAGAAGTCCAAGATCGGGGTGTCAGCAGGCTTGGTTTCTTCTGAGGCCTCTCTCTTTGGCTTGCAGATGGCCGCCTTCCCTCTGGGTCCTCACATGGCCTTTTCTCTGTGCGAGCACATCCCTGGTGTCTTTCTGTGTGTCCTAATCTCCTCTTTTTATAAAGACACCAGTCAGCTTGGATTAAGGCCCAACCCAACAGACTCATTTAACTTAATCACCGCTTTAAAGACTGTCTCCAAAACAGTCACATTCTGACATCCTGGGGGATTAGGGTTTCAACACATGAGTGGGGTTGGGTACATAATTCAGCTCATAGCACTTAGCAAGTGTATTTCACCAAATGAAATACATTGTAGCCTTTTTTTGATTACTCAGGATTAAGCTTTGAACGTTCATGTATTTTTCTGTGGCATTGACATCTCTAGAAAGAGTGAGGAGTAAGGGGGGTTTTAAAATGTGCTTTTCAGAGAAGTCCCTAGAGTTCTTTTGTCACCTGAAAGTCCTAGGACTTTGCTATGGGCCAAATAACTAGCCCATAAATAACACAGCAATCACTAGCCACATGTGGTTATTTATATTTAAATTAGTTAAACTTAAATAAAATTAAAACTTCACCTCTTCGTTTGCACTGGCCACAATTCAAGTGTTCAGTAACCACCTGTGGTAGTGCCACATAATGGGTAGTGCAAACACTGAACATTTCTAAATTTATCACAGAATTCTACTAGGCTGCCCTGCTGGACTGTTACTATTGTCCTGTTGACAGGAACTCACCCCTTTTGGCTCTGTGATACCCTCAGGAGAGCTTGACACAGCTGGAGTCTTGGAGAACTGCCCCCGTTTTAGCTGCTGTTTCTTTCCTTTTGTCTTCATCACATTCATCGCATTCCCTCACTGCCATTGTTTTTGGTCACTGCCTTTACTCTTTAGCACATTTTCTCCTAAATCCTCTCTCTTGCCTTTTAATTTCCTGTTGTTTTTTTTCCTTACCACCCATTTCTTTGTCTTCATCTGCTCCTATCCTTTTTGTTGATGGAACGGTGAATTTTGCTCTGAAAGGTTTTGCCAGAGAATGAGAAATCGCCTCACTTCTAATCAGTAAATGCCATTCATCATCATGTCTTTGGCCTCTCTTGGCATTTTTATTGGTGTTTCATTCAGATACATCTTAGTGTAAGTGGGCCTGTTGCCTGACAGTGGATAAGATGGAGCCACTTAGTCTATCTGGAAAGCACAGCAATCACAGGAAGTTTCCTGTTATTCTTCTACTATCATCTCTTGGGAGGTGGGCTAGCCTAATAGTTGAGGACTTTGAAGTCAGCCTGCCTGAGTTCAAATTGTGGGGTCATCACCTGTTAGTTATTTGGCCCCGACCAAATGTCTTAACTTCGGTTTCTTCACCTGTGTTGTATAAGATTTACATCTTCATATGTTCCTACTGCCTTGACATCCCGACAAGCAGGTTCTGAGCACCCGCCCAGGTGACCAGGTGCACCAGTGTGATAAGGCTGACCCCTGTGACAGGTTCCCCTCTTGCCTCCCCTAACTGTGACCTATGATGTTCAAATGCACCAGTGAAACCCCCGCTTGCCTTTTGCTCATGTACCCTACCCTGAGCCCCCAACTAACCAGAACATGAAATAACCCCTGTGTACAGGAAGACTTAATAGTTCATGATTCTTCTAGGTGAGTGTACATGAGGAGAGAGTCAAGCAATCACTTTATCTCAAGTTGACATTCATTTGATACCCACAATACACTAAAGAAATATACCTGGCATTTTGAAGTATATAATAGAAATATAAGAAATATCTTCATCTTCAAATGGTAATAGCACACTTAGGCAAAGGAAAATAACGAAATAATGTTGAAGAGTTTATGTTTAAATGACAAAGTGAATAGTAGAGCATTAAATGATATAAAAGCTTATTAATAGAAGACATTAATGAAGTGAGGAATAGTTAGAAGTATCGTCATAAGAGTTGCTGATATGTGAGTGTACCTCAAAAATATGTAGCATTTGATTAGGTGAAAAGAAAAAGACCATTCTTTTTGGTAGCAAAAAGTATTATGAATAGACCGCAGAGGCAAGAATAAGCCATGGCTGTCCTGGACTGCATGAAAAATAGAGGGCATGATCACACTGAGAAATCCCAGAAGATAAGGTTTTGGGATAGCAAGTTAAAAGAGGGCCTTCAATGCCAGATTAATATTTCTTTCTCTGAAAGACAAATTCTCAATAAGTCTTTACTCCAGGTGCCTAAGCATGACTCCCTGACAAAGTCATAGAAATGTTCCAAATGATTCAAAGTGCCTGTTGTAATGCAGAGTATAAGTGTCAGGCATTACAGTTTTTTAACAAGTGCCCCTTCTCAAAATTAATAGTCTGGGGTAGAGAGCTGTATCTCCTAGAATATACTCTCCTTAGTAGCACCTCAGATACCAGTTAGTTTTGTCCAATTTTGCTTTATCCATCTTAACATTTCTCTTAAATTCTCATCTTTTTCAGTTTTATTTTCCTATTTGTTTCTTATCCAGCTGCCTTTTCACCATATGTCTCCCTTAGCATCTAGAGACATCCAAGGGCATTTTTAGCTCCAAACTGAAGAAATTCCTTCTCCCTGATTCATTTATTCAGCAAATATTTATTGAACACCTTCAGTGTTCTGAAAAACTAGTCTAACTGCTTGGATAGATTAGTGAACAAAACAGATAAATCCCTACCTCAGATGGCTTTCATTTTGGTTAGTAGAGAGAGACAATAAAAGTAAACCACAAGAGATACTCATTATTATCCCATTTTGCAGGTAAAGAAACATATTCAGAGAGATAGATGAATTTCCCAAGATTATACAGTTACTAAGTGGTAAAATAAAACTAAAACTCTTTCGTCTTCCATCACAGTAACTGTGAAGTAACTGACTACTAAAATGTGAAGTCACTGTGAAGTAACTGACTACTAAAATGTAGAAATACAACTTTTTAGTTGGCTTTTGGCATCTAAGATGCACATCTTTTTGCTTTCACCAATTCTATTCATTCTCTATGTCTTGGTTTTGAAATATTGGAGCTAGTTTGTGTCAAACGCTCGATGGGAAGTAGCATGAAGATCTCCAGGGTTTGAGTCTATTACTAATCCTTAGCCTCTGGAAAATGCACATATTGAGAACAGGTGGTATTTTGATCTCTGATCATGAACTCATTGACCACTTAGCTCCACACTTGTCAGTTACTGGCCATCAGTACCATGGACAGCTGCTCTCCTTCCAGACTGATTCAAACAGATTTTACAGAAAATATTGCACAGTCTTCTGTTTCTTGCACTTTAAGTATCCTATGGCTATTATGACAATTGTTTAAACATTTTTCTATAATTCATCATTCAGAACATTTATTACCTCTACATTCTCAATTAGGAAGCTGCAAATAGTGCATGAGAGTCATTTGAAATTAACATTCCAAACAGAACATCTGGGGTTTTCGTTGTTGTCATGTGTATGTGTTAACCAAATAGTAAAATTTACACATTCTATAGGACATTATGTTATATTTTTATTATTACGCTATTTCTGTTTACTGACCATGGTTGCCTTAAATGAATTATCAAAATATTAAAGTTCAAACACATATTTGGATGTAGAAGTCAGATGCAAAGGAAATCCCCTGATCTAAGTACACTCTATAAATATGAACGTTCTCAGCATCATTTCACTGGCTGGCCTCAGATTATAATTTAGGTGACTTCACTGCAGTGAGATTATTAAATAAAGCCATTGCAAAAGGGAGGCCAACTTCCCAAAGTAGAAAGGACTGTTTACAGAGAAACTCAGGAAATGAATGCAAGATAATTGGTTTTCTTCATTTTTGATTTGGTGATGGCTGGGGAATTCTTCATTATTTGTAAGTGGAGAAGTAGACTTTCATGTTGGCATTTTGATAAATGATAAGAATTAGTGGAGAGAAAGCCTGTGAATGTCAAGCAAGAACTTCTATCAGTTACTGCATGGTCATTCATTTCTGGAAGGAATGCTTTTCCAAACAACCCATGCTATGGTCTGACCTTTGTGGTTGGCTGTGGTGTGATTTACACACAGAAGAACTGATGTTTGTAACTTTTAGAATGCAGGTACACATGCATATAAATCCTTGCTGAAAGATAGGTAAATAAGCTAGTCAATGCAAAAGAAAGGAAGAAAGGAAGGAAGGAAGGAAAGAAGGAAGGAAAGGAGGAAGGAAGGAAGGAAGGAAAGAAGGAAGGAATGGAGGAAGGAAGGAAGGAAGGAAGGAAGGAAGGATCTTATCTTCCATTGTGGAGAAACCATAGTAGCAAAATGAATGAAATCAATTTTCTTATTTCTGCAGTGTCATCTAGTTTCATGTGCATTATGTGTACAACAAATGATTTTAAGTACCAATATGTGTCAGGCACTATTGAGAACAGTGTAAAAGTTGTTATATAACCTGCAAAAATGTTTCTGCAGCCCTGAAATCTGTTTCTTTCTTCTACTGGTTGCTTTGATAGAGTAGACAACTGACCATTTCCAAGGCTGGTGATGCCCTTGCATACGATCAGCATCTCAGAGAGGGCCTTCAATCATCCTATAACCTAGAGGGGCAATATGACCATGAATCAGCTGTGGGACTGGGCACTAGGATGTCATGACTGTGTTTATGCACTTGAGCTTTCCTGCAAGTAGTGCCAGTGAGGACTTGTGGTGATAACTGAAAACAGAAGTTAAAGGGGACTGATCTTTCAAGCAGCTCAAAGTGTAGAAATGCCATCCATTGATTCATGGCGCAGCCCCAGGGAGGGGGGCAAATATGAACAGGAGAAGTCATTTAGAAAAAGCAAATACCTTTGACTTGCTTTGGAATAGTAGAGCTGTTTCTTCCTAGCCATGACCCTTTGACAGGCTCTAAAACTCCCTGAGGTCTTCAGACCTCAGGGAGTTTCTTCACCTGCAGTCATACCTACCTCAATACCCCACTGTGAGGATTACATAAAACTGTTTGTGTGAAAGCACTATGTAAATTCTAAATCACTCTAGAAATATCATGAGAGATAGTATATGCCTGAGAGATAAGCAGAAAGGTTAAGGTATAAATAGGACAGTGTTCCTTTGCATTTTTTGTTTCATTACAAAATGCACTGAAAATTTCAGGCCTCCGCTTTTACCATGGCTTTTAAGTAACATGCAATATGGGTGGAGAGTTTGGAAATATCAAGTCCAAATATCCACTACAAATTTTTGTCAATGCATACAGTGGAGAAAAAGGAATGAAATGATGGAAAATTCTTCTGAGTCCCTTTCATTTATTTATCTTAGGCTAACAAGTGATTGCGTATAGAAATGTGTGTGTGTATCTGATGCTTATATGTGTGTGAGTGTGTGTGTATGGCTACGTGTGCATGTGTGTGGTGTGTATGCTTAAGTATATATGTGTGTCTGCTGTGTCTGTGATTTATGTGTTTGCATGGTTGTGATATCTGTTTCTGTGTGTGTGTGGTATATGTGTGCCTGGTACCTGTGGCATGAGGGTGTGCGTGTGTGTCTTTGTATGTATGTGGGGAGGTCTTCTTGTGTGGCAGTGTGTGTGGCCACGTCTGATTTGAGGCTCTGGAGTTGACATTTTAATTAAATTCAAATGTTCTACAGGAACAGAATTTCCATGGATCCACATCATTTTTTATTCTGGTGTCACAACTTGAATTCTACTCATTTCCCATGTCCTTGGGCCTAAAGTTGCCCTGGCCTAGCAACCGTAAACAGTCAACCTCTAAATTAAACATGAAGGTTTGACCTTTTTTCTCCCATTCCATAAAGGATGTATAAGAGCTAAATACTAAGACTGTGTGAATAAAGCCTTTCCTAAATGTTCCTGAAAAATATCCTAAACTTTTATCACCTTCAAACCAAATAGTTAATTTAATAGTTGATTTAATTCATGCAAGGGGAAAGACAACTGAGAGAATTTAGCAGACATTTGTTTAACATGTGTATTTTTCAAATTTCTACTGAATAAACATTAAAATGATACGGGGCTCTAACTTTTCTAGAAGATGGTTTCTTTTTCCATTCTCTTTCTCTGATTTATTTCCTGGAGTAAATAACTATTGATTGACAGTCTTATAGCATGAAGTAGTAAAATGATGCACTTAACACTTCTAGCACTAAAGAAAGAGTTTAAATATATTTCTTGATAGTAACCATTCCCTCTTTTATTTTAAAATCCGTATTTCTGAAAATTACATCCTTCTGATCTCAAGTGGCATCCTATTCAGCTCTCATGCAACAGTAAGCAGGTAGAAAGTACATGCGCAGAGTTTATTTTTTATTAGAGATTTTTAAAGGGCACCATAGAAAGTAGTCAACAGAAAGTATGATTTAGACTGTGCATTTGTTTGAAACATTAGGCAAAGTAAATGGAGCTCCTTTACTGATTTAGCCATTGTATAGACTGGTGGCTTTACCCTTATTATATCAGTATCCAAGATCATACATTCTTTGGTAACACTGTACCAGTGACTGATGTAATATTTCCAAAATCCTTGTAGCCTCAAGAAAGGTCAGAAAATGTCCTCAAGATAGACCAGCGTAAATATTCCTAGCCTAGGATTTCCTTTCAGTTATTGCAATGTATACATACACATTAATACACGTTCATTAGGAAATCAGATATTTTCTAAGTGGTATTGTCGAGATGAACGACCAAAAGATCATATTCCTTTGTCCTAACACATTGCTGATTCTGTGTGTGTGTGTGTGTGTGTGCACGTGTGTGTGTGTGCATGCATGCATGTTTGTTGTATTATTTCACCCTTATTCTTTACTCTGTTTTCAACTATGACTACTGCCAAAGATACCTTGGGGTCCAAACCTATTTTCCAAAACAAAACTATTTTCTATATCTTTTGATAAACAAATTGATAACTTCTATAAACTCAATAAGTACATTTTCTTCCCTTATTTAAACAACCAATTAAAGGGTTAGAACAAACACAAAAAGGCTTAACTATGCTGTGTATACTAAGCCTAACATTCTGGCTGCCAAATGGCAAAAAGCATTAGCAAGTCCCATCAATGGGACAAAATATTCATTACTTATGCCTGGTGGGCATAGATAAAGAATGCAGGCCATTAAAAAAGCTAAGTTTCCATTTTCTTCATACCAGACAGTCTAGGGGATACATCTTCCCAATTTCCTTCACTGCTCTTCAATTTTTTCTTCAAAATAAAAATCTAAAGATAAATATTCATAAAACTGTTGGGAAGTGGTAAATGAAGGTAGTTTCAAATCCCAAGGCACAAGTGCAGTAATTTGTCCTGTGGTGAACGGAGCAATGACACTGGGTTTCATTTTACTCAAGTCCTTCATCTACATCTACAGATTTTATAATTTCCATGTGTTCATACTAAGAGATGCTTCTCTGATTTTTTTTTTTTTTTTTTTTTTTTTTTGCCGTACGCGAGCCTCTCACTGTTGTGGCCTCTCCCGTTGCGGAGCACAGGCTCTGGGCGCACAGGCTCATCGGCCATGGCTCACGGGCCTAGCCGCTCTGCGGCATGTGGGATCTTCCCAGACCGGGGCACGAACCCGTGTCCCCTGCATCGGCAGGCGGACTCTCAACCACTGCGCCACCAGGGAAGCCCTTCTCTGATATTTTTAACACCTGAGGGTCACAAGTGTTTTGGAGATTACAACATGATTATTGGTTGACTGTTAAGAACACCATTTCTTTCTCTCCCCACCCACTTACAGTTACCCCCGAATCATGTGCACACACCTCATTTTTTTCCTCTAAAGGATCCACATGGCAAAGACAGACAAGCTACTAACTAAATCCATTTTCCTGTCTTCTTGGGCTCACAGATCGACTGTATTTCTCAGCTTCCCTCATAGCTAAATAAGGTTATCTGACTAAATTCTGGCCAAAGTAGTGTGGGGAGAAGTGATGACACCCATACCAGGCATGGCCCATAAATACCTTCAGTGGGATCCTCCACTCTCGCTCTTTTTCCCCATCTGCTAGCTCTATTGATACCAGGTCCATCTAGGAATCTATGTGTTGAAAATGGTAGAACATTTGTCAGCCTGAGTCTCTGAATAGCTGTGTGGAGCAGAGATTCTTTTCTACCACAGATTAGACTTCATACAAACAAGAAAAAATTGTCACCTGTGTTAAGCCATTGAGATGCCAGCATTGACTGTTATAGCAGCTAATATTATCTTAACCCACACAATAGACCACACTCAAATGAAACTAATAAATGGGTCACCTAGTGCTTGGTACACAGAAGATGCTTAATAAATTAGAGTTCCTATTATTATATAAATACAGGAAAATATTATTTGACCTATCTTGATCGCACAAGCCTCTATAAGATTGTAGCATATTATAATAGTAGGAGACAGAGGCATGCAGCCACATGGGGTTCTGCTTTGCTGTCATTCATGGAGGTTTCAGAATCTATTATAAGTAAAATGGGAAAATAAATACAAATGGGCACAGTCAGGGTTAATATCCAGCCCCTTTGTGGTGCATTTTATATAGTAAGATACTAATAATTTCTTTTCCATTGCACCGATGAAAATAACCATAAATGCCTCCATTGTGCCCCTCATTCTCCAGCCATTAGATTGTGATGTGGTAACTTCTGCAACAGACTGTTCAGAAGCCTGAATGGCTATGGTGAACCTAGGAGCTTAATTAGAAGCAAGGGCTTCAAATACAAAAATATAATTTTATATTAGTAGCAGAAAACAGTTGTTATGGTTGACCTTTAAATCATATCTAAGTATAAGGCCCCCAACACAAAAAATAGTACATAAAGTCATAATTGAGAAAATGTCAAAATTCATAGCTTATTTTCACTTGGGAGAGGCATTTTGTCAAAAAACTGAAATACTTCTTCCAGGTTTGGTTGTGTCAGATAACCTAAATTCACACAAAGTGAACATTCAGTGTTAAAGTTTCCTTTCTTTACAATATATTGCATTGGAAACACAGAGCAGCCATTGTTGTCTTAACACACCAGCTCTGCATGTTCAAACAGGGGTATTAGGGTTAGGGTTAAGGTTAGGGTTAGGCTATCAGACAAGAGCCTTTTTGAACAGAAGTTTTAAATGCATTGACCTATTAGACGGGAAGATTATTTTTGACAAACCAGGATTTTTCACTTAAAATAACAAAGCAATTATCCAACAGACTCTGCAGTTTGGCTATTATTTACCATTCCTTGACATACAACTGGTTCCCCAAAGGGAAGTAATACACTGTTGTTTGAATTTGTTACTATAACATGTATTGCTTTTTCGTGGTGTAAACTTTTTATTGACATGTAACACATATAGAAGAGTGTACAAATCATAAATACGCAACTTGAATTTTGCAAAGCCAATCCACCAAAGTAACCAGTACTCAGATTGAAAATAGGACATTATCAGCATCCTAGAAGCTTGTACCTCCTTCCAGTCATTAACTGCTTCGTCCCAAGCACAACAACTGCCCTGACCTCTCAAACTGCTAATGCTTTTGTTTCTTTTTGAACTTTATGTAAATGGCACCATACAGTAGCTTTAATATATATTGGCTATTTTCCAAAGTGATTGCACCTAATTATACTATCAGCAGTGCATGAGAGTTCCAGTTGCCCCCATCCTTACCAAGACTTGACAGTGTTCATATATTACTTTAATAATAATGATGGTTTATAATTATAAAAGCATCTCGGTTTGGAGGGAAAATAGGAGACAGACCATTTATAAGAAAATATAGTAAAAATCATACTCAAGACCCCAACTATTTTATTTGAATTTTTTAAAAATGTATTATGAATATGTTTATACATATAGAAAATTAGAGAAAATCATCTATATTTAATAATAGCTAACATGTTACCATAATGCTTCAACTTTTTTTGCTGAAATATTAAATTACAGGTATTAGGACATTTCAACCTAAATATTTCAGTATACATCTCTAAAAAGAAAAATTTCCTACAGAACCACAATGCTATGATGACATCCAACAAAACTTACAATTCCCTTGTAACAGCCAATACGTAATCTCTATTCAAATTTCCCTTACTTATTTAAAATATATCTTTGACAGTTGATTTATTGAGCAAGGATTTACTCAAGGACCACGTGTTCCATTTGGTTGTTATGTTTCTGAAGTCCCTTCATCTGAGTCCATGCTCCGCCCCAATTTTTTAATGACAACAACTGATTTGTTGAGTCAACAAAGCCAGGTGTCCTGTAGGATATCCCACCTGCTGGATTTACCTGTTTCCTCACAGTCTCACTCAGCTTGTTCTTCTATCCCGTGGATTCAAGTAAACTGAAAGTTAGATCAAGAACGCTTTACAGAGGGGCAGCAACCTTCACATCTCATCGCCCAGGAAGCAGACACCAACTCGTATCTCACCATCAGAGATGCTAAGACTGATCATTGGGTTAAGATGGTGACCCCCAGATCTTTCATTGTAAAATTACACACTTATCCTTCCAGTCTTCAATTAATCTGGAGAATGACTCCAACTATCTTTATATTAACAAAAAAATATATTTTAAGGAATATTAAGATGTTCCCTGGCAAAACTGTCAGGAGTTTATCTACAGTATATGTTTCCCCAAATTTCGTCTCTTTGACCCTTCTTTTTCTTCTTCCCCAACACCTCCTATGCTCCCTCCTTACTTCCTAGGTGTATAGTGGTGCTAGAGAGAAGATGACAACTAGGTAGGAAAGGTATACCAGAAGAACTCTGGCTCTAAACTCCTAAATATAACCTCCACAGACTGGGAAAAGATATGAACATCCTTTTGCATTTATTGCCTGTGCAGTGGTCTTCATTCTCAAGATGTTTTACAAACATGGTTTGTTGGAGCAAACCACTTTCCTTACATGTAACAATGTTCTCTAAAAACAATTTATTTTATAAATATGGAATGAGCTGTTAACTATTAAAGATGATAATTATTATTAATCCCACAAGAATACCACCATCTGATGGGACCAATAATGATATAAGACATAAGAGCATAAAGAGTGTTGGGTTGGGTTTTTTTTAATAGTGTTTCCATAGTTCTGAAGAAGCCGTAGTAAGAAGACAAGATTCCGATTCTGCCAGTACACATGAGCTGCACATTCTGCCAGTACACATGAGCTGAACATTGTCTTTTCAATGCACTGTGTCGATTCTTGATGTTGTTTTATTGTCTCATGAGGCATATTACTGGGTCTCCAGGGTAGAAAAATGCTAGAAGAATATTAAGCCCAGAACATGAATGATGCACATTTACCATGTGCTGAGCAGCCTGGAAATTATTGTTTAATATTAATTTATTAGATGATTGCTGCCAAAAGGACACAATATCCATTATGTAAATGTTCAGTCATGGACACTGTGCCCCAACACTTATTAACGCCAAGCTGAATACTGAATGACGTGCATCCAGAACTAAACATGTTCAAATAGACAAGGACTTTGTCCTGAAAAAGCAACACCATTCAGTAAGGAGTACATGATATCCTAGAAATGAGAGAGGGTTTTTTTCTTGAACGATATTAAAGGCTCAAGCCAGAAAAAGTGGGCACTGAAGGAAAAAGCAAATAATGAGGTGGAAAAGAAACAGCAGTGGGCTTCCCTGGTGGCGCTGTGGTTGAGAGTCCGCCTGCCAATGCAGGGGACACGGGTTCGAGCCCTGGTCTGGGAAGATCCCACATGCCGCGGAGCAACTAAGCCCATGAGCCACAACTACTGAGCCTGTGCGTCTGGAGCCTGTGCTCCGCAACAAGAGAGGCCGCGACAGTGAGAGGCCCGCGCACTGCGATGAAGAGTGGCCCCCACTTGCCACAACTAGAGAAAGCCCTCGCACAGAAACGAAGACCCAACACAGCCATAAATAAATAAATTAAAAAAAAACAACAGCATTTCATTACTATACATTAGTTCACATTTTCTCCTTTTCTCCTGCCTCTATATGAACAAATGTTCTAAAGGTGCAGAGAAATTCCACGTGCAGAGGGCTTGAAATTACACTCTGCAAGTCTTTCAAGGGTTTAGAAAAGATACTGTCCTCTTTGTAATGCTATACATGACAGTAGCACTGTATAATTCACTGGTTTATCTGCTCACTTTAGCATTTTCAAAAATGAATTTGTGACCCTGTGATGCAATTTTTGTGGAGCCTTGAGTTTTATGTAGTTGACCTGACAACCTTTTATATATAGTTGCCCACAGACAACAAAGAGATTTTTCTATTTTATGAGTCTTCCTGTGGCTCTGAGGGAGTACCTGTTACACAGAATTGCCTGCATTAGTTAAAAAACCTATACATCTTTATTTATTTATTTATTTTTTTAAAGTTAAATCTTCTTTACTATTATTATTAAACTAACAGTATCACTAAAATCTGTAAATACTTCACAAATGACTGTATTTTATCATCAAATCATGGGTTTATCTTACTCTTTGTTGATCAAGTAATATGGACAAACCCCATAAAAAGGTTTTGAGGTTATTTACACCAGCAATTTTGCAAAGTTGTAAGTTGTTATATAGTTCAGTCACCAAAACCAGATTATATAATGTTAAGATTATGACAGAGAAAAAACCTATACATCTTTAAATGACCAGTGCAGGAAGAACTTTTTGCCCCTGTTTCCCATACCCAAGGCTTATCTTTCTTTTTAGATTCTAGTACAGTGTTTAGCATGAAACAGGTGTCAGCGGAATGACTGTTGAATGAACACATGAGAAAATGTATTGCATGATGTTAATTCAGGAGTGTGTGTTCAGGGCAACTCCTAAAGCTTAGATGGCAAGAATGTAAACAATTTGGCCAGTTTAATAATTTAATAATTCCTGAGCGATTTTCAATTTAGCCCTTCAGATGATGCCTTTCAGTGGTCGGGGGGGCAGGGTGTATAAGTAGAGTGCCCTAAGGGTGCTATTTTATAATTATGTTCTTTTGCTCTCGGAAGGAAGCGCAGCATGCCTGTGGATCTCATATGGGCAACTTGTGCTTTCAGAAAACACGCAGTGACACGTGACCTAGAAGGAAAGAGCAGGCATGAGAATTTTTATTGGTGGAAGAGCTGATTAGCAGACATGGCAGATAGATGCATGACTTTGCCATGCATTTTCTGGGGAGGAGACGCCCTACCCCTGCAAACTTTTGTGGCTCTGTGTCTTACCTCCTGGAGAAGACTCTCTCTTGTGGCCTTCAGTTAGATCTCTCCAGGACTGACTGTCACCTTCTGGTTTTGCTGAGAGCCATTCAAATCATCTGTCACAGGCCACATCACTCCTTTAAGTCCCGATCAGCTCTCAACTTTCTAGATGGCGAATTGGCCGGGATGGGAGATAACGACAATTCCTGGAGGAATCTATTGAATACATTTTTACTATCTACTTTATTTGGGGTGTAATTCCTACCTGCCCTGTATAAACTGTAACATCCCATTAACCCTGCTCCACCTTGCCATGTTCACTGGCCCCTGGCATCCACTGCCGGGCTTGCCATCCCTTGGTCAGTGACATGCCAGGGGCTCCACAGTGAAAAGTGTGCTTACCTCTTCAAGCCCATTTGGATCCTACCAGTAACGCAGCATAAAGCGGTGTTGGATTACATGTTAGGTCTGTCCTTCATTTGTTGGTTGTGATTATAATAAAACCACCACTTTCTGGAGACCAGCCTTCCAAAATCAGTCAGGAGAAGAAGAGAGAATGTGAATATAAAGAGCCTCTGAACACCCCAAAAGAAATGATGAATTCAAGAACCAAAGGCCTAAATATTATAAAATTGCTGCACAGTAAAAGAGAAATCTCTTGACCAGTGGCCAGTGTCTCTAAAAATGAACCTTCTGATGTGAGCCCAAAAGTAAGAAGCAGTAGATAGGAGAGAAGTTGGCAGGGGGAGAAAATGGGAATAAATCAATGAAACTTAGCAGTAAATGTGGGACTGGTCAATTAGAAGTGGTGATGGTGGCCGTGAGAAGGGATCTTTTTGACCATTGGAAGAAAGAGAGCTAATGGGCAGAGAGAGAGAGAGTTTGGGGCCACTCGGGCTGAAACTTGGAAGTGTTTGAGGGGAGGGCTGGGACAATTTGTTAATCACATGGAAAAAGCTGAAAATATATCTCTACTTCACAGTATACAGAAAACAAATTCCACATGGATTAAGGACTTTAAGGTGATAGCCAACACTTTAAAACTTTTAGAAGAAAACATAGGATACAATTTTATGACTTCAGGGCAGGGAACGACTTATTAAACAAGTTATAAAAAGTGTACAGCTCTTACAGGAAAAAATTGATGTTTGACTCCCTTAAAATTAAGAATTTCTGTTCCTCAAAAGACACCCAAAAGGGGAGTAGAAAGGTAAAACACCAACCAGAAGAAAGTATTTACAACACATATGAATAAAAATGTTATTCAAAAGATTTAACAACAAGTATAGCATAGGCATCACCAATTAGAATGGATGCCAACCATAAACTACAAATGCATGCATCCCAGCTTGGTATCCCTACATACCGCAAAGGATTAATACCCGGAATATATAAAGAAGTCATAAATATATATATATATATATTACACATACAAGTAGAAAAGTGGGCAAAAGATCTAAACAGGCATTTCACAGAAGAGGGAACACGAAACACCAAAATAATGTATGAAAAGCCAGCTAACCTCATTAGTAATCATGAAAACATAAATAATAACCCACACTAAAGTCCCATTTCTCAGCCACCAGATGCAAAATTGTTAAAAAGTTTAGCCAACGGCAGTGCTAGCACAAGTGTAAAGTAATAGTAATGCTCTTTCGTGTTGATAGAAAGGTAAACTAGTCCAGTTACTTTGGAAAATAACTTGGCATTACCAAGAACATTTGGGCATGCATGGCATTCCCACTCCTAGGTCTAAACCTGGAAAAATTCTTGCCCATGTGTATTGGAGTACACTTACAGAACTATCTTTAAAGCATTGATTGTAATGGAAAAATGGAAGCAATTGAAATGTCCATTGGTATTAAAGTGGGTAAATAAATTGTGGGATTATATATTTATACAGTGGAAACTCTACATACAACAGCAGAAATGAATGAACTATGGCTACATGAAGGAGTCTCAACAGCATATCATTGAATGAAAAAGTAAGTCATAGAATATGTATATTCATTCCATTTCTAGAAAGTCAAAAGCAACGAAAACCAAATAATAACTGTATAGGGAGATGTGCAAAAAACAAAAAACAAAAATTAGTTGAAGAAACACAATAGGGATAGTGCCTAACTCTGGGGACGGGAGGGTAGGGAAGGAGGTAGCGAGATGTAGGATGGGAACCCATAAATTGGGTGGGGAGATAGGGTGTTTTATTATTATCATTATTCATATGTGATCTTATTCAAATATACATATGCATATTCAGATATACATATATATGCACTTTAGAATGTTCACATTTAGAATTGATCACTTTTTAAAAATAAAGCAAAACAAAAAATAAAAGGGTGGTTGTAGAAAAGTGGATATAATATAAACTATTAGCCAATAAATGCATCAGCATAAAATGCATTAAAAATAATCAGAACAGGGATTCCCTGGTGGCGCAGTGGCTGAGAGTCCGCCTGCCGATGCAGGGGAAACGGGTTCGTGCCCCGGTCCGGGAAGATCCCACATGCCGTGGAGCGGCTGGGCCCGTGAGCCATGGCCGCTGAGCCTGCACGTCCGGAGCCTGTGCTCAGCAACGGGAGAGGCCACAACGGTGAGAGGCCTGCGTACCGCAAAAAAAAAAAAAAAAAAAAAAAAAAAATCAGAACAGTAACTACCTGTGAGAAGGGAGAGTGGGAGAATCATGGAAGAATAATAGGATGGGGTAGGTACAAAATGGATTTTGTGTCTGTAAGATTTTATTTCTTTAATAAACTCTGCAGGAAATATGGGGAAACATTATGATTTTTAAATTTAGATGTGTGACTAGACTCATGCTTGATACATTATTTTCTACACTTTTCTTTGTATTTTAGTAAAAAAGAAGAATTCCATTAAATAAAAGCCAAAGCGTTGATGTTTTGGCAATTGAGCAATGAAGTCTCAATGCTTTGGAAAACTCACATATCTAGAATGACTTGATCAAGAGATCAGGAAGACTGGTGTGGGGAGGCAGACAATAGTTCTGCAGGAAATCAATCTTTCAAATGTGATATATATTTCATCATCCAATTCATAGAGTCATCAATTTAAATAAAATTGCAGTTGGTTGAATTTAAGAATTTTGTTCATTTTACACATATTATTTTGGTCCCAACAAGTCAATGTGAATACCATTTTAAAATCCAATTTGCATTATTAATTAAAATGTATCACCTTTATTGGTTCTTTGCCTTATAACTGATCTTTTTTATTATCATTTTGATCATAATTTAAGACAAGTTTTTAAAATTTTTAGACCCCTTGCAGCCAGCGTGACATGCATGTCTTTAAAATTTTTATCTTAAATTGTTCTTTCTATATTTTAAATAAGGAAAATAATTTTTAGATTTGTGCATTGGGTGACTTCAGTATTTAACGCATACCATTATATATCTATTTTTTAAAGGTTAGACTGTCTCAGCTTAAAATTAACATTCACAATTTATATGTAAAAGTTTAACATGTTTATTCACAGCTAACATAATTATTTTTAACTTAATTTAATTTCTAGTGTTGAATATTTCATTGCTTTCATGAGATACTTTAAAGGTTAGATCATTTTCAATTACTTGAAGAAATCTATTAAAAATTTGACATTGGGCTTCCCCGGTGGCGCAGTGGTTGAGAGTCTGCCTGCCGATGCAGGGGACGCGGGTTCGTGCCCTGGTCCGGGAAGATCCCACATGCCGCGGTGCGGCCGAGCCTGCGCGTCCGGAGCCTGTGCTCTGCAGCGGGAGAGGCCACAACGGTGAGAGGCCCGCGTACAGCAAAAAGAAAAAAAAAAAAAAAATTGACATTGCTCTTAATTCTAAGATAAGTTTATTTGCCAACTGATGACAATTTTAATCTTTCTGTATTCAACATGGAATTAACTGGCTTGATAGAAGATGCTCAAATTGCAAATTGATTTATTAAGTATGAAATTAACATTTACTACATATCTATTAAAGTGAGCTTAAAAATATGTAAGGCAATTATTTTTAAATTATTGTAAATAAAAAGATGTAGGGACTTCCCTGGTGACGCAGTGGTTAAGAATCCGCCTGCCAATGCAGGGGACACAGGTTCAATTCCCGGTCTGGGAAGATCCCACATGCCGCGGAGCAACTAAGGCCACACACCGCCACTACTGAAACTGCGCGCCACAACTACTGACACCCGCTCACCCTAGAGCCCGCGTGCCGCAACTACTGAGCCCATGCGCCACAACTACCAAAGCCCACGCACTCTAGGGCCCACGTGCTGCCAACTACTGAAGCCTGCGTGCCACAACTAGAGAAAGCCTGCATGCAGCAACGAAGACCCAACACAGCCAAAAAAAAAAAAAAAAGAAATGTAGACACATACCTAGAAATATATCCTTATAATGATGTTTTCCCCACCTCATGAAAAATAAGTAAAGAAAAATAAGTCTACCTGTATTGCTCTAATAAACTGACATGTTTGAGTCTTAGCTTTGATCTAGAATGGGGAGAAAGTTTGTAGTGCTTTCAAGATTTGAATAAATTTATTTTACATTTCTATAAAATATTAGTTTAATACTTTGTAACTAACTGATTTATAATTTCCCATATGCTAAAAGCATAGTATGCCATGAAATACCCCCATTTTAATTTACAGATGATTTTCTTCTTACATTTATGAGACGTAGACCATTTGCAATGCAGTGGCATTGTTATATTTCACCTTTTAATGTTTTTATGATGAAAAGGCAATGATCATTGTGTTCTCAATTTTCCATTACCAGACAGGTAATTTTATTCTGGCGTTCAAGCATTATGTCTCTTCCAGAAGTGTTGAAAAACTGTCATGTTGTACATGCCTTTTATTCTTACTAAGTCTGGCATTTGGAAACTCCAGAATATACTGTAAGTGAAGCTATTATCAAATGCAGAATCAATTCTCTACAGAAACAGATTGAGATCTGGGACAAGTGAAAGAAAGAAGACCTACCGTATGGAAATTAAAATAGCCTCTGAAAAACTCAACAATGAAGCAGCTCAAATTACACTCCCAGGCAGAAACACTGCAAATGGCTCCTGGCTCACAAAGAAAATCAATCCAAGAAGATGTGCTGATTTACATAACTGATATGGCTGGAAAATGGACATGGGGAGGACAGAGCTTTCAACACAAAAAAAAGCAGGGGAAGAATTAGATTTGTGCTAGGAGATGCATAACAGAGAAAGAGCTCTTCAGAGTGAGTGTCATGCAAAAGGGACGTGGTCTGGAGCTAGGGCGAGGGCAGCTCTGCCTGTGTCCCAGCCTGAGAGCTGCTCTAAGAAACCCCTGGTGAAAATGATGCTTTAAGAGGGATTCATTAAGCTCCGTAATGGGCACCCAGAGGTGATCATAAACTTGCAAAGAAATTCTGTCACTTAGTGCTGTCTTATTGTTATGCAATTTGCCATTCCTCTGACAGATTGCAAAAGCACACTTTGATGTCCCTTTTTTAAATTTCACTGGCTTTTAAATTGTCTGAACTGTGGAGACCCACTATAATGTATCAGCCTGTCCATTACAGTTCTTGTCTATTCACAGTTTCTGGAGAATGAATGAAACAGCCTAGAAATGGAAATATGTACGATTGTTAAATTACCCATACCGGACAGTTTGCCTGCGTCAGTAAATGTACAGGGATATATACATGTAGAAACTGAAGCATAAAGAAATTAAACACCTTCCTGAAACTTACACAGCTTTAAGAGGCTGAGCTTGGACAGCAAACAGGTATTGGGCTCCCAGTGTGTACTCTTTACCTCTACTTTCTATTACATGGGATGTTCGCAGCATCAGCCTCATTGAGCTGTTGTGGACCTTTGGTGACTCAGTGACTGTACAGGCTATCACTGCTGGGGTTGCTGTGGTCACTGTCAAGAGCACAGCTCACCCATTCTGCAAGGCAAGGCTGTAACCCATGGAACTCAGAGCCAGATGATGCCCATCCACATACCCAGCCTGTGCCTCAAGGGAAGGAACGATGAAGCATCCCTATTGAACTTCCCTCTCCATCTGCCAATTCCCACTTCAGATCAGTCCCACCCTCCCATTTCCATCACTGTTTTTTTTTTAATTTTTATTGGCGTATAGTTGATTTACAATGTTGTGTTAGTTTCAGGTGTACAGCAGAGTGATTCAGTTTTACATATACATATACACATACACATATCCACTCTTTTTTAGATTCTTTTCCCATATAGGTCATTATAGAGTATTGAGTAGAGTTCCCTGTGCTATACAATAGGTCCTTCTTAGTTATCTATTTTATATATAGTAGTATGTGTATTTCAATCCCAATCTCCCAAATTATTCCTCCCCCCCTTACTCCCCCGTAACTGATTCAAAGATTCAGAAAAATCAAAAAAAGACTACATATTCAGAAACAGAAAGGGACTTGATACAGAGCCAGTGGTCCCCCAAATTTGGTTGCACATAGTAATTACCTAGGGAGGTTGACAATAACACCTCGTGCCCAGGACCCTCATCCAGAGGTTCTGATTTAACTGGGGTAAGACCAGTGTACTAGGATTTTTTCAAAGCCTATCAGTGTGGTTCTAACATGCAGCCAAGGTTTGGAATCACTGAATTAAGACATCTTTTCTGCAATAATCTATAAGTTCATGTGATGTTAATACAGTTTACTAATTAAGTATTATAGTTTACTGATTAAATTAGGGTGCTATTTTTATGTCACTACAAGGTAACTAACCTAAAATTTACTCAGTAAAAATAACCTGGAGCTTCCCTAGTGGCGCAGTGGTTGGGAATCCGCCTGCCAGTGCAGGGGACACGGGTTCGAGCCCTGGTCCGGGAAGATCCCACATGCCGCGGAGCAACTAAGCCCGTGAGCCACAACTACTGAGCCTGTGCTCTAGAGCCCGTGAGCCATAACTAGAACCCGTGCGCGTAGAGCCCATGCTCCACAACAAGAGAAGCCACCGCAATGAGAAGCCCGTGCACCGCAACAAAGAATAGCCCCTGCTCGCCGCAACTATAGAAAGCCCGGGCGCAGCAACGAAGACCCAATGCAGCCAAAAATAAATAAATAAATAAATTAGTTAATTAATTAAAAAGTAACCTATAATCATTTGGCAATTGAAAGTGTACAGAAGGGAATGAACGCAAGAAAGAAGAATTAGAGTTTAGATTTGCTCTTTTCATGAATGCTGCCCAGAGGGTGATCCAATTTCAGATGAATAGCCCTGGTACTCTGAACAGAAACTCAGCAACAGTGGACCAGGGGTGGTTTACCAAGTGAAAAATTAAAATAGAGACTTCAATGTCTAAAGATAAGGGATTGACTAAATAAAGTAAAGGTCATATTCTGAAACACCCTGCTCCCATCAAGGGGGTTATTCTGAAGTAAATACACTGACACATAAAAATTCTCACAATGTGTTATTCAATGAAAAAAAAATCGTATGTTCCCAAACGTTTTTTTTTTTTCTTTCTAAAGTAAAAATACATATCCATAGAAAAACATCTAGAAGGATGTATCCCAAAATGTTAAGAGTGGTAATTGCTGGATCCTGGGGTTGAAAGTGATTTTTTTCTTCTTCCTGCCTCTTGATATCTTATAATTCCTCCATGATACTTAAGTATGACTTGTGTAACAAAAAGTATAATTAAAAATAGAAAGCCAACTCTCTTGTTCTAATTTCATGTTCATAAAAGCGTTCTTTGGGTCTATAATTTAATGGATCTAACCCCACACCAATTTAATGGCTCTAACCCCACACAAAAGGACTATCTTAGCTGGCTTCATTCATCCAATCTCGGGTTGCTTAAAACTACCAGTATAGTTTTTAGGGTGAATTTCTGCTGCTGTCAAGATCGGGTCTGCACAAGTCAATGAACCGGGGTCTAATTCCCCAGCCTGCATGGGGGTACCTCTCTGGGAAGCTGCCTTAAAGCAGCCAAGGCGTCTCTCCTTCCCTCTTTACACACTTGATCACAGGCACGTGGCTCTGTGTGTACTTTCATTTAGAGACCTCTCTTCAGCATTTGTTCTCCTGGTTGGGCCACTTGAAGATTCAGGCCACTTCAGCATGAGGTTCATTTTGAACTAGATCTGGGCTTTGCTTTCCTGTTAAAGGAAATAGTAAAAGCAGCTAAAGACTTGCTGCTGGAAACGATACCATCAAAATAGAGAAAGCCAGCTTTCGCATCACCAGTCTTTTATTCTGAAAGCCAGTGCCTAGTAAAACCATATCACCAACACAGAGCTTTGCATGAGATCAATATTCCATGAATGAATAAATGAATGAATGAGCAAACCAACAAACATAATCAAAAGTCATCCATGAAGAATGAAAATGACTCTTGCCTCGTGTGGGGCAGCCCCTCAGTGAGCCAGGCTTATCTTTTTTTGCACTTTTAGATACAGACTTCTTCACAGATGAGTGACAAGGGACTCCTGTGGTTAGAAGCAATTCACAGACTCCTGGTGCCAGAGTTCATATGAGGAGCCAAGTGAAAATACCTTCTGAAAGAAAAGGAAATGTGGAGAAAAACCCTTTCTCTACAATACGTGCGTTTGTGGGATTGTTGCATCCTTTTCAGAAGCCGTTTTTGTGCTCTGATACATTAACATGCATTATTCTCCAATACTGACTTAGTCACCACATTCAAGAATTAGAAATATCTCCAGAAAGTCATTTATTTCATCTACCCATGTCTGCCCCTCCCCCATCTGTGAAGAAAAACACCTAGCCTCTTATACACAGGATGTCTGATTGAATCTCAAAGACTTCCCAGGAAGGAGATTCTATCATTTTTTCCTAGTAACCTTTACCAAAGTCTTATTTATCAAAGTGAAATTAAGGGTTTATTAATTTGATCCCAGGTATCATGGTTTATAATCATCATCATATGTTATCATCTTATTGAAAAAAACTAAAAATAATTTCCTTAATATGGTCTTTCTAATCTGAGTCAAATCTAAAATTAATCATCTATAATGATCAAACCTAATTTAATTAAAACTAGCTGTTCACCATCTGGTCTTATTTGTGTAAATTTAAGAATCTACCATTTCATAAGAAATTCCTTTATTTAACCAATTATGTTAAGCATAATTATTATGTAATTAATCTCAGTTCAAATTACATTTGTTGTCACTTGACAGAAAAGTAATTTATGTGATAAAAAAGCGGTTGACCAACTAATTACTCTGCCAAATTGGGGTCTTTTATCTCAGTGTCTCACCATTTTTGTAAAAAAAGGTATTTATAGGAAAACAGTCCTTTTGAAATATGAGACTAGCTATTGTCAGGGCAAAAAAAACATAAGAAATAATATTTGGAATGAATCATCATTATGTTTTGTAGTTTTAAGACCTTTATCCAGATAAATTAGGAAGGAAAGGAAGAAATAAATGGTGGAAACAGAATACAAATTATAAAGTTAAATACAGTAAACCAAGAAAATTCATAAGGAAATAGGAACTAGGTAAGAATGTATGTACTCCCCAAAGCAAGCCTCCTGCAGGATTTTTGATTGCCACTACTTTCAGACACCGGTTTCCCTCCCTGTGATGGATAAACCTGCTAATAGAAGAGATGAATAGTTGCTGATTATGAAAAAGATACCTTTATAAATAATGCTTATTTCTATGCATTTCCTTTTGAAGACTTCCAGAAAATCAATGACACTATCCTGAGGAATCCAAAGAGTACATGCTGTTCATCTAAAATGTTATCCTATGGGAGGGAGTTTGATCCCTGAAAGAGTGGATGGATTTCTGAATGAGAAGAAACAATTGTAAAGACAAGACTGTCTTGCTTGAATACGGGCTGGGAAGAGAAACCAGAGGTTAAGGCAGAAAAAATAATAAAACATTTAAGCTGCAACCTTGCACTAGGTAAGTGGGGACAAAAAGGGAAGGAGAGAAGTAAGAAATTGATATGTGCCCAAATCTGAGAGACACTCTGTAAGACAAAGGAAGAACTTCTTTCTACAAGGTCAATAAGAAGTCAAGTGTACAGTGTTTCTCTATTCGTTCCATACTTATTTCGTGCTACAAGTTGGGATAAGTGTACTGGGCATTCAAAAGTTTCAAGTTTCCATAGAAGAGGTCAAGAAGGGTTATAAAAATTTTTACCAACCTGATTAAACTCAGAAACATGGTGGAGAATTTTTTGTAACTTTAGCCCTGGTTTTAAGTCTTAAAAATTTGAACTACATGTTAGATAATAGTTTTATATCAACATTAAATCTCCTGAATTTGATAATTGCATTGTGGTTATATAAAAGAATGTCTTTCCCTTAGGAAATATACACTGAAGTATTTAGGGGTAAATGGGGTAAATTTTTAAAAATTAACTCCCAAATTGATCAAGATAAATATATGTAAAGCAAATGTGCCAAAATGTAGGTCATTAATGAGCCTAGGTGAAGGATACACAGGAGTTCTTTGTACAGTTCTTATAATTCTGTAATTTGAAATTATTTCTGAATAAAACACTAACAAATAAAGAGGATGACCTGTAAGAGCCGTCCACCACTAAAAAACTAAAAATTCATGATCAGTGTATTAGTCTAAATCATGGAAGAGCCTTAGGTTCTGTGGTTGGAGCGGTTATTCTCACTTCCTCTTTCTCCAACCTACATCCCAGCCCCGCTCCATAGAGTGTAGTGGGCTTCCTAACAGTTCTGCTAAAACAACCCTAACAATAAAGGTATAAGCTATGAGAAAATTTGATACAAAGAACACAACAGCTGATGCTCTGTCCCTAATGGGAGCGGAAAATGTTCCATTTTTTTCTCTGAACACGCATCTCAGCGGTAAAACATAGACCCCCCACTTTTCTACCGGCTTCCGTGAACACCAGATGGCATCTCTCGGATAGAATACTCATGACTACAAAGGTGGCATATGGGTCAGTGCCAAGATGATCACTTACACGGCATCTGCAGATGGTGGTCCACCGCATCCTGAGGCGGGAATAATGAGAACAACATCCACTTCATCATCTGCATATCCAAACAAACACCAGGGGAAAGTTAATGAAAACAGCACCAGGGCAGGTCCCAGGAGGGGAGTCGGGGGTAGGCTGGCCTACCTGAGATGAAATGAGAACTGCAGCAAAACATATGCAAAATACTGAGTTTGGCTTTTAATTGAGAATTAAGGAAGATAGATCTAAAAACGAGTGTTGCAAACTGTAAAGCACTACACAGAAGGAAGAAATTATTTCTATGAAGCTGAAAAATGAAAACAAGTACTTCTCTCAAATGTTGCAGAAGTCAGTAAATCTTCTCTAAAATTAATAATAAAGACATTTCATCAAGAAAGAGTTGACGGATTTAATATACTTTCAGAACTGAAATGGCAGTTGCCACAATGTGTACTAGTCACGCAAATGGTAAACTGAAAATGTTATTGAATGAAGCTTGATAATTATAGCTGACTGTCTTTAGTTCTGAACTGCAGTATGATAAACTAACTAGATGGCTATCAGGATCATAATAAATGATGTAATTATACATCCTCCGACTTGCCTGAAATTACACACCAAAATGCATCCTTGATTTCCAGTGCTATTTATTTTTACTTCTGATTATCAACAAGCAATTTTTGCTGGACAGGAAGAATAAAAGGATTGTTGGATGGATGAATGGGCAGATAGATGGATGAATGGATGAAGGGATGGATAGAAGGATGGATGAATTGAAGGATGGGTGGGTGCTAAAATGGATGGATGGAAAGATGATGGGTTGATAGGTGAATGCAAGGATAGAAAGATAGATTAAAGGATGGAAAGATGGATGGAAGAATAGATGGAAAGAGGCTGTGTCTAACAGCACAATGGATTTTAACAAAGCACATTTTTTGGATGAAGTACAGTTCTCAAATAATCCATTGTTTGTATACTAATAAAACTGAACTGGCAGTGAAATCATCCAAGGGGAATGGCTACGGGTTTAGCAGAGGTTCTGCTTTTGTCTCAATACTTTTTCAATTTCCATTTTCCTTGGTTTTCTTTCAGTTACACAAATCATTTGTTCAATACAACGTGATATACTGCCTTTGTGAAAGATCTATGCCTATATTTCAATTTCTTCAGTTAAAATTATCCGTTCATTTGTTCATTTGACATTTTATTCAATAAATATCGAGTGCCTACTCTTTACCAGGCACTGTGTCAGGCCTGGAGATACGATGGTAAGCACACAAAATCACTCCTTCCCCCACTGAGCTTAGTTGTGGGGTGGGAGGAGAGGGGACAGGTACTAATCAAAAATTCATATAAAAGAATGCTTAGTTACAAATCTTGATAAATGCTATGAAGAAGTGGCGTATTGAAATTGAATAAGGTAATGGGTTTTCAAGAAATCTGCTTGAGACATCAATTCACAATCAATGCAAGGTTATTTTTAACTAAACCTGTCTTTGGTGAGCTGAATTTACACACCAGTTGAAATGCTAAATCGCTTCTATTTCCCAGGGCGTTATGTATTACTGTGGTGTCTTCCACGATTTCATGATGGTTTAGGCATATACTTGATTCATAATCATGAAGCTATCCATGAAAACAAATGTTACAATCAGCTAGGTCAAGTCAATATTATTGTTTCTTGCAGTGGAAAGATAATCCAAACTGTCAAATTGTATATTTGCTTTATACAAATATACAAATGTGTATATTGCTTTAATGTCTGGCCCTCCTTTTTCCCCTTGAAACTGAATCTGTGTTTGTTTTTTTCTGTCTTTTCCCACCTCACCTTGACAAGACCTCCTTTTTAAGACACTTGCTACACAAAAAGTTCTGAGAGTCCTCTCTTCTCTCCCTAGGCTTTGAGAACATGTCTGCCTGTTTTCGTCTTTTTATTTGTATTGTTTTCTGGTCCAGGCTATAGCTCATATTTCTTTCTGTTGACTTAATTTTTTTCAAAGATGACTGTCTATCCAATGTCAACTTCTCCCTTACCAACTCCAGCCCACCCACACTACTTCTTACTCCAGGATTCAGCCTACAGATTTCCATCAATACTTAAATCTGCCTTTTAATAGTGTGATGGAAAGAGCACAGGATTAAGGGTCTGGAGACTTGGGTTAAATTGATTAGTAAATCTTTACGAGTCACTTAACCTCTGTACAACTTACTTGTCAGATGTAGATAGGGCCTTTCATAGAGCTATTGTAATAAATAAGATAACGTATATTCAAATCCTTGAAAAGAAATATGCTGGGGCATTTATAATGTAATTATTATTTGTTTATATTCCTTTCCACTGCCTTTGCCCATTTTCATTAAAGAGATTCAGCAGCCTTTAACAGAGTAGCACAGTACCGACCACATCATAGGCACTCAACAAGTATTAACTTCCTCCTCCTTCCCTATTAAAAATGTCAAGTGTCAACTCTCGTGTAGAATAAACATAGATTAATGGAGTTAGTTGCATTAATTCCCTTAAGATATCCTCTGGATGCAATTTTTTTTCTACTAGCAAGTAGGTGTATAAATATGGCATTTGGCCATAGCCAAACAGGGTAGATGCTAGCATATATGGCACTTTTGTGCAAATATCAAGAAGATGGCTCTTCCTTCCAGCTCAGCTCTGTGCCAGTTTCAGTGTCACTAACATCCAGATGAGCCTCCTTTGTTCAGTGCACAACCTGCACAACCACAGATGGCAACACTGTAACCACCCTAGAAGCTTCTGCCATTTAGCTATCACAATAATATCATTCAGGCTAAAAATATTGGCCCAGATATTCCTAATTATATGGATCTTTCACAGACCCTTCTCTCTTACATCTGTTGACTTAAAGCCATACCATATATATATATATATATATATATATATATATATATATATATATATATATATATAAGCGTCTAAGACAAGATTGTTTGTCCCATCATGGAACTTTATCTTTTGATATATTTCTCTGTCATTTTATACTATGATAGCCATCAGAATGCTGCCTTATTATTGAAACAGAATTAGTTGAAATTAACAAGTATGCCTTTCACTTGATTGTTCTCCCAAAAAGTGAAATCATCCCCTCTATTAAAACAACACAAGAATTTGCAGTGGAGGAATATTACATGGAGACCTCTAACTTACAAACCTCCCACTGAAAATATTAACTCATGTGCCTGTTTGGTCTGTGCTAAGGAAAGGAGTTTCCTACTCACTAAGATTTTGAGAGGAACCAGACCCCTTAAGTCCTTTGATTACTTCATCTGGCCCCTCCCTCACAGGAGCTGGAGTTTCTAAGAGTCATGATAGAAACATTCCCTAATGGTTTATCTCCTTATGGAAAAAGAGATCTACCATAGAAGCTGCAAGAGTGGAAGGGATTTCACCACAAGGCTTACCCTTTTCAAGAATTTATTTTCAGGGACTCACCACAACCCAAGCAGGAGGTACAGGACAAACAGAGAGGAGCTAAGGACTTCCAGTGCAGTGTGTGCTGGGTACAGGGCAGACAGGCATGTGGATATTCCAAGCAGCCATAGTCCTGATCATGTCCTGGGGACATGGAGAGGACACAGCCACTATCTGAGGCTCCAAGAGTCCTTTGTCCCAAGGACACAGAAGCCCAAATGATCCCCCAGCCTCTGAAGTCCTTCCTTTTACTACATGGCAACACTACAAAGTGGTTAGGTCCGGGACCACCCTGCAAAAGCCAATATTTCAGTCACTTTGGGTAAAGTAGTCTTTATCAGGTATGCTGGGAATTTCACCACCATTCATATCATTTTTTCTACAGGAAAATATGCCATGCATTTCAAAAACTAATTTACAAGTGGATTTCAGAGCACAACACATGAGTAAATTGGAATTTACTTTAAAAAATAATCCCCATTCAGGGTGGAATTAAATAAGCACTTGAATATGATTATGAACTTATTTGCTCTTCCTTACACACTAAAAATTCTAACTTTTGATTCTCAGCACCAAAAAAATGTTAATACTTGCATCGATAATTTAGGGTATTTTTAGTTCACGGTACTCTTTGATATCTGAAATTTTCACAACAACTGAGTAAACTAGGTGACTGTTCTTCCTATTGTGTAAGTGAGGAAACTGAAAGAGAGTTTGCTCAGCATTGTACAAGCATTAAGCGAATAGAACGGGAACTCAACCCCAGATTCGGTGGCAAATCCCACACAGGCTGCTTCTACAACATCCCACTGTATTGCACAAACCTTCAATGGTAAGAGAGCGAGAGAAATCAGATGATGCTGTTGTCTAAAGGGAAGTCCTTGATCACTTTTTCCCACCAGAAAACTGTTAGCAGTTGCTTCATTAACTAGCTGGAAGCCTCCTTTCCTTAAAATCAACACTTGGCTCGCTCTTGTACCACATCCTTTCCTGAGCAATCAGCAGCTTGCCTCTGATGCAGAGCTGCAGCATCTTCTGAAAGCAGAAGTATATTTTCAATAATGAACTATTCAAACCAAAAACTTCAGGCTTCTAAACAGAGTCTTAGAGCCACTTACTTCCCTTTGAGCAATATCCACATCCTTCTCTGGTTACCAACACACAACGTTAATAGAAGGCTTTGCCTCCAGCAAATGTACTCAGAGGTCACCCACAGACACGGATCCCCGTGTGAAAACCAATTGAAACAAGACAGAGGTAAATGGATTGGGAGGTGCACTGACTCTTATTAGTATGATTTTGCTTTGGTCCTGAATTTACTGCTTATTTCATGAATAATCAAACTTATTCTTAAAAATGTTCAAGGAAGGAGACTCTGTAAGCAAGTAACATACCCTATTCCATTATTTGACAGATGTTGCCGTCAACGAGCTCATCTTTACTGCATTTATTTCTCTACAAATAAAAGCAGATTTCTTAATCTTTTTATCTGTGAAGTAAGCAGATCAGAATTCTTGTTTTAAAAAGTTACTTGATAATCTTTTTTGTTTTAAATGTGAGAACCTTGATTATCTCTTTATCTCCACTGACCTTTGTCTAGCACGTAGCATGCACTGGCTAAATAATTGTTGATCGAATGAATGTTGATATTATTTATTAATTCAGTAAGTATTTATTCATGCTATACTATCAGTACATCCTATACAAGATATTGGAGTCAGAGAGAACAATAAGAAAGTTATTGTTACAGAAGCTTCAACGGAGTGGTGACAATGACAGTCAATGAATGTGAGAGGTACTGCAAAGGCAGAACAACTCTACAATTGAATCTAGAAGGGTAAAGAGGGAGAAATCCAAGACAGTCAATCTCTTTGAGCCGGGGTGACTAGGAAGACAGTGATACTAACAGCAGAGTCAGGGAACATAAAATGAGAAGCCGATCTTGTGATGGGGGAAACAATTCTTTTTTAACCCCCTTAAGCTTGAGGTACCATGGGGACATCCAGGGAGAGTGTCTAGTGGGCCAGTGTGAAGATGGAGCTGGGAAAGAACTCAGAGCAAGGCGGTGATTTGGGCCTCTCTCCACTGAGGTGTCAGACATCCTGAAATTGTATAAGATAGCTATGTGAAGGAGTGAAGAGAGAAGACAGATGGTGACACCAATGCTGAGAGGCAGAAGGAGAAGAAAGGGCCAGAGAAGGAGGGGAAACAGCAGAGCTGAGGGCCACAGAAACCAGAGGAGACAACCATGCCCTGCAGTTTCTAGTGAGCAGTGGCCAACAGGGAAATGCGTGAGAAAAAGCCCGTGGGAAAGAGACCTGGGTAGCCTTCTGCAGAGTGATCTCCAGGGATAATGGAAGCTGAAACAGAGGACAGGGAATGAATGGTGAGGATGTGACAGCAGTGTAGATTGCTCTCAAATCACTCAGAGATTCAGGGAAAAAGATAAAGGATGTCTCAGAGATGACCCCAGAAACCTCAGGCATATCCACTATTCTAAAGGTTTGCTTCTCTAATGTTCCAACATAACTTTTACTACATCCTCTTTGTAAATCTTCTTTTTAAAAGTCTCCTTTTATAATCCTTTAAAATGTTCCCCTTTTCCATTCTGTTTCCCAGCAATTGCCACATTTGCATTCCTTTCCCGTAGTATTATTCTAAAATAATTTTCTTCCTCAGCCTCACAGCCAAGACATTTTTCTGCCCTTATTATTTCTCCCCTTGAATACTGCAACCTCCTGCTTTATTGTGTTTTTCCTGCTCCGGACTCTTTCCTATGAAACTCTGCCCACCTCTTTGGGGATGGAGTCTACTTCCAATTACACCCCTCCTTAAACCTTGGCTGGGTATGTACATTAAATCCTATTCATGACCCTTTGAAGTTTAGCCTAAAAGCTCTAGAGAATGATAAAATTGATTATTGACTTTTCTAATCATTGCATTTACTTTCTACACTTTGCAGAACCAACATAATAAATATTTACTGGGAATAAAATTTAGGCAAATACAATCTCACTAATGCATCAGGGGTAAGCGCTGACCTTCCACATTTTCTGAATCATCTGTCTTTAGCGCTTAAGAATTATTTGTAGAAAAATAAGGCCACATAGTAGTATCATCTAGTTTTTAGTGTGATTTTTATCCATTCTTTAACAAAAAATTAACTAGTAGACTATTTGAGCTAATAGAAACTTACCAGTCTATCAGTTTTGAATTTTGTAGCATAACTTGTCCTTCTTTAAAGACACAGACATGGACTGTGTATTATAGGACCAAAAAGATTGGTGTCAAATTTCTATAATTGAAATAGTTAATACTTTGAACTTTCTTTTCTATAAAAAGATAATATTCAAATTTTGCTTTTAAATAACAATCTCATTGACTATTTTGTCTTTTATAAGCACTCGTAATTTTTCTTCAGTTTTTAGGAGACTTGAAGCCAAGACACAGATAATGATGGTTAGACATAAACAACTTTGAAATATTACAGGGTCTGGAGAGTGGATGCAGTATATTAATAAGCACAAAGGATATCTGGATTGCAACCATATTATGTAAATTCAGAAGTATTTTGTAAATTTTATCTCTGGGGAATATTTCACAAAAGGCACCTTCTCCTACTCTGGATTAGCACTTAACAATTGTAAAAGTTGATTTTCCCCTTGCAAATGACTCAAAACTCTTCTTTACTTTTGCATCCCTGGAGATAGAAAAATGTTTTATTAAAAACTCAGCTGTAGAATTTATTCCAGGCTAATTATCACTGCAAGATTTTCTGAAGAGTAACTTGCAGCCAGGTTTATCATTGCTTCATAGTTTACTGTTAGCATACACTAATGAATCTGAAATAAACCTGGTCCTAACATGTTAGGAGACAAAGCTCCATTATTACCCAGCTCTAAGCTATCATTTATTCACTGGGAAAAAAAAAAAAAAAAACTTGGGAAGAAGCTTGCCAACAAACCAGATGTCACCATCAGTAGACAATTATGTTCCACAGTTTGGCACCTGGGGCCCACCGTCATCGTCCAAGGAGGAGGAGAAATAAAAAGTAGAGCATTCTGGCGGGCTCCAGATGAAAAGATTCCAAATGGCTTGTAGGAAAATGGAGGCTGAAGGGCTGCTTCTTTCATTCTCAACAAGGAGACCCCAGGACGCAGACCTGCTCTCTCCTACTTGTTGAGGATGTCTTGAGCCTGACTGACAACCCAGAGTCTTAAAAAGGCATCTGATGCTCACAAGGGCTGCCACGAAGCGGGTATGTCTGTGTGTCACACCCCGTAAAGTTTGCCACCTTGTATAGAAAACAGACTCTTTGGGGGTAGATTATCAGTGGAATCTAAGATGTTCTCTTCTTTGATAAAGTTTAAGGAATGAAAGGAAGGAGCTGTGATCTGGACCTGGCTTCCATGAAGCACCGCCCAGAACATGTGGGGCTGCACTGCATAAAACTCCTTGTTAAAGCCTGTCTCATTCCATAATTAATCTGTGATTAAGAAATCAAAGATTGACACTGAGAATCTCATCAAGGCCTCCCACAGGGTCAGCTGAGAAAAAGAAAATGAACTTCCTCTTTCGAAATGTATTTCAGTCTAAGATAGAGATTTTACAATCCTGTCATGGCTCCAAATGAATACCTAGATGACCTAATACATATATCTTTCTTACTTTTATGTAATCTAAGAATTAAGTAAGTTGAAATTATTCATTTTTCTTAAATTTTTGCTAAACACTTCTTGGTATATGTATATACCAGTTTACCCTTACAGGAAAACGGCCCATCTGCCCATATTCAGATAAAAATGAAGGATTGTCACTAGGTTTATTGGTTACATCTGCACGTAAACAGAATAAACAGAATCCTGGTCAAGTGGAAACAACTTTTTCTATCTTTCCCTGCCTTTAACCAAATCCTGGATAGCACAAAATACAGTATAATTTAGTTTAAAGATTATGTTTATTGTGCTTTTCATCTATTTCCATGATCAAAATCATAGTTTTATAAATTGAGGAAATATTTTTGTGAGTTTTGAATAGTTCTTAATGTTTTGTTTCAATACGTCTAACCGGCCCACTTAAATTAGTCTATGAATTCACAAACAGATCTTGTCCACAAATGAACCTTACCACGTTTCCTAAACTATACTACACTTTGGGCAAGGGGGCAGATTTTCCTTTATGTATGATGTATATTGTACTAAGCATCTAGTTAATTAATAGGTATTAACTAATATAAATATATATAATACATATTGTGTAATTAATGTAAACAACATAATTAATTACATATGAATATATGTCTGAAGGTTGTTGTTCTACAGTATATCTTTCAGGCTTTCAATAATTATATTTGTTAATTCAGGATGAGGTAGCACATTAGTTTGTTGCTGGAAATGCCACGCTTTTAATGCAGTGGTTTTCAAATGCTTTGGTTTGTGAATCATTTTATCAAGGGTTAAAAACAAAACAGTGGGTCACAAGTCCCGCTATTACCATCACCTCCCACTTCCGTGCCATCAGCATCCCTCCCGCCCCCTCCCTCACCGAAACCCTCCACGAGCATTACTAGCAAGAACATCGCAGGGTGTGTAAACGATACACGAGTTATATCATAAATAATTTTCTAGTTTGTCACCGATGTGAATAAACATTATGATCTTCTGACGACCGTCAACATTAATGTTATTGGCCTGCGTGGCACACTTGATAGATGGGAAACTGTTTGCCTAGTGACTGAAAACAAGCTGAGAATCAGAAGTCCCCAGTTCTATGTCAGGATTTGCACGATCACATACAGAGCCTTTCCGTGCATCTGGGTTTCCTCAGTTTACACGGAGAATCGTTCATCCTGCCCCTAATTCACAGCACAGAAATAAGGAACCGCATTCCCAGGGCAGTGGAGAGCGCTGGTCCTTCCGCAGACCTGCGGAAGTTGAGAGGGGATTAGGAACAGCTCCACAGCAGTCCCTGGGTCTTGCTGCTGAAGCCTCACGACCCCACATCTGTCTAGGCTATTTCTAAAGTGAAGGGAAAATGCCTGGAGTTAATGGCCACACTCATCACCAGCTCCATCAGAACGATTCTTGGAATTAATGGGAAAATAAAACAAGGACCGCTTTTGCTCCCCTTCAGCTCCCGCGGGAACTCTGTGGCATTCAAGGTCAAGGAGAATACTGAAGTGGGTGGAGAGTTTCTGCAAAACACTTCAAGGCCCACTGATAACTGAAAAGAACATATAATAGTACATTCAGTATTGTAAACTCTTCTGCAAAGTTTCTTGACAGAAAATGACAAGTTTGTCTTGACAGACAATGACTGCGTATCTCTGATACATAGTCTAGAAGTGTAGGGAAAAGGCTAAAATAAAAGACAAAAATAGTATTTAGCCATTCATGTCAGCTTTTTAAAAATTAGTATACATAATCTTTGATTTAAGGAATTTCTACCCTTAGTTTGAAGCTCCATGGTGAATTTCTTTATATAAGTTACAATCTAAAATGCTATTAGAAGTTGTGCTTCCCTATGGCTGACTAGTTTTCGGTAGAGGAGGGGAAGGACAAAGGAAAGTTTTAAAAACCTACATGGCACTAACTATATGGTACGATGTTTTCTGACATTAAGAAGATGACTTTCTCAACTTCTCAGTTTCTTATCCTGTAAAATGAGAGTAATTGGGATAAATGCAGGGAATTCTTCATAGTATAGTGGAAAGTAGGAGAAATCAAAAGACCTGGATTTTGCTTCCTGCAACATCATCATCTGTATGTCATTGGGAAAGCCATAAACCTCTCCAGACCCTAGTCTGTTACACTGTAATATAACTGACTCATTTATTCATTCATGGGAAAACATTTGTTAGGCACTCACTAGAGTGAGGCACTGTGCTAGGCTCTGAAATTAAAAAGCCAAATAAGATGCTTTCCTTGTCTTCAAAGAGCATGTGGCCAAGCAGGAGGTGACAGCAACATAACCAGGTACAGGAGAGAGATAGATACTCTCATGGAAAAGTTGATGGGGAACCAGGGCAACCCAGGAGACACATGGGTTAGAGTGAGCATGGAGTCATTTCTAGGGTTGGTGAGTCTAGAATTAAGGCTTTAAAATACATAGGTTTGAGGACTGCGGTAGAGAATTGACCTGGGGGATGCCAAAGGACTTTGCAAGTGCAAGAAGTAGTAAGAAAAAAAGAATGGAGGTGTGAAAGCATGTGGCCTGCTAGGAAATCCACAGGGGTTCAGTGTAGCCAGAGGGGAAGTTAGGAGCCAGATGGTAGAGCAAACTAAAGGTTTTGGGTTTTAGTCTATGGGCATAACTATTCAACGTGGTCAAGCAGAGCAGATCTGCATTTGGAATGATAATACCAGTAACAAAATGGAGGAGATCTGAAGGGAAAATTAAAAGCGGCATGGTCTTGCCTCATCTTCCAACCATTCTAGAAAAAGCTGCCTCACCCACTGCCCCTGATAGAAGCAAATCAGCAATATTATCTACCATGTGACTCCAGCCTTCCCTGGCTATACATGATTGAACAAGGTCCAGGCACCTGATCCAAGAGTGACTTATTCTGGATCTGACTGAACTGGCTTGGAAAGAGCTGTGTTACAGGTCCCCTTTGGCCAAACACAGAAAGCACTATCATAAGTACTCATGAGGACATAGGAAAATGGGAACCCTCAAGCACTGGAGGGTAGGAATGTAAGTTGGTAAGTCTTTCTGGAGAAAAAGTTGGCAATATTTAGCAAAATTAATTATGCACATATCTAGCGATCTTACTGCCGTATATGTAAAGCAGAAGATTGATGTCACCCATCAATAAATGGACTTATACAAAGTTGTTTGCTGCAGCATTATTTTGGAAGCAGGGAGTGATGTCTGTCACTATTGGGAATGGATAAATAAAATATGATAGATGCGTACACCGAAAAAGCCTGCAGCAGTCAGGGCTAGATGTATATACGGAAACAAGAATTTTAAAAGCAGTATTGACTGAAAAAAGAAAAAAATAGAAAGAGCAATAATATAGCATCATTTATATATATTTCAAAAACACATACCATCCAAGGACATACGTTACATACATCAGGGTCAATGCTTTTGATGCATTTTCATTAAAAGATGGAAAGAGTGAGGATGAGAATTGAGAGAAAAAATTAAAACAAATAATTTGGCCTTGCATAAACAACTTGTGACATGCCTGAGTATGATTAACTCAATTCCATGCACTTGAGGTCAGGAAAAAAAAGTAAAATATGAATTTAAGGAGTCATATTCTCTCTTAAGAAACTAAGAAATAAGGCAAGAATACGCATTTCTAAGAAGTTTAACAGGGATGTGATTAAGTCACGATGGGACATCAGAATGAAGATCTGCAAGTCTGCACACTCTTGCCTCTAGCCTCCAGAGCCTTCTTAAAGGCAGAACTACCCTCCAGCTCCAGTCTCCTTGAGGTCTTTCCCTGCTGTAGCTTCTGTTTCCTGAACAATCTTGAGTAGTTCTCTGTTCCTGCTCACAAAAGAGCCAAAATAAAATAAAAATGTGCACAAATATGGCCACAGTCAGGGATACCTATCAGGACTTTGCTGACAATCCAAGGAGGAAATAATGAATAACTAAGGAGAGAGGGCAGTACTGGAGATGCACATTTGGGGGATCAACAGATCACAGAAGATTATTGAAATCCTGTAAGAATAAGTAAGACCACAGTTATAAATGTAGAGAAGAGAGTAGCCTTTTAAGGACTATGTACGGAGAGAGAAACCAGCAAGAGACAAAAAGGCAATAGCTGGAGAGGGAGGGAGGGAACACCAGTATGGAAACCAAAAAAGAGAAAACAAGTGGCCGGTTTTGTTCACTGTTAAGCCACCAACTACGCTGACAAGTCAAAAGGTTCCATCGATCTTCCAACTGCAAGGTCATGGTGACCTTTTCCAGAGTAGTTTTTGTGCTGTGATAGTGGCAGGAGTCCACTACCCCCCGAGTCCAGGGGGTCAGTAATCAATGGGGTGCCACTCTGGCCAGTACCCAGGCTGAGGTTGGCTTACTCGACCCCAAAGGGCAAAATCCAGCCCTCCCGCTTTCCTATGATGGCACAAGGAGGAAGACAACTGAGTAAATAAAACTTAATAAGATTAAATTAAATAAAGATACTTCTAATAAAAATGAAGTCAGAATTATTTTAAGTGTAACCAGGAGGTAAAGCATTGGAGACAATAAATGTAGACTGTCCATTAAAGGATTTGGCTAGGAAAGTGGCACTTGAAGTCTAAGTCTCTTCCAATTCTGGTAGTGAATGATTATAGCTCATAAACTGTAGCTGATAAACATGAAAATGAACTTAAATATGTTAAGAACTAAAACAATCATTTACTTCTTTATTTCAGGATGCTTACTGTAAAAGGAATACATGCTCACGGTAAATTTAAGCAACACAGAAATGTATCCAGTCAAAATTAAGTTCTCACTTCCACTTTTACCCCACCCACATCTCACTCCCTAGAGAAACCACATTTTCTAGGCACATACAAACATATATGTATATGTACATAATATTTTATGAAATAGAATCAGTCACTCCATTAAAAAATATAATATGTATAGGATGAGTGATATTAAGAGTATTTTTTAAATCAGTGTGATGGGGCACCCACTAATTGGAATGGATGCCGGTGGTAAGTAGCTAGTCTGCCTGGTGTACCATACTTCCTTTCACCAGTCTCAGCAGAGACACGGGACAGGTGGCATGGTGGTGAGAGCCATGGTGACCTCTCCACTGGAGCCATCCTCTGTGTGGTTTGGACACGTTCCTGGCTGCAGAGCCTCCCAGCTTTACTCTCTGGTTCTCTAAGATTCTTCTACGTCATACATGACATACTTTAATAAATTCCCTTTCTATGGAAATTATAGTAGTTTGGTTTTCTGCAAGCAAAAACAGAGGTATATGAAGACAATTAAAAGCCAGATTCTCACCTCATTTAAACCAAGAGTTTTGAAGACCAGGAAACTTTGTGATCTGTGGCTATCTGCAAGGAAGTGACCAAATCCCTGAGATCTGTACCTCTGTTTCTTTTCTTCTCCACATTGGCATGTGGCGGCTCTTGATTGCCAGATCCTAGTTGGAGATCGGACTGTGATCAGAACAATTATTTTGTACAAAACAATTTCTACCCTTTAGCTTTAAATTTTTAAAAAAATACATATTACCTTATTTTAGATTTTCCTTTTGTAATTTAAAAAGAAAAAGCAATCGAGAAAAATAAGGTAAGATCTTCATTTGCATTTGTCTGCTCTGGAGGAAAAACCTACTCTTTCAAAAATTTTTTTCTTGATTACATCAACAAAAGGCATTCAGGACACAGTGTTTTCCCATCACTGCTTCAGGTCCTGATTATTTTTGGAGTCTCCATGAAATAGTAGTTAAAGAAAAAGTGAAGAAGGAAAATTTCCAAATTTTCTCAAACATACCAACTATGCATACCTCCCTGTTAAGAAAATCAACTTTTTAATTTTTGATGCAATGTAATACACTGAGAATTGTTCTGTATATGAAGAAAAGTGGAAGGGAACATTCCAAGGGCAGAAATATATTTCATATGTTCATTGTCTTTGGTTTTGATATATGCTTAACTGTATTGCATTCTAGAAGCAACTAATTTCCATATAAAGTGTAACTACTTTCAATTTTGCTATGTGTTGTCTGCAGTGGAGGCTTTGATTTGCGTGCCTTAGGCTAGATCAGAGCAATACATAATGTTTTTTTAAGTTCCTCTGTCATGCACAGTCCCTGAGTTCCAACGCCAATTAGAACATGGATGTTCAGGAAGACATTGCCCAAAAGGGGAGGAAATAAGACAAATGGCATCAAGAAAGGCTAGTAAATCAAAGCAAAATGATCAGAGAGAACCTGATGGCAACTGTCCTGAACTGTATGCATTTGGGCATAGGCCCACATGGATCTCGCTCTGTTTTGGTGATGACAACAGTCATTTCAAGCCTAAGAGCAGAAGGGAAATTGTGCAGGCATATCAAAGCATCTGCCGTCATTCAGTCCTTGTATGATGGTTATTGCATGCTGGTGAGGGTTTTCTTTCTGACAGTGGTGTGCACACAGGATCTTTGGTTTCACGGAGGTGTGACTCGGGCAATAGCATGACACTTCACCCCCAAATATTTCCTAATGGTGTTCTTTCACTCAATGTTCCTTCAGTTCCTCTTGAAGATGTGTACTTTTGAAGCAGATTAAGGAATGCTATTCCCTGGAGGGACAAAATCAACTAGTCACACAATATCAACCTTGCTATAACCTAATGACTTCTGATTACCATTTAATAGAAAGAGCTCCAAGCTGAGAATCAGGAGACCTGAATTTTAGGCCCTGCTCTGTGGCCATGCACGTCTAGACAAATCCCTGATCTTCTTTAGGTCTCAGTTTCTTCATCTCTAAAATGATGAGATGACCATGAAGATCTCTTATGGTTTGGAAATTCTGAGTTTGTGACTAGATTATCATCCTTGTAATTTAGCACCCTGAAAGAATGGGAATCAGAAGACTTCAATTTTGATGGATTTGGGCATGAGAGAGAGAAAACAGGAGGGAGTCATTCCCAGGTCAGGAGCAAGTAGGGATTTGTTAGGGAAGAGACACGAACATTGAAAAAATTAAAATTGGAGAAGAAAACAAACTTCCCTTGCTTCTACACCTTGAGTTGTCATATATTTTTGAAGTGTTTTTCCTTTTTGATAATATAAGTAACATTGGAATCTGGTTGATTTTCCTTTTGAAAAATCTTTATTGGGTTGGATTTATTAGTATTATTATTTAAAAAAAGAAACTGTGTGTTCCCATCCTGATTATTGTGCATCCTACAAGACAATCATTGTTAACAGGTTGGAGTTTCTTCTTGCAGACTTTTTTTCATGCCTATATAATATGTAAGGAGATTGATACATATTTCTAAACTCCCCCTCCCATAACTTGGTCCTTTTCATTGAATGTTATAACAATATGATTCCTTCTTCCTATTATAAGGAATATTGCAGATGCATATCCCTGTATGTATATCTCTGACACATTTTAGTAAACCTGTCCACAGGAATGATTCCAGAAAGTGAGAATGCCAGGCTAGGCACATGCACTAAAGCACACTAGCTAGTACCTGCCTTAGCCCGGTTTCCACAGAGCTTGAGACAAGGCTTCCATGTTAGTACTTTCTGGGGAGTGTGATCCCAGGGACCAAGAATGAGAGGAGGGAGTGACATGGGGAAGGAAGGAAAGCCTATACTAAGATGCCTTATTGAGTTGTTCACTGCTGCAGGTGGCTGGTTGCTTAAATCTGCAAAGATTTCTGAGAAGCCACATGAAATGTATTTCAAGACCATCTATTTGGGCAGGGGGCTGGGAAAGAGGGAGAGGGAGAAACACTTAAGCATCAGTTCTGTCCCCCACTGCTCAGAGATTTGCCTCACAGTTTGTTCACTGCCCAGAACTTCCGGTTTGCACACGTGTTGTCCCTTGTGCTTATTCTTGTGGAGTCCTGAGTTGTGGGTCATCTGAGAAGCTCTGGGGTGGGGCAAGAGATAGGTCAACTTGCACCTGAGCCCACACTGAGTCACCACCAACTGTGACTGGAATAAGATACAGGTGAGGTCAAGAAGACCGGAAGTGGTACACAAAAAGTTTCAGATACACTAACAACCTGTTACAGAAAAAGGTACCAAGTTACACTTCCACCAACCATGCCAAAGTGTCAACAATTTTTGCCTGTATGAGAGAGAACATTGGTATTGTTTCCTTTTCTTTTGCATTTCTGTATTATTGAGGTTGAATATCTTTGCATATGTATATTAGCCTTTGTATTCTGTCTTCTCTGCATTGTCTACTATTTTCTTTCTCTTTTTTCTATTGGGTTTTTCTTTCAGACCTCATTTTTTTAAACCAAGAAGACTGTTTTATGTAGTTCATTTTCATGTAACTTTGTAAGTACTCTCCTTTATAACCTAAAACATGAATGTACTGATCCCCACTTGCCCAATTTTTAACATCTAGTATGAACGGATGGCAGTATTTAATCACATACACATTTTTGTATTAGCACAGTGACTACTGTATTTTTTTCAGTATTAGAATCAGAACGCATCATCTTTCATATGTAATAGCAGGTATGGTTTTTATTTAAGGATGAATGCATTCTACTTACAAATGCTTTCCAGAGCACCACAATTTTAAGCTCCTCTTTACATTCTTTGTTCCTTCGGATAACAACTGCATATCATTTTTCTTCCTCGCAGAGAAATCTATTATCCTGTCATAGTCCAACTCAGCTCATATTTGCTACTTCTTAAATTGCTTCTGAAAGAAAACAAGGACTTTTCTATAACATGCTCATGATTTCACGTCAGATCTAATAGTGCAAATGCCACATATGATCTTGTCATTCAGCTATCAACCAACCAAGCAAGGTCTTCTTGGTTTGATCCCTTATTCTACAAATCTAACTTTTTGTTCTCCTCTGCTATTTCCATTGCCCTACTAAAGTGTTAAGTGCCTGGAGTTTCAAGTGAAGCACACTTATTGCAGTAATATTATAAAAGATAAAAACAGGAGGAGCTCCCCTATAATTTTATAAACTGTATGTGTATTTGTGTGTGTGTAATTGTAAGAATGATGAACCTGATTTTCTAACTATGGGTTAGAACAAAACACTAGAGAGAAGAATTGTATGGGTGTCATTTAAAAAAAGTAAGTACATCCAGATAGCACACCTCCTAGGCAAATCCTTCTTTGATAAACACCATCTATGACAAATTCCTTTTCCTGGTCTAAAGAAGTTGGTTGTGACTCAAGGGAAGATGACCCTACCTCCAACTCCAGGTGTAAGAGTAATTCCATCTTCCTTGCCTGTTATTGGTTCAAGAGTGAGCTTGTTTCCCAACTCTGACTAGTAAGACAAAAACATAAAGTCATGCTGAGGGGCTTCTGGGAAAAATTTCCTTTTCCCTGAGAGAGAGGCACAGAAAGTTACTTTCTCTTTTTCTCTGTGGGCTGTCATTCTGGATATTTTGCCTGATATGGCTGTACTTGGCTTGCTACTGGTTTGAGGGTGAAGCTGGTACTGAGAATAGCAGTGAGGGGGCATGGAAGGCACCTGGGTCTCTAATAACATCAGTGAGTCACTGAATCAACTGCCTTTGAAAGCTGCCTTATCTCTGGATATCCTGTGAGATGATACGTTTTCTTCTTGCTGGAGCCAGCCTGAGCTGTGATTTCTGTTTCTTACAACCCAAAGCACCTAACTAAATCAGTTCCTTTCCACATTGGATCAGAGGGATGTAGGATTAGTCTGCAGAAATATCTAGGTACCCATTTTCTTTTGAGGTCCAGAGAGACCATGTACTGAAACTGACATATCACCAGGCTTACGGAGGATAGAGTCTGCAGACTTCCCAAGATAAGACCACAAGACTCACACTCTGTTACTTAAGGCCTGTGTTACCTTGAGCAAATCACTCTGAGCTTCAGTTTTCAATTGCAACATAGACATAATCATCATAATAGATATCATTATCTATATCTTGTTATTTATCTTATATTCATATATAACATATTAAGAATTTTACATATGCTATGATTATTTCTCAATTGCAACATGGGAATAATAAAATCATGATAAAAATTATTATTAAGATATATAACAATAATAATAATAAAGTAAGAGGTGTCATAAACGTCTTACAGATTTTTTGAGAGGATCAAATAAGATAATATATGTGAAATAAATATACAAACCCAAAGCATTTATAACTTTTAATTATTAATTATAATGAAATGTTTCTTTAACTCTAAGATTTCATCAATTATAAGGCACACTATTAAGAAAGCTAAAATGCTGCCAATTTAACTATGCCTTTACATTGTGCAACCAGCATCTTCTGGCCTTGACTTCCGTTTTCATATATTCCAATAGATTTGACAATATCTCCTTCAGTCACCTTGGTTGGCATGTAATAGGCAATCCTTTTGTATGTATCTCAGGTGGGGATAAAAATAAAATAAAACTCAGCTTCATCTATTTGTGGGTTCTTCCTCAAGTCCCATAAAGCACTGAGCCATTGCTTTGCAAATAAATGGAATTGTGGTTATTTCTCCAACAGTGAATATTTGCTTCATCGATATCAAATTTATGCCCTACTGTTTTGTTTCCATTCATGTCTCTGTACACAAAACTTTCTATTTCAATCTCAAATTATAGTATTATCTTTTAAAATACATTTAAAATGACAAACTGAACTGCACACCATCGACTGTAAGATGACAAATGTAAAGATCTGTGTCTTCAAGTTGATGAAATAGGGTATTTAGGGAATGACCACAAGAAAAACGAAAGGGTCAAGTAACAGGGAGATACTCAAGTTTTTTTCCATTGTCCATTTTCTCAAGGGAGAAGATTTAACTAATTGTGCAAAGATGTAGAAACAAATATAGATAAATAATTTTTTTAAAAAGATTTTTAAAGAAAGATACCATTTTCCCCTCTACTAAATTACCAAACATTAAGAAAATGAAAAATATTCAATTTGGTGCAGTAAAACAGAAAAGGACGTTTCTATGCAAGTATTAATTTTTATGGAAGAAAGAGATGAAGCCTGCCTGACATAATTTCTTTTGTACTTGAGTACCTGACAGAATAATTTATTTGACCTTAATTTCTCTCTCTAATAGAAAATACAGAAAAGTACAGGTAATGAGGTGGAGAAGAATATTAACAAATGACACGGATTCTCAGGGAGAGGACCACCTTTGGAAAGATGCTCCCACCCTGACACCATGTCCTGGGTGTGGGCAGGAGACCCGGCTTTGAAGGAAGGGAAATTACTCTTGGTGAGGCAAGGGGAGGAATTTTTTTATTTGTTCTTGAAGCTCCCTTCAAGAGGGAGAAAGTGGCAGACAGGAGAAGAGAGGGGAGGGAGAGAGCCAGAGAGGTGGAGAGCCACTGGAAGCAGGAAACCCACGGTGATGAGGGGACGCAGCACTCTAACAACGAGGAGGACTAACGTTTGTCCTGAAGTCGTTTGTTCTTCCTCTCCACTTTCCCCAGGAAAGCCTCACTAAAGTCAGCTAAACCAACAAAGGCTTGCTGTCAGTGATTTCTGACGGCAGTTTTTGAGGAAACTGAGAAAGAGTTTCAGGACGTGTAAGGATTGCCACGTGCAGGGCAGAACAGGGGGAACACAGTTAAAGCCCAACCCATCCCAACCTGCCCCCCCCAAGCCCCACACCCCTTTCCCAACCCCACCCCTGGTCAAATCTGCAGAAATGGGTGGGTGGGCTTTGTTCTGCCAGCTGTGCATTGGGCAGGAGGTTGATTCATTCATTCCATACCTATTTACTGATCACTGGCCGGCCGTGGGCCAGACACTCTTCTCAGTACCAGGAAGGGAGCAAAGGAGCTTCCATTCCTGTGAGAGAGACAGATAATAAATCTGATCTAAGGTCCTGTTTTCCCAACTGCTATGCAGAAAGATAAGGCAGAGTCAGAGAATACAGATTGATGGGGTAAGTGAATGCCTCCCTGGGGAAGTGAGCTTTTTAGCCTCATACAGCAAGTACAAAGGCCCTGTGACAGGAACCACCGGATTGATGTGTGTAAGAGGAAGATCTGCAAGAAGGTGTGCAGGCAAACAGAAGAAGAGAATTCTACTCTCTTAACAACTTTCCTATGTACCATACAGCAGTGTTACCTAGGGCCATCATGTTGTACATTACAGCCCTAGTACTTATTTATTTTATTAGAAGTTTGTACTTTTTGACCACTTTTCTCCAATTCCCCCATTGGTTGCAGATTATTTTCTCTGAATTATCCTGGCCTCTGGTGGCCCTTTTCAATGCCCAGTCTCATCTGAATGTCCTTCTCTTGGGTTATTGCTTTGGCTCATTTTTTCCTGTGTTCTTCCTTGGAAATATGTATCACTTGTAGGCTTCACCTCTGTTATATATCCTTCAGGGTCAGTATCTTGCCTGTGTTTCCTTTTTTTTTTAAGGTTTCTTTTTAAGTTAATTTTTCTCTTTAGCTCATCTTTTTTTTTTTCTTCAGAACTTATTAAAAGTTTGTAAGTAATAATTATCAGATATATTTGGTAATACTTTTTTTTTTTTTTTGCGGTACGCGGGCCTCTCACTGTTGTGGCCTCTCCCGTTGCGGAGCACATGCTCCAGACGCGCAGGCTCAGCAGCCATGGCTCACAGGCCCCAGCAGCTCCCCAGCATGGGGGATCTTCCCGGACCGGGGCACGAACCCGTGTCCCCTGCATCGGCAGGTGGACTCTCAACCACTGCGCCACCAGGGAAGCCAAGGAGGATATCTTCTAAGGTATTCTTTATCTCACGGAGTAGGATTGGTTAGTAATTTTGATTCTACCATTGCATTTTTAGGTTCCTTTAATATGTATACTTCATCTTATCCTATATTCTTCCTGTCTAAGCCAACACCTAAGCCTGTTAGCTTCATATCAAATACAGCCATCTTTTCATTTCAACTCTGCAGAGAAACCGTATCTTTTTGTATTTAGCTTTTAGCCAAATAAAAATATCTGGAAAAAAATTTCTTTTGCTTCTTGTGGCAAATAATTTTCAAAGATTTGTGTTCTTCCTCTTCATTTTTAGATAATGTTCCCTTTCTTAGGAGCCATGTCTTCCTCCTTTTTTGGTTTTTCTAATATCACTAACTTATCTTTTTAAAGGGGTGGGAAGTCCATATATAAATCTACCTTTGTAGGCAGACATAACCCGTGGAATGTCCCCCCACCCCAACTGACTGCTCTCAGCCACAGAACGATTGATTTCTAGTGTACATGCGCAGCCTCTCTCTCAGTTCCGTTTATTCACAGTCTCTGGAGGGCTGGATAAAATCCGCCCCTTTCTGGAAGCTGCCCATTAGAAGAAAAAGCATTCGTATGTTAAAAAAGCTGAGATTGTATTTCTTCTTTTAAAAATCACTGAACATGTAAGTTATATAATTACATGATACATTATAAATACATAAAGAAATATCCCTAAATAGAAAATATGTCCTTATTATTAAAAAGTATAAATCAAGGCCATATTTTCTGTCATAGTTCAATATAAGTAGCTATGAATAATAAACTTTAAACAAATATCTCAACCTCCATTAGGATGTCTTGAGATACTTTATATGAAAGTGTAAATCCTTAAGTACTATTCAGATGTAAAGTACAATGAGTACCATGGTTATTATTAAATATAACAAATTTTTAGATGAGAAAATAGAACTTTTTTTTTTTTTTTTTTTTTTTTTTTTTTGTGGTACGCGGGCCTCCCACTGCCGTGGCCCCTCCCGTTGTGGAGCACAGGCTCCGGACACGCAGGCCCAGCGGCCATGGCTTACGGGCCCAGCCGCTCCGCGGCATGTGGGATCCTCCCGGACTGGGGCACGAACCCGCGTCCCCTGCACCGGCAGGCGGACTCCCAACCACTGCGCCACCGGGGAAGCCCGAGAAAATAGAACTTTTAAACGGCAAGTTAGTGATGAAATTTGAGTGAAATTGGAAGGTAGTAGTCATGCCGTTTTTAACATTAGAATAACAACCCACAAGTGCCTCAACATGAGTCTGGGGTGCTGCACCCTTGTTATGCTGGAAATATAATGGATTCTTTTATCCTGTTAACTCTTGACTAATGGTTCCCACACTCCCAAGTTCCTTAGCAAAACAGAACTTCAAATTGACATCAGAACGTAACTTTATATGTAAGTTATAATTTGTGTATTAATGTAGGTTCACTAATTCTCAGGTAAGCATTTTTCTGTCTCTTTTCTTATGTCCTCATTTGAAGAACCTCTCCAGGTGTTGTTACGGAGAGATATCTAGGCTGACAGAGGCCTTCCTGACTTTTTCAGTCAATATCCTGGTGTCCACACAGATTTCTAAGGCAGCTACAAGTTGCAATTGTCCATTTCAAAACCTCAGAAGACTATGGTTTTTAAAAAGCAGCACCAATTCCTAACGAGCATTTAGCAGCACAAGCACGCTGCTTATAGAGAGACACAATAAAAGAAAAATCAGGCATCCATCATGATAGAGGGAAAATATTACATAACTTTGATGCATCAGAAGTACTTTTAGAAAAAAAATTTATTTTATTGAAGTATAATTGATTTACAATGTTGTGTCAATTTCTGCTTTACAGTAAAGTGATTCAGTTATACATGTGTATACATTCTTTTTCGTATTCTTTTCCATTATGGTTTATCACAAGATACTGAATATAGTTCCCTGTGCTATAGAGTAGGACCTTGTTGTTTATCCATTCTATATGTAATAGTTTGCATCTGCTAATCCCCAAACTCTCGCTCCATCCGTCCCGCAACCACAAGTCTGTTCTCTTTCAGAGACACTTTTTTTTCCTTGAAAATCTTATATTTTTGTCCTGTGGAACCTACGTCATAAATTTTAATAATCAAACAGCAGCAACCAAATGATGACAACAACAAATTCTAAAATCACTCATTCAGAAATGCAGACCAGAAGCTAAAATGGCATCCTGGGAAAGCAACTGCTTCTATCCAAGAGCTCTGACAGCTGAGAAACAAGATCAAATCAAGAAAATACAGAAAAGTAGAAATGGCACATACTGTTTAATTAAGCACCTAGCAGACAGCTCTTGATTCTCTGTGCAAATTAAGGAGATATGAGCCAATCCACTGTTAGTAATAAATATATTATTTAAGGATTCCTGAAGATCTCTTGCCCCAAGGGCCTCTGCCTCTGTACCAACTCTACTCCTTGAATGTTCTCACTGTTGATGCTTCTGCTTAAGGTACTAAAGGCTTCTGTTTAAATACAACTATATTAGAAAAAAATTATAACTCCTTCCCTCCCTCCCAGTTGTTTCCTAGAAGGGGTCATATATTCAAAAATAATCATCCTTTAACCTCTTAGTTTATCAGGTTTGCTAGTCAGTCATCTACCAAGGACCTGAAGGAATGGATCCCTAAAGAAAAAACTTTTACATATAAAAAATCTTATTAAATTAATGCATGATGTGGTTAACAAAAATCAACAATACAGAAAGGCTTGCAATGAGAAGAGAAGCTACATTTTGATAGAGCTCTTTGGAGAAAGAGATAGTCTGGAGTATCCAGAAGGCTGCCTGAGTGCCCTATATAAGGTGAGGAGACACAAAAAGGCAATAGAGAAGTGTGGAGGTAAAATTTTACCTACTTAGCCATTTTGCCTGGATGTAGCTCTGAGGGAGAGAGACATAAGGAAAGTTAATTTGTTGTTGTTTCAACTATTTGGTGCAGTCTTCCCTAATTAGACCTATAAAGTGTTGTTTCACTTCTTCTCTTACTTTCAGATAGATGTACTAATCTACAGCAAAGTGATCTTAAGGCAGCCAGATAAGCAAGGAGAGGGCACAGAAAAATGCCCATGGTTACATAGTGGAAGCAAGTGGTGCCCCTATTCTTATACCAGAGTAGTGTCAGCAGGGTCCAAGGGGCCACTGAGCCTCCAACCCCACCTAGAATCAGTGAGGTGGAATGAAGTAGCACAAGATGAGACTAACTGGCACTCTGCTGCCCCCATCTCCAGAGCCAGCCAGGCCCAGTGGGGAGCGGAGCCTCCACTGCCAACTTGTGTCAGCAAAATGGAAAGAGGAGAAGATATTTAGTACTCTGCTTCCTACCAGAAAGAAGTGGCACAACATTTTTTAAGCACTGAAAGGAAAGAACAGTCAACCCTGAATTCTATACCTATCAAAAATGTCCTTTAGGAACAAAGGGAAAATCGAGACATTTTCATATGAAGGATAACTAAGAGAATGTGTTGCCAGCAGACTTGCCCTTAAAGAGGGGCTAAAGGATTTCTCTAAACAGAAAGTAACTTACAGAAGGAGAATGGGGCTTCTAGAAGGGAGAAAGAACTATGCAATGGGCAAAATCGGGGTAAAAATAATAAACCATCCTTCTCTCAGGAGTTTTTAAAATTATGAGTTTAGTGCTTGAAGCAAAAATTATAACATCATCTGAGGTGGTGCCCAATACATGTAGCGGAAATACTTAAGATGTATTTTAAAAGTGGGGAGGGTTAAGGAGCCTAAATAAAGTAAGATTTCTGCACTTAACTTGAAGTGGTAAAATATCTAAGCCAGTCAACTGTGACATGTTACATATGTATACATAATATCAAGAACAACTTCTTATAAAAACTATAAGAGATATACTCAAAAGCACTATAGATCAAAATATAATTCAGAAAAATATTCACATAATCCCTAAGAAGACAAGAAAAGGAAACAGAGAAAAGAGACAGAATGAACAAACAGAAAAAATAATTAAATGGCATACTTAAACCCTAACATAGCAATAATTACTTTAAATGGTTTAATATGACAGCCAAAACAAGACTGGCAGAGTAGATTAAAAAACGTGACCCAGCTATATGATGCCTGTAAGAAACTTCTCTAAACAAAACAACATAGGTTATTCGAATGGAAAAGGATGGGAAAATATATATCATGCAAATATTAAATTAAAAAGTAGGAGTCACTCTGTTAATAGCAGCTCAAGTAGAATTCGAAAGGAAGGAAATTAGCAAGGACAAAGGAACATTACACAATGATAAAAGGATCAATCCACCATGAAGACTTAGGGACCCTAAATATGTACGCATCAACAACACAGTTCCAAAATACATAAAGCAACAACTGAGAGAGCTGAAAGAAAAGTGCACATGGAATAAGAATGGCTGTTATTTGGATTTTTATTATTAATTGAGAATAATGAAGTAGTAATAAATTGCAAAGTCTTCTATGGCCATGGAAGGTTTAACAAGACTTCAGCTTTCTCATCTGCAGAACTAGACCAGCAATTATGATTTGTACTAGACACAAAATGGCACATGCCTAAACCCATGTATTGCCCAACTCTTCCCACAGTCATACCTGATATTGTGAATTTATACCTTTCACTTATTTGTCGAGTATTTTTGAAGCACCTGTTATGTGTTGGTGGTGATGCAGTGGTGCCAAAGGACGTGAAATGAGTGCTATGAAAACAGATAGCAGGAGGTACAGAAGAAAGAAGTAAAGAGGATCCTACAAATTACCATAAAAGAGAAATCTCTGAGGACAAGAAGGCCTTAACAACCTGGGGGGTAGAAGAAATACTTACCTGGGACAGAGAAATGTAATTGTGGATGAAGAAAACAGATAGAGGGTGAGCTTTTGAGCTCTGTTCTTTTCTGTACCCCACGTGACCTAGAGTAGTTCCCAGTTCCATTACTCCTATGGGAGAGCTAGCAGCATCAGCCGTCCAAATCACTTAGTGCTGGTGTTGAAGTGTAGTAACATCAGGTCAACCTGATTCAGGTGAGGATCTGATTGACAAAGTTGTCTGCAGGGCAACCAGCACTCCCATCTCCTCCTCCTCCATATGCTCAGAGCTAGCAGATTAAATCAAAGGAGGTTATCAACTCAGAGTGTGCTATCTTAATGGGTTTAAGGGAAAGTCCATAAAGGACATGATCACTGAATAAGATGAGATCTAAAATGAGTGCTGGGTACTTGAAGCTCTTTCTCCATGAGTCCATATTCCTTCCTCCTTAACCTCAACAAGGGAGATACAGGCTAGGACTTAGACTAAACCAGAGAGGACATATGCTGAGACATGTCACCTGAAAGATTGACTGATGTCACCAGAGGAACATGAGCTCATGGGAGAAAGTAACTAGACACTGGAGGATTACAGCTAACATAAAGGGATTACAGCTAACATAAAAGAAAACTCTTCCACACCAAAAAGAAATAACAAAACAAGAAGAACAAAAGTTTAAACAAAACATAATCCTTACCCTTAAAGAGAAGAGGAAAGATATTGGTAAGAAAAAGTGATTACAAGAAGTCAAAAAGATGAACATGACAATATTACTTATCTTTAAAACATCATTCTCTTTGAAAGCAAGTATATTTCTATGAATGCAGACTTAGGAAATAATGAAATATAAAGGAAAAGAATAAGCTTAAAATTGGTAATTTCAGTAAGATATTTATTCTATATTATTATTTACACTATCTATTCTGACCCACTGGAACTTCCATAAAATTAATTTTAAGTGAAAAGTAAATAAATAAAATGCAAGGGTAAATATCAAGCATGTAAAGCTTCAAAGGTTGCCACATAAAGACCCTTTTAAAAAACACTCTGTGAAGCAGTATCTCAATAAGATGAGAAAGAAATCTAGAAAGGTGCTACAAGAGATATGGGAGCTTAAAGGAATCAAGTAACTTTAAAAATCTATTGTCTAAGAAAGTAAAGATCAAAACATTAAAAACTAAAACAAACAAATTCACAAAAAAAGTAACAGGACATCCATAACAATCCAGAGCTTAGGTTCTAGATGATAACATCTTGGAAGAGGGATTGATAGAGACACCAAAGAAGATGACAAAGTGCTTCTGTGCTTGTTGCACTTGGGGAAAGAGATGATATGGATAGATTAATGGACACATTTGAGAAATTCAATTTTTTAATATTCATAAGTGTAAGTCTTAAGTAGTTAGGCAGAAACGTGAGAATGACAAAAATAGAATGTATAACTTTCGAACTAGAAGAACGAAATTTGATCTATCCAATGGAAGTTTCCAGAGCAGGAGAAAAAAATACAGTAAATGTAAAATATGAAGTAAGGTCATAGAAATAAACAGTAATATAATAATTAAAGTAAACATAAATGAGTTAAACTCATTCTGAAAACACAGAGAATCTCAGAATGGATTTAAAAGTAAAATCCAGTAACACACTGTCTATAAAAGACATACTTTTATAAAAAGAACATAGAAAAGTTGAAAAACAAAGGATGTGAAAAGAGACACTCAGCAAATATGAAAGGTAACAACTTTAGTATGTGACGATAGAATTCAAGACAAATATAAATCATAGAGAATGACAAAGAAACATTATATTGGTAAAAGAAACAATATATTATGGGAGGTGTGGAAATAGAGACAGGAAGTGTAGATAACTCGGGAAGTTTGCCTCTAAATCCTCCTTACGGGAGGATTGGGTGGTAGCTGGAGGGGGAAATAGGAGCATATTTTTAGTATGTAATGGTAGATGCTTCTTGAGAAGTTGACAGGACCAAACATTGGAGGAGAGATCATATTTCCACAGTAAAAGGAAAGGAAGAGGAAAAGACAGTGTGTGCAGAGGTGAGCCTACAGATTTAGTGGTAGAAGAATGTGGTCTTCTGTTTTGTTGAGCCTGGGTGGGCTTATTACCTGAAAACTAGGTTCCCCTTTTGGTGGGTGTCAAGCCAAAAGACACAACAAAGCCAAAGAGCGGGAGAAGGAAGGATTTATTATCTGCAGCAAGAAAGGAGAAGCCCAGGGATCTTTCCCAAAGCAGTGTCTCCCCTAACAGCAAAATTGGGAAGTTTTAAGCTCAGGGTACATGCATATTCATGAAGGGGTTTAAGCAGAGGAGAATTCAGCACGGAACTGGGGCAAAGGTCAACAGAGTCCAAGGCTTAGATGATTGAAGTCATGAAGGTCAACTTCATAATTCCACCCTCCACTTGGCTGAGGGCCTTAGTTCCTGCACAACTCAAAAATATGTTATTATGTATATCCGTTGAGGAGGAACTAGGACTCTGTTTCATCGCTGAACTATTGCTTCTTGACTGTTTTTTCTTTGTTCCTGCATTCCCTTGCTTCCCTGAAGATCATTGATCACTGAGACCGTTTCAAGGGCAAGTCTCGTGGCCAGGCTTCGATCACAAAATGGCTTGGACCAAAAATGGCTTTTTTTATGTCGAGAAAGCCATTGCTTGGTTCTCTTTCTCCGGGGACAACCCCATCCTATCAGCTTACAGGCTTTCACATACCTTTCAGCCCGGCATTTAGTCTGCAGTCAGATGAACCCTGTGTGCCATCCCCCATACATCTATGATGTTCAAAGATGAACTCCAGGAGTCTAAATGACTATTACCTTGAACAAGAAGCAAAAGAAAGAAAGAAACATTTTACATTCTGCAACTAAAATGCTTATCACATCTCAATAAGCTCACAAAGCTTGCTTTTTTCTCTCCTATTGACGTATATATTTTCCCCATTACTCTGGTCTCTCTGCTAGGTTTAAAGATTGAAAAACGGATTGTTTAAAATGCAGGCTAAGTCAAGAAGTATAAAATATAAAACCCAGATTTCCAATCCAGTTTTCAAATCCCAGAGGTGTTGCCAAGCTTTGAAAGCTTGGATATACATGCGAACTAAGCCTTTGAAACTTCTGACGTTTGCCATCTCCGATGGAAACGTCTGTCTCAGAAATCTCCTTTATTACACTGAGAATGAAAATCATCCATTACAGTAAGTGGCCTGTTGTCTTTGTGAAATACACGAAGGAAATCTTGCCCAGTGAACCACAGTAATGGTGTGCCAGTGCGGAGGCACAAAAAACCAGAGACACAGAAGGCTTGGTCAGGCTTCCTTAGTCTAAAAAAAAAAAAAAAAAAAAAATGGAGATTTTTTTTTTTTTTTCCTGGAAACAAAAAACCAGTGCAACGTGCTGTGCCTGGAGGAGAGAACAAAGGTTGCTATTTTTCCTTAATGAGGGCACTGCGTTCTGAAATTGAGCACAGCAGGTAGGAAGAGCCTGTGTATATTTCCAAAGATATCTAAATGTTACCCGGGCATCTCCCTTATGAATGAACAGCGCAAAACGTATGAACAATTTTCTTTATTTTTCAACCCCAAACAAGACATTCTAAGAAAAAGAACCCCCTCTTCCTGCCTCTCTCTGCCTTGATTTACTGTCAGGAAGGAGAGATTTGACTCTGATGGAAGTTGGGGGCTGGGAAAGGCCGACCTGCCTGTCCTGGTAACTTCTCACCTTCAATTAATTCCCAGCCTCGGGGAGTGCCTCTCTTGCTTCTCTCTTTGTTTTTATAATTGTCATTCTTGTTTGCTAAATGTATCCTTCTGTGCTCTTTACTGCAATACACTGCTTCAGGGTCATACTGGATTCCTCTATGCCAGGACATTTCACAAATAAATCATGGAGATGGAGAAGTTCTATTTCCCAATCTTGATATTATTTGATGCATTTATAATAGACCCTAAGAAAGGAGATTTTTTTAAAAGCATTGATCAAATATTCAAAGTATAAAAAAATTAGGCAACTAGGTAACATTTTTGAAAGGATGTTTGTGACAAGAAAACTTGATCTGCATGAATTAGAGATGAGACGGAAGAGAATGGAATTTGTCAAAGTAGGTACGGAGGAATTCAAGGAAGACGTGAGAGTCCCATTCACTGATGGATGTAAGAAACCAGAGGCTGTACCCGAACAGTGCATCAACAGCCTGTATCGATAGCTGGTGAAAAACAAAGATGAATATTCAATGCCATGTCATGACTGGCAGTGTAAACGTGGGGCTCAGAGGAGTGATTCCAGATGTTAGATATTTAAGAAAAGATGCTTTCCTTTATTTATTTATGGCTAGATCCGCAGACAGATGATGAGTTTTGTGGGAGGGAAGAAGCATGTCAAGTGCTTCTCTGAAAGGAGTGGCGGAGAGGGGTTATAAACGGTAAACGAATGAAATCCTTAGTGGTTAGGCTAAGAGAACAAATCATTCCGTCGAGGAAGAACTTAAATAGAGGTTTCCAAGTTAGGATGGATTCATTTTGCCATCATCAGATGAAATTAAATCATAAAAACATCTGTTTAGACAAGGGTGGAGTGGATAACAATGAAAATATGGAGACAGAAAAACAGGCGGATGAAGCAGGTACAAAGATCACCAAAGTGTAGGAATTAAAATGACTGGAGATTTCTAACACAGCCTGACAACTGCATTTTTGCGAAGGTCTACCGCTCCTATGGTAAGCTTCACTATTCTCCCCTACCCCCAAAATGAGTAGGAGGGAAGTGTGAATGCCCAAGACATTCTTACAATCCCTGACAATTCTGTGACCTCTCTGTGCACAGATAGACTTCTTTTTCTCCATACTGCAGTGAGAAACTCCAGTCACGCTGAGTTTCTAACCTGCAGCTTACGTCCTCGGAATTGTGGAGTTCATATTCTAGGCTGGCTGTCTCTGACTGTGTGGGCATTCATTACGTCTATAAACCCATCTGGGGGAAGCGGGGTGACAGGGGAGATGTTTCAAATGGTGGCGCACAGAGGCAAAGCTACAGGACAAGGGGTATTTGATCTCGAGGAGGACTCTTCAGCCTAATTTGGCCTCCTAAGTTACCCTATTTTCTTTTTTATCTGTGAGGATTCTCAGATGAGGTGGACAGATGGTATATTGGGAAACAGGCTGAAAGGAATGGGAAAAAAAGTGGGTGGTACTTCAGTAGAAGGTGAAAAAGATGAGAGACTAAAGTGGACCAGATTCCCAGTCTCCTAGATATCATATGAGCAGCATCTGTTTGTTTTCAAATCAATTTCTTTCTTATTTCTTCCTCAATAAGACTTTGTAGACTGCTTTCGCTTTAGTGTTTAAGTGGAAAAAAAAAGAGCACCTGGGTTATCTAGTGCCTCACCTTAATGAAAAAAGATTGCCTTTAATATTTCCTGTGTGGTAACTGACTGCCTTTGCTCTTGTTGTGATGAAAACAGATTATCCAAAGGACCATTCCACTGAAGGCGGATACCATTGGACTGACTGTCCATTCGGATAATTCAGCCTCTCAGTTTGCCTCCAACAGAGGTTAAAACACTCACAACAGAAGGAAAAATGGTAGTGGGGGTGGTGTGACAATTGTAGCTCCCATCCAGTGGTTAAAATTTCTCATAACACTATCACCGGAAACTTGTTTACTAGGTTTATGACAGTAATATCAAGATTTATCTTAAGGCTGAAAAATTACAATAATTTCTCTTCTTCTTTCCCAGGAAGTCAGCTAGGTAAACACTGTCATCTGCAAAGCAGATGTAACCTTCTGAAGGAGGGAAAAGCTATAGAGATGAGTATAGGACAAAGGGGCAGGCACCAGGAGAGGATGGGGCTGCCAGTTCAGCAGAGGGACCGCTCTCTCATGCCTCCCACTCAGGATGCCTCACAAGCTTGCCTTTGGTATCCTACTGGAACATGGTGCAATTACTCTGACTATGACCCTGCAAAATGGCTTAAAGGACTATCTTCGCAATACCACCCATCAATTGCATGATGCCAGAAACTACGTAGAAATCTCTCCAGTAGGTGGTCTTGTTCAGAACTGAGTTATTTTTCCAGGATTAGTTTACTCTCTGTATTCGTTTCCCAGGGCTGCTGTAACAAGGTACCACACGCTGGGTGGCTTAAACAACAGAGCTGTATTGTCTCATAGTCCTGACATCTCGAAGTCCAAGAGCAAGGTGTCAGCAGGGTTGGTTCCTCCCGAGAGCTGTCGGGGAGAACCCGTTCCATGCCTCTCCCCAAGCTTCTGGCAATCTTTGGCATTCTTGGGCTTGTAGGTGCAGCCCTCCAATTTCCGCCTTCACCTTCACTTGGCATTCTCCCTGTGTGCATGTCTCTGTATTCAAATTTCCCCTTTTTATAAGGAAACCTGTCATATTGGATTAGGATCCACACTATTGATCTCATTTTAACTTGATTAACTCTGTAAATACCCTAATTCCAAGGAAGGTCACGTTCTGATGTCCTGGGGGTTAGGATTCCCATGTGTCTTCTTTGGAGGACACAGTTCCATCCATGACACCACCTCAGTTAGCTGGGGATAATTCAGCTGTTTGTTTTTTTTTTCAGCCATCCTTAAATAGGAATAACCACTTGCCCCTGAAAATGAGAATACCCACCGAGAATTCGAATGTAAAGCTGGCTCTCAAACGACTGGTTCCAAATCCTTCCAGAGCTGAGCTGTGCCTCTTCTGGACCTAGGGAGCAAAGGTGAAAATGATTGGCATTAATCCCATGCCTCCTTTGCAGGTGGCTACCAGGGCTCCCTCCTTTCCAGTGCCTTGCCTCTGCTGACAATCAGAGGCGTCATGAGGGGCTGATGGTGGTAAACGTGTGTAGTATCAGCCATGGGAGACCTACCTCTCCCACCAACAATGCCACCTCCACTGTTATAGTTGTTCACCGCCCTTTCTCTTGAGGTTGGAAAGGACCTCAATATTGGTACCTTGATGGTATCAGCTCTTGGAGATGTTAAAAAATAATCCCGTACCTTCAGCTTGTTAACGCCTCTACTAAGAATATTGAGAAAACTTCCCAGGATTGGGGGTGGGGACAGTTGAGGACATCATTTAATGTGTCTCTTCACCTGGTATTACTAAGGTAATGCAATATACCTCATGAGGCTCTTGAAAGCACAGCCATGACCAGTAGCCTGATAAGCTATATCTGGCTTGGACTTACAGGGAAGGAAGGTGACATCGCAGAGTTTCAAAGATGATTGCACGATGGCACGATGATAAAGTGGTGTGACAACACAAAGTAACTATCTAGGCATCAGATGAGTCATCCCCTCATTACTGCACATAATTCTCCTCCTGTACTTGGGCCTCCTCGCTCAGTAACCAGAATGCTAACAAATTTGAAACAAGCGTGAAGACCTTTCCACGTGAGTGCCTGTGTATCACATTCTTATCTGTGTCCCAAGGCCAATGATTGCGGCTTTTCCTTTAGCTCTTGACCTACCAATGCTCAGCCCCACAAACACTGAAAACACCACTGTGGAGACTTTGCATCCAGCAATTCAGGGATTTGGGAAACGGGAAATCAAGATGGAAACCTCAGAATGCTGGAGGGATTAGCTATGGGGTCACAAATACTGATTCTGGCGATCACTCGCCTTTGATAGTAATATATAATCTGAGTTCACCCAACCCAATGGCAATGAGGACGCTCTGCAGACGTTCAGAGAGCTGTGCGTGTGGGTTTTGGAAACCACAGTAATAAAAGTCAAACAGTCTTCTTTATCACTGTGGGAAGAAAGAGATATTTCTTGAGAAAAATGGCAGTTTTCCACTTCAATTATTCTTTTCATGAGTCAGATGGCTATATCATGTGGGTTTTTAAAAAATATAGAGAAAGGTAGTAAAAAATAATATTACCAAGAGAAGAAAGCATGTTTCAGCTTCATCTTTTAAAACCTGTATTGCAACTCGTACATTTTGTTTTTCTTGTAAATACAAGGCCATTATTTCTAGCAAAAGAAAAAGAATGCTTACTATTTGTGCTGAGATTCAAAGGAAATAAGAAGGACTCCATTGCATTATCATTCAGTGAAAACTGGCTGCTTCTCTTGATTGACATCAAGAATTTTTCCTACAGTCTGTTACAAAGTCACCTGAAATAAGTAAAATAGATAAGCCAGGTTCTCAAGGTGAAGAGCCGAAGGTTGAGAGTTGAGTTTATATCCTGTTGCTGTGCCATCTATTTTCACGGTACTTAGAACAGATTCAGCAGATACAAAAAAAACATACTTCTGTCTCAGTGATAAATGAAGCAGAATCAGTCATGCGAGGAAATAAAAGATAAAAAGAGAGTACAGGAGAGATGCTGGGGAACCAGAGTTTTGAAGCACGTTCATTCTGATACTTCCCCGAGGCTGCTGAAAACTCCCTGTCGCCCAGGTCACCCCTGAACACAGAGGCTGAACGATAGTTACCGAGATGTCCTGCTTTGGGAAAGGAGCTATAGTAGCTTTATTCTTCGTTCCAGTCACAGGAGAGAAGGAGGGATCACAGGGAAGCCCACGTGGTGAGCAAGTGATAACAGAAAGGCTGCACATGGCAGAGCGAGATCCTGCCATCGCTTATTATTGGCAAGAGGAAGAGTGGCTAGAAGTGGCCCTTCTCTCAGAAAAGTGCTGGCCATCTGGTGTGGTGACTGAAACTCAGAAACCCTGAGAGGCAGGTCAAGTTCCATTACTACCAGTCGTGTGATCTTGGGCAGGTCACAGCTGGTTTTGAGTCTCAGTTTCCTTCTCTAATTCATTACACTTTATTGGTGAGACTCACTAATGAGGATTTGCAGGGACACACACACACACACACACACACACACACACACACAACAGTAGCAACAGGAGCGGAGACCACCTCATTGTTAGCTGGGTTAGTGCCTGTATCCCGTAGTAATCTGGACTGCAGCCGTGTTGCTTAAGGTCAGTTAAATTTAATGGGTCTTCTCCCCTGCTCGAAGATAAGTTCTTACTGTCATTTATTCCCTGGGGACCAGAACATGCAGGGTTTACACGTGAAAAAGAAAATTAAACTAGAGAAATGGCCAGCCTACTTCCCAAATCCAGAACTGGGCAAGCTTGTCCCACGAGGTTAGATGACAAAGTCCAGAGGTAGCATTCCTCTAATGCAAGTATCTTTTAAAACATGTTTACCCTGATCACCAGTAAGCATGGCCCGGTCAGTATGGAATTTGGAGGTGATGGAGACGGGAGATGGAAGGGGCAGGAGATTTCCCATACATTCGTATACACCTACCTACTTATCTGAAAGGACTGTGGTTGTAATAAGATCCAATGGTAAGGTGAAATGCCTTTGTAAACTGTAAAGTACTATAGAACTATCATGGGTTATTCTTGTCATCGCTGTGAGGGGCAAGAGAGAGATTTTGCTAATGAACCACCATGACAGAAACATGCCTTGACATATCACTGAGTCTCCCACTTTGGGGAATGGTAATCCAGTCTTAGTGGTGAACCTCTAGAAAAGGTTGGGTTTTCAATTCTATTGAGCAAACTAAAAGTAAGAGGTGATTACTTGAAAGCCCAGCTCCACACAATGACATTGACAGTGATATTAACTTTGACATGTAAAATTAGAGTTCTGGGACCTGGGACCTGCCCCTGAAGGGGCCCTTAAAGGAGGCTGAGGCCATATACTGATAGACAACCACGGTCTGCAGAGAAATGGAAGTGATTGGTTCCTTGGATACTTTACTCTGCGGAGCAATTCTAATTTACTATTCAAATTTAAGGGTATTGAAATTTAACATTTGAATATGACATTCCCTATTATTCCCTTGGCTTTCTCTTTTCTTTGTTATCAGAAAGACTTCAGGAATTAGAGCCAATCCAAATGTTGAACCACATAGAAGTGGGTAAATGTGCTATGTCACATCCATACATTGGGATACCATGCAACCAGATAGGAGGTGATTGTGTTATAAGAGCGTAAGTGAGAAACACAACTTACAACACAGGGGGTAGGCTTTCATTTAATTTTAGTAAGACAAACAAAACCCACAGCTAGATGGGAAAAAAAGCTAAAAGTATATACATACACACAAATGTTAACAGTAGTTACTTACGGATATGAAATATTTATTTTATTTTCATTTTTCTCCATATTCCATATTTTCTATAAAGAATATATAGAATCACTTTATTATCAAAAAGAAATAACCATTACCTTACAAATAATACAGTTTTAAAAAGACATAAATCTGGTTGTACTCATGAAAACGTAACTTCAATTCTAAAGTGAATCTTGGCAAATGTGGCACCTCAAACCATCACACTTCTCAGATCAATTCATACTAACCTGAAAAACACATCGTCCACACACAAGTAGCCCTACAACTTGGGGCCTGATGGCTGGGTCTGAAGAGTGGCAATGAGGAGTGAGGTAACTTCTGGAGAGGCTGGGAGAAGCCTGACCTGAAAGCCTCTAGCATGACCCCAGGGAGAGCCAGTGGGGTTCTCAAGTAAGATTCTCCCTTGTGCTCTGAAAGAGCTCAGAGTATGCCACTCTACAGTACGCCACTCTGGCACAAGGGTTATTTTGAGCTGAAGGCAACTGAGAAAAAGCAGATACACGATGGGCTGTCAGTCCCTGCCCTCTTTGTTCCATCTGCCTGAAATCAGAACATAAATTCCCCTTGCGAAAGTGTCCCCTAAAACTTCCCACACTAGGAAGGGGATAAAAACCTTATCACTGGAGACAGAATGACATTGAGAAAGAATCTGCCCAAACCTTTCCAACTAGCCCTTATCTTCCACGAGTTGCCCCATATATCCGCCTTCCCACAATTTGCCAGCCCCAGAAGCTCAAAGCCCTTTTCTGTTGTCTTGTCATTTATCTACAAATATATTGTTCTTTGCTAAGATGCTATATAAGCCCCAGTTCTAGCTGCCCCTTTGAGATGCTCATCATTGAGCTCTCCCACCTGTATGTATGATGCACGCGTTGGTAAACTTCTATTTGTTTTTATCTCCCGGTAATCTGTCTTTGGTCAGTCTGATTTGCAAGGTCCCATCAGAGAACCTAAGACAGTTAGAGGGGAATAGTTTTTCCTCGAATACAGTGCCAAGATTCAGACATCCTTTGTGGAAACAATGCTTTCTTTCACATAACAGCAAGTTCAGAAATAGGGAGAGCCACGTGACTGGTTGATTTGGTCAAGAACCCAGTCATTCCACCTCTGAGCTCAGCCATCCTGTGCTGGAGGCAAGCTGACTGCCACAGCTCCAGCCACCATACCCAGACATGACTCAGTCAGGAGAACAGGTACTGTCTGACCCTGTGGCTCGCTAAGAGTGAGGAAGACTCTCAGAGCCCCTCCACCAGGCTTCCTCCCTTGCCTATTGGCCAGATTGGGTCACTGGAAAGGAGACTGGGATCCCCCTCAGACCAATCAGACCCCCTTGGGGACAAGCAGCTTGCCCTAAGGCATCACGTGGCTACACGGGAGATTGCAGGATGCCTCACAAAACCAGTGTTCATTAGGAAGGACGGAAGGGTAATTGATTCTAGGTGGACCACGAAAGTGTCTCCCACGCCCCACTCAATCTGAACTATCTGGATTCTCATGGTGGGTGGGAAACTGTAAGTTTGAGGCTGAGGAGCTGGGGACTCAAGCTCCAAAGATGGATGGGAACCTGGCACTACTTATTTTACATGAAAAACTTACACATGTAATATATTTCTATTGTTAATGATTCACACAACACAGAAGAATGCAGAATAAGGCACAAAAATACCTGTGCAGGAGGTATTTCACTTGCCCCTCCAGTCCCACTCTCTATCCTTTTTCACCTGATCTCTGCTCTGTATGGGCTCTATACATAAACGGTAGTTTTTAAAGTATTTAAGCGTACTTGAAAACTATTTTCAAAAGTCATTTAAGCATTTTCCTTACAATCTTGTCCAACTTAATTAGCCTAGTAAATGGTAGATAGTGCAAATCAATCAAAAATAAACTTCAGGCTATCCCTTGTCAAATTATCTAAAATTATGAATTAATTAATTATGAATTAATTGCTAATTTTTTCAGGTAGTAGAATAAGCTACCATAATTAGAAATCCCAGAGATTTTCTAAACATATGAAAACTCTTACAAACATTTAGAACAAACGTATGGACACCAAGGGGGGAAGCGGCGGGAGTGGTGGGGTGGTGGGGTGATGAATTGGGAGATTGGGATTGACATGTTTACACGAATATGTATAAAATGGATAACTAATAAGAACCTGCTGTATAAACAAAGAAATAAAATAAAATTCAAAAATTCAAAAAAAAAGAATATATTGTGTAGAACAGGGAATTATAGCCATTTTCTTATAATAACTTCTAATGGAGTATAATCTGTAAAAATGCTGAATCACTATGCTGTACACCTAAAACTATTATAGTATTGTAAATCAACTATATTTCAATTTTTAAAAAAAGATTAAAAAGTGGGTTGCTAGTGAAATAATAAATAATTAAAGAAAATAAAAGCCTTACTGCTAGAAAACCCCAAACATTTCAATAGTAACAGACAGCACTGACAAATGACTTACTCCTGATATCATTATTCCACCAAAGTCATTACTCAAAATAAAATGACAAGTAACCCTTTAGCAGCAGTTAGTGTCCTAGGATGACAAGGAAGAGCCTAATGAATTACCTATAGTGGCAGATGGAGGCTCATTGGCCTCCTGCTACCCGTAGCTGGGACTTGACTCCTCCTACAGTCTCTGTTTCCTCCTCTGACCACACAATGCACTCAGACTCAAGCCAACCCTATTCTTGCTCAGTTTTAAGGGACATTTAAGAAGACCCTGACCAAAGAATAGAGGCTCATGCTTAAGTCAGCTTTAAGGCTATTTTTGCTGTGACTTGTTCCTTATGATGAATTTAAGGTCCAGTTTTAACTACCAAAACTCCTGACAAAGTACCTTGGACTCTGAGGATGAGGATCTGGCCTAATTCTGCAGGCTCTTAGGTCCAGAGCCTTGACCCTGAACCCTGGTGCTCGTGTCTGAGCCCCATGGCCTTTGCTACAGCCCCTTGGTGCCAACTGCCCGACTGCTCTTTACCTACCACCAGACTGCCTTCTTGTGCTCGCTCACATCCCAGGACATCCTCCCGATGCAGGTTGACCTGTGTCCTAAACATTCATCTTCTGTCTTCTTCTGGGACCTCCCCAGATCCTGCACTCCATCTACTCGAACAGGAGCATCTAGATTCCAGAATCAAGCCTTCCTTCAGTTGCTCTGTGGGCTACCACCTCAGCCTCAGGACCAGCAGATCCTGAAGACCTTCACTGATAATGTCAATCCTTTCTTAACAATGAGGCAGAATTGTTTCTACACCTGGAACCTCTATCACTTTCTGTGAGCCTCTATTATAAGATTTTAACAAATGTCATTATAATCATTTACCCAGCTGAACCTTAAATGTAGGCATTGCGTTCTATTCTACCTTATGTTCCAAGTGCCTAGGCATACTTCTGAACCTTCATAGATACTCAGTATCTATGCGTGTAATAGTAAAGGTGAGGTATAATAATGCCTCAACATTTTTCTCTATTTAATAGTATATTTACCATCTCCAGTTACCCAGAAGAACTACAGATCACTTCTGTGATTGGTAATCTCACATGATAAAAATTTTCTCCCTCTCCTAAGCACCATGGTGTCCAGGGAAAAGAAACAAGACCACTATTTCACTCCATCTAAATCTGTCTTGAATATCTGTAATGATGCCAACATTCTTCAGACCACAGTAGTAGGGAATTCAAGGCCAATGCTGCATTCTTCCAACCTACTTCAGTGCATGTGTGTTTGATATTTTTCTCTTGAGCATTCAGCCATTTTAACAATTAATTCTGGCATATGGGATATCATAGTGATGACATTAAAGCATTTATGCTAAAATGTCAACAACCCTTGTAAATGATAGAAATGTGTGGTACAAAGGTGAAGATCACAGGAACGTATGATATAAAGGTTAGGACCACGGAAATGAGCCACACCTGTGATTAAGTCCTGAGTCTATGTAACATTAAGCTAATATGGGTTAACCTCCGTAAGACTCAGGCATGTCTTCTTCAGATGGGGACAGGATTAAAGGAAGTAATGCATTTAAAGTGCCAAGCATAGTGCTAGACCAAGCACATAGAAAATGCTTTTTAAAAAAATTAAAGCTATTGCTTACTGTTAGTAGCTATTATAAGCTTTTAGAAGCAGTGAAGTTTCTTTTCTTCTTGTCTTGGCATTTAAAATTCACAACTGTTACTGAGCACCTTACCAAATGTGAAACACTAAGCAGAACACCTTGGAGAATACGAAGCTGTAAAATGCACGGTGTCTGCCTGCTTGAGTTGATAATCCAAGGGGGGGGTAGTACATGGTTGAAGAACTACACATGAGGATGGTAAATAGGAGGTGCCCCCGAAAGCCACCAACCAGCTGCTCGGGGAGTTTAGCAGATGGAGGGAGAGGACACACATGTCTCAGAGAGAAAGGGCACTGTGTGCTCCGTGCAACGATACGCACATAAAAGGAGTCCCATAAGTGGCTGCTCTTTGCCCAACACCAGGAATGTTCTCGACTGGGGAAAAGTAGCTGCTCTGAAAAAAAGTGCCAATCTGAGTAACTTGAAGGATTTTTTTTCTGCTTCTGCTACTTATGATTCTACCACAGAGATGTTTAATTGTACGGTATACTTCCAGAACGTGTGATGGCATCCTTGCGTGTCTGCCTAATAGGTACTCATTAATTCAGCCAAGCTAAACGAACTGTAAATGCAACTGACAAGTGCTATTATCCCACTTGCTATATTTTTTTATATTTTTCTTTTTATATCCAGCAGAAGAGAGTTTGAGGATCTCAAACCTCCTGACACTGTTCAGGGAGCCAAAGGGCCACAGATAATTAATGTGGACAGATGCTGAATCCATTTCTCTTTCACTTTTAATGTGCAGTAAAAGCCACTGGAATATCAGTCCAAAGGCTTGGATTCAACAGTCCTGATGTCCCTTAAAAGGCCTGGGATTTAATTATCCCATTCCTATATCCTCCCCTTCCTGACCTGCAGCTGGCAGTGAGAAAGCACCAGTATTGTAGAGGAGAGCTAGCTTTCTGTGCTCCTTGCCCTAGAGAGGAATGAAGCTGCTGTACCCACATGGCTGAGTAGGGAGAGAGATGCCTTCTAGAAGTTTCTGCCCTTGGGGGTGACAATGACTATTTTAGTTGATGCCAAGATCATGAACTCTGTGCTGGGTTTATATAGAGTCAGAGTTTGTAAGTGACCATGTGACAAGTTTGGAGGACTCAGAGCCAGTCCCCCACCCATCTTAAAACACCAGGGCCCCCAATTACACCATTCGACATTTATTCCAGGTTCTGCATATCTTCACTTTGTAGTCCTCCCTTTAAACACCAGTGCCTCTGGGAAAATCAAAACATTGCTGCAGTATTGCTATGCGTTATCAGGTACTTATTTGTCAGTATCCCTCTAATCATTGCCATCATGTCGTCATGATCACAGCCATCATTTATTGAGTGGCTACTTTATCCCAGGCATGCCGTATCTGGGCTAGAAATGGTGAGTACACAGAGACTTTAACACAATTTTAAAATTATTTATAGCAGTTATGGATGGAGCAGACAATTCTAAATTATTTATTCAAATTCTTCAAGCCAAGCAAGTTGTTTTTCACTGGTCAATTTCTAAATATCCAATTCCGTAGACTAGCACAACATAATCTGTAATGAGGCTTGAGATGAACTTTGTGTTCTGTTTATCTGTAAATATGCCCATTATTCTGGGAATTCAGGAAGACTTCTGCCGTGGTTTGAATGTTTGTGACCCCCCCCCCACAAAAAAAAAACTCATGTGTTGAAATTCTAATGCCCGGGGTGATGGTCTTAGGAGTTCGGGCCTTTGGGAGATGATTAGGTCATTAGGGGTTGAGCCCTCAGGAACAGGATTAGTGCCCTTATAAAAGAGACCCCACAGAGCTCCCTAGGCCCTTCCACCATGTGAGGACACAGTGAGAAGTTGGCAGTCTGCAACCAGAGAGAGGGTTGTCACCCTGCCATGCTGGCACCCTGATCTCGGTCTTCCAGCTTGCAGAACAGTGAGAAATAAATGTTTGTAAATGTTTGCCGTTTATAATCCACCCAGTCTGTGGTATTTTGTTACCACAGCCCAAAAGGACTAAGACAACTTCTAAGCAAGCAAGAACATTGCGCTACATGAATGTTTCTCTGCAGAGGAGCTGGGGAAACTGTTCGGGTTCCAAGCAACCTTCCTGATGCCGCCTGGCTCAGCACTCCACCTCGGCAGGGAAGAGTACACTGCCTTCCAGACTGCTGCAACCTCCACTCAGACTTGGTTGTCCGTGTGGCATACTTCTGGACGCCTGCCTGAGGCAGGGCCAGACTGGGAAAAGAAACGAAGGAGGATCATCCCACTTTCCCAGGGAAAGCAGGTATTGTGAATGGATGACTATTCTATCATCTATCTGTCTATCTATCTTTACCAAGACATATAGGCTGCGGTGCAATTTTCCCCTCTTGTCACAAATCCTTGTGCAGAGATCTTAATCGGAATGGTATTTTATACAGTCACAGTTGGACAGTCCAGGTTCATTTCAGGGCATCCACTGGTGCCATTGGCTCTCTAGACACTTAGGTCCCCATCTAAGCTGCTTCCCATGCGTACCAGAGTCTGCCTTTTCTGTGATTATACGATGATGCCTGAGTTACTCTGTGCTTAATAATGATTTACTTCTTGAAACCACCTGTGGCCACCAGCAAGGATTTGAAATTCAAATACACTCAGGAGAAATGTATACACTTAACCATCATAGAGCCTTCTCTTATTTAAAATTGCACTCCCTTCCAGTCCCCAGCACGCCTAGCTCCCTTCCCTGGTTTTCTTTCTTTTTTTTCCCAAAGCATGTATCACCAACTGATATACTATATATTTCATTTGTTTATTGGTTTGTTTTCTGTGCCCTCACCCCACTAGAAATAAGCTCTGAGAGTAAGAAAATTGTCTTGTGTTGACTCTTGTGTTGTCAGTTTACCATAATATCTGGCACATGATAGGTACTTCAAAAATAATTACTGAGGAAATAAGTAAACATTTTTCATAACCATTTGCTCTCTGAATACAAAAGTAGTATGAGATGGATGGGAATTTTTTAAAGTACAGAAAAACACGAAGAAAAAAATAAAACCACCACTCATAACACCATCAAATGTTAACATTGTGGTATAAGTATGTCCAGTGGTTTTTTTTCCCCCTCAATTTCTTGTGGACAAGATTAGAACTGCATTGCACATATCAGCTTGTACCCTGTTTGTCATGCGTGAGAACTTTCTCATATGACATTTTCTTCTACTGCACAGTATTTTTTTTATTGAAGTACAGTTTATTTATAATGTGTTAGCTTCAGGTGTACGGCAGAGTGATTCAGTTATACATATATTTTTTCAGATTATTTTCCATTATAGGTTGTTATAAGAAATTGAATATTGTTCCTGTGTTATGCAGTAAACCCTTGTTGGTTATGTATTTTATTTATAGTGGTGTATATTTGCTAATCCCATACTCCTAATTTATCTCATCCCTCCTCCCTTTCCCCTTTGGTAACCACAGATTTGTTTTCCATGTCTGTGAGTCTGTTTCGTTTTGTATACAGATTCACTTGCATTATTTTTTAGATTCCACATATAACTGATATCATATAGTATTTGTCTTTCTCTGTCTGACTTACTTCACTAAGTATATTCTGTAGATCCATCCATGTTGCTGCTGTATGTGTGTGTGTATATATATATATATATCACATCTTCTGTATCTACTCATCTGTTGGGGGACACTTAGCTTGCTTCTATGTCTTGGCTATTGTAAATAGTGCCACTACATGGTATTAATGGCTGCATGATATTGTATGGCATAGCCATACCATAATCTATTTAATTAATCACTTGTTGATTATTGTTTTATTATAGGAGACTTCTTTGAAAATCCCCTTTGCTGCCATGTATCTAATTCTACTTCTCTATAAGAGGCATGTGGGATGAATAAACTGAGATGATTTCTAATATTCTTACATAAGACTTGCCATAGACCATGTACTCTTCCTGGAGAGAGCTTACATATACACCATGAAGTAAGAGAATGTCTGCAAATCCCATGCTTAAAAGTTCCTCTTTGTTGAAAAAATTTTGCTTGTTCACTTGATTGCTTACTTTTAATTTTTGTAATAAAAGAGGGAGAAATCTTCCCTTGGATGTCCCAGATGAGATAAGAGACTCCCTCAATCTCTGTTTAGGGAAAAGCAATAGCCTCAGTAAAGGGATCAGATCATCTTCCTTCTGCCCCTTGCAGTGGGTGCTAAAGACTTGCAGAGAACCCACTGAGCCTCAGTCAACCTTGCCAAGGTCACGTCCATCACTAGGTGAGGCTATCTAGGGCTCAGGACCGCAAAGGTAAGACAGAGTCACACCTTGGGCCAAGGCCAAGGGCAATGGGGATGAACTCTACATTACTGGATATTGCTGGACATCCCATCTTATAGGGATGTAAAAGCTTCTAAGGGGGTCTACTCTTCTGGTGTCCTGCAATTTTCATTTGTTTCTATACAGAAAATGTGATCTTACCCAGAGAAGAAATTATCCCTAATTGTAGCAGCCCTCTAATGGGGTGGTTTCTAATTTTTCATGTTTATAAATAGTGCTGCTTGATTTTCTTTGTAATAGATTTTTGTGCACATCTATGATTGTTTTCTTAGGGTAGATTTCTGGAAGATGAATTAATAGGTAAAATGATATTGAGGGTTTTTTTTTTAACATCTTTATTTGATTAAAATTGCTTTACAATGGTGTGTTAGTTTCTGCTGTATCACCAAGTGAATCAGCCATACATACACATATATCCCCATATCCCCTCTCTCTTGCATCTCCCTCCCATCCTCCCATCCCACCCCTTAGGTGGTCACAAAGCACTGAGCTGATCTCCCTGTGCTATGCGGCTGCTTCGCACTAGCTATCTATTTTACATTTGGTAGTGTATATATGTCAGTGCTACTCTGTCACTTCGTTCCAGCTTAGCCTTCCCCCTCCCCGTGTCCTCACGTCCATTCTCTACGTCTGTGTCTTTATTCCTTTCCTGCCCCTAGGTTCTTCAGAACCTTTTTGTTTTTTTAGATTCCATATATATGTGTTAGCATACAGTATCTGTTTTTCTCTTTCTGACTTACTTCACTCTGTATGACAGACTCTAGGTCCATCCTCCTCACTACAAATAACTCAATTTCATTTCTTTTTATGGCGGAGTAATATTCCATTGTATATATGTGCCACATCTTCTTTATCCATTCCTTTGTTGATGGACATTTAGGTTGCTTCCATGTCCTGGCTATTGTAAATAGTGCTGCAGTGAACATTGGGGTGGATGTACCTTTTCGAATTATGGTGTTCTCCGGAATGAAAGAAATATTTTAAAATTAGCTAAAAGCAAGGATTTAAGTCATGGAACTTTCAATGCTTTATAGATCACAAGGTTTAGTGTAACCTAATATAAAGTGCAATTTCACGTCTTTCAAATCCAATTTTCTTTTGGAGGCAGGTGTAAAAGCCCAAACTTACTTATTATTATGTTATTCCACCTTGATACAAAAAGTATTTAAGGCAGATTCAATAGACTGAGTACTGCGTAAACTAGAAATACATCATGAATAAAAATAAGGGCATGATTTGGAGTCACTATTTAGATTAATACAAAAATGGCACACCATCTGTCTGATAAACTTGCTGTAGGTAGACTCTTGGCTTTCTAGCACAGGACAAAAAAGGAAGATGGATGATAGATATATTGATTCAATGTGCATAAAAATAAGACAAATCAATTGCTTAGATGGCAATTAGGGAAAAAAATTTGTCCACTGGTCCCTTAAATGAAGAAAAAGGTGTTCCAAACACCATCAACATTTACCATTAAGGCCTAGAACACAACATATGCTCAATAAATGGGCATTATTAACATGACTTTTTTTTTTTAAGTGTTGCTTGTGGCTTCTGGTCTACAATGACATCTCTCCACCAGTGACAAAAATACCTATGAAGCAGGAGAAGACAAAAATTTCATATCAATGCTTAAAACTGAAATTGACATCTAATCTATTGCAAGTAACAAGAAAATATATCAATTAAATATAAGCCTTCTGGAGATAAATTGAGCAAAATAATCAGTGCCCAAAGCATGCCATTTTGCCAGAAACAAAGCAAAGATCCATTGTCTGCTCCCAACTAACTGCCCCTTCTCAGAGTTAGACTCTGTTCCAACTAACAGCCTAGCTGTCCACTGTTTTTGTAGAGGTCAGAATACTGTGGTCCAAATAAAAATATTACTACCTCAATTCACAGAAAACAACAGGTGAGAAAGCAGGAGTTGGACTGGTACAATGCATGGTGCCCTACTCAGTGTAGTTCAAACAAGTCAAAAGTAGAATCAGAAACAAAGTGCAGAGGACAGAGAGATGACCAGCAGCCAGGGACACAGGCTTGGGGAACTCCAATTAGTCAGGTTTCAGAGAAACAGTCAACGGGTGTAGAAGACAATCCTGTCTCAGTCTGCCAATGCCACATGAGTATACCTGTCAGAGCCTGAAGATGAAGCTAGAACTGGGAATGGCAAGATAACCATAGACAATGGTCATCAGCTATAGATTGAAGAACATTCACAAGGAGAGGGAGCAGAGCCCAAGGAAGGAGGGTTTCTTGTCAATGTCTGCATCTGGGTGGAGCTATCTGATTGGGGTTAAGGAAGGAAAAATAGAAAAAATTACAGAACCAGGGAAATAAATTTTAATAAAACAAAAAAGGAAAAATACACTTCTAAAACAAACAGACTCCTAAAACCAGAAAAATGAGAAAACTGTCATTCTCAATTGTATACTAGATGACACAGTCTTTATGATGCAAGAACAGAAAAGCCTAAAAAAGGCCAATTATATCAATTAGAACAAAGATTAGTTCATTTAAAATGTCCCATTCAAACATAACTAAACCCATCTGCTTAGGTTAAGGGGGAAAAAGTAATCAATTCTATCTACTTATAAAAGAAAACAATACTGAAAGGTCAGAAATTATGTATTTCAAGACCTTCAAGATGGCAGAAGAGTAAGATGTGGAGATCACCTTCCTCCCCACAAATACATCAAAAATACATCTACATGTAGAACAACTCTTACAGAACACCTACTGAATGCTGGCAGAAGACCTCAGACCTCCCAAAAGGCAAGAAGCTCCCCACGTACCTGGCCATGTGGCTGACAGGGTCTTGGTGCTCTGGCCGGGTGTCAGGTCTGGGCCTCTGAGGTGGGAGAGCCGAGTTCAGGACATTGGACCACAAGAGACCTCCTGGCCCCACGTAACACCAATCGGTGAGAGCTCTCCCAGAGATCTCCGTCTCAATGCTAAGACCCAGCTCCACTCAATGACCAGAAAGCTCCAGTGCTGGACACCCCATGCCAAACAACTAGCAAGACAGGAACACAAACACATCCATTAGCAGAGAGGCTGCCCAAAATCATAATAATGTCACAGACACCTCAAAACACACCACCGGACACGGTCCTGCCCACCAGTAAGACAAGATCCAGCCTCATCCACCAGAACACAGGCACCAGTCCCCTCCACCAAGAAGTCTATACAACCCACTGAAACGACCTTACCCATTGGGGGCAGACACCAAAAACAATGGGAATTACTAACTTGCAGCCTGTGAAAAGCAGACCCCAAACACAGTAAGTTAACCAAAATGAGAAAGAGAAATGCGCAGCAGATGAAGGAGCAAAGTAAAAACCCACCAGACCTAACAAATGAAGAGGAAATAGGCAGTCTACCTGAAAAAGAATTCAGAGTAATGATAGCAAAGATATCCAAAATCTTGGAAACAGAATGGAGAAAATACAAGAAACGTTTAACAAGGACCTAGAAGAACTAAAGAGCAAATAAACAATGATAAGAAACACAATAAATGAAATTAAAAATTCTCTAGAAGAAATCAATAGCAGAATAACTGAGGCAGAAGAACGGATAAGTGGCCTGGAAGATAAAATAGTGGAAATAACTATCACAGAGCGGAATAAAGAAAAAAGAATGAAAAGAATTGAGAACAGTCTCAGAGAACTCTGGGACAACATTAAACACACCAACATTCGAATTATAGGGGTCCCAGAAGAAGAAGAGAAAAAGAAAGGGACTGCAAAAATATTTGAAGAGATTATAGTTGAAAACTTCCCTAATATGGGAAAGGAAAAAGTCAACCAAGTCCAGGAAGCACAGAGAGTTCCATACAGGATAAATCTAAGGATAAACATGCCAAGACACATACTAATCAAGCTATCAAAAATTAAATACAGGGCTTCCCTGGTGGTGCAGTGGTTGAGAGTCTGCCTGCCGATGCAGGGGACACGGGTTCATGCCCCGGTCTGGGAAGATCCCACATGCTGTGGAGCGGCTGGGCCCGTGAGCCATGGCCGCTGAGCCTGCACGTCCGGAGCCTGTGCTCTGCAACAGGAGAGGCCACAACAGTGAGAGGCCTGCATACCGCAAAAAAAAAAAAAAAAAAAAGAAAGAAAAAATTAATTACAAAGAAAAAATATTAAAAGCAGCAAGGGAAAAACAAATAACATACAAGGGAATCCCCATAAGGTTAACAGCTGATCTTTCAGCAGAAACTCTGCAAGCCAAAAGGGAGTGGCAGGACATATTTAAAGTGATGAAAGGGAAAAACCTACAACCAAGTTTACTCTACCCAGCAAGTATCTCATTCAGATTCGACAGAAAAATTGAAAACTTTACGAACAAGCAAAAGCTACCAGAATTCAGCACTACCAAACCAACTTTACAACAAATGCTAAAGGAACTTCTCTAGGCAGGAAACACAAGAGAAGGAAAAGACCTACAATAACAAACCCAAAACAATTAAGAAAATGGTAATAGGAACATACATATTGATAATTACCTTAAATGCAAATGGATTACATGCTCCAACCAAAAGACATAGACTGGCTGAATGGATACAAAAATAAGACCCATATATATGCTGTCTACAAGTGACCACTTCAGATTTAGGGACACATACAGACTGAAAGTGAGGGGATGGAAAAAGATATTCCATGCAAATGGAAATCAAAAGAAAGCTGGAGTAGCAATTCTCATATCAGACAAAATAGACTTTAAAATAAAGACTACTATAAGAGACAAAGAAGGACACTACATAATGATCAAGAGAGCAACCCAACAAGAAGATACAACAATTGTAAATATTTATGCACCCAACATAGGAGCAGCTCAGTACATAAGGCAAATGCTAACAACCATAAAATGGGAAATTGACAGTAACACAATAATAGTAGCGAACTTTAACACCCCACTTTCACCAATGGAAAGATCATCCAAAATGAAAATAAATAAGGAAGTACAAGCTTTAAATGACACATTAAACTAGATGGACGTAATTGATATTTATAGGATATTCCACCCAAAAACAACAGAATACACTTTCTTCTCAAGTGCTCATGGAACATTCTCCAGGATAGATCATATCTTGGGTCACAAATCAAACCTTGCTAAATTTAAGAAAACTGAAATCATATCAAGTATCTTTTCCCACCAAAAGGCTATGAGACTAGATATCAATTACAGGAAAAAATCTGTAAAAAGCACAAACACATGGAGGCCTAACAATACACTAATGAATAACCAAGAGATCACTGAAGAAATCAAAGAAGAAATCAAAAAAATACCTAGAGACAAATGACAACGAAAACATGACAACCCAAAATCTATGGGATGCAGCAAAAGCAGTTCTAAGACAGAACATTATAGCAATACAGTCCTACCTCAGGAAACAAGAAAAATCTCAAAAACACAACCTAAACTTACACCTAAAGCAATCAGAGAAAGAAGAACAAAAAAAAACCAAAGTTAGCAGAAGGAAAGACATCATAAAGCTCAGATCAGAAAAAAATGAAAAAGAATTGAAGGAAATGATAGCAAAGATCAATAAAACTAAAAGCTGGTTTTTTGAGAAGATAAACAAAGTTGATAAACCATTAGCCAGACTCATGAAGAAAAAAAGGGAGAACACTCAAATGAACAGAATTAGAAATGAAAAAGGAGAAGTAGCAACTGACGCTGCAGAAATACAAAGGATCAGGAGAGATTACTGCAAGCACCTATGTGCCAATAATAGGAACAACCTGGAAGAAATGGACAAATTCTCAGAAAAGCACAACGTTCTGAGACTGAACCAGGAAGAAATAGAAAATATAAACAGACCAATCACAAGCACTGAAATTGAGACTGTGATTAAAATTCTTCCTACAAACAAAAGCCCAAGACCAGATGGCTTCACAGACGAAGTCTATCAAACATTTAGAGAAGAGTTAACACCCATCCTTCTCAAACTCTTCCAAAATATAGCAGAGGGAGGAACACTCCCAAACTCATTCTACGAGGCCACCATCTCCCTGATACCAAAACCAGACACAGATGTCACCAAGAAAGAAAAATACAGGCCAATATCACTCATGAACATAGATGCAAAACTCCTCAACAAATTACTACCAAACAGAATCCACAGCACATTGAAAGGATCATACACCATGATCAAGAGGAGTTTATCCCAGGAATGCAAGGATTCTTTAATATAGGCAAATCAATCAATATGATACACCATATTAACAAACTGAAAGAGAAAAACCATAGGATCATCTCATTAGATGCACTAAAAGCTTTTGGCAAAATTCAACACCCATTTATGATAAAAACCCTCTAGAAAGTAGGCATAGAGGGAACTTATCTCAACATAATAAAGGCCATATATGACAAACCCACAGCCAACATCGTTGTCAATGGTGACAAACTGAAACCATTTCCTCTAAGATCAGGAACAAGACATGGTTGTCCATTCTGACCACTATTATTCAAAATATTTTTGGAAATTTTAGCCACAGAAATCAGAGAAGAAAAAAAATAAAAGGAATCCAAATCAGAAAAGAAGAAGTAAAGCTGTCACTGTTTGCAGAGGACATGACACTATACATAGAGAATCCTAAAGATGCTACGAGAAAGCTACTACAGCTAATCAATAAATTTGGTAAAGTAGCAGGATACAAAATTAATGCACAGAAATCTCTTGCATAATTATACACTAATGATGAAATATCTGAAAGCGAAATTAAGGAAACACTCCCATTTGCCATTGCAACAAAAAGAATAAAATACCTAGGAATAAACATACCTAGGGAGACAAAAGACCTGTATGCAGAAAACTATAAGACACCGTTGAAAGAAATTAAAGATGATACAAACAGATGGAGAGATATACCATGTTCTTGGATTGGAAGAATCAACATTGAGAAAATGACTATACTACGCAAAGCAATCTACAGATTCCATGCAATCCCCATCAAACTACCAATGGCATTTTTCACAGAACTAGAACAAAAAGTTTTGAAATTTGTATGGAAACACAAAAGCCCCCGAATAGCCAAAGCTATCTTGAGAAACAAAAATGGAGCTGGAGGGATCAGGCTCTCTGGCTTCAGACTATTCTACAAAGCTACAGTAATGAAGACAGTATGGTACTGGCACAAAAACAGAAATATAGATCAATGGAACAGGATAGAAAACCCAGAGAAAAAACCATGCACATATAGTCACCTTATGTTTGATAAAGGAAGTCAGAATACACAATGGAGAAAAGACAGCCTCTTCAATAGTGGTGCTGGGAAAACTGGACAGCTACATGTAAAAAAGAATGAAATTAGAACACTCCCTAACACCACACACAAAAATAAACTCAAAATGGATTAAAGACCTAAATGTAAGGCCAGACACTATCAAACTCTTAGAGGAAAACACAGGCAGAACACTCTATGACATAAATCACAGCAAGATCCTTTTTGACACACCTCCTAGAGAAATGGAAATAAAAACAAATATCAACAACTGAGACCTAATGAAACTTCAAAGCTTTTGCACAGCAAAGGACACCATAAAAAGCCAAAAAGACGACCCTCAGAATGGGGGAAAATATTTGCAAATGAAGCAACTGACAAAGAATTAATCTCCAAAATATACAAGCAACTCATGCAGCTCAATATCCAAAAAACAAACAATGCAATCCAAAAATGGGCAGAAGACCTAAATAGACATTTCTCCAAAGAAGTTATACAGATTGCCAACAAACACATGAAAGGATGCTCAACATCACTGATCATTAGAGAAATGCAAGTCAAAACTACAATCTGGTATTACTTCACACCAGTCAGAATAGCCATCATCAAAAAATCTACAAACAAATAATGCTGGAGAGGGTGTGGAGAAAAAGGAACTCGCTTGCACTGTTGGTGGGCATGTAAATTGATACAGCCATTATGGAAAACACTATGGAGGTTCCTTAAACAACTAAAAATAGGGCTTCCATAGTGGCGCAGTGGTTGAGAGCCCGCCTGCCAATGCAGGGGACACAGGTTCATGCCCCGGTCCAGGAGGATCCCACATGCCGCGGAGTGGCTGGGCCCACGAGCCATGGCCACTAAGCCTGCGTGTCTGGAGTCTGTGCTCCGCAACGGGAGAGGCCACAACAGTGAGAGGCCTGCGTACCGCAAAAAAACAAACAAACAAAAAGACTAAAAATAAAACTACCATATGACCCATCGATCCCACTACTGGGCATATACCCTGAGAAAACCATAATTCAAAAACAGTCATGTACCACAATGTTCATTGCAGCTCTGTTTACAATAGCCAGGACAGGAAGCAACCTAAATATACATCAACAAATGAATGGATAAAGAAGATGTGGTACATATATACGATGGAATATTACTCAGCCATAAAAAGAAAAAAATTGAGTTATTTGTAGTGAGGTGAGTGGACCTAGGGTCTGTCATACAGAGTGAAGTAAGTCAGAAAAAGGAAAACAAATACCATATGTTAACACATACATATGGAATCTTAAAAAAAAAAGGTTCTGAAGAACTCAGGGGCAGGATAGGAATAAAGATGCAGACGTAGAGAATGGACTTGAGGACATGGGGAGGGGGAAGGGTAAGCTGGGACAAAGTAAGAGAGTGGCATGGACATATGTACACTACCAAATGTAAAATAGATAGCTAGTGCGAAGCAGCCGCATAGCACAGGGAGATCAGCTCAGTGCTTTGTGACCGCCTAGAGGGGTGGGATAGGGAAGGTGGGAGGGAGATGCAAGAGGGAGGAGATATGGGGATATATGTATAGCTGATTCACTTTGTTATAAAGCAGAAACTAATGTACTATTGTAAACAATTATACTCCAATAAAGATGTTTAAAGAAATGTTAAAAAAAAAAGAAAGAAAAAGAAATTATGTACTACCTAGCCTAAAATGGAAAAAACATAGGTTGAGCATATATATTGGGTCAAACAAATGACAAAGAAAGGATGAAAAATAATACCCACAATTCAAGACAAAAACATTGAAAAAGTGAAAAATAATCATTTATGTGGATGAAAAGTAAAATTCATAACAAAGATATTATATATATATTAGTCTATAAATCCTAGATAGCATAACATCATTATAAATTCTAATATTCCTTTAGATATTCAGAGAAAAATGAGAGAAAAACAATTTGTTAAGTGTTAAACTAAAAGCAAATCTTGTACGCCTTAAATTTCTTTTCAAATATCATGCAAATTTTATGAAAATTTTCATGTATTCTACTACCAAAAGCCTCAATAGCTTCCAAAGAATAGAAGTTAAAGTAGGCCATCTGTCTACTGTGTATTAAAATAAATTAATAACAAAAGTTTAAGCAACAATGACAACAACCTTTTTTTGTAACAGCAAACACATATATATCTTCCCCCAAATGACACTGTTGAAAAACTCTCTGAAAACAAACAAAAATAACTACAGAATATTTTTTAAACTACAATAGTTGAAACCATAGTTTCAATGTTAAGTTAGAAAACAGGTTAAAAACTAAATAACTCAACATTTTAAGGAAGAATACCAAAAAAGGTAAAAAAAAGAGAAAAAGCTAGAGTAACTAAGGTACCTTTTAAACAAACAAACAAAATAAAGAAGGCAGAATAATGTTGACAGAGCAGACTTAACCAAGAGAAAAATAGCAACAGTGGAAACAGCAAATAGATCTATGTAGGAATGATATGGAGGATGTTAACAGCAGACACAATTTAAATTAAAATGTTTAGGGCTTCCCTGGTGGTGCAGTGATTAAGAATCCACTGGCCAATGAAGGGGACACACCCAGCAATGAAGACCCAACACAGCCAAAAATAAATAAATAAAATAAATAAATTTATTTAAAAAATTAAAACATTTAATTTAAAACAATAAGAAAATGTGTTGTATTAGTCAACTATAATAAGCTTGTCTTTAAAAACTAAGTCACTAAAACTGACTCAAGAAGGAGTCCAAATCAAATAGACATACAACCACAGACGACATGGAAAAGGCATAAAAAAATTACTGGCTGTGAAACCAGATGGAGTTTTTTCAAATGTTCAAGGAATAGCTAATGCTACATAAATTGCTCCAAAGAACAAAGATATAGATAGCTACATAATTTATTTTCTAAAGCTAACATAGCTCTGATACTCAAACAAAAAGAAAATCCAATCCATTTTTGATATATTCAAAAACCTGAAATAAATTCCTAGCAAACTAAATGCAAGAGTATGGTAAAAACCAACCAAGCGAGACTTATCCCCAGAATTCACAGATCTATTAAATAGATTCAAAAAATATATATTATGGGATAGATAATGGATACATGCTGAAAGAGATTTTGCTACAACCCATTCTTACTTTTTTAAAGATTAGAGAACTAGGAGTTGAAAACTTTCTGAACATTATTAAATCATCAAAGAAGGAACCCAACATTACATTTCAGGATAAAATATTGCAGGCAGCCCCAATAAAATCAGAAGCAAAGCAAAAATCCCTGCTATAAATGTTATTGTACAAAATTATACATTGAGTTTTACCAATAAAATAAAATATGAAAATTTAAAAAACACTGGAAATATAGGAGACAAAATTACTATTGCTTATTGATGACATGATTATAGGCCAAAAGCTAAACACAATCATGTTTAAAATAAAACCTCTTGAATTAATAAGACAACTGAATAAATTAGCCAGAGTAGGGAAAAATGTATTTTTTATATCATTGGCTCTCCCATATGCCAGTAATCCCCAGTCACAAAATGTAATGGAAAACTATCCACTCATTAGTACTACACTAAGTTCATGATCTTCAACCTCAATTGTGAACTCCATACTCCTGAGGAATCCTATTCTCATGGCCCACTTCCTCTCCCACCATGGTTATCCCCCCCACCTACCCCTCCTCCAGCTGAGCAGGTAACTGCCCCTACTTCATCAGATGGAAACCCTCTCAGCTTCCTGCTACTCATCCCACACACCTACCTGCCTCTGACCCCATCCCCTTCCTTCCCATAAAATGCTAGTAGTCTTACCCTTCTCCCTATCACAAGCCAGCCTCCATCTGTCCTTAATCCTATCACTTCCCACCTTCTAGGAAACCTTACATTATAAACTATCCCTTCTTTCTATTGTACCATTAACCTTTCCTTCCTTCTGTTTCTAGTCTATTACCTTTTAAATATGATAAAATCTCTCCAATCTTTCCACACTCCCCAATCCTTCTTTTCTAGTTACATTTCCTCTCCCCCTCCACAGCCTTTTCTCCTCTTAAAGAAATCTGGAAAAGTTACTTATACCTGTCATCGGGAAGATCTCTTCAATAGGCATATTGGATCATGTAACTTCTCTCTTTAAAACTCCTTCTTGGAATGCCCTCCCACTACCCCAAACTTGCACCCAGTTAACTCTTCAGCTCTATGGCACTGCCTCAGGTAGTGTGATCCAACATCAAGAGTGAAATATATGGAGAAATAATATGTTCCAAGATTAGAATACTAAATACTAAATAGATGGAAATTTTTCTAAAATAATTTGTAAGTATATCACAAGTCAAATCAAAATCCCAGTGGAAGGTAGCATTGACACTAAAACTTAACAATGGTAGCACAAAATGATAAACTGATCTCACTTTTAATAAGGAAGTTAAAATTCTTTAATAAAGTTGTAGCAAATAAGATCCTCTCCTTTAATGAAAATAATGCATTATGGTCTAGGAGGATTTAGGAAAAGAAAGCAAAATGTTTCAACATTGGGAGCTGATTTAAATTTCTGTCACCAATTGAATAAAGGAGAACTATTTATATGTCAATCACTGTTTAAGAGGCATTTGATAAAAGTTATGATTTATTCATAATAAAATCTCAACCTAGAAACAACATCAAATGTAATACCAAAATATAAAAACCAAGACAAGAATGACCACTGCTTTGTCTAATATCAAAGAACAATGCAACAAGGCCAAAAGAAAATGAAGGACATAAATACTGGAGAAGAGGAGATAAAATTTCTATTACATGGTGATAATAGGGTTGTCTCTCTGTAAGACCAATGACAGTCAACTGAGTTAGTTCTCATAAGTAGAGATCAATATCTTCATGATCTACCATTATATTCAGTTAAAAGAGTTAAAAGATTCATTTTGAGTGGAATCAAATATATAGAATATCTAAGAATAAACCTATCAAATAAGGTACTAAAGTTATATATATATATATACTTAAAACTAAAAACAATTTTATTATAAGACATAATAGAATATTTGAAATGATGTAAAGATATATCACGTACCTGAAAGTTTTAATAATATCAAAATATCAATTCCTTTCTTAAAAAACTCACACAAAAAGAATTTGACAAGAGCAAAACAGTTTTCTAAAGTTATCTAAGATACATTTAACTAATGAGAAAAGCTAAACATTTTTGAAAAATAAAAATGATAAATGGACCTTCCCCTGTCAGAATTTTAAATATATTAAGGAATAAAAAATAATAAATCACAGTAGAACTGGCATAGAAGTTTTCTAAAACTCAGTGAACTACTATAGAACATCTGCAAAATTTTAGTATATGATAAATTTCCTACTTCAAAACCATTAAGAAATAATAGTTTAATAAATTGTATTGAGAGGCCTTCAAGATGGCAGAAAAATAAGATGTGGAGATCACCTTCCTCCCCACAAATACATCAGAAATACATCTACATGTGGAACAACTCCTACAGAACACCTATGAATGCTGGCAGAAGGCCTCAGACCTCCCAAAAGGCAAGAAACTCCCCACGTACCTGGGTAGGGCAAAAGAAAAAAGAATAAACAGAGACAAAGGAATAGGGACAGGACCTACACCAGTGGGAGGGAGCTGTGAAGGAGGACGAGTTTCCACACACTAGGAAGGCCCTTCACTGGTGGAGATGAGGGGTGGAGTGGGGGGAAGCTTTGGAGCCACAGAGGAGAGCGCAGCAACAAGGGTGCGGAGGGCCAAGTAGAGAGATTCCTGCACAGAGGATCAGGGCCGACCGGCACTCACCAACCCGAGAGGCTTGTCTGCTCACCCGCCGGGGCGGGCGGGGGGCTGGGAGCTGAGGCTCGGGCTTCGGAGGTCAGACCCCAGGGAGAGGACTGGGGTTGGCTGTGTGAGCACAGCCTGAAGGGGGCTAGTACGCCACAGCTAGCCAGGAGGGAGCCCGGGAAAAAGTCTGGACCTGCCTAAGAGGCAAGAGACCATTGTTTCGGGGTGAACGAGGAGAGGGGATTCAGAGCACCGCCTAAACAAGCTCCAGAGACAGGTGCAAACTGCAGTTACCACTGTGGACACCAGAGACGGGCATGAGACGTTAAGGCTGCTGCTGCAGCCACCAAGAAGCCTGTGTGCAAGCACAGGTCACTATCCACACCTCCCCTCCTGGGAGCCTGTGCAGCCCACCACTGACAGGTCCTGTGATCCAGGGACAACTTCCCTGGGAGAACGCACAGCGCGCCTCAGGCTGGTGCAACGTCATGCCGGCCTCTGCCACCACAGGCTCACCCCACATCCGTACCCCTCCCTCCCCCCGGCCTGAGTGAGCCAGAGTCCCCGAAGCAGCTGCTACTTTAACCCCGTTCTGTCTGGGCGGGGAACAGACGCCCTCAGGCGACCTACTTGCAGAGGCGGGGCCAAATCCAAAGCTGAACCCCGGGAGCTGTGCGAACAAAGAAGAGAAAGGGAAATCTCTCCCAGCAGCCTCAGGAGCAGTGGATTAAATCCCCACAATCAACTTGATGTACCTTGCATCTCTGGAATACCTGAATAGACAACGAATCATCCCAAAATTGAGGCAGTGGACTCTGGGAGCACTGTAGACTTGGGGTTTGCTTTTTGCATCTAATTTGTTTTTGGTTTTATGTTTATCTTAGTTTAGTATTTAGAGTTTATTATCATTGGTAGATTTGATTATTGATTTGGTTGCTCTCTTCCTTTTTTATATATATATATATAGATATAGGTACTTTTTCTCTTTTTGTGAGTATGTATGTGTATGCTTCTTTGTGTGATTTTGTCTGTATAGCTTTGCTTTTACCATTTGTCCTAGGGTTCTGTCTGTCTGGGTTTTTTTTGTTGTTGTTCCCTTTTGTTTTTTTAGTAGAGATTCTAGTGCTGGTTTTCATTGGTGGATTTGTTTTTTGGTTTAGTTGCTCTCTTCTTTCTTTCTATTATTATTAATTTTTCATTTTTAAATTTTTAATCATTTTTAAATTATTTTTATTTTAATAACTTTATCTTATTTTATTTTTTTATTTTTCTCCTGAGCCATGTGGCTGACAGTGTCTTGGTGCTCCAGCCAGGTGTCAGGCCTGTGCCTCTGAGGTGGGAGAGCCAAGTTCAGGACAGTGGTCCACAAGAGACCTCCCAGCTACACACAATATCAAATGGCGAAAGCTCTCCCAGAGATCTCCAATCCAATGTTAAGACCCAGCTCCACTCAATGACCAGAAAGCTCCAGTGCTGGACACCATATGCCAAACAACTAGCAAGACAGGAACACAACCCCACCCATTAGCAGAGAGGTTCCCTAAAATCATAATAAGGTCACAGACACCCAAAAACACACCACCTGATGTGGTCCTGCCCACCAGAAAGACATGATCCAGCCTCTTCCAACAGAACACAGGCACCAGTCCCCTCCACCAGGAAGCCTACACAACCCACTGAAACAACCTTACCCACTGGGGATAGACACCAAAAACAACAGGAACTATGAACCTGCAGCCTGCGAAAAGGAGACCCCAAACACAGTAAGTTAAGCAAAATGAGAAGACAGAGAAACACACAGCAGATGAAGGAGCAAGGTAAAAACCCACCAGACCTAACAAATGAAGAGGAAATAGGCAGTCTACTTGAAAAAGAATTCAGAGTAATGATAGTAAAGATGATCCAAAATCTTGGAAATACAATGGAGAAAACACAACAAAGGTTTAACAAGGACCTAGAAGAACTATAGAGCAAACAAACAATGAATGAAAATGAAATGAAAAGAAACTAAAAATTCTCTAGAAAAAATCAGTAGCAGAATAACTGAGGCAGAAGAACAGATAGGTGACCTGGAAGATAAAATAGTGGAAATAGCTACTGCAGAGCAGAATAAAGAAAAAAGAATGAAAAGAATTGAGTACAGTCTCAGAGACCTCTGGGACAACATTAAACGCACCAACATTTGAATTATAGGGGGTTCCAGAAAAAGAAGAGAAAAAGAAAGGGAATGAGAAAATATTTGAAGAGATTATAGTTGAAAACTTCCTAATATGGGAAAGGAAATAGTCAATCAAGTCAGGAAGCGCAGAGAGTCCCATACAGGATAAATCCAAGAATAAACACACAAAGACACATACTAATCAAACTATCAAAAATTAAATACAAAGAAAAAATATTAAAAGCAGCAAGGGAAAAACAAATAACATACAAGGGAATCCCCATAAGGTTACCAGCTGATCTTTCAGCAGAAACTCTGCAAGCCAGATGGGAGTGGCAGAACATATTTAAAGTGATGAAAGGGAAAGACCTACAACCAAGATTACTCTACCTAGCAAGAATCTATTTCAGATTCGATGGAGAAATTAAAACCTTTCCAGATAAGCAAAAGCTAAGGGAATTCAGCACCACCAAACCAGCTTTACAACAAATGCTAAATGAACTGCTCTAGGCAGGAAACACAAGAGAAGGAAAAGAGCTACAATAATCATCCCAAACCAATTAAGAAAATATTTAGGAACATACATATTGATAACTACCTGATGTAAATGGACTAAATGCTCCAACCAAAAATATAAACTGGCTGAATGGGTACAAAAACAAGACCCATATATATGCTGTCTACAAGAGACCCACTTCAGACCTAGGGACACATACAGACTGAAAGAGGGGATGGAAAAGATATTCCATGCAAATGGAAATCAAAAGAAAGCTGGAGTAGCAATTCTCATATCAGACATAATAGACTTTAAAATAAAGACTATTACAAGAGACAAAGAAGGACACTACATAATGATCAAGGAATCAATCCAAGAAGAAAATATAACAATTGTAAATATTTATGCACCCAATATAGGAGCACCTCAATACATAAGGCAAATACTAACAGCCAAAAAAGGGGAAATCGACAGTAACACATTCATAGTAGGGGACTTTAACACCCCACTTTCACCAATGGACAGATCATCCAAAATGAAAAAAATGAGGAAACACAAGCTTTAAATGATACATTAAACAAGATGGATGTAACTGATATGTATAGGACATTCCACCCAAAAACAACAAAATAAACTTTTTTTCTCAAGTGCTCCTGGAATATTCTCCAGGATAGATCATATCTTGGGTCACAAATTAAACCTTGGTAAATTTAAGAAAATTGAAATCGTATCAAGTATCTTTTCCAACCACAATGCTATGAGACTAGATATCAATTACAGGAAAAAATCTGTAAAAAATACAAACACATGGAGGCTAAACAATACACTACTAAATAACGAATACATCACTGAAGAAATCACAGAAGAAATCAAAAAAACCTAGAAACCAATGACAGTGAAAACACGATGACCCAAAACCTATGGGATGCAGCAAAAGCAGTTCTAACAGGGAACTTTTTAGCAATACAATCCTACCTGAAGAAACAAGAAACACCTCAAATAAACAACCTAACCCTACATCTAAAGCAATTAGAGAAAGAAGAACAAAAAACCCCCAAAGTTAGCAGAAGGAAAGAAATCATAAAATCAGATCAGAAATAAATGAAAAAGAAATGAAGGAAACGATAGCGAAGATCAATAAAACTAAAAGCTGGTTCTTTGAGAAGATAAACAAAACTGATAAACCATTAGCCAGACTCATCAAGAAAAAAAGAAGACTCAGATCAATAGAATTAGAAATGAAAAAGGAGAAGGAACAACTGACACTGCAGAAATATAAAGGATCATGAGAGATTACTACAAGCACCTATATGCCAATAAAATGGACAACCTGGAAGAAATGGACAAATTCTCAGAAAAGCACAACCTTCTGAGACTGAACCAGGAAGAAATAGAAAAGATAAACAGACCAATCACAAGCACTGAAACTTAGACTGTGATTAAAAATTTTCCTACAAACAAAAGCCCAGGACCAGATGGCTTCACAGGTGAAGTCTATCAAACATTTAGAGAAGAGCTAACACCTATCCTTCTCAAACTCTTCCAAAATATAGCAGAGGGAGGAACACTCCCAAACTCATTGTACGAGGCCACGATCACCCTGATACCAAAACCAGACACAGATGTCACCAAGAAAGAAAAATACAGGCCAATATCACTCGTGAACATAGATGCAAAATCCTCAACAAATTACTACCAAACAGGATCCACAGCAGTTAAAAGGATCATACACCATGATCAAGTGGGGTTTATCCCAGGAATGCAAGGATTCTTCAGTATAGGCAAATCAATCAATATGATATACCATATTAACAAACTGAAGGAGAAAAACCATAGGATCATCTCATTAGATGCAGAAAAAGCTCTTGGCAAAATTCAACACCCATTTATGACAAAAACCCTCTAGAAAGTAGGCATAGAGGGAACTTATCTCAACATAATAAAGGTCATATATGACAAACCCACAGCCAACATCGTTGTCAATGGTGACAAACTGAAACCATTTCCTCTAAGATCAAGAACAAGACAAGGTTGTCCACTCTCACCACTATTATTCAACATATTTTTGGAAGTTTTAGCCACATCAATCAGAGAAGAAAAAGAAATAGAAGGAATCCAAATTGGAAAGGAAGAAGTAAAGCTGTCACTGTTTGCAGATGACATGATACTATACACAGAGAATCCTAAAGATGCTGCCAGAAAACTACTAGAGCTAATCAATGAATTTGGTAAAGCAGCAGGATACAAAACTAATGCACAGAAATCTCTTGCATTCCTATACACTAATGATGAAATATCTGAAAGCGAAATTAAGGAAACACTCCCATTTACCATTGCAACAAAAGGAATAAAATACCTGGGAATAAACCTATGTAGAGAGACAAAAGACCTATATGCAGAAAACTATAAGACACTGATGAAAGAAATTGAAGATGATACAAACAGATGGAGAGATATACCATGTTTTTGGATTAGAAGAATCAACACTGTGAAAATGACTATACTACCCAAAGCAATCTACAGATCTCATGCAATCCCTATCAAACTACCACTGGCATTTTTCACAGAACTAGAACAAAAAATTTCACAATTTGTTTGGAAACACAAAAGAACCCAAATAGCCAAAGCAATCTTGAGAAAGAAAAATGGAGCTGGAGGAATCAGGCTCCCTGACTTCAGAGTATACTACTAATCAAGAGAGTATGGTACTGGCATGAAAACAGAAATATAGATCAATGGAACAGGTTAGAAAGCCCAGAGATAAACCCATGCACCTATGGTCCCCTTATTTTTGATAAGGGAGGCAAGAATATACAATGGAGAAAATACAGCCTCTTCAATAAGTGGTGCTGGGGAAACTGGACAGCTACATGTAAAAGAATGAAATTAGAACACTCCCTAACACCATACACAAAAATAAACTCAAAATAGATTAAAGACCTACATGTAAGGCCAGACACTATCTCACTCTTAGAGGAAAACATAAGCAGAACACTCTCTGACAGAAATCACAGCAGGATCCTTTCTGACCCACCTCCTAGGGAAATGGAAATAAAAACAAAAATTAACAAATGGGACCTAATGAAACTTAAAAGCTTTTGCACAGCAAAGTAAAACATAAACAAGATGAAAAGAAAACCCTCAGAATGGGAGAAAATATTTGCAAATGAAGCAACTGACAAAGGATTAATCTCCAAAATATACATACAGGCAGCTCATGAAACTCAATATGAAAAAAACAAGAAACCCAATTCAAAAATGGGGGCTTCCCTGGTGGCGCAGTGGTTGGGAGTCCGCCTGCCAATGCAGGGGACATGGGTTCGTGCCCCGGACTGGGAAGATCCCACATGCCATGGAGCGGCTGGGCCCGTGAGCCATGGCCGCTGAGCCTGTGTGTCCGGAGCCGGTGCTCCGCAACGGGAGAGGCCACAAGAGTGAGAGGCCCGCGTAATGCAAAAACAAAACAAAACAAACAAAAACAAACAAAAATGGGCAGAAGACCTAAACAGACATTTCTCCAAAGAAGATATACAGATTGCTAATAAACACATGAAAAGATGCTCAACATCACTAATCATTAGAGAAATGCAAATCAAAACTACAATGAGGTATCACCTCACACCAGTCAGAATGGCCATCTTCAAAAAATCTACAAACAATAAATGCTGGAGAAGGTGTGGAAAAAAGGGAACCCTCTTGGGCTTCCCTGGTGGCGCAGTGGTTGAGAGTCTGCCTGCCGATGCAGGGGACGCGGGTTCGTGCCCCGGTCAGGGAAGATCCCACATGCCGCGGAGCGGCTGGGCCCGTGAGCCATGGCCACTGAGCCTGCGCGTCCGGAGCCGGTGCTTCGCAACGGGAGAGGCCACAACAGTGAGATGCCCGCGTACTGCCAAAAAAAAAAAAAAAGGGAACCTTCTTGCCAGTTGGTGGGAATGTAAATTGATATAGCCACTATGGAAAACAGTATGGAGGTTCCTTAAAAAACTAAAAATAGAACTACCATAAGACCCAGCAATCCCACTACTGGGCATATACCCTGAGAAAACCTTACTCAATAAGAGTCAGGTACCACAGTGTTCATTGCAGCTCTATTTACAGTAATAGCCAGGACATGGAAGCAATCTAAGTGTCCATCAACAGATGAATGGATAAAGAAGATGTGGTACCTATATACAATGCAATAGTACTCAGCCCTAAAAAGAAATGAACTTGAGTTATTTGTAGTGAGGTCGATGGACCTAGAGTCTGTCATACAGAGGGAAGTAAGTCAGAAAGAGAAAAACAAATACCATATGCTAACACATGCTAACCACATGCTAACACATTCCATATATGGAATCTAAAAAAAAAAAAAAAAGTGTTCTGAAGAACCTAGGGGCAGAACAGGAATAAAGATGAAGACGTAGAGAATGGACTTGAGGACACGGGGAGGGGGAACGGTAACCTGGGATGAAGTGAGAGAGTGGCATGGACATATATATACACTACCAAATGTAAAATAGATAGCTAGTGGGAAGCAGCTGCATAGCACAGGGAGATTAGCTCTGTGCTTTGTGACGACGTAGAGGGGTGGGGTAGGGAGGGTAGGAGGGAGACACAAGAGGGAGGAGATATGGGGATATATGTATATGTATAACTGATTCACTTTGTTATAAAGCAGAAGCTAACACACCATTGTAAAGCAATTATACTACAATAAAGATGTTTAAAAATAAATAAATAAATAGTATTGAAGTATCTAGCTACTCATTTGAGAAAAGAAATCATTTCCACACAACAAAATCATATAACCTTCAGATATTTAAATGTTTAAAAAGAAAAATATTATAAGAATATTTACATAAAATTGAACTGTAGAAATTTTCTAAGCAAAGTAATAAATTTGTGAAAGAAAATATTGAAAATGTAAATAACTAAAAGTTAAAAATGCCCCTACATTTTGAGACTTCCCCGGTGGCGCAGTGGTAAGAATCCGCCTGCCAATGCAGGGGACACGGGTTTGAGCCCTGGTCTGGGAAGATTCCACATGCTGTGGAGCAACTAAACCTGTGCACCACAACTACTGACCCTGTACTCTAAAGCCCGCTAGCCACAACTACTGAGCTCACATGCCACAACTACTGAAGCCTGTGTGCCTAGAGTCTATGATACGCAACAAGAGAAGCCACTGCAATGAGAAGCCCACGCACCTTAACAAAGAGTAGCCCCTGCTCACCGCAACTAGAGAAAGCCCGCGCACAGCAACGAAGACCCAACACAGGCAAAAAATAAAAATGAATAAAAACTTAAAACCTTAAAAAGAAAAATGTTCATACATATTGAAAACAAAAACAAGCATAAGGGAAAGAAACAATAAATGTTTGCAATATTTATTACAGGAAAGAGTATTTTTCTATCAAAAGAGAGAGAACTTACAAATCAATAAAAAGATGAACAATCCTACAAGAAATGGAGAAGGAATATAAATTGGCAGAATAAATACACAAATATCCAAAATACTCAACATCAGTAATGATGAAAGACCCTAATTGAAATAGCTTTGATATCACTCTCCACATATTAAATTGGCAAAAACATATAAATTATAATAATCAATTGTGATTAAAGATATAGTAAAACATTCGATGATGAAATTACAGTAATTTGGTAACTTTATATCAGTCCTCCTAAAATTAGTCTTTACAGTGTATATCATAAAAATTTTGACAACTTTTAAGGAAATAATTTAAAATGTGGGAAAAGTTTATATATTGTTTATGTATATTATTACATTATTTTTATTATTGAAAAATGTTAGCAATTATGACCAGTTATAATGGAATGATTAAATACGTAGGGGACATCCACCATGTATCTATTAAAATTCACATTTTTGAGAAATACGTGGTAATATACTGATGTATCAATTGAAATAGTTTTAGTTCAAGTAGCAGAATCTGACTCTATTAATAACCACCATATTGGAAGGAACCTGCGCTATCTCACAGAGCCAAAATAAAAGCTGAACAAGGAAGCCTAGGGGAGGACCCAAGCAATGATTACCTGGAGGTCCTTGGCAGCAGGAACTCCCAAATCTCATGAGAACACAACCATCAGAAGTGTCTGCCACCTTCCACCTCTGAATGGCTCCATGCAGTTCCCATGAGAGGATCTGGTTTGTTCAAGTCTGGTTAGTTTTCTCTCTGCTTGACTCAGTCAGTCAGGCAAAGGTTTAGGGTGGTTTAGTGGCTACGATAAAAAGAGAGCCACTCCGATTTGTGTGTAATACAACCTGTCATTTTTCAAGACAGAGTCCTAAAGTGTATTGGCTTTGTTTGTGGGTGTACATGTAAGACTATTAGAAGGAATTTGGAAGAAGATACTTCAGAATGGTGGCATGGTTGTCTATGAGTGGCAAGTTTATGAGTGACTTTTATTATCTTCACACTTCATGCATGTACAGTGAAATTCTTCATGCAACAATATGAATTAGGCTACAATGCCATTAGCAGTTGGTTACAGTCTGCAGCCAAGTCCTCATTTTGCTAAAGTTTTTACAGTCTGGGAGTTGGGGGATAATAACAAAATTGAAGGGAGGCAAAGTCTGCTAAGGAAATGGAAAATAATTCCTTCTAGATAAATTGAAGGCTTGGAGTGTGTGTCCTATTGTCCCCGGTATTCTCACAGCCTGAGTTCTCCAGATTGAATTGACAAAATGGGCACCAACTCAATAGGATGTTACTGGAAGTCACAGTCAGCAACAGGACCCAGAAGCATCCTCATCAATATTTATGTCAGAGTGAGCATGTACCACCAGATGGCGCCAAACCTCATTTGGGACAATGTGGGATTTGAGTAACCTGGTTGGACTTCCAGAATACCAGGTGGGCTAGTTACATAAACTTGCTCAGGCCATTTTGCATGTTTGATTTTTTTTTCTTAGAGCCCACTTTTTACATTTCAGTGGATCCTACTGAATTATTTTTCTGAATTTTTAAAAATTCCCTTTCATTAATTTTTTGAATAGATGATTCATTCACTTAGTTCAGATCCCCAGGGAAATGATGGATGTAGACAATATTCAGCAATCTGCTAACATCACAAAAAGAAAGATAACTAGGGCTTCCCTGGTGGCGCAGTGGTTGAGAGTCCGCCTGCCGAAGCAGGGGACACGGGTTCGTGCCCCGGTCCCGGAAGATCCCACATGCCGCGGAGCGGCTGGGCCCGTGGGCCGCTGAGCCTGCGCCTCCGGAGCCTGTGCTCCGCAACGGGAGAGGCCACAACAGTGAGAGGCTTGCGTAAAAAAAAAAAAGAAAGACAACTGGACATTTTCTATCCCCTGATGGAAGAATTGAACACCATTTATAACGTCTTATTGTCAAAATATCAAGCTGTATCTGCTCCAGATCTAACTTTGAGTTTACAGATACACTGGGGACAATGGAACATGTAAAATGGCACCATGGAAGCAATCAGCAAAATTTAAAATATAGGAAACTGTACCGATCTCTTAAAAAATAAATTTCAAGGGTAAAAGGGAGGAAAAGTTATAGATTAAAAGAGACTTAAGAAATGTAGTAATCAAATCCCATCCAGGAACTTGCCTGGATCATGACATAAACAAACCAACTGCAAAAAAAATTATGAAAAAAAAAATGAGGACATTTGAAACACTATTTTATGATATTTTAAATTAAGTTAAAATGTTAATATGTGATAATAGTATTGTGCCTATATTTTTTAATGTGTTCTTATATTTTAAAGATAAATACTAAATATTTGTGGATAAAATTGTGTGATGTCTGGAGTTTGCTTGAAAACAATTCAGTGGCAGTTGGAAGTAGAGATAAAACATGATCGGCCATGAATTGACAAGTGTTAAAGTTGGGTAATGAGTATGTAGGGATTCACTATATTATTCTCTCTACTTTGTTTCAAAATTTCTGTAATAAAAAGCTAAAAAAAGAAACTACAAAGTTTCCATTCTATTCTCCCGTCTGCCAAGTTCCCAATTCTCCCTATGTAATAACTATTTGTAGTTTCTTGTACATCCTTCTAGAGTTTTTATGCAACCAATTCTTTTAATAATTAGAAAAGCATTAAAATATGTATTTTTAAAAGGTAGATTTTTTAGGAAGTATCTGACTTTCAACCTATCCGTTGACAGTTATTTGAGTTCATTCCGTGAGACTGATGCTCATTTCTTTTCTCACTTCCCTGGACACAGCACCAGATCCCTGGGACCAGGGTAAATGCTTGAAAATAATGACAGCAGAATCATTCCTGGTGACTGTTTCCATGGGAATGGGAATGAATCAGCGGCAGAGCACTCTTAAATTTCAGCCTGAGGGTCACAGAAGGCCATTCCATTTCAAAGGGCTGTGGCTACTGACAGCTTTTATGTTTGGGGGGGGATGAAAAAATATCAACCATAAATTTATTTTATTGAAGAACATTACCTAATCCTACGTGTGAAGACTCAGCCATTATTCAGGGAGATCTGATGAGCGTTCTGCCTACACATAGCTCTGGTTGTGAGTGGCTGCAAACACCATCATCTTCAATGTGGCTGTGATTGTTCTGAAATTCCGCTAGTCCGTAATGTTTTAAAGTGAAGGGTAGATTTACAGGGGTCTTGAAGAGTCCTGTTTTACAACTTTGCATGGTTCTGTGGAGGTTTCTGTGAGCTGATTGGAATGCAATGGATGTAAAGCTGAAAACTGGGATTAACTCAAATTAATCTTTGACAAGAAGCAATACAAAAAGAGTTTGAGGAAAGATTGCAATGTCATAAATTCTCAAATGGAAATAAGTTTTGAGAAAAGCTATTTAAGGATATTTCAAATAATTTAAATAATTATACTCAATCCAAAAGCTGTTTGTACATCTGTCTTTTCATTGTTTAATAATACTAGATTGTAGTGGCAGAACAATACATGGTCTCTTCCTTATGCACAACCAGCAGCGTGAATCTTGGCAATATATCATCTGGGAAAATTGTTTTTTGGGTGATGAATTTCCAGGTTAAGAGTATTATATTCCTGATATTATGCTGTCGTTTTCAGAGCATTTTAGAAAATATGTTTTTTATATGATACAGGGGCACTGTTGTGATAAGAACTAATATAACACTAAGCCAACAGCTTAAGAAAGTCAATGTATAGTAGCTTTAGATGAATACTCCAGGGTAATATACAAGCAGTGTAAATAATAATATTAATAGCATCTTTGTAAAAAAAACTGTGCAGTTAACACCTACTCCTACAAGTGAAAATAAGCATAGGAATAAGATGAAGGCATTTTTTGCTGATTCATTAAAATAAAGGGTAAATGAGCTTTATGTGTACCGCCAGAGACAATAAAATTAATTCCACTTTCTTGGCTTTGGAAAGAGTGCGAGTGTGTGTGTGTGTGTGTGTGTGTGTGTGTGTGTGTGTGTTGAGAAGAGGGGGCAAAGACAGCAATGCTGCATTAAAGGAAAATCATCATTTTCTTGCTCCAGTTGAAAGCAGTAAGTAATCAAGTAATGCAGTGACTGTTCATGTAGGTAAACTTCAGAACCTCCTTTGAGGTGTGAGACATTTAAAACTAATTAACAGTTATTAATATTGAAAAATTCCCCAGGCATTAAATATTTTCTTGTAGAAACATGTAGTGAAGACGTGTTGGGGAAGAGTTCACCCTTTTCTCCAAGTGAGAGATACAAGACAAAACAATGGAACACAACCACTAATAACTAACATGAAACAAGGTAACAAAACAATAAACAGCTACCCGATTCTGGGCAGAGGGAAATATAGGAGCATTAAACAATGGGCTGGAATCATGAAGAACAGGAATGTTTGAAACATGGTATAAACTCTCAGCGGCATTCCTTAGATTATTGTGTCTTTTCTCCATTTTTTTCTAGTTCCATGGTTCTCATGTAGAAAGCACTATGCAAATATATACAAAAGCAATATTATTTTTGCCTTTTATATGTTTGTCCTGAGACTTACGTATAAAGTTTTTTCACAACCAGTAGCCAAATGGAGTTCAACTACCAAAACAAAAAAAAACTAGGGCTTCCCTGGTGGCACAGTGGTTCAGAGTCTGCCTGCCAATGCAGGGGACATGGGTTCGAGCCCTGATCCGGGAGGATCCCACATGCTGCAGAGCAACAGGGCCTGTGCGCCCCAACTGCTGAGCCTGTGCTCTAGAGCCCGTGAGCCACAGCTACTGAGCCCATGAGCCACAACTACTGAAGCCTGCACACTTGGAGCCTGTGCTCTGCAGCGGGAGAGGCCGCCTTAATGAGGGGCCTGTGCACCGCAGCAAAGGGTAGCCCCTGCTCCCCACAAATAAAAAAAAAAAAAGAAAGCCTGCGTGCAGTGGGCGAAGACCCAGTGCAGCCATAAATAAATAATAAATAAATAAATAAATTTATATATTTAAAAAATCTATTAAAAGTACACAAGTTCAAAATTCACTTCCTAATTTTCAAGCTCGTCAGGTGCCTATTCACATGTTTAGAGTATGGCTTTTGAGTATTCTGGTAATCTTTGCTATCACACTTTTTTTTTAATAACTTTTTTTTTTTATATTTTCATACTTTTAAACATGCAGACTAAGAACTGACTTGGGGTAGAATCTGAGTTATTTTCTATTAGGAAATAGTCATTTTTTTAGTCCTTGCCACGTACAAAAGAAAAACACCAAAACCTTGGGTGTTGAGTGCTGGCTGTGTTTCAGCAGGCACTGTCTATGTGAACCCTACAACAGTCCTTTTCTGTTGACATAATGCTCCCATCCATACAAAGCCTGGCACTGGGCTAGCCTGTTGTGGACACTTGATAAATATGTGTTGACCTGCTGAAGAAACTGAAGCTAGGAATTGTATAATTTATCCAAAATCATCTGCTGAGTTAGTGGCAGAACTAGGATTCAAAACTCAGGTTTTTAATTCAAAACCCACGTCTTTCCACTCTCTAGAGCTCTTTCTTTGAGAATCATAATGCATGCCAAGTATTGGACTAGAGTCCATTTAAAAACAATGGAGTCACAGGAACAACTGTTTATGAAAGCACTATATCAAAAACAAAGCAAGTTCTTTTCAATATGTAAGATGTAAATATATAATTTGTCTCTTTGACTTTAGAATTCAGCAATCAGAACTTCCTACTCCAGGAAATCAATAAATCACCGGTCAACTAGACTCCAAGATCGGGGTTCTTTATGGGAAAATTGTTTGGTAGCGTATTACAGGCATATGTCTGGAGTATGCTCTGGAATCAGAAGATGGGCTAGGGTAATGGAAATGGAAACCTTCTCCAGATCACAAAATGCAACAGTTTATGCCAGAATAACATATGGGGCTGGCAGCCTTCCTGCAGTGAACTAAATCCAGAGGGATATTTCAGGGTCTTATTCCCAGGGAGAGGACTGAGTAGCTGGGCATTCATCCATTTCTTATCTTTCATTCAATAAATATTCGCCAAGTGCATTTCAGTGCATTTAATTATAATTTAAGTAACATTTCCCCATCAAGTTGTGGAGGGGGGTACAGAGCCTAGCTCACAGAGTTGTGAGAATTAAATGAGAGTGTGTGCAGAGGACTTAGAACAACATGCAGTAAGTAACGCCTCAAAAAATGTGAACTGTGACTATTTGGTCCTTACCATGCCCTTGTCACTGTGCTGGGTGCTGAAGATTCAAAGACGAATTTGACATTAGTCCTTTTCTCAGGAAACTCAGTTCAGTAGAGGGAGAAACATGTCAACTCAGGTTATGTAGATAAGCCAGTAGATGGTTCCATAGGGTGCAAAGGGAGCACAAAGGAGGAAGAAGCCACACGTACTGGGTACGGGGGGCCAGGGAGGGTCCACACAAGCTCCATGCAGGAGGTAACTCTCTGAGAGTCTTGAAGGATGAGTAGATATTCCACAGGCGGGGCAGGAGGTGGAGGGCATTCCAGGCAGAGGGACTTGTAGTAGCAAGAACAGGCTCAGAGTCATGGAAACCCTGGTCTGGAGGAACCGCTTGTTTATGAATCTGGCTGAGATGGGTGCCTCTTAGTGAGAGGAAAGAAATGAGGCCAGAGCTTGACCAATTCATGGAAGCCTTTGTTCTGTCAGCAGTGAGAAACCACTGAAGCTCTTTCAATAGGAGAGTATAATATTATAAACAGATGTGTGCTTTAGGAAAGTCATAAGTGAATGTGTAGAAGACAGATGTGGGGCAGAGAAAGGTATGCGACTGGAGGTGGGATGAAGAGTCAGGAGATTATTGAAACAGATCTGGCAAGATATGAAAATGGCTTGAACTAAGAGCAAGTGACAATGGACTGAGAGAGGATGACAGATTCAAGAGACATTAAGAGGGTAGGATGGGATCAGCTGGGCAGGGTGGCAGTGAAAGTAAAGGCTGGGCACCACTGTTTCTGACTTAGATGTGTCAAAGTATGTTCAGCAATGTGGGGAATGGAAGAGGAGGAACAGGTGTGGAAAGATAGTTAAGGAATTTTTGAACACAGAACATTCAAGATGCTGGTAGAATACCCTGATGAAAATGTGCAGTAAGCCAAGGATATATGACTTCTGAATGTAAAGAAGAGGTGAGACTGGAAATATAGATTTGGATGCCGTCAGCATATGGGTGGACATGGAAACTGCCAATAAGAGTCCCCAGAGGGACCATATAAGCAGAGAAGAGCAGAGCATTAAGGGCCAAACATTGGAGAACCCAACGTGTAAGCGGTGGCGGAGAAAGAGAAACCTGAAAACAAGGCTAAGAAAAATAATAATCAAGGAGGTAGAGGTTGAAGCAAGAAAAAGAGGTGTCACCAAAAGCCAAAGGGAGCCTAGAATCTCAAGGTCATCAAAATGGTTACCAAATACCATAAAAAGTACATGAAACCGGGCTTCCCTGGTGGCGCAGTGGTTGAGAGTCCGCCTGCCGATGCAAGGGACGCGGGTTCGTGCCCCGGTCCGGGAGGATCCCACATGCCACGGAGCGGCTGGGCCCGTGAGCCGTGGCCGCTGGGCCTGCGCGTCCGGAGCCTGTGCTCCGCAACAGGAGAGGCCGCAACAGTGAGAGGCCCACGTACCGCAAAAAAAAAAAAAAAAAGTACATGAAACCTAAAGACGCCTGTTGGATTTGAAGCTTATGCTTTTGTTGTCGCTGTGATTTCAGTCTTTACTAGGACAGTCTCAGTGGCAGCCAAACTGCACTAGGTTTCCTGGAATATGTTGTCATATGTTTGTGTGTACGTGTGTGTATTAGTGTGTGTTTGTGTGTGTGCACGTATGTACACATATATATTTCCTCTTAAGTAAGCTGCTGTGAATAAAAGTATTCATAAGACTGCTAAAGTATTTCTTATTGTACGTGTCCCTTCTACTCATGTTTCTATAGGTTTCTCATATATCTATTGCCAGTTTGATAGTCTAAGTATTCAAATGTTGTGTTACAAATTTTCGGAGACTAAATGTTGAAATTGGCAGTGTTTTTTACGGTTTCAGCTGTGATAAGTATGGACGAGTAAAACTACTTCCTTCGGAGTTCTTCCTCTTAAGGAAAATGACGTTTAGCTAAGAGGAAAGAGACACTTTTTTTATGATTTCAGTCACATCTACTCAGAAAATGCCCTGAAAGCACCCCGTCTTAGTAAGAAGATCCAGCAGATGTGCCAATTGTTGGTCAAGTCAGTTCAATATGAAGCAACGTCTTCCAACTTCTACCACAGGATGAGTTGTTTCAAAAAGTCTTAAGAAATTCTAAAGAGATGATTGTTATGTAGATTTCTTCATGGTGAGAGCAGAATCTCAGCACCACAGGCCTCTAGACTCCAATTTCACTCATACAAACTCAAAAACATGAACAGAAAATCCACATTTGAATTTTTAACTTTTAAAATAATTATAGAAGTACTGGAAGTGGGAGCGATAATATAGAGAGGTCCCCGTTACCTTTTACCCAGTTTCCCCCAATGATCGCATCTTACATAACTATAGCACAATATCAAAGCCAGAAAGTTGACATTGGTGAAATGTGTGTGTATAGTATATATTCTATGTGGTTTTATCACAAGCATAAATGTGACAACACTGTAGCCACCACGGCAATCAAGATACAAAACTATTCCAGCACCACAAAACACTCCCCCATGCTACACTTTTTGTCATTTCAAAAATGTTATATAAATAGAATTGTCCAGTATATGATCTTTTGAGATTGGGTGTTTTTGACGCAGCTTAATGGACTTGAGATCTATCCAAGTTGTTGCCAGTATCAACAGTTTACTGATTTTATTGCTGAGTGGTATTTCATGGTATGGATGTACCACAGTATGTTTAACCATTCATCCAGTGAAAAACACTTGGGTCGTTTCCAGTCTTTTAGCTTTTACAAATAAAGCTGCCATGAATGTTCATGCACAGATTTTTGTATGGATTTAAGTTCCTATTTTTCTGAGATAAATGCCTAGGAGTGTGATTGCTGCTAAGCATATATTTAGTTTTCTTAGGAAATTGGGGAATTATTTTTCAGAATGGCTGTATACATTTTACATTCCCAACAGCAGTGTGTCAAAGACTCAGTTTCCCCACATCTTCAAAAGTATTCCGTATTGTCACTATTTTTTGTTTGTTTGTTTGTTTTGTTTTGTTTTGTTTGCCGTACGCGGGCCTCTCACTGTTGTGGCCTCTCCCGTTGAGGAGCACAGGCTCCAGATGCGCAGGCTCAGCGGCCATGGCTCACGGGCCCAGCTGCTCGGCGGCATGTGGGATCTTCCCGGACCAGGGCACGAACCCGCGTCCCCTGCATCGGCAGGCGGACTCTCAACCACTGCGCCACCAGGGAAGCCCTGTCACTATTTTTTATCTTAGCTATTATGTCAGGTGTGTAATGATAGATCACCATGATCTCAATTTGCGTTGCTCTGATGGCTAGTGATGTTGAACATCTTTTCATGTGCTTATTTGCCATCTGTATATCTTCTTCAGTGAAATGTCACTTTATGTCTTTTGCTCATTTTCTAATTGAATTGTTAGGGTTTTTCTTTTTTACTGTTGAGTTTTGAAGATAGATAGATAGATGATAGATAGATGATAGATAGGCAGATAGATACAGAGTTATCTACATAACCTTTGTCACAGTTGTAATTTGCAAATATTTTCTCCCAGTATGTAATTTTGTCTTTTCATCCTCTTAACAGGATCTTTCACAGAGCAAAATTTTTAATTTTAATGAAGTCCAATTTGCCATTCTTTTCTTTTATATTTTATTCTTTTCTTGTCCCGTCATATTTGGGTTTTAGGATTGAAAATTCATTTGAATTTCTGGAAGACAATAAGACCATCAGTACTGAGTCCAAAAAATTGTCATAACTGAAATTATAAATGTCTAGGGTTTGCTTCAGAATAATAGTTTGGAAAATGAGGTGGGAAAGAAGTGAGTGTGGGTATAGATGAACAAGAATGGCCATGAGTTGATAATTGTTGAAGCAGGAGGATAAGTACATCAAGTTTATTATATTATCCTTTTCGCTTTTGCATATGTTTGGAATTTTCCATAATAAAATTTTTAAAAAAACAGTGCATATATTTTGAGTAAATAATCCAGTTTGGGGAACTTTGCCCTAAGGAAAAGATTGAAATGATGGAAAAAGAAAACTCTTTGTACAGAGGTGTTTATAGCAACATTATTTGTGAAAGTGGAAGGAAAAATGAGAAATATAAATAGCTAACGATTAGGGAGTGGTTATATCATCTCAGGGGACCATTATGGAGCCATTAAAGTGATGAACATGAGGCTGAAGATACATGAAAAGTTTTTTTACAAAATAACCTTAGACCGAAAAAAACAAAACACCATCCTTCAACTGCAATTTAGCCAGCCATAGTATTGGAATAATGTGATTTTATATTTCTGTAGCAAAGTTTTAGTCCATTCCACTTAAACAATTTAATGATAATTTCGTTTGCCATAAATAAAGAATATGGCAACAAGATTCAGGCTCTCCTAGACAACACCAGCAGGTCGAGACAGTAGGACAGGCAAAGGGATCTCTTTGCTCCACCTCAGCGTGAGGGCAGATGGCAGCCGCACACACAGAACCCACCCCTCAAATATACACCCTTAAGTATCTTGATAATGTGCTGAAATTCCTGGCAGTTACACAAGCATTTTACTAAAGCTTAGAAAATTAAACAAAGGGGAACTTCCCTGGTGGCGCAGTGGTTAAGAATCCGTCTACCAAAGCAGGGAACACAGGTTCGAGCCCTGGTCCAGGAAGATCCCACATGCCGCGGAGCGACTGAGCCTGGGCACCACAACTACTGAGGCCGAGTGCCACAACTACTGAAGCCCGCGTGCCTAGAGCCTGTGCTCTGCAACAAGAGAAGCCACTGCAATGAGAAGCCAGCGCACCACAACGGAGCATAACCCCCCACTCACCGCAACTAGAGAAAGCCTGCACGCAGCAACAAAGACCAATGCAGCCAAAAAATAAAATAAAAAATTAAACAAAGGGAAATGCAAGTGCAAAGACATTAAATTTTAAACCAATAAAAGGCAAATTCTTTTTAATGCTAAAGATATATAGTTTATTTATAATTTCATTTACTTTATTTATAACTCAAAGGAAGAATCTGCCTTAGAGTATCGTAATACTTCCTGAGGAATACAAATACTTCCTGAGGAAAATATGGTGAATAAGAACCCACCAGATCACGTTCTTTAAAGTCAACAAATCTCGTTTGTGTTGGAAACCTTGATTGTTTTAAATGCTGTCCACAAATTCTTTAATATTCCTTCACTGGAAAGGTGGAGTCCAATTCCCCTCCTTTAAAGTGTGTGATATACTTAGTAACTTGCTTCTAAGGCCTGGAAAGAGGCGGACGTGAAGGTGTGTGATCTCCAAGATTAGGGATTCAAAGGCATCTGGCTTCCTCCTTGCTCTCCCTCAGTTCATTTGCTCTGGGAAACACAACCACCATTTTCTGAGGACACTCAACAGCCCTGCTGAGATGCTTGTGTGAAGAGGAGCTGAGGCTGCCTGCCAACAGCCATGTGAGTGAGCTGAAAAGCAAATCTCCAGACCCAATAAAGCCTTCAGGTGACTGCAACCCCAGACGACATCTCGACTGCAACCCCATGAGAGACCCTTAGCTGGAATCACCTGGCCAAGCTGCTCCTGAATTCATTATCCCACAGAAACTGTGAGATAATAAATGTTTGTTGTTTTAAACCACTAACTTTTGGAGTAACTTGTTATGCTGCAATAGATAATACAGCAATTTCTAGAAATTTTATTTAACATAGTTCTTAAGGATGTATGTTCAGTGGAATTTTATTGATTTCTCCTAATCCCTCAGAGTCTCCTATGAGACTGTGGTTTTGCCAACAGAAGTTTTGCCAACTAAAAAGATTTTCAGAAATGTAATTCTACAAATGCAAAAACAATTCTGTATCAAAATCTATATAGCCATGTGATATGAACTAGAAAATATCAATGATATCAATAATAATGTTAAAGTGAAAAGGACTTGTGACTACTTTTAAGTTGTTTAAACATTAATAATTTAAAATATCTTTTATAATACCATTAGTTTCAAACATTTTGTCTATAAAATGTTTCACTGTTTGAAATCTATTTGTAGTTTTGCTTTTAATATTTATACCGAAGAGAAGGAAACACAAAAGAAAGATGAATAGATTCTAAAGCCTGAGAAAAAATCAAACCCTTCATTTAAGGAAAATATTTACAGAAAATATTTCTCATGTGACTAGTACCACATTTTTTTAGATGTTTAGGACAACGCCCTTCCTTTTTGGAGAGACAAAAGTATTATGGTCTAAAATGTATACCAGTTTTAAATTATTCATTTTTAAGAAAACAACATAATGGGACAAGTCCTAGCTAAGATTTAAGAATCAGTCACTTTCAATGCTTTCTGTGACTGTTGGTCAAATTTAGATTCTTTCCCTTCATCAAGAGAAGTGTTCTGGATCTTGAAAGAAAGGCTACCAGCCTCAAAGTCTTTGATTCCTTCATACTAGAACATGAACAGGCAGGGTTATTCCATAGGAACAATATTCCATAAGAGAAGCTTTGAATTTCATTTTAGGAAGTAATTCAATGAGAAACAGACTCTCTTTCAAATACTTCCGTAGAAATAACCTAATGGAAAGTCTTTCCACTGAGGGTGTGAGGATATTCATCCATATAAGGTTGGAGGGGGAAAGCTGAGGTTTGGGATTCAAGATTACACATCACAAAAGCCAGACTTTGTTAATCCAGAGCAAACAAAAGCCTTCCTGATGCTGAACAACTGTGAAAATGATAAATTTTAATGATAAAAACCAAACCTGAATAATGTCTCTGGGATTAAGAAGCGACTTAATTAATGTAAATGAGATATGATGGAATAATAAATGGCTAGTACCAGAAATTATAAAATAACCCATATTAAATAACCTAAAGATACCAAAGAAACTTCTAGACCCAGGAGCACCTGCTTTTGATTCCTGGACTTTGGAGAACACAAAGGTAGGAAAGCAATGCATTAATTGACAGGATGATGGAACACCTCCACGCTGTCTTTTAGTGATGAGTGAAATTGTTCAGAATACCTGCTTATGCCCACAGATGTTAAACATATTCCTAAGTAGCTTCTATGTCATTGAAAGTATACTAACTAAACTTGCAAAGAGATGACATCATTCAAAGCATAGGTTTAAACCTCACAATATGGGAGAATTAGAAGTCAATGCAGATTGCCAATAAAAATAATGTTAAGTCCCCTTGGGAAAAATAATCAGACACAGATGTAATGTACAGCGTGAGATTTGTCAAGGACAAAAATATAGGATTAACAGTTGACCAAAGGTTACCATAATTTATTGTTTTTAAGAAGAAAGTGGTGGTAAGATGCAAAATTAATGGAACATTTGACACAGACTTACAATTATATTATGTCTTAGTCACATTCATTACTATTGTTTGCTAAGCAATGCTATATATGCAATACTCTAGTCTGTGCCATACTTAATAAAAACTGAAAAACATAGCTAATCTTAAAAATTAAACATAGAAAATAGTGTTTTACAATGGTAGCTCTATAAATTAGGATGCACAGAGTACCTGAAGCAAAGTTCCAAGGGGTAACTAAGATGACCACATGCTGCCTTTTATCTATGAAGGTAATTCTATTGTCCTTCTATGAGGAAGCTTTGAACTTTGAGCTGTTTCCAGGAGTGGGATTGGCTTATTTGGGGTCTTTCTTTTGGCCTAAGTCATGTTTTTATTAGCTGACTGATGGGGTGGAGATGAAGGTCAGCAGTGCAGAACAAATGGAAGCTGACTGGGTCCTGCCAGGGTCACGTGCACACATATCTCACAGAGCTCTAGCTAAATTCTTTGACTTGTAAGAAAACTCTGAAAGAATTGAGTTTACTGAGTTTAGAGAATAGAAGTCCATGGACTGTCCTGATGACAATCTTAACACTGCATTTGAAGCTGCTAAATAAATGTTGTCCTTGATTCAACACAAGATCATGACTGACACAGAGGAGATGATCTTTAAAACCAGAGCTGAAGAAACCTCAGATGCATCACGAGTAATTATTGCAATTTAGAGGTTACCTTCTTGAAAATGAAGGAATGAATCTCAAGGGATTCTATGATGCCCAAAAGTACAGACTTCTGCTTCTAAGGGCAAGAAGAAATAAGAAGTAATGTTGCCATTGATTTCACACCCCAAAATATCAAATGCCAAGTTATTTCATAAAAGCCATACTAGTTCATATACAGAGTTTTGTTTTCACAGAACTTTTTTTTTTAATCTAAAAAACAATTGCAGATTGGTTAAAGGTGGCAGAGTAGAAGGACGTGCTCTCACTCCCTCTTGCAAGAGCACTGGAATCACAACTAACTACTGAACAATCATCGACAAGAAGACACTAGAACTAACCAAAAAAGATACCCCACATCCAAAGACAAAGGAGAAGCCACAATGAGATGGTAGGAGGGAGGCAGTCACAATAAAATCAAATCCCATAACTGCTGAATGGATGACTCACAAACCAGAGAACACTTATACCAAATAAGTCCACCCACTGGAGTGAAGGCTCTGAGCCCCACATCAGGCTTCCCAACCTGGAGGTGGGCAACAGGAGGAGGAATTCCTAAAGAATCAGACTTTGAAGGCTAGTGGGATTTGATTACAGGACCTAGACAGGACTGGGGAAAAAGAGACTCCACTCTTGGAGGGTACACACAAAGTAGTGTGCACATCAGGACCCAGGGGAAGGAGCAGTGACCCCCTAGGAGACTGAACCAGACCTACCTGCTAGTGTTGGAGGGTCTCCTGCAGCAGCAGGGTGTGGCTGCATCTCACCGTGAGGACAAGGACACTGGCAGCAGAAGTTCTGAGAAGTACTTCTTGGCATGAGCCCTCCCAGAGTCCACAATTAACCCCACCAAAGAGCCCGGGTAGGCTCCAGGGTTGGGTCACCTCAGGCCAAACTACCAACAGGGAGGCAACACAGCCCCACCCATCAGCAGACAAGTGGATTAAAGTTTTACTGAGCTCTGCCCACCATAGCAACAGCCAGTTCTACCCACCACCAGTCCCTCCCATCAGGAAATTTGTACAAGCCTCTTAGATAGCCTAATCCACCAGAGGGCAGACAGCAGAAGCAAGAAGAACTACAGTCCTGCAGCCTGTGGAACAAAAACCACATTCACAGAAAGATAGACAAGATGAAAAGGCAGAGGGCTATGTACCAGATGAAGGAACAAGATAAAACCCCAGAAAAACAACTAAATGAATTGGAGATAGGCAACCTTCCAAAAAAAGAATTCAGAATAATGATAGTGAAGATGATCCAGGACCTCGGAAAAAGAATGGAGACAAAGATTGAAAAGATGCAAGAAATGTTTAACAAAGATCTAGAAGAATTAAAGAACAAACAACCAGAGATGAACAACACAATTACTGAAATGAAAAACACACTAGAAGGAATCAGTAGCAGAATAACTGAGGCAGAAGAACATATAAGTGACCTGGAAGACAGAACGGTGGATTTCGCTGCTGCAGAACAGAATAAAGAAAAAAGAATGAAAAGAAATGAAGACAACCTAAGAGACCTCTGGGACATTAAACACAACAACATTCTCATTATAGGGGTCCCAAAAGGAGAAGAGAGAGAGAAAGGACCCGAGAAAATATTTGAAGAGATTATAGTCAAAAACTTCCCTAACATGGGGAAGGAAATAGCCACTCAAGTCCAGGAAGCACAGAGTCCCATACAGGATAAACCCAAGGAGAAACACACTGAGACACATAGTAATCGGATTGGCAAAAATTAAAGGCAAAGAAAAATTCTTGAAAGCAGCAAGGGAAAAATGACAAATAACATACAAGGAACTCCCATAAGGTTAACAGCTGATTTCTCAGCAGAAACTCTACAAGCCAGAAGGGAGTGGCATGATATATTTAAAGTGATGAAAGGGAAGAACCTACAACCAAGATTACTCTATCCAGAAAGGATCTCATTCAGATTCGATGGAGAAATCAAAAGCTTTACAGATAAGCAAAAGCTAAGAGAATTCAATACCACCAAACCAGCTCTACAACAAATGCTAAAGGAACTTCTCTAAATGGGAAAAACGAGAGAAGAAAAGCACCTACAAAAACAAACCCAAAACAATTAAGAAAATGGTAATAGGAACATACATATCAATAATTACCTTAAACGTGAATGGATTAAATGTTCCATCCAAAAGACATAGGCTCGCTGAATGGATACAAAAACAATATCCATATATATGCTATCTACAAGCGACCCACTTCAGACCTAGGGACACATACAGACTGAAAGTGAGGGGATGGAAATATATATTCTATGCAAATGGAAATCAAAAGAAAGCTGGAGTAGCAGTACTCACATCAGATAAAATAGACCTTAAAATAAAGAATGTTACAAGAGACAAGGAAGGACACTACATGATGATCAAGGGTCAATCCAAGAAGAAGATATAACAATTATAAATATATATGCACCCAACATAGGAGCACCTCAATACATAAGGCAACTACTAACAGCTATAAAGAGGAAGTCGATGGTAACACAGTAATAGAGTGGGGGATTTTAACACCTCCCTTATACCAATGGACAGATCATCCAGACAGAAAATTAATAAGGAAATGCAAGCTTTAAATGACACAATAGACCAGATAGGTTTAATCGATTTTTATAGGACATTCCATCCAAAATCAGCAGATTACACTTTCTTCTCAAGTGCGCATGGAACATTCTCCAGGATAGATCACATCTTGGTTCACAAATCAAGCCTCAGCAAATTTAAGAAAATTGAAATCATATCAAGCATCTTTTCTGACCACAACACTATAAGATTAGAAATCAATTACAGGGACAAAAACAGAAAAAACACAAACACATGGAGGCTAAAGAACACATTACTAAATAAACAAGAGATCACTGAGGAAATCACAAAATACCTAGAGACAAATGACAATGAAAACACAATGATCCAAAACCTATGGGATGCAGCAAAAGCAGTTCTAAGAGGGAACTTTATAGCAACACAAGCCTACCTCAAGAAACAAGAAAAATCTCAAATAAAAAATCTAACCTTACACCTAAAGGAACTAGAGAAAGAAGAACAAACAATACCCAAAGTTAGTAGAAGGCAAGAAATCATAAAGATCAGAGCAGAAATAAATGAAACAGAAACAAAGAAAACAATAGCAAAGATCAATAAAACTAAAATCTGGTTCTTTGAGAAGATAAACAAAATTGATAAACCTTTAGCCAGACTCATCAAGAAAAAGAGGGAGAGGACTCAAATCAATAAAATTAGAAATGAAAAAGGAGAAGTTACAACAGACACCACAGAAATACAAAGCATCCTAAGACACTACTACAAGCAACTCTATGCCAATAAAATGGACAACCTGGAAGAAAAGGACAAATTCTTAGAAAGGTATAAGTTTCCAAGGCTGAAACAGGAAGAAATAGAAAACATGAACAGACCAATCACAAGTAATGAAATTGAAACTGTGAGTAAAAATCTTCCAACAAACAAAAGTCCAAGACCAGATGGCTTCACAGGTGAATTCTATCAAACATTTAGAGAAGAGCTAACACCCATCCTTCTCAAACTCTTCCAAAAAATTGCGGAGAAAGGAAAACTCCCAAACTCATTCTATGAGGCCACCATCACCCTGATACCAAAACCATGGGAAGATACTACAAAAATAAAATTACAGACCAAGAGCACTGATGAATATAGATGCACAAATCCTCAACAAAATACTAGCGAACAGAATCCAGCAACACATGAAAAGGATCATACACCATGATCAGGTGGGATTTAACCCAGGGATGCAAGGATTCTGTAATATATGCAAATCAATCAATGTGATAAACAGCATTAACAAATTGAAGAAGAAAAACCATATGATCATCTCAATAGATGCAGAAAAAGCTTTTGACAAAACTCAACACACATTTATGATAAAAACTCTCCAGAAAGTGGGCATAGACGGAACCTACCTCAACATAATAAAGGCCATATATGACAAACCCACAGCCAACATCATCCTCAATGGTGAAAACTGAAAGCATGTCCTCTAAGATCAGGAACAAGACAGGGATGTCCACTCTCACCACTATTATTCAACATAGTTTTGGAAGTCCTAGCCATGGCAATCAGAGAAGAAAAAGAAATAAAAGGAATACAAATTGGAAAAGAAGAAGTAAAACTGTCACTGTTTGCAGATGACATGATACTATACATAGAGAATCCTAAAGATGCCACTAGAAAACTTTTAGAGCTAATCAATGATTGTGGTAAAGTTGCAGGATACAAAATTAATGCACAGAAATCTCTTGCATTCCTATACACTAATGATGAAAAACCTGAAAGAGAAATTAAGGAAACACTCCCATTTACCATTAAACAAGATGAATAAAATACCTAGGAATAAACCTACCTAGGGAGACAAAAGAGCTGTATGCAAAAAACTATAAGACACTGATGAAAGAAATTAAAGATGATACAAACAGATGGAGAGATATACCATGTCCTTGGATTGGAAGAATCAATATTATGAAAATGACTATACTACCCAAAGCAATCTACAGATTCAATGCAATCCCTATCAAACTACCAAACTACAGAACTAGAACAAAAAGTTTTGAAATTTGTATGGAGACACAAAAGACCCCGAATAGCCAAAGCAGTCTTGAGTGAAAAAAATGGAGCTGGAGGAATCAGGCTCCTTGACTTCACACTATACTACAAAGCTACAATAATCAAGACAATATGGTACTGGCACAAAAACAGAAATATAGATCAATGGAACAGGATAGAAAGCCCAGAGAAAAACCCATGCACATATGGTCACCTTATTTTTGATAAAGGAGGCAAGAATATACAATGGAGAAAAGACAGCCTCTTCAATAAGTGGTGCTGGGAAAACTGGACAGCTACATTAAAAGAATGAAATTAGAACACTCCCTAACACCATGCACAAAAATAAATTCAAAATGGATTAAGGACCTAAATGTAAGGCCAGACACTATAAAACTCTTAGAGGAAAACACAGGCAGAACACTCTATGTCATAAATCACAGCAAGATCCTTTTTGACCCACCTCCTAGTGAAATGGAAATAAAAACAAAAATCAACAAATGGGACCTAATGAAACTTCAAAGCTTTTGCACAGCAAAGGAAACCATAAACAAGATGAAAAGAAAACCTTCAGAATGGGAGAAAATATTTGCAAATGAAGCTACTGACAAAAGATTAATCTCCAAAATATACAGGCAGCTCATGCAGCTCAAATCAAAAACACAAACAACCCAATCCAAAAATGGGCAGAAGACCTAGATAGACATTTCTCCAAAGACATACAGATGGTCAACAAACACATGAAAGAATGCTCAACATCATTAATCATTAGAGAAATGCAAATCAAAACTACAGTGAGGTATCACCTCACACTGGTCAGAATGTCCATCATCAAAAAATCTAGAAACAATAAATGTTGGAGAGGGTGTGGAGAAAAGGGAACACTCTTGCACTGTTGGTGGGAAGGTAAATTGATACAGCCACTATGGAGAACAGTATGGAGGTTCCTAAAGAAACTACAAATAGAACTACCATACAACCCAGCAATCCCACTACTGGGCATATACCCTGAGAAAACCATAATTCAAAAAGAGTCATGTTCCAAAATGTTCATTGCAGCTCTGTTTACAATAGCCAGGAGATGGAAGCAACCTAAGTGTCCATCGATAGATGAATGGATAAAGAAGATGTGGCACATATATACAATGGAATATTAGCCATAAAAAGAAATGAAATTGAGTTATTTGTAGTGAGGTGGATGGACCTAGAGTCCGTCATACAGAGTGAAGTAAGTCAGAAAGAGAAAGACAAATACCGTATGCTAACACATATATATGGAATCTAAGGAAAAAAAAAAAAGGTCATGAAGAACCTAGGGGTAAGATGGGAATAAAGACACAGACCTACTGGAGCATGGACTTGAGGATATGGCGAGGGGGAAGGGTAAGCTGGGACAAAGTGAGAGAGTGGCATGGACATATATACACTACCAAATGTAAAATAGATAGCTAGTGGGAAGCAGCCGCAAAGCACAGGGAGATCAGCTTGGTGCTTTGTGACCACCTAGAGGGGTGGGATAGGGAGGGTGGGAGGGAGGGAGATGCAAGAGGGAAGAGATATGGGAACATATGTATATGTATAACTGATTCACTTTGTTATAAAGCAGAAACTAACACACCATTGTAAAGCAATTATACTCCAATAAAGATGTTAAAAAACAAAACAAAACAAATCAATGAAGCTGCATTCACATGAATGCTCGCTATTCTACTCTGGGTCACCAGACAAGATACTCATGTTCTTTACTTTTTTTTTTTTTTTTTAAGATACTTATGTTCTCCCTTGGTATGGAAGCAACTGCTGATCTGTGAGGTTTCTTCTAAACTTAGGGTTCAAGTATAAAGATATAGATGGGAACATTCTGCAACCGCCTCTGGGTACGTGAAGTATTTATTATCATCACTGGTTAATGATCATGAAAAGTGTTGCCTTTACCCTTCTTATCTTTTCCCAAAGCTCTTCTTGACTCTATCCACTCTCTTGGGGAAAATACATTGATTTGGGCTAGCTGATCTGTCAGGATTAATGAAAACTTTAAATTACAGAACCTATTAAAACCATTACAGGCGAGAGAGTGGCATTGACATATATACACTACCGGATGTAAAATAGGTAGCTAGTGGGAAACAGCTACATAGCACAGGAAGATCAGCTCTGTGTTCTGTGCCCATCTAGAAGGGTGGGATAGGGAGGGTGGGAGGGAGATACAAGAGGGAGGACATATGGGGATATATATATATATATATATATATATATATATATATATGGCTGATTCACCTTGTTATAAAGCAGAAACTAACACACCATTGTAAAGCAATTATACTCCAATAAAGATGTTTAAAAAAAACACAACATTACAGGCATCTGTGTTGCAGTGAACTTTGGATCATGCATCTGAAAATCTACATTTAATTAAGTCCCAGCTTTGCCACTTACTAGTCATGTGTCTTTGAGCTAGTCTGTTAACCCCTTTGAGCTACTGTTTTCCTATCTGTAAAATGGGCATAATGCCTAGCTCACAGGGTAGCTGTGATAATTAAATATATTATAGGCAGTTGTTTAGTAAACTGTACAACAAAGCACTATACACATGTAAGGTAATCATAGTCATTTAAACTAGATAAATAATATTGCCTAGATTTCCTTGGGAAGCTGCTTTAGTATATAGAAAAGAGTGTGTTATTTGCATATTTATGTTCATGTCCATCCAGGTTACTGGGTAACTGTCCTTCTACATAATTAAAAATTTTGCCATAGTAAGTGGCTTAAGAAATCCTTTCTTCCAAAGAATTGTAAAAATAAACTTTAGGCCAGTTCCTTGTCCAAATTATTAGAAATTTCAAACAGATAAGTTTTATTACAGTTTTACTTTTTTTTTAATTTAGAAAAGCATAAAGTTGTCACTCTGAAGTAGTAACATTACTACTGAGAATAACATTACTGAAATAACAGTGGAGTTCTGGTGACTTGAAATAAATAGAACCTTTTTATTATTACTTGAAGCTGAATTGGATTTTTAAATGGAAAATAAAATAGGACAGAAATGACTTTAAAGAAGAAAGGCAAATTTTATTTTATTTTTTAGGTAGAATTGTACAGACGTTTCTCATAAAAAGTCCCAAACCAGGAAACAATGACTAAATATCCAGATGAAACAGGTTTCACATGCCAGCTACATCTGACATTGTACCTCGAAGATTCCTGCCCTTTCTAGGTACTGCTGTTCAGGTCAAAGAAATAAACAAGAAGCATCTGAGAGGTCTGTCATTCAGGTAAGAAATACAGCTGAATACAGGCATGCCTCGTTTCACTACATTTCACAGATACTGCATTTTTTACAAATTGAATTTTTGTGGAAACCCTGCATTGAGCAAGTCTATTGGCACAATTTTCCCAACAGCATTTCCTCACTTGATAATTCTCAAAATATTTCAAACCCTCCAACAGCAAGAAGATTATGACTTGCTACAGGCTCAGATGATGGTTAGCATTTTTCAGCAATAAAGTATTTTTCAATTAAGGTATGTACATTTATTTTAGACATAATGCTGTTGCACACTTAACAGACCACAGTAGAGTGTAAATGTAACTTTTATATGCACTGGGAAACCAAAAACTTCATGTGACTCACTTTATTGTGATATTCGCTTTATTGCAGGGGTCTGGAACCCAACCTGCAATGTGTCCGAAGTCTGCTTGTACTGCTAGATATATGAAAGGGGATTCATCCAAAATTGAAACCAAATGAGAAGGCTACAGGAGTTGTCTTTTTTCCTCCTATCACACATTTCTCTTGCCAAAATGTCCTTATTTCTAATATTATCACACATTTATGAGACGAATTTGGTATAGTTCAGTCTGATCAAATCCTATCATTCATTCATTCCACATGTTTATTGAGCACCTTCTGTGTACCAAGTATAGTTCTAGATGCTGTGAGCGCAGCAGTGAATAAAATAGACAACGTTTCTGGCCCTCGTGGAGCTTGCATCCTAAAAGCACTCCGAGTTGCGTCAGGCAAGGCATGGATATGCGGCAGGCATTACAAAACCTGAGAGGAAAGGATTCATTTTGTCTCGAAGGCATGAGCTTTCTTTTGGCGCTTGAGGGAACTAAAAGCCTTGGGAATCCTGGGGTTCCAGACCTGATTCCCAAACTTATACTTCTGTATACCTCTGGAAAGCAAGGAAAAGATTCAAGGCATGGGGGTCTAAAGAAGCTGAGTGAATATGAAGAAAGCAGATTATTTAACTGGAAGACCCACCGGTCCTCTCCTTTCTCCAAACAAAGGATGACAAGCTGTCAAATTGATCTGGTGTACCAGGGGTGTCCCAGAACTGCCTTAATTTCTCATACTCTGTCCTAGCCTCCTCGTGAGTACATTCATACTTGTCACACCATGTTTTCCTAAATTTTGGTTGGGAAAATATGGCCTCTGTCACCGTAAAGCAAAGGCTGGAGCAGCTGCTCAGCTACCGTAACTCTGCTCTGGCAGCCCCACACAGCAAGGGCAAAGAGGGGAGAGCAGACTGATTAACCGAGGCAGCAGAGGCCTGAGACCATGAGGCAAGCATCCATAACTCTTAATATGTCAGGAAGCACAGTGGCATCTGGGCAGAAGGAACGACTGTGTTTTTGAAGGGAGAGGAAGTTCAAAACACCTAAAGCCATTTTGAGGGCCCTTAGGAACAATATAGGGCTACCTACAGAGTAACATTTGCTTCCCGTTTCCTGTGGCTTCCCAAATTGGGTGAGAAAGAACTCTGCCCTTCTTCCTGGGACTCCCCAGGTGGAATTTCTGGCCCCATCTAGCCCTTTCTGCCCGGCTGTTTTCCTATTGCAAACGTGCCATGCAGATTCTCCATTAGGGAACGAGGTCACGGAGGTGGAACCACAATCGACATCCATCCAACCTAAAACAGAAACTCTTAGTTTTGTCTCATTTGACTGAAGGTTCTGTTTCCTTTGAATAACGAAAATTACAACGGACTTATACATATATTTGTATTTTTTGAAGTCCACTTTGGTCTTACAAAGATGGCTGTAATTCTGTCCTCCCCTCTCCTTTCTAATCACATCCAGAGAGGTAAAGTCTTACTTGTTCAAGTTTCTTGATTCCATTAAACATCATGTCACAAGATGAATGGATAAAGAAGATGTGGCACATATATACAATGGAATATTACTCGGCTATAAAAAGAAATGAAATTGAGTTATTTGTAGTGAGGTGGATGGACCTAAAGTCTGTCATACAGAGTGAAGTCAGAAAGAAAAAAACAAATACCGTATGCTAACACATTTATATGGAATCTAAAAAAAAGGTTCTGAAGAACCTAGGGGCAGGACAGGAATAAAGATGCAGACGTAGAGAATGGACTTGAGGACGCGGAGAGGGGGAAGGGTAAGCTGGGAAGAAGTGAGAAAGTGGCATGGACATATATACACTACCAAATGTAAAACAGATAGCTAGTGGGAAGCAGCCGCACAGCACAGGGAGATCAGCTCGGTGCTTTGTGACCCCCTAGAGGGGCAGGATAGGGAAGGTCGGAGGGAGATGCAAGAAGGAGGAGATATGGGGATATATGTGTACGTATAGCTGATTCACTTTGTTATACAGCAGAAACTAACACACCATTGTAAAGCAATTATACTACAATAAAGATGTTAAAAAAAAAATCGTCACAGACGATATAAGCCAAATCAGACTTGACAGGTCACCTGGCCCAAAGCCTCATTTTACAGATGAAGGAACTGAGACCCCAGGAAGTTATATAACTGTCCCTGGCCACAAAGGCAATCAGTAACAGGGTCAGGGGCCATTGACTCCAACCCTATAGTTATTCCACTAAATAGAAGAATATACTCAATAACGTTTCCGGCAGATTTCTTGTATCCCTAAGACCCTCTACTGCTTTGTGGAGGAGGTGGAATCTCTGGGAACACAGGGAGGCAAGAAATGGAAAGAGCAAGATTCCCCCTGCGAGTCCCTTAAAGCTCCCCATGACATTGGAAGTGTTTCTTCAGCCTGTAGACGGCACAGTTGGGCACAGAGCGATGGAAGGTAATTGTCTCTGTGACCTCCTGTGCTTGAGGACATTGATTCATGTAAGAAGCAATAATTATTAATCAAACTATAAAAGTTGCATGATTCTTGACACGTAACATAGTCCTAGCCAATAGCAAAGACGACTTGGACGAGTGCGAACAGATATCCTTTTACATTACAGTGGATTTCTAAAACTGATTTTGTGTAAAGATAACTGCAACAAAATGGGCTGTAGTTGCCATAGAAACACAATCTCTGGTGTTTGGTAGCAGTGTTATAAGTGTGTGTATGAGTGTGTGTGGAGGGTGGGGGTGTGTTCTTGACCAAAAAAGGAGCCCCAGTAGATGGGTGGTACCTAAAATGGATAAAAGTAATTTGCTTACACAATAGTCCTGGATCATTTGTCTTAGAGATGATCTCTTAACTCTAGCAAGAATTATTTAATTTGCCATGATTTGATTTGCCTCCTTAGAATTTAAAAGACTTTGAGGTGTTAATTTGAATAACCCAGTTCTCTTTAATATGTTACCCACCAACTTTGAACTGCTAACATTTTCGCCCTTGCAAAATGTCTCCATAACAAACAGAATTATTCAAAATAATTCTGTCGCCCAGAGTTTCTTTCAAAGTGGTGATTACTCCACAAATCTCTGTCGGTGATAGTAACTGAAAAGATTTCTGAAAATCATGAGTTAATCCTACAATTTTCCCCATCTCCTCCTGCCTTCTCGATGTATTTAAGCTACAAGTTAGGGCAAACGTTCACTGATCAGTCAAAAGGCACCGTGGTCTGGAAACGGTCAGAGATGCTGAGAAGAATTCCTTGTCATGGGACCAACCTGATACTTTGTGGCTGAGCTTTTTGAGCACTTCACACCCCACTGAAAAGCATCAAGCCAATTACCAGACGTTTAGAATGGGCATTATATAAAGGAGTTCACAGCATTACTAACACATGCTCAACAGGCATGAGCAACAGTCTGGCTGCACTGGTACTTTCTTCTAAAGTGGGTACATTGTCACTGGAAATGCTGAATAAAGGGAAGCAAACGTGGAGAATTTAATTAAGGGTGTTGATTAGGCATCTGGATAATTGGGACTGACTATAGAGTCTGTACAGCGCAAGACAGAAATAAGCCCGGTTAATGTAAAATCGCTAACATTTGCTGGATTTTTCTGTCTCTGAAGATCTGAATTATGACTGCAATAGTCAAATATGTTCCCCAATTGTGTGTCCTATATATAAATGTATCTGGAGGGATGTTTATCCAGGGACCCTATGAACACCTCAAAATCTAAATTGTTAGTAAACTTTAAAAAGGGTCAGTGTGGTACTTAATAAAGAATATAAACAAAAATGATAATGCTCTAGCTTTTATCCACATCCATCCAAATACTGCCACGGATGGGGTTAGCAGGCACACGCATGTGTTAAAGCTACAAATATAAGGAAATATACCTTCTCTGTTAAGCAAGAAGAAATGTATAACGTTTTAGCCAGTAATCACACTTGTAGGAACCTTAATTACTAGTATTCAGCAATCTGTATTTTTATTATTCTAGGTTAAGAATTATCCTCTCCTCACTAACAACTCAGAAGAACACAATGCTCTAAAGCAGGGTTTCTCAAAGTAGGTTTCACAGCACACTAGCCCTGTTCTTTTGACTAGCTTTTAGTCAAAAAGAGCTCTAAGCAATCCTGAGTCCTGTGGGGGTCCTCTATGGACGTTCACAGTGCATTTTCAACATACTAAAACTTAATCCTGCAGTAAAAACAACTTGCCTAACATCATTTAACTTTTTCCCCAAACTTACTTGGCCATGGAATCCATTTGTCAGATTACAGCTATCAACCTTCTCAGGTACCATGTAAAACCCTATCCTAGAGCAGAAATTCATAAAATATTGTCATGGAGGATGTAGTCATCTGGTCAACCTTTTATCCAGGTTCAGGAATCTCTGCTATTTTATTCTCAAGATGTGGTCACACAAGTCTAGTAAAAGTGAACTGTATTTCACAAGGATGTCATTACACTGCAACTAGAAACTTCTTTATAATATTGAGCCTAAACTTATGTTCCAGGAATTTTCACCCATTGCAGCTAATCCTAGTCCTTAGAACGACACAAGGTAAAAAATTTTTTCCATTTGTCAGTCTTTCAAAAATCTAAACGTAACAATCATGTTCCTACTGATTTAATACTATTCCAGGCTAACTAGCTTCATTTCTTAAGCCTTTGTCCTGTGACATGATTTTCAGTTTTCAACATTCTAGTTGTCCTCCTTTGTCACACTCCATTTTGCCAATGTCCTTCTTAAAATGTAGCCCCAAAGACTGAACGTAACTCTGCAGGTATGACAGTACTTTAGATATAATTTGCACATCAAAGAGGGCAGTGAGATTATTACCTTCCTTGATCTCACATTTATTTCACAGATTGCCACAGGTTGAGTTTCCAGAAAGCAGACTCTGAGATAGACGTTAGTGTGGGGGAGTTTTATTGGGGAGTGTTCTTGGGAGCAACACTCATGGAAGGGAGAGGAAGGAAGCATGACTGAGCAGAAGGAGAAGTTGGGCTGTGATACAGTATCAGCAGAGGTATCAACTGACCCTGTGGGGTGATTCCTTTAGAGTTGCCCAAGTTTAAGTTGGCCACGTTGGAATGAGAAGTCTGGGCATTTATGCCATCCTCCCCCATCATCAGTCAGTTGTTGGATGAAGGTCAATCCAGAAAGGGGGTCAACTCCTTGAGAAAGGCAGTTCTTTTCAATTGAGGGAATCCCCAATGGGAACTGCCAGCTCAGGACTGGCCACTGGTCACAATCCCAGCAGTTGGGAGAATAAACCTTTTATTCCTGAAGAGTATTCTGGGCAGCACATGATGGCATCCACCACACAGCTCCTTCCGGCATTATAAACTTTAGTTAGAACTTTATCTTAAATGTAACTGAAAACCAATGAAGAGTTTAAAGTAGGAGAGTGACATGACTGGCTTTGCATTTTTAACAGCTCGTTCTTGCTAGTGTATAAAAAAAATGAAGTGGAACAAGGGCAGAAGCAGGGTGAATAGTTAGGGGGCTCCTGCAGGGGCCCAGATGAGAGATGGTTATGGCTTGGATTAGAAAGATGGCAGTGAACATGAAGAGAAGCGACCACATTTGAGTTCTACTTCAAGGGTAGAAGGGTTATGTCTTGGAAATGGGTTGAAGTTGATTGTGAGTAGAGGGAAGGGGTTAGAGATGACTCCAAGGGTGTTGACATGAACAACTGAGTGAATAGAGATTCTTTTTACCAAGATAAGGAACACTACGTGAGGGGTCACTGGGAATAAGTGTAGGGAAGGGTCATGCTAAGTTTGATGAATACGAGACATTCAAGCCAAAATATAAAGGAAGCAGTTATAAATACAGATATGGAGCTCAATAGAGAAGTCTGAGTTGACAGGATAAATTTGGGAGACCCTGTATGCTTATTGAGTCAATGGAAGGAAATGGAAATTCCAGGAAAAGTCTATAAAACAAGAAGGGAAGAATGACAGTAGACCTGGGACAGGACTTGAAGGACCCCAGCATTGATGGGATGACTGGCAGAGGGTGAAATACACAAGAGACTGGGGAGGAAGGAGTGGTAAGAGGGGTAGAGGGGAAGCCAGAGGGTGTAGGGTCACAGAAACCAAAGGAAGAGAGTACTGAAGAGGTGGGAGCTTATGACAGCGTCAAATGCTGCTGAGGGGAAGTGACGTAAGGATAAAGATGGCCAAGGGTAGTTATTGTGAACCTTGGTATGTAAGGGAGAGTAGAAAATGTTTTCACTTTATTTTGTTGGGGGTTTTTTTGTTTGTTATTATCTTTCCAGAATCTTCCTCTTCTTGAACCGCACACATAGTTTTGGTGATGCGTTGTCATCACATCTCAGGTTTGCTGGCCTCTGGGATGGCATGTAATCTAGGCTGTGCCATTCCACTACTGTATTCATTTCCTGTGGCTACCGGGACAAATTACCAACAACTGGGTGGCTTAAAACAACAGTAATATACTGTCTCACTGTTCTGGAGGCCAGAAGTCTGACATCAAGATGTCAGCAGACCCATGCTCCCTCTGGAGGTCCTAGGGGAATATCTACGCCTTGCCTCTTTCAACTTCTGGTGGCTACCAGCATTTTTAACTTGTGCTTGCATCACTCCAATCTCTGCTTCTGTGGTCACATTACCTCCTCCTCTTCTGTGTGGGCATCCAATCTCCCTCTATATCTCTCTTGTAAGAACACTTATGATGGCATCTAGGGCTCACATGTTGCTCATTTACATTCATCATTTACAATATCTGCTTTCCATTCAACTGTAGACACAGCTCAGGTAAGTTTCTGCCACTGCATAACAAAGATCACCTTTCCTCTAGTTTCCAATAAAATGTTGAGTCCTCATCAGACGTGACTATAATGTTTGTATTTCTACCAATATTTGTTTGGGACAATCTAGCTTTTTTTCTATCATGAACCTCAAATTTATTCCAGCCTCTGCCTGCTATTCAGTTCCAAAGCCACTTACAAACTTTTGGTATTTATTACAGCTGCACCCACTTTCTGGTACCAAAATCTGTTCCATATGACTGAACTTCTTCTCCAGTCACAGGACTAGTCTGAGGAGAAGGCACACAGCCTTAGGGATCTTCTCTGAGATTTTAAAACTTTACCTTGAGAGATAAGATCCTTATTTATTCTCTTGTTAGGACTGTTAGGCTATCTGTCTAGGTTTTGGGCATCCAGGTCCCCTATAATGTAGAGAAAGTCTACACTCACTAGAAAAGAATGAAGCCAACACACTAAGACCACTAGTAAGGGACAGATATGGAGAGTGAAGTTCCATTCTGAGTTCTAGTTTCTGCATCCTTTTGCCCTTGAGGTCAAGACCAAGCCATCCACCTAATTCAGAGGTTGGAAAAAAGATGAGGGAGCAGCTAAAGAGACTGAAAAGGAGTGGGCAGGGGAGCAGGACACCTGGAGTATATGATCTTCCAGAAGCCAAAAGAGAAAATTTCTCGATAAGAAGGAGATGGTGGGGTGGGTCAGCTACTGCAAAGATATCTAGAAGGGAGAACTGGAAAGGTTCTCCTGGCTTCAGTAATGAAGAGTGACTGCTTACACTATTTATACTAGCCAAGACATGGAAACAACCTAAATGTCCATCGACAGATGAATGGGTAAAGAAGATGTGGTGTATATATATATATATATATATATATACACACACACACACACACACACACAATGGAATATTACTCAGCCATAAAAAAGAATGAAATAATGCCATTTGCAGCAACATGGATGCAACTAGATATTATCATACTAAGAGAAGTAAGTTAGAAAGAGAAAAACAAATACCATGTATCACTTGTACGTGGAATCTAAAATATGACACAAATGAACTTATCTACAAAACAGAAATAGACTCACAGACATACAGAACAGACTTGTGATTGCCAAGAGGTGGAGTGGGTGGGGGAGGGATGGATTGGAAGTTTGGGACTAGCAGATGCAAACTGGTATATATAAAATCGATAAACAACAAGGTCCTACTGTATAGCACAGAGAACTATATTCAATATCCTGTAATAAACCATAATGGAAAAGAATATAAAAAAAATACATGTGTATGACTGAATCACTTTGCTGTACACCAGAAACTAACACAACATTGTAAATCAACTATACTTAAAAAAAAAAAAGAAAAGAAAAAAAGAGTGACTGCTGAGTGCTTAGGAAGCCCATTTTAGGGAATGATGTGAACCGAGACAGGACTAGAAATGGCTGAAGAGTGAGTGGGAGGTGAGGAGGCAGAGAAGGATTGAGAGCATATGCAGAGAGATAACTTTTGGTAAGAGAATGAAGAAAATGGAGTAAATGCCTGTAGGATTGGCAATTTGTTGGCAGGAATATGAAGACTTCTATTTTCTCTGTAACATATGAGGCCAAGTCTATTGTGGGAAAAAAAAAAGAAAAGCGGTAGATGGAAAAAGTTTGATGGAATAGGAGAGGGGGTTGATATTCAGAAGTTCAGAGGGATTCCCATCCATTTTCTTCAAAAATGGAGAAGACATTAAAGTTATTGAGGATGATGGAAAAGTACCTTTCTCGAAAAACATCCAAAATTGCCTAGAAATTGTAAGAGCCTGGTTGAGTAATTCCTGTAAGCCAAGTCACACTGTTGCTCATGTGAAACTAGAGTCAGACAAAATCTCAAGGTCTCAACAAGGGTCATGAATCCAAGCCCTCTTCAACCAGAACTCTTTCAACTAGAGAACTCTTTCAGATTCCTTTTTTTCCATAACTAACAACCATCTGGGAGCAATATTAGAGCTCTGAAGCCTTGGAAAAGGAAGAAGAGAATGAATAGAGGACAGAAAAGGTAACTTGGAGGTCCTGAAGACATCCTTAGTCAGGGACAAAAATTCCTAAGATGTGAATATTCTCAGCCTTTCTACCCTGCTCATTAAAGAAAACCTGGTCTTGCCATGTTAGTCCTGAGCTTTTGTGATATTGAATGAAGATTGAGTAGAAAGAGGTAGAAGTGGGAAAATGAGGGGGAGTTGAGTAATATAGTGTTGAGATGTATTTTTGGTCAAGAATAAAGAATAAGAGCAGAAAGAAAAGGAAGGAAGACCAAAATCCATGCTGGCAGGGACAGCATGGTTTGGGGAGTTGAGAATAAGAAGGAAGATTAAGGGAACCATTGGCTGCCAGTGGAGGATGTTAAGAATGAAAGAGGTAGAGAGAGATGACTTTTAAGAGGGTTCATTCTGCACTTAGAATGTACACCTGCTGGGGGTCTATTTTGGATGGATGGATGGATGGATCTTGCATGTTTCTGGATCTTGCATGTTTCTGCATCACTTGCAGATGTTCCAGGGTATCTTTTCAAGGATGTCTGTCTGGCAAAGATCCTTTGAAGATGGAGATGGTGTCTCCCTCCAGAGCAATGAGGGGGCATGCTTATTCCTCGGTACAGCCAGCCCTTCGTATACGCAGATGTGGAACGGGAAGATATGAAGGGCTGACTGCAAGGGACTTGAGCATCGGCAGATTTCAGTATCCGCAGGGGTCCGGGAACAAATCCCCCATTGATACTGAGGGATGACTATAGAAGACTCAGATTCCTATTCTGTAATGCAACCCACTGTGTGTGTAGGTGTATCATTTGACCCTCTTTGCATCACCATGTGGAAATTGAAACCTGGGGACCTGCAGTTGCTGTGAGTAATAAACTGTCCTTCACCTCTGACCCAGGGATCTCATGTCTTCTACTAGTGCCAATGACTCAGTATCAAGCCGACTTGTTAACTTGCAAGTAGGCTAAATCTCAGGTCCGCCACAGTTCTGGACAAGAGCATCTATCCATCCATTTGTCAGCTTCTTAAAAGACTAAAGCACAAATTTGAATTTCTCAAATCCTATTTTTCTGTCAAAAGTTATTTCTTTGAGTTGACATGGTGAAGAGGCCAGACTATCTCAATAGTGCCCAGGAGGCTCCACTTATGTTTGGGTTGTATCTTACCTCAATCTTTTCCTGTAGTCAGATCGTATTAGTCCTTAACAGTGAATTATCCGCACAATATGCTTTTTATTTCTCTCATTATGTTTACAGTCACACTCCAAAAAAGGGCTTGCAGTGCCTTACAAAACTTCATAGAATGCAACAAAATAAAAAAAGTTAAATGAGGAAATCAGTTTAAAAGAAAATAAGGATAGGAGAAATCATTACGAAGCCAGGTATGCACGCGGTCACATCCTAGAGATAGGTCACAGGTTTGGTGCTGAGTTTTCTTGCCATCATTGCAAAGACAGAACTATGTAAGATTCAAACGTACTTGTTTTTCATGTGCTTAAGTTAATTATCAGCTCTTCCCTACAGAACTTTTGTATCCTCATAAGTCTAGTTTAAGCGTGAACTGCTTATATCCAAAGACTGTTTCTGTTTTTCTCCTATAAGTATCATTGGAGATAGGAAAACTAGTTCAAGACTTTACTACCTACTATTTGTATGAACTTGGTAAAGTCGCTTAGCGTTTCTGAATCTCTAGTCTGTTGGCTATAAAATAGGGATAGGGCCAAACTCACAAAGCCCATTCATTCATTCATACACAAATTCAAACATTTACTGACAGTATGATGTGCAGCTCTGTTCTGAAAATTAGAGATAGGAATAAACAAAACAAACATCCTGGGCTTCCCTGGTGGTGCAGTGGTTAAGAATCCGCCTGCCAATGCAGGGGACACGGGTTCCAGCCCTGGTCCAGGAAGATCCCACGTGCCGCAGAGCAAGTAAGCCCATGTACCACAACTGCTGAGCCTGCGCTCTAGAGCCCACAAGCCACAACTACTGAGCCCGCGTGCCACAACTACTGGGGCCCGTGCGCCTAGAGCCCGTGCTCCGCAACAAGAGAAGCCACCTCGGTGAGAAGCCTGCGCACCGCAACAAAGACCCAAAGCAGCCAAAAATAAATAAATAAAATAAACAAATTTGTTTTAAAAAAAAATCCCTGCCCTCATGGAGTTTATATTAAGCAGGAGAAGTATGCAGTAAATGATATAACTAAATAAATATAGATTATGTAAGATGCTGTTACTAGGGAAAAAAATAAATCAGAGAGAGGGATAGTGAGTGCCCAGAGAGGGCTGAAGGATTGCGATTTTAAACAGAGTGATCAGGAAAAGCCTTATTGAGAAGGTACAACTCAAGAAAAATCTGAAGAAGGGAAAGAGGGAGCCATGTGAATACGTGGGGAAGAGCATTCCATGCAGATGAAACCATCAGTGCAAAGGCCCCGAGGCCGAAGAATTCTTAGCTTGTTTGAAAAACATCAAGGAGGTCAGTGCAGCTGGAATGGAGTAAACAAGAGTGAAAGGTGGAGAAGATAAAACTCAGAGGTAACAGGGAGCCTGGATAAGTAAGGGCTTCTAAGCCATCATAAGGGTGGTGATATTCTGAGTCGGATGGAGAGCCATGGTGGATTTTGAATAGAAGGGTGACATTATCTAATTTTTATTTAAACAAAATCACTCTGGCTGCTGTGTTGAGAATGAAATGATGTGGGATTAAAGGTTAGAACAGGAGGACAGTCAAAAGCAAGGAGGCCAGTTATGAGACGATTGCAATAATCTGGGCCAAGATGAATTGCTGACTCCATCCAAGGTGTCAGGAATGGAAATGGGGAGATGTGGTGGCGAAGAGCTGATGAAAAGATTAAAATGAAATGATGCATAGGAAAAGAAATTTGAAGCCTATGAACTCCCATAAGAAGAACAAGAATTATTTTTACATTGCACTTTGAAGGAAACTTCTCAATGTAATCATCCCAAGAAGTGGCATCACCAATATAAAGGTCTTTGGCACCTTAACTAGAATTAACTAGAATGAACTAGAATTCAACAGGATAACTTGAAAGAGTAAAACAGAGAAGGAGGGAAACCCAATCCAAGGTACGTTACTGAGCTACAATTTATCTGTGAGTATTTTCTATACTTTAGTTTCCTTTTTTTTCCCTTTTCTTTAGTTTACCTTTTCTTAATGTATATTAATTTCATAACTGGAATTTTCCTTATATACGAACCCACTGGGGACCGCTCAGGAGCCATGTAGAGTACGCCTCAGGATGGTCCACCCAAGAGATGGGAAAGGGGAATATTTATCCATGTGCTCTGCCCCAGTGGCCCATGGGTTGCCCTTGTGTGTTAGCTCCCTTGAGCACGTGACGAACGAGCTCCTGCTGGCACCCAGGTGATGTGGCAGGAGTGTGGCTAGTCACTGCAGCCCCAACTGCATGAACAGATGGTTAGAGAAGATGTGAAATATGCCACAGGCACCTGTGCATGCATAGCACGGAGCACACTGGAGTTTGCAAAGTTGAGTGTAGAAATATTTTCCAAGCCCAGAATCAGGAAATAAAATGGTGATTCCTTAATAAATGTAGCTGTGATTTTGTGACCAGCGCCCCAGACTTGGTCAAGAGATTTTGTTTCTAGGGGCCTTCCCTGGTGGCGCAGTGATTGAGAGTCCGCCTGCCTATGCAGGGGACGCGGGTTCGTGCCCTGGTCCGGGAGGATCCCACATGCCACGGAGCGGCTGGGCCCGTGAGCCATGGCCGCTGGGCCTGCGCGTCCGGAGCCTGCGCTCCGCAACGGGAGAGGCCACAGCAGTGAGAGGCCCGCGAACGCCCCCCCCAAAAAGGGAAGAAGTGAAACTTCTAAGGGACTATTAACAATTTGACATTCTCAGTTGGTATGGATTATAGATTTCACTTAATGTGGATCTCAGGAGTGAAAATGTCATACCCTAGAGGGGGCTGGACACCATCACTAGTTTTCTTGGACAAAATAAGTATAGGTGTGTAGATCTTTGGCAGAGCTACCCTGCATCTTGTTGTAAAGGAACATCTTAGTGGCCACACTCAGATTCTGTGATGGGCACATTCACTAATCAGTGTCAGAAAGGGGAGATGCTGGGGAGGAGGAAAGACAACGGAGTGGGAAAAACGGGTGCCCCCACCGACCTCTGCTGCTCCTCAGGACTTTTACTTGCTTTTGTAAGTCTATTTTTTTTTTTTTTACTTGCTTTTGTAAGTCTTTTTTTTTTTTTTTACTTGCTTTTGTAAGTCTATTTTTTTTTTTACTTGCTTTTGTAAGTCTATTTCCTTAATTTGATTTTGATATATTTCAAGCTATATCTTATATACTGTATGTGAGGAGAAAAAACACATTCAAGTTATAAAAGTATGTTTGTCGTTTAAGAAAAGAAGGGAAACTAGAGAAAAGTGTAAAGATCAAAATACTCTCAATGACTACTAATATGTTGATGTATTTTCTTCCAACATAGTCATTTTTTGTATCTTTGGGATATTTTTCAAAAGTACAATTTTGTATTCTGTTTTTTTAAATTGAAGTACAGTTGATTTACTATGTCATGTTAGTTTCAGGTGTACAGCACAGTAATTTGGTTATATATATATTCTTTTCCAGATTTATTTCCTTTATAGGTTATTACAAAATATGGAGTATAGTTCCCTGTGCTATAGAGTAGGTCTTTGTATATTCTGTTTTACTAAACAACTTTATGGTGAGATCATTTTTATATGTAAGTGTTAAATATCAGAAGTTAGTGGTAGAAACGTGAATAAAAGGGGAACGTGGTCTGCTGAACTCAGCACCTCTGGCTGGACGCAGATGGGTGCTGTAAGACATGGCCATAGAATAGGGGTGGCAGCAGGGGGTGAATAAAGATGGGCCACAGGGAATAACCAAAGACATAGAGGCTTCTGAAATAGACAGAAGGGATGGGAATACTCCCCCAGTTGTCCATCACACATGGCTCAATTCTAGCCAGGCTCAGAGCAAAATCCCACATACCCACTTGGTAGTCTGACACTGTTTCTAAATGAGTCTGCTGTCCAACTTTTTCCTGTTGGCTGTCCAGATAAGGTTTTATTGTTTATTGCTATACAGACCTCCAGAAGTCAGATTTATGCTTTTGGCTTCACATAGTACCTCGTGTGGAACTCAAAATAAGCTAGAAGATGTGGGATGGAAAACGTGATAAGCTAAGGGAGTCTCTATTCAGTGAACAGTACCCTCATTTTCATTGACTTCAAGGTTATATTGACTTTCATAGACCAAGACACTGGTCTTTACATTGGAATTTCAAGGAAGGCTGCACTTATAAATTAGTAAAATGTATGAGTCATTGCAAAGTTGTGTTTGATCCAAGATTCAGCTACCAGCCTAGCATAACACTCGGCATCTGTCCTAAATTCAGTGGGTCCTTCATTAAAACACCACTCCTGGAATCCAACCAGTCTTGGGGTTAAACTACAGAATTTTCGGTGATGTCCACATTAATGTTTAGTCAGTTAAAATGCTGGGTTTTGTTAGAGGTTAGTTGCTACCTGAGCATGTGTATTAATGTAAATGCATGGTTGGGTTATAAGGCAGTGCTACTCAAAGGACCACAGCAAGTGTAGTTTGTTTAAAAATGAACTTTCGATAATAACCTTGACCCCTGTGTTCCAAAGACATTAGCAAGATGCGAACCACACTGATGTGTGGTTGTGGCTTTTGGAACATAATCAATCTATTGGGAATTACAAGGTTCGAGAAAGAAAATCATGAAGTACTGGATAACTCAGTGAAAAAATATTCAAAGGTGGGCTCCATCAAACCAGTAGAAAGTTTATTTTGGTGACAACTAACCTCACAGATCATAAAGGTTATTAAGCTGAATTGTTTATTCAAAGGATAAAATTCTGAAAGGAAAGGAAAAAGATCTTTAAATGGCACTGCCTTGCAGATTTTAGGCACTGAACCAATTTCCCAAACAATTTCACTTATTAATGGGCTCAACTGTGTTAGATTATCAAGTCAAGGGGAAGACGGCACATTCCACATTTGGCACCCAGAATGTATGTCCATTACTGCATTCATGCGTGTCTCTGCTGGTTTAGGAAGGGAAGCATATGTTTCGCAGGTCGAATAATTTTCCAGCTTTTAGTCCAAAACTGACACAATGCTGACACGAAGAACACTGGTACAATATCACTGAAGCTTAAATTCTGTAAATATGAATCTAAACGGTGTGTTCCTTTTGCATCCTGTGCAAAAAGAAGGGCTTCTCCTCAGAGATTAGGGTCTGCAGCAAGGGACCATGAGCGAGCCTGAGATTGGCAGTTGTGTGCTTTTATGCAATCAATATTGTTTATGGATTTCTCTGACATGGCTGCATCCATTTGAAAGGGAGAAAAAAGAAACTACAAACACACACACTTGAGAATTTCAGGAAATTACCCAAATGCTCAAATCCTTCCCAGGGGGCAATGGTTTTCAATAGGAATTTACGTGATAAATCCAGGCGGTGAATACATTTAAAAAAAAATAATCTGGCAGCCACACGGAACAATAGAACACCCATATCGGCTGCTTATTTTGAAAAGAGTCCTTAGAACGTGTGTGAAATTAGGCTATCAAAAAGGAAACAAGACAAAGGAGGCCCAGAATGACTGAACCAGGCAAGGCGGCTTATCCACAAGTCGTTGACAATGCCACACACACTGCGGAAACTACTCAGAACAGGGCTTACAAAGAGACACACAAAGCCAGCATGGAAATGGATGATAAGCAGAGCTCTGCAGCCATCAAGAGGGGGAGAAGAGGAGGCAGCTGCAAAGAGAGGAGGCTGCAAACGGTAGAGTCAGGTTGTCAATAAAGGCACCCATAGGAACAACCCTACGAAGGCCAGGATTTGCTAGCTGGGTGTCACTACCATTAGCTGGCTTCTTGCCATCTCCGCAGCATACACACTTCTGACAAACAAGGTCACCTTCTATGGCCAAAGCTGTGTTAGAGTTTTGATCAGGTGAGAAAAGCTATTGCAGATTCCAAGCGTGGTCCTAAAAGATATCATGTCTGAAACTAGAGTAAACAGCAAAGACTAAATTTTCAAAAACAAAAAAACTAGGGCCAGCATTTGTGAGAAAGCCCGTCCACACCCACGCTCTGGCTGGCACCAGAGATGTGGGCATAACTTGCAGGGAAGTTGCTTCCAAAGTGAGAGCCCACTGACAACCGTCATGACTCTCCCGGCACAACCTTGCCGTTTCAGCTGCGTCTTCTCTGAGTGCAACATCACCACGTTTTCAAGAACTTTCTTTTTAACACGCGAGTCCTCTCTTTACACAAGGGACAAACGTTCCCACAAGACAAGTGTCACTCGAGGTATAAGCCAAGAGAAGATATTTTTTAAAACATTAGGAATGTGCAAGGATCCTATTTCCAAAACCTCCCCTCTGTATTAAAACTCTCCATTTGCATGCCTGCAATTTTCTAAGGGTGGCTTGAATGCTCCATTTAAAGAAACTTGCTGCTGTGAGGTAGGGGGATAAATTAGGAGTTTGGGATTAACAGATGCACACTACTATATATAAAGTAGAAAAGCAACAAGGACCTACTGTAGAGCACAGAGAACTCTACTCAATATCTTGTAATAACCTACAAGGGAAACAAATCTGAAAAAGAATACATATATATGTATATACATACACCTACATATATACGTATATATGTATATATGTAGGTATATGTGTATATGTGTGTGTGTGTAGATATAGATATATAACTGAATCATTTTGCTGTACACCTGGAACTAACACACATTGTAAATCAACTATACTTCAATTTAAAAAAATAAATATATTAATAAAAAAAGAAACTTGCCAACTAATCGTTTGGTTTTTTTCCCCACTATTGTGGATGAACGAAAAAGCAGGTCTAAACCTTAGGAATCAAGGCTGTCGTGCCAAACCGAGATTGGTACAACATAAACCATCCCCTCTGGATTCTCAAATGGATGTCAGCCTATTTCAAGTTACTTTATATTTTCAGCAGTAAAGGAATAATTTAACAAAAGCACTGTCAGTAGCACAGTTCATTCGCTGGTCAAAAGGTTAAGGGAAAGGAGTAAAGAACTTGCCCTGAAGAAAAAATAAAAAGAAGTCTTCCTGATTCTGGTTTTAAAAACCACTCCTTAGCTCCAGCACAAAAGAATGATGGCGGAAGAACAGACAGAGGGCATTGTTTTCTCCCCATTATGTCTCACTCCTGGCTCTTGGAGCAAATCTCATGTTTTATAGCTCCACGCTGAGTCAACATCAGCAGAATCACGACTTGTGCTGTGCTTTCCCAGCTCAGAAGATGCCCTGGGCATTGAGAAGGGGTGGGGCATCAGCCCTAACTCAGCAAGGTGGCGGTTTGGGGGGGTGCAGCCGTGGGGGGAGGCTTGTGACTGCGGCTTCGTGTGCACAGGGTGAGAATTGCCCTTGAAGCACAGCCTTCTTTTTCAAGTGAAAGGCAGTCTTTGAGAAAAGTGTCTGGAAGGTGGGCTCCTAATAACAGCAAGGAATTATTTCCGCAGCATTTGGGGCTCTGATGACTCATACGACATCTCCCAGTTCAGCAGGCTCCATCCCTGTTTAGATTACAAAAAGGTGAGAGCAGGTCTGGGGGCCTCATTATAACAAGACCCCAGGGCGGGGGGAGGAGAGAGGTTTTCTCCAGTCTATAATAATTGTGTCAGCTGTAAAAGCTGTGCTCGACCCCCCTTTTTTATCAAAGATCATATTGTAATGAAGAGGCATCTTTCTTTCTTCGTTGTCGATTTCTTCCCAGCGCTGGAAGAAAAGACTTCCCCGTTGTTACCTTGAGGGAGACCAGTGCTGTTAATGACAGGCCAGTCCAGCCCAGATTCTAAATATTAATAGACCGACTGGCCTGGGGGAAGCAGTTTTCGGCCGGCCAGGCCAGGAATGGAGCTGGCAACGGCCCATCTTGCAGGGTTGACTCATGCCTGAATCACAGCCAGGCTGGCAGGATGTTGTTTTGGGGGAAGTTCGCAGGCCTGTCAAAAACCTGCTGTTGCCATTGGTTGATATTATGCAAGATTCCAAATGATATTTATTTATATTCTCCTTTTGGGTTTGTGTGTGTGTGTGTGTGTGTGTGTGTGTGTGTGTGTGTGTGTGTGTGTGTGTGTGTGTGTGTGTGTGTGTGTGTGTGTGTTTCTCTCCCCTTCTCCACAGGCACTAGAGCTTCAAGTGACCAAAAAGCAAAAAAAAAAAAAAAGAAAAGAAAAACACACATTTAAGAGATAGGCAAGAACCCATTAAAAATAAAAAGCACTTTGCCCTGAGCTCTCTTCAGCTTTCAGGTCAGAGCAGTGCCAAGCAATTTGCTCTGATTCACTAAAGCCTTCTCTTCTCTCCTCCAGATGGATGCAGTTGGGAGACAGGGCTGGTGAATGAGGCCCCGTTTAGAATTCCATTGATGGCAAAGAGCAGCTCACAGCTCTGTCCAAGCATATTCCTTTCCACACTTGTAGAAATCTTTCCAACTTGCTGGACTGACAGTGTCTCACATTAAACATGTAACTTCCCTGATGAAGCTGGGCTGAAGACTAGGGGGATTTCCTTTGCTTTTTGTCTGACTGATGATGGGGTGGGATGGGACATGCAGCTCTGAGAAGATTCAAGGAGACTGAAGCTGTTTCATCTGAGTTTCTCCCACTCCCGGAGTCCGTAGGAGTTCAACTGTAGAGCTGAGGAAATTCTCCCAACTGTATCATGTAGCGCTGAGAAGTTCCTCTGCAGAAACTTGGTAGGCAGAAAGAGTGTGAGTGAATTCATTTATGTGCCTAATTTAAGACACAATTGAGAGGCACAGTGTTCTAATAGATGGAGTTCTGGCTGAGGAGGTAAGAAGCCTGAGTTCTATTCTTGGCTCCGATGATGGCTCAAGCTTGGTGACACGGAGGGTTGGCATTTTCCAGAAGAATTTGACTCTAGAGACAGTCAACTCAGGACAAAATTATATATAAATCCATTATCTAGAGCTTTCATTGTTCTGATAAAACCCAAGTTTTGCTCTCCCTAAATTCTCAGAAAAGTCCTAATGAAAAATGTTCTTTGAGTTGAACCTCTAGGGGAAAAAGGAGTTGTTTAGCATTCACCCAGCGAGGGGGAGATTTCTTTGGAACGTTGTTCAAAGCAGGCCTGTGGGGCAGGGGAGGGGCACTTCCCCAACCCTGGCAGTGGGGAGACAAACAGGATGCTTTCAAGTCCTGCCTAAGGCACTGAACACAGCTGCATCGCTGACTTGCTAGAAAAATGACCTTGGCCATTAGTTTGAGTGCTTGGTGGTTGTTTCCCTCTGAATAGCACACTCTGGGAAGATTTTAGATTTAGAAGACAAAACAATCTATACCCATAGTTCCACTGACCTTACATCCACTGCTATCTGCTCATTGGCTAAAGTTTACTTTCTCAGGCCTCCATGATGTCATAAAAATAGATCTCAAGTACAGTCATAACCAAATTACATCACCTAATTTTCCCCTCAAAATAATGATCTTTCCACCAAGTAACACAATGCCCCAATAAATAATACTGTAATATATACAATGTTCCACTCAAAGTAGTCTTTCCCCCTCTGACACTTAGAACACCTTTCGATTCCTTTTTCCCCACGCATTTTAATTTTTCTCCACTGTCAAAAAATCTGTGTTTGTATCCTGTTTGACTTTATCAATGATAAACAGTTTATTTTTGTTATAATTAATTGATTCGATCATTCAATAAATATTTATCAGTGCCAACTATGGGGTCATGCACCTTCTTAGGTATTCGGGATACAAAGATCATGTCTGTCCCTGTCCATAAGAGCTGACAGTCGAGGTGGGAAAACAGACCGATCCGAATAGACTGGGTCACAGGTGCTCTGATAAAAATCTGTGCAGGCTTGGAGGGGTGCAAAGGCGGGAGAGGATGGGAAAGAGGCTCAGAGAGAGAAGTTAATGAAAAGATGTTTTCTAGGTGGAGAAATAGGTATTTTCAAGGGTTTGGCTTCCTGAGAAAATTCAAAGCAGAGCATAGTATGAGGTGTTTGGAGAATCTCAGTGGTTGAAGCCAAGGCAGAGTATGAGACGTAGGCAGAGGTCAGACCTTGGAGTGTCACTCATGCTTTCCCAGACTTTATCATGTAGGCGATGAGAAATTATGGAAGGATTTTAGTAAGGGAAGGGTGTGATTCGATGTGCAGAAAAAGATCGATCTGGTCCCTGGGTAGAGCTTGGGTTAGAGAGAGTTTTACACCCAAGTATGCATTCTCTCTTCTGCTAACAAACCCTGTATTTTTCTTGAGGAAACAACTGTTCCCCATGCCCAATTAATGGGGTTTGTGTGGGCTCCTCTCCTGGCTCAGTTGGGCATTAACATGGTGAGAGTCAAGAAGAGCTGATCCCAGGACGTTTGCTAAAGCACCTAAGGAAGAGGCTGTCTCCGAAGTGAGACTGGTAAAGGAATGGGCCTCAAACTGAACTGCCAGCATGACCCACATTGGGATCACGCCTGAGAGCCAGCCTGAAACGGGGCCACAGAGAGGAAAGGAAAGTATAAGAACGGAATGACACAGAGCCATAAATAATTTTTTTAGACCCTGAATTGAGCTGTCCCTGAATCTTCTGACTTCTATGTTATATAAGCCCATGAGTTTGAGTTTTCTGTCACTTGCAACCAAAAGATTCCTAACTAATTCAGTGAGGCAAGGAGACCAGTTAGACGATTAATGCAATAGTCCTGGTGAGAGATGAGAAGAAATCGAACTAAGGCAGTAGAAGCAGATGTGAAGAATATAGTGTAAAGAGTGAATTAAACTAAAGAGGTAGAATTCTCTCCCAGAATTTAGTGACAGATTAAATGTGAGGGTGAGGAGAGGAAGGCACCTAACTTGACTTGCCAAGGCAGTACCATTCGCCAACACAGGGGGTATCTGAGATGAAAAGGATTGAGGGAGAAGAGGATGAGTTTGATTTTTAGGTGAGCTGAATTATGGCCTCTGGGATATCCAGATGGAAAGGAGATGTACAGTAAACAGGTGGATAATGATTCTGGAAGGCAGAAAAGAAGTCTGGATGATCTTGAGATATGAAATATCAAATGCGGTTCACAGATTCCCACACTCACAACAATTATTAGACACCCAAAGATCCCAAGATGGGGACAATCAATGGATATGAACCAAAAAATAGCTGCTTCTCAAAGTGAGAGCAATTTACGTTTTTGGCATGACAATTCTTGTTTGTGCAGAACTATTCAGGATGTTCCGGAATTTTTAACATCTCCCTAAGCTAGGCACTAAATGCTAGAGCACCTTCCATCCTTCAGTCAATGTGGCAACTGGAAATGACCCCATAGCGTTCCAAGCATCCCCCTGGAGATGCAGTGTCATCCTCTGTAGCCCCTGTGAATCACTGTATTTGTGTGTGGACCTGTATGCTAGCATGTGGGTAGTAGTCTTCCACTACTGTATCATTCACACAGATACAGGTGAAATGGCTTATCTGCAAATACAATGGAAAAGCTACACAATGAACCTAATTCTGAGAAGGTAGCGTACTTCCCCACTGTATCATCCTGCTTGTCTGTTCTGCTCTTCTCAGGACTTTAGTCTTCTCAGACCACTCCAAAGTTCTATCTCCAGCCATTCTCATCCCCTGCACCACCCGAAGTGCATCATTTTCAAATGCAAAAATGACCATTCGTGTAAAAGTGCACAAGCACTGTGTTACAAACTGCATCTGACTTTGTACTTTCAGATGGGCAACATTTATGACCTACTTGTACCATTGCTAAGTTTTGGGAACTGGTTAATATCTTTCAAAGCCAGACAATATGGCAGTATGCTTTGAAGGTGAGATTCTAGTAACGTAAAAGTTACTTACCTGCAAATGAGCAGGTTTCCATGTGTGATAGTAACGTACTTATGTGTTGGGAATGACGTGATATGGGGATTATGAAAACCTCCAATGATGATGAATATATGAAAGCTATTACTGAAGTATGCTCTGATTGGCTTCTTGATTCAATGAATAATAGGTGTCTCTCAGACTAATTTGAAAGCCTTCAGTTTTTTGACAAGCCCTTCAATTTGCACAGTACCATGAATTAACTTGTATGTAAACATTGCAATTAGATGAATTCAGTAAAATGCACCACATGCATCCTATTTTATACACTTGCTCTTGGAGTAAGAGTCTCAAGGAAATTAAGAGGTCTTTATCTTTTAAAGCAGAAATGGTGGGAGGTTAATTTCTTCTCCTTTTCTACTGGGATAAAAGAGAGCCTGAGAAAAAAGTACGGGGGTGATAAACTCCTGCCAGTGTAGACCACAACTCTGGGTTGACAGTGGGGGAAGTGTCATTGTCTGTCTCTGCCATGTCTACACAGGCTAAAGGACAGTTTTCAGGCCCAAATCCTGTGCAAAACAAAGAACACGAAGGGGGAAAAAAAACCCTAACCCAATATGCTTGTGAACAGCCTAACATCTGTCTAACATTTCATGGTGTCTTCACTTAACTACCAAATCGAGTCACCTGTGTAAGTGGCTAGTTTAGACTTTCCTTTCCAAATCATTACTACTGAAACAGAAGACAATGGAAGGAAACAGAATGAACTAGAAAATGTCTTCTCTCCACCGTATTTGGTAGTGGGTTCTATAACACGGTGGAGAGACTGGAGCCGAATACACTTACTTCTGGGTATTTAAAGGAAGAGAGGAAGAGCAAGGCATTTCCTCTGGTTTTTTGTTTCCAGCTGGGGAGCTCTCCAAGGGCAAAGCCCTTTACTAGGAAAGAGAACGGCTTGTAAGTGAGTAGTGGAGAGATCTGACAACTCTTTGAGTCTTACATCTCCTGAAGCATGAAAGAAGGCCAAAAAGTAGGGATGAAAAATGTTTTTGATGCACGCTCAGCCATTTTCTTCAAAGAATCGCCCTTTCTCTTTATTCAGTGGTTTCATCTTCAAAGTCCCAGGATATGGTATTTGTCCTGAGCAGAATTTTACTCAGGAGAAGCTGCCACATGGCTATGCTCTCATCAACAGGAAAGCCTCCTATGAATGGACAAAGCCAGCAATATTTTTAAGTGTGCTTCATAACTAAACAAATGGAATCAAGACCATTTTTGTGATATCACATGGACCAAGGAAAATTCTTTACTTCTCATTATTTCAGGGAAAATTAGATTTCTAAATCTCATTTTATTTATAAGATGATTAACTATAGGGATTGTTCTTCCTATTTATTGTTGAGAAAACTCAACATTCAAAATCAAGGGACTTGCCCAAGATTACCCAATTAGGAAGTAGCAAAGCAAGGATTAAGGCTAACTCCAAAGACAACATTTTTTCTGCTACAAAGCTTCCTTGTGCCGGTGGTTATCAAACTTCAGCATGTTTTGGAATTACCTAGAAGACTGGTTAAAACACAAACTGCTGAGGCCACCACAGAGTTTCTTTTCTCAGTAGGTCTGGATTGGGGTCCAAGAATTTGCATTTTTAGCAAGTGCCCCAGTGATGCTGATGCTTCTGGTCCAGAGATTGCACTGCACTTTGAGAAATTCTGACCTATTACCTGTGTATATTTTTTGTCAGCCTTTGGTTCTTTGTAAGCTGGCTGCCCTTGTATCCAGAAAACAAAAGTACTAATTACTACCTGGCATTTCTTTCTCCAATGTAGTTTGGAAACATAGGTAAAATATGGGTTCATACTAAAGATGGAAAAGTATTTGGTAATAAGGCATTACCAAAAATGTTTGCCCCTGATGTTTAACAAGTACCCAGACTATGAAAGGCAATTGGACAAATACCATATGATGTCACTTAAATGTGGACGCTAAAATATGACACAGATGAACTTATCTACAAAACAGCAACAGACTCACAGACTTCTGGTTGCCAAGGGGGAGGGAGGATGAGGAGAGGGATGGATTGGGAATTTGGGATTAGCAGATGCAAACTATTATATGTATCAATAGAATGGATAAACAACAAGGTCCTACTGTATAGCACAGGGAACTAGATTCAATATCCCATGATAAACCATAATGGAAAAGAATACAAATAAGAATGTATGGGTAACTGAATCACTTTGCTGTACAGTAGAAATTAACACAATATTGTAAATCAACTATACTTCAATAAAATAAGTTTAAAAAAAGAAAAGCAATTGGATACGTGAGTCTCAATGAAGTTGTTCTTTCAAAGATTTCCCTTGGGAAATACATGCTAACTCCAAAGATAATTTATGCTACTAAATTTTTGATACTAAATCTTTATCCTTTGAGGAAAAAAACCAAAAGCCACTTGAAGCCTAATGTAGCAAGCAAACAATCAGAATAGAATATATTCTTTTGGATTTTTAAAAAGGCATATTTCCTTTACATGCCCCTTAGACTAATCATGAATAAAATTGTGAAGGAAGAGGTTCAAACACTCATGGAGTTGTAGCAGATTTCCAATGAAACTGCTTTGTATATGTGGAAGGATTTTGAACTGTATGGAAACAGTAAGTTTCCTTCAAATGCTGAAATCCTATACAATTCAACAGCAGTCTAGATCAAAATTCTTGATTTTTATTACTTTTCTATTGATAATTGTAAGATCAACAAATTCCAAAGGACATCAGTTTTATGGAACATTTTTAAGTAAGCAGGTATTGAAGCATAACATACATACGGAATGTAAATGAATTATAAGTGTGCAGGTCAATGCATTTTCAGAATGAACACATCCATGTACTCAACAGCAGGTCAAGAAAAAGAACATTACAAGCATCCCAGAAGTCTCCACCTTTTTGTTCACTGCCTGTCACAACTCCTCTTAAGGTAAACTCTCTCCTAAAGTTTATCACATTTGACTAATTTTGCTTATTTTTGAACTTTCAGTACACTTTTGTGTCTGGTTCATACCACTCAATATTATGCTTAAGAAATTCATCCACCTGTATGCAGAAAACTATAAGACACTGATGAAAGAAATTGAAGATGATACAAACAGATGGAGAGATATACCATGTTTTTGGACTGGAAGAATCAACACTGTGAAAATGACTATACTACCCAAAGCAATCTACAGATTCCATGCAATCCCTATCAAACTAGCAATGGCATTTTTCACAGAACTAGAACAAAAAATTTCACAATTTGTATGGAAACACAAAAGACCCCGAATACCCAAAGCTCTCTTGAGAAAGAAAAATGGAGCTGGAGGAATCAGGTTCTCTGGCTTCAGACTATTCTACAAAGCTACAGTAATGAAGACAGTATGGTACTGGCATAAAAACAGAAATATAGATCAATGGAACAGGATAGAAAACCCAGAGATAAACCCATGCACATACGGTCACCTTATTTTTGATAAAGGAGGCAAAAATATACAATGGAGAAAAGACAGCCTCTTCAATAAGTGGTGCTGGGAAAACTGGACAGCTACATGTAAAAGAATGAAATTAGAACACTCCCTAACACCATACACAAAAATAAACTCAAAATGGATTAAAGACCTAAATGTAAGGTCAGACACTATAAAACTCTTAGAGGAAAACATAGGCAGAACACCCTATGACATAAATCACAGCAAGATCCTTTTTGACCCACCTCCTAGAGAAATGGAAATGAAAACAAAAATCAACAAATGGGACCTAATGAAACTTAAAAGCTTTTGCACAGCAAAGGAAACCATAAACAAGATGAAAAGACAGCCCTCAGAATGGGAGAAAATATTTGCAAATGAAGCAACTGACAAAGGATTAATCTCCAAAATTTATAAGCAGCTCATGCAGCTCAATATCAAAAAAAGAAACAACCCAATCCAAAAATGGGCAGAAGACCTACATAGAAATTTCTCCAAAGACTATATACAGATTGCCAACAAACACATGAAAGGATGCTCAACATCACTAATCATCAGAGGAATGCAAGTCAAAACTACAGTGAGGTATCACCTCACACCAGTCAGAATGGCCATCATCAAAAAATTTACAAACAGTAAATGCTGGAGAGGGTGCGAAGAAAAGGGAACCCTCTTGCACTGCTGGTGGGAATGTAAATTGATACAGCCACTATGGAAAACAGTATGGACATTCCTTAAAAAGCTAAAAATAGAACTACCATATGACCCAGGAATCCCACTACTGGGCATATACCCTGAGAAAACCATAGTTCAAAAAGAGTCATGTTCCACAATGTTCATTGCAGCTCTATACAATAGCCAGGACATGGAAGCAACCTAAGTGTCCATCGACAGATGAATGGATAAAGAAATGTGGCATATATATACAATGGAATATTACTCAGCCATAAAAAGAAACAAAATTGAGTTATTTGTAGTGAGGTGGATGGACCTAGAGTCTGTCATACAGAGTGAATTAAGTCAGAAAGAGAAAAACAACACCGTATGCTAACACATACATATGGAATCTAAGAAAAAAATGGTTCTGAAGATCCTAGGGACAGAACAGGAGTAGAGATGCAGATGTAGAGAACGGTCTTAAGGACACGGGGAGGGGGAAGGGTAAGCTGGGACGAAGTGAGAGAGTGACATGGACATATATACACTACGAAATGTAAAATAGCTAGCTAGTGGGAAGTAGCCACATAGCACAGGGAGATCAGCTCGGTGCTTTGTGACCACCTAGAGGGGTGGGATAGGGAGGGTGGGAGGGAGACACAAGAGGGAGGAGATATGGGAATATATGTATATGTATAGCTGATTCATTTTGTTATAAAGCAGAAACTAACACACAATTGTAAAGCAATTATACTCCAATAAAGATGTTACAAAAAATAAAAATAAATTAAAAAAAAAAAGAAATTCATCCAAATTGTTGATGTAGCAATAGTGGTTCACTCTCTTTGCAATATAGTATTCCATTGTATGAATATACCATGATTTATTTATCCTCTGCTGTTAAAGGGTATTTGAGTTGTTTCCAGTTTGGGGCTATTACAAACAGCACGTCTATGAATATTTCACATACATATCCCACCCAAGAATGAGGCTGTTGGGTCTGCATATGTTCAGCTTGAGTAAATACTATCAAACAGTTTTTGAAAGAGTTGTATCAATTTACCCTCCTTTCAGCAATGTGCAACAGCGGTCTCCAACCTTTTTGGCACCAGGGACTGGTTTCGTGGAAGACAATTTTTCTACAGATGGCGGTGGTCGGGGGGCGGGGGGATGGTTCAGGCAGTAATGCGAGTGATGGGGAGCAATGGGGAGCGGCAGATGAAGCTTTGGTTGCTTGCCCGCCACTCACTTCCTGCTGTGCAGCCCAGTTCCTAACAGGCCTCGGACCAGTACCAGTCCATGGCCCAGGGCTTGGGGACCACTGGTGTGCAAGACACCACTTTCAGGGCTTCCCTGGTGGCGCAGTGGATGGGAGTCCACCTGCCGATGCAGGGGACACGGGTTTGAGCCCTGGTCCGGGAAGATCCCACATGCCGCGGAGCGGCTGAGCCTGTGCACCACGGCTGCTGAGCCTGCGTTCTAGAGCCTGTGCTCCACAACAGGAGAGGCCATGACAATGAGAAGCCTGCGCACCACAACGAAGAGTGGCCCCTGCTTGCTGCAGCTAGAGGAAGCCTGCACACAGCAACAAAGACCCAACACAGCCAGAAATAAACAAAACAAACAAAAAAGACACCACTGCACATCCTTGTCAGCACATAACATTGTCTACATTTTTAAGTTGATTCTTTCTAGGTGCATGGTGGTATCTTGTAGTTTTCATTTGCACTGCCCCATTAACGAAGGACTAATTACCCTTTCATATGTTTATTGATATTCTTGGTTATTCTCTGTTGTGAAGGATCTCTTTAAAGTCTTTTGCCCATTTCTCTACTGGCTTGTATGCCTTTTTCTTATTTACTTTTCAGAATTTCTAAGTATATTTTGGATATGAGTCCTATGTCAGATATATGTTTTGAAAATCTCTCTCCCCTGCTTGCCTTTTCACTCACTTAATGGTGATTTTTAAAAATCAGAAGTTTTAAATTTTAATGTAGTCCAATTTATCATTCTTTTCCTGATTTTAAGACATTCCTTGTTTTATTTGTATATGAGCCAATAAATTTCTCTTCAAACAAGCTTTAGGCTCATACTACAAATTTTCACATGTCATATTTGATTACCACTTAGCTCAAAAATATTCTCTCATTTTCATTTAATTTCTTCTTTGGTCCATGGATTGTATAGAAGTATGCTGCTTAATTTCAAAACTTTAGGGAATATTCTACTTGTTTTATTGTTGTTTTTATTGTTATTTATTTCTAGCTTAATTTCAGTGTGGTCAGTAAGCATATTTTTAACTGCCCCTATCTTCTAAAACCCTTACATCTTGCTTTATGTCCCAGAATGTAGTCAATTTTGGTTAAATGTATTTTAAAAGAATGTGGATTCTATTGTATGGCTGTTTTCCATATATTTCATTTACATCAAGTAATTGTGTACTTCAAATTTTTTATATTTTCACTTTTCTCCTTTTTTATATCAGTTATAAAAGAATTGTGTTACTGTGCTCTTTTCAGCATTTTCCATCCTTTTTTCTCTCTGTGCTTTAGTTTATATGTTTCTTATTGTCCTCTCTTCCAGTTTGCTAATCCTGTCAACTGTATACATCTGATACTGGGTGTTTTATTATTATTGTACTTATTATTTATACTGGGTGCTTTATTATTATTGTACTTTTTAGTTCTCAAAGTTCTACTTTATCTGTTTTAAGAGCTTCCAATTATCTGGTGAAATTTTTCGTCTTGTAGCCAGTTTTCTTAGACCTATCAATCATAATTATTAAAAGAAAAATGTATGACTGATAAATTTAATAGCTTGGACATCCAGAAGTCTGTATCTATTGTCTATTTCTCTCTTTGTTCTGTTCCTTTATATGAATGCCAAAAATTGTGATTGAAATATTGTAGACTTGCAATGTTATCTTCCTCCATAGTGAATTTATTCTATCCTTTGCTAGGAAGTGAGCAGATGACTTTTGCACTCTTTGAGAGCTTAGTCTACTTAGCCCTTATGGTGTAGTCAACTCAGAGCCTAGGGTATTGACTAGTTCCCACATCTTTGGCAGGTCGTGGACTCCAATTTTTAGCTTCTTAGCATCATGAAACAGCTAAAACAAAAACAAACAAAAACTTTAGTCTGCTTTTTATCTGCTTTCTGCTCAACTTCATAGCCTCTGACGCTGCCTAGTTTAAGAATCAGAAAATGTCTCAAGGGGAAGATTGGTGCCAAGTGTGAACTTACTTCCCCGTACCTCCTTTCTCTCTGGGACCTTGGACCTTCAAGACCTAGCTGCTTTAGCAGGCCCAAAATCCAATTGGCCATCCCAGCTCTTTGAGATTGCCCATAACTCTGTTTAGCAACTCAGCCTCTTTCTCTAGCCCAAGAAATGGAAAAGTGCTCCAGGAGAAAATCATCATGCAGACTATCTGGCTCACCATAGTAAACTTGTCTTCTCTCTTAGATATTGGTCCCTCAGATTTTCTGTTCGTGCAGTTGTCTTATAATTTCTTTCTTTGCCACATCCCCCGACTGCCCTGACTGTGTAATTCATATCAGAATCATAAATGCAAAGGAACGCAGAACTGGCTAGATGTTGTTGTTTGATAGTAGAAAGAAGCTGTCTTGGCTGTTCCTAATTCTTTCAAACACCTACTTTTGCTTTTTACCCCTCTCTGACTTTTCTAGTTGTTGTCAGTGGAGCCATTAGTCTTTTATAAACCACGCCATCATTTCCAGAAGCAAAGTCCTCAGTTTCATGGAATACTTTTGTTGTGTAACACCTGCCCCCTTTCCCATGCTAACTCCAACACTCTTATATATACCTGTGGGACAGGATAATGCTCTCTATATCTCCTCTAACAACATGGTTACCCCAAACTTATTATGAAATGACTCTAACAAAATAAATATAGCAAACTTTAAGACTGGAACTTGCATAAGAAAGCTGAGTTTCACATGAGGCAACCATGTGTCTTCAGGATCTACTGTAGTATCTGAATTAAGGACACAGGCAATCCTGGTCAATGACAGAGCATGGCAGAGGGTACTACATCCTGGCCATTTCTACCCAACATGGGACTCTTCTACAGGGAATCTTATATAGGCCTAGACTCTCTTAGAATAATACCCATGTCTTAGGCACTTCCTACACAAACATCCTTCCTTTCTTCTCTCCTTTCACCTGTGTCAAACCTGCATTGCCGTCTAAAGACTTTTCTTGTCTGCTTCTGGTCCCTCTCCCTTTATCCTTCATAGGAGATCCCCCAAAAAGCTTTTGTATCAATACTTCTGACTCCATCGTGGTGTCTGCTCCCCCGGGAACTTGAACTGACACACACTCACATAAATCCCATTCTTTTAGATATGTCTCCTTAAATTATTCATGATGGCTAAAAAAGCAGAAACCTTCTTGGTTGTGCTTCCCCACTAGTTTTTTGTTGTTGTTTTTTTTTTTGCAGTACGCGGGCCTCTCACTATTGTGGCCTCTCCAGTTGCGGAGCACAGGCTCCGGACGCACAGGCCCAGCCGCTCCACGGCATGTGGGATCTTCCCGGACCGGGGCACGAACCCGTGTCCCCTGCATCGGCAGGCGGACTCTCAACCACTGCGCCACCAGGGAAGCCCCCCCCCACTAGTTTTTGTTTCACGTAATATGGCAAGATTTATCTCACTTCTCTGGGAACCCAATAGTACAAGACAAAACTTACCATCCAGTAGGTCAAGTTTAACCCCTTTTTGATGTCTCTCTTACCCATCGGACACAGGCTCCTCTATACACATCGCAGATTTGTCATCCTGAGGTTTTAGTCTGTTTTAGTCTGTGAATAGGCTGTCTGCTTACTACCTATGGCCCAACTGCAGCCATGTTTCAGAACAAACACCTAGTGCAATTTTGGTTAAGCTACGTGAGTGGCTGTGGAAGTTTGAGTATCACTTCTTTCTACTATCAACAACATCCAGCCAGTTCTGTGTTCCTTTGAGTTTCTGATTCTGATATGAATTACACAGTCAGGGCAGTAGGGGGATGTGGCTAGGAAATAAATTATAAGACAACTGCACTAAAAGAAAATCTGAGAAAAAGCCTTGCCAGGAAGCAGGACTTAAAGGGAATAAGACATCAGGCAAACATCACAAAGCCAATCATCTCCCAGGGACCGGCGTTTTCCCTGGAAGTATGGCCAGGGAGCAGACTCCTGATGGCCTGTGTGAAACTCATAATGACTTCCTTGTTCCCTTCCATTACCCACGCTAAAATGACTCTCATTTCAGAAAACACTTTTCTCCGTCATTCTCCTAAAATCCGTGGAAATCAAGCTGAACAATTTCATCATCATTACATGGCAGAGAGGAAAAATAGGTCTCAACAAATGCCTGCTCAAAGGCAGTCATGAGCACAAATGGAGCAGTGACAGAATTGAAAAGAGAGTGATATTATTCTAACACGTTGTACATATCGAGGTTTGCCATTCCCTTCCATGGTCTCATGGCCAACTCTGCACTGCTGAATAATTTTAAAGAAAAAGCTGGGCCCTGACAACTAGAGTCAGATGAGTTTTCATTCCTTCACAGTGTCTGACATCAGAGTTCCAATTTTGATTGGCTTACATGGATCAGTAACTTTCTTCCTTCTTAACAGGAACCCCACACTGAAGTCTACTAAATTGTATGTGGTGAAGTGTGCAATAAAATACAAGTATAATAAACTCCAATGAGAAGACTGAAAATACATAACTGATAAGCTGAAGGATGACAAGATAAGGAATTGAAATACCACAAAGAAATTATTATAGAAGGGCTAAGTGTTTAGAAGACAAGCACAGTTTAAAGCTCACTGATTCATTTTCCCAGACCTAAAAGGACAATAAATCAGAAATATTCCAGCCTCGGGCTTCCATGGTGGCGCAGTGGTTGAGAGTCCGCCTGCCGATGCAGGGGACGCGGGTTCGTGCCCCGGTCCGGGAGGATCCCACGTGCCGCAAAGTGGCTGGGCCCATGAGCCGTGGCCGCTGAGCCTGTGCTCCGCAACGGGAGAGGCCACAACAGTGAGAGGCCCGTGTGCCGCAAAAAAAAAAAAAAAAGAAAGAAATATTCCAGCCTCTAAAGATGAGATGATACTGAAGCAATTTTGCAATCTTCATTACAGTGAATCCTTTCTTTTTGACCTTACATCTCTCTGTGGATGAGTCAATGTTTCTTCTTCCTTTTAAATTCAGTAGGAAATTTATGGTTGAGCTAGATAAGGAAAATGTGCAGTATTTGTCTGCTCTAGTTTACCACTAGTGTTTGCCCTTACTGGAGAGCATGTGTATGTGAGGAACTATTCCTGACCAAACTGTGAGGTAACCCTTTGTAGCACCCTTTACCACCCCTTTTGGAGTCCCTTCTGGCGAAATATCCAGATGTTTCCACCCCAGGGAACCAATTCTATGTACTCTTCTTACTCTTCACTCCCTATCATCCTTGACCTACTGAGGTGTTAATTCTACCGAGGTGTCAGAACACAGCATGGCATTTTGGCCTCCAAACCTTGGCATGACTCCTTCTCTGCTTAGAATTCCCTCCCTGCCCTTCTCCATCTGTTTAATTTCTGCCTTTTCTTAAAGGCACACATATTGGCTTGGACTCTTTTGATCCTAAGTAGCTAAAATCATACTCAGCTTAAGCCCAAAGGTACCCAAGCCACGGGCAGTATAGAATCTAGGTGGCCACAGGATATCTGGAACCAGGCTCTCAAATGCTGTCAAGACCTACTACCTCCATTTTCTTTCGTGGATACCTTCAAGAATTCAGCTGCCTTCTCTTAAAGAAGCTTTTACATAATGTGGGAAACATGGTCTTCTGCAGCCCAACTCTTCCCAGCTTTGCCAACAGAGAATAACTGCTCCCTTTCCTTACGTCAATTTTTTAAATTCTTTAGAAGTTTACCAGGTGGCCTAAGTTAGATCACATACTCATATTTATATGCGTGGGAACAGGTCAGTAGCGTTTTCAACCCTTATTAGGGCTACATGGTTGGAGAAGATCAGAGGGAGAATTCTCTAAAAGAATTTCCTGAAAAGATGGAGCTTTTTATTTCCAGAAGAAAACTGTGATGAGTGGACCAAAAAATGAGTGTCCTCCTATATCTAGTTTGGTTCTGCCTCTTCTCAAAGTAGTAGCCTCACATACTTGGGAAAGTCACTTGTACTTTCTTGGCCTATAAAATTAGGAAGTTGAGCTGAATTGTCTTCAGGATGCTTTAAGATTTAAAAGTTTATAACCCTTCATTTCTAAGTCCCTTTAGACTTTCTTGAGCATCTTATATTACTCTCTACCTTCTCTGAATCTAAGCATTGCTGACATAATTTTTACGGGCTATATTAAAAAAGCTTAGGTTGAACTTTATAATAAGCCTGAGTTAACTATTTAGACTGCTAATTTAGGATACTGCAAGTGTCAAATGTACGTGACTTCTGAAAAATAAGTTGATAAATTACTCACTCAAAGAATCTATGGAGGCAATAGGGGCCAAATAAAAACAACTAAGATAAAGTTACCACTATGAAAGGAAGAAGGAGTTAGAAAGACAGGAATTCCTCTTGCAATCACAAGGTAAGAAGGTAACTAAGCCCAGGTATTAAATCTCTCTCCAAATCATCACCGTGTTCAGCCTGGAATAACCAGTGGAATGGAGGGGATAGGAATACAGGAGAAATTTCTTGGAAATGGAAAAATTAAAAAGTGGACCATCTATGAGGCACAAACTCCAAGGAATTTTACCTAGACATATTGTGGATAGAAAGAGAATTCTGAAAGGTATTAAGATACCTTCCCGAGAAAGCAAAGCCTAATTATAAGAAAAAAAAGAAAAATATCAGAAAAGCCCCCACAAATATGTTATAATGGGATTTTGGCTAAAGGCAAGTAGAAAACAAGAGAAAGACAGAAGCCAATTCTTTGAAACTTATGTCAACAATTTGGATCAAGAATATTCAGTAGTATTACCTTCACAGGCTACTGAATAAAACTGATGAAAGCTAATAAGAGGACTTCTTAATGCAACAAGGTTTTCCTGGGAGGGAGCTAGTGGAACTAGGATACAGGCAGACATTTTTTTTTTTTTTTTTTTTGCGGTACGCGGGCCTCTCACTGTTGTGGCCTCTCCCGTTGCGGAGCACAGGCTCCGGATGTGCAGGCTCAGTGGCCATGGCTCACGGGCCTAGCCGCTCCGTGGCATGTGGGATCCTCCCGGACCGGGGCACGAACCCGTGTCCCCTGCATCGGCAGGCGGACTCTCAACCACTGCGCCACCAGGAAAGCCCCAGGCAGACATTCTTATCCTGACTATCTGGAGTGGAGACTGAGACAAAATTGAAAATTAGATGCAATGAGCCTGTCCCCAGTGCAGTAGCATCACTAACAGAGAAGCTATGCAGTGTTAAGTTTACCCTTTGAAAACGCAGAGAAAGTGGAATTAGAGATGAAAAATACAAAAAAAGAGCTTAATAGATACTGTGGGCAATGAACTGAAATCAGGAGACAGGTACAAGTGCTCATGAGAATCCACCAGAAAAAAAGAACAAAACAATTATTAAAGATATAATAAAAACAAACTTAACTAAGGTGGAGAAAGTTGAACTTAAAGCTGAAAGAATTCCATCAGTACCAAGCAAAATTCAATGAAAGGGGAATCATATTTAGACATATCCTGGTAGATTGTTGAACAAAAGAGAGAAAAAAATATCTCCAACTGTCCAAGACAAAAGTGACCAACAAAGGGAAAAAATGTCTTTTTTTTTTTTTTTTCAGATTTCTTTCCTGCCACATAAAATGAAGGAAATTTTGTCAGACTGAAAGGAAAAAGTTGTAGCCACGAATTCTATACCCAAATCTACATCTAAATAGGAAAACGAAATGTACTTATAAAGAAAACAGAGAAACATTTTCAAATGTTCAAGGGTTAAAGAAGTTATAATTGGCAATGGAAAAAAATCCAAGAAAAGGGGAAGCAATAGAATTAAGAGCTCTGAAATGAACAAAGTAAGTTCCAAATAACTGTTGTTATTTGGAAAATATGGTAACATTTGGTAAAATTCAAATATCACAAATAATTTTTAAAAATAAAGACACTTATCTAAAAATGCTAATTTAACAATGTCAATTTAATACCAATAACAATGCAGGCAAAAATCTTAAGGTATGCCAACCCAAATCAAGATGTGACAATGGAAAAGTGGGATGAAGACAAACTCATTAAATAATATACTAAAATTGGTGAATTGTATTACATGTAAATTATATGTCAATAAATAGAACTAAATACATATGCAAGAACATATACATACATATAATTACACATATATATGGAGAATATTATGGACAACTTTATGCAGATAAGTTCAGCTATTTAGATGTAACAGACACTTTTTTGGAAAAACACAACTTTGCAAATTTGATGAAAGTATTTAGAAATAGATAGTAAAATTTGTCATATATCTACTAAAAAAATTGAATCTGTAATTCGAAACTTTCCCATGAAGCATTTGACAAAATTCAATGCTAATTCACAATAAAACTTTCAATGAACTGGGAAAAAATAAGCTTCAATAATCTGATTTAAAGTATTTCAAAATATCCAGCAATCAAAATCATATTAAATAGTGAAAATTGATATCACTCTGAGCTCAGGAATGAGACAATGATGCCCACAACCAGCACTGCTATTCAACATTGTACTGAAGGATCAAGCCAGCTCAATAAGGCAAGAAAAATAAGTAAAAGATTTAAGGACTGAAAAGGAAAACATATTCAAAGTTGTGTACAGATAAACTGTATGACTCAAAAGTAAATTCAGGGCTTCCCCGGTGGCGCAGTGGTTGAGAGTCCGCCTGCCGATGCAGGGGACACGGGTTCGTGACCCGGTCCGGGAAGATCCCACATGCCGCAGAGTGGCTGGGCCCGTGAGTCATGGCCGCTGAGCCTGCACGTCTGGAGCCTGTGCTCCGCAAAGGGAGAGGCCACAACAGTGAGAGGCCCGCGACGTACCGCAAAAAAAAAACGTAAATTCAGCAAAATTGCTGGATACAAAGTCAATATACAAAAATCAGTTTTACTTCTATTATCAACATAAAATAAGAAAATGATATTTGAAAAACAATAACATTTATGATAGTATCAAATAAAAACATCAAATACCAGTAATACATATAACAAAAAACATGCAAGATTTCTACCCAAAAACTAAAAACTTTTATTGAGACAAAGTGAGAAAACCTAAACAAATGGACAGATATATCATATTTGTGAACTGGAAGATTATATATGGTAAAGCTATCATTTTCTCTGAATTAAACTGTACATTCAATTCAATCCTAATAAAAATCCAACTAGGTTTTCATTGTTGCAGTTGTTGTTTCTAATTGACAACATAATTCTAAGCTGTAGATGGACATTTAAAGATCTAAGAGTAGTAAAGTCATTCTCAAAGAACTAGTGTGGAAGACTTATAACATTAGCTATCAAGATTTATTATAAAGCTACATTCATGACACAAAGGTATGCAAATAGACCAAAGAAACAGAATAGGGACCACAGAAACAAACCCACAGTTTTATGGTCATTAAATTTATGACAAAAGTGACACTGCATAAGAGCATGTTGTTTTCAATATAGAGAAAAACAAATAAATCATGACCTCACACCATACTTAAAAGTCAATAAATATTATTCCCAGATGAAAGTTAGATCTAAATGTAAAAAAAATTTTTAAAGCCTCCAGATTATTGTATTGGAATATAATGTTATGACTTGGAATAGGCAAACCTTTTTTTCATGACATGAAAAGCCATAACAATAAAGGAAATAATTGAAAATTGTGTATATTAAAATTCAGGACTTCTGCTCATCCAGAGACACCTATAAAAGAGTCAAAAACAAGCCAAGGTATACAAGAAAACATTAATATACATCTATCTGACAAATAACTCCCACCCAAAATATATTAAAATTCCTAACAATAAATTTTAAAAGTATTTCCCAATAGAAAAATGAGCAAAATGCTTCAACAAGAACTTCACAAAACAAAGTATCTAAAGAGTCATAAATATATAAATATATATATATTTTTTTTTTTTCAAAGTGCTCTGCCTTTTCAATCTCATGAAAATACAAATAGCCATGAGATGCTAATATATACCCAGCATAATGATTAAAATTACCAAGAGTTGACAAGTATGTGCAATGACTGAAAATCTCATACACCACTTCTAGGGGTGTAAACTGGTACCAACACTTGGGAAAACTTTCCTGGCATTATCTCCTAAAGCTGAACATATGCATACCCTGTGACCCAGCAATTCCACTCCTTAGTATACAGCCAACCAAAATGCATACATATGTACTCCAAAAGACATGTATGAAAATGTTCATGGCAACACTGTAATAGCCCCCACTGGAAATAAACCAAAAGCCCATTCATAGCAAAAAGGAGAAATAAATGGTGTAGACAATGTAATACAATAAAAATGAACACCACTCATAACAAGGACATGGATGCCCCTCACAAACACAGTGCTGCACGAGAGAAGCCAACAAAAAAGAATATAGAGTGCGTGGCTCGCTCACATCACGTTTGCAAATGGTCAAAATTCACGGGTAGTACAGAAATCAGGAGAGTGGTCATCCAGGGGAGGGAACTGGTAGTTCAGGGAAAGGTTTATGGGAGGCGTCCAAAGGGCTGGTGATATTCTCCTTTCTGCTCTGCATTGGTGGTTACCCAGATGGGTTCACTTCATGAAAAATTAATCAAATTTCACACTGATGATTGGTGTACTTTGTTATATACATCAATAAAAAATTACTTAAAATCGACTTATAAAACATTGCAGTATAATATCAATTTTAAGGACAAAATGGTTATGTGTATATAAGAAAAAGTCAAAATGTGGTTGTTCCTGTGTATTAGAAATACTTAAGAATTAATTACTTCAGAATTCATTGCTTTAGACTTTATTTGAATATTACTAATTTTTTCATTTTATTTTCTGTGTTGTTTTCTATTTCCAATTTTTCCACAGTGCCCAAGAATCACTTTTCTATTATAAAAGAAAAATAAAAATAGTTTAAATACAGGAAGAAGGCCCTCTTCGGGCTCGACCCATCAGATGGCTTGACCAGGAAGGCTGTAGTTAACAGATGGATCTAGAAGAGAAGTTGCTCCTTTAAAAAAGTTACTGAGCTGAGCAGGAGTGACTGATGAGCAAATAAAAAATGAGTCCAACCAGACAAGTATAAAACATCGTACTTCAGGTTAAAGTCAGTGAGAAATGATAACATCTCATATTTCAGTGGCTCTTTATGGTTTCAATGTACTTTCATGTCCATTTTCTGATCTTAGCCTTGCAAAATTCTGTGAAATAACTGGGGCAAGGTCTATTATCATCATTTCATGAATAAGAAGTGAGCCCTAGAGAGACAAAGTAGCATGCCAAAACCTAGAACTGGGTAAGTGACTGAGGGAAAATAATAGTGACCTAGCAATTTTTGTCCCAGTTAGGTGGTCTTTTATGAGCAATGGTGATCAAAACTTTTAAATATTCAAAGACACCCAAAATATATCCCTCAAGTAACCATTTCAAAAAAATCACTCAAACGCCCTTCTACACAAAAAAGCAGTAAGTAATCATTTAAAAGCAATAAATAGTAACAAGAATTCAGGAATTAAAAAGAAAGCATGTGGGCTTCCCTGGTGGCACAGTGATTAAGAATCTGCCTGCCAATGCAGGGGACACAGGTTCCATCCCTGGTCCGGGAAGATCCCACATGCTGCGGAGCAGCTAAGCCTGTGCACCACAACTACTGAGCCCGCAAGCCACAACTACTGAAGCCGTGTGCCACAACTACCGAAGCCCATGCACCTAGAGCCCATGCTCTGCAACAAGAGAAGCCACCACAATGAGAAACCCGCGCACCGCAACAAAGAGTAGCCCCTGCTCACCTCCCGCGTGCAGCAACAAAGGCCCAACGCAGCCAAAAATAAATAAATTAATTAATTTAAAAAAAAGAAAGCATGTGAAAAGATACACATCAGCACTATAACCAAATAAACTTATGGAATTAAATACAAATAATGATAATAAATATTACCAAATTGAATCTAGAAAATTTTTTTAAATCTTAACGTCTTATATTTCTAAGTATATAATAGTCTGGGTCCAAAGTCATTAATATAGCTAATATTGGCATGTGTTTGACATATCAGGAAACCAAAATTTATTCCTTTATTTTTAAACTTTGAAAATTAAAGATATGCTTAAGGTATTTTAAAAAAATGTTTAAATCACCAAGAGAATTTGAAACAAGACGTCCTCCAAAAAAAGTCCTCCTTATTATATTTTTTATAAAGTATATAAAAGAAAAGCAAATGCAAAAGGCAAAACAAGTTAACGTAAAACAAGGTGACAGGAATAAGAACTACTTGGATCAATACAGATGATGTAAACTTTAATCTAAAGACAAAAATTCTAAGATAGGATTAGAAAATAAATTCTACCAGATGATTCTTACAGAAAACACTCAAAAATGAGGCTGAAACTTTAAAAAATTTTCAGTGGGTTTATGTCAGGCAAAAAGAAAGAAAAGTCAAGAGCAGAATATTAATATCAGGCTAAGTAGAGCCCAAGCCAAAGACACTGAATATGGTAAATAAAATAAAAGAGAATTATTTTATAATGAAGTATCTTCATAATGAATATACAGTACAGCAATTTAAAAATATATCAAATGAAACAAGAAGTATATAAAATAAAACCTTTTTGAAAAGATTGTCAGAAAAGCAATTATAGTGAAATGTTTACTACAGCAGTCTCAGTCTCTGACAGGTTAAAGTAGATAATAAATAAGGACATGAAGCTTTAAATAATTTAAATATTAGCCCAGAATTAATAGACTTATAATATGTATTCCCTACAGGTAATATACCATCTTTTTAACTGTCTATGGATCATTTACAAAAATTGACTACAAACACAACTCTTGAATTCAAACAGTAGACATTCTATGACCCACATATTCAGGAAGTCAGAAAGGGCAATATGTCCATGGCCAGCAAGTAACAAATGGTAAAGCCAAAAATCTCCAACAACCTGAACACTTTTTTAAAACTCTGTCCTAAATAAATATCGGGTCAACGAGGACATCAAAATTAAAATCACAGGCGCTTTTTAAAATACTAAAACTGAAAACATTACCTTTCAGAATTTTGGAAATGGGGCAAGAGCTGTACTCAGTATTTTAACTTAAAGAATTTTTTCTCTATTTCCAATAAATGGGGTAAACATTTTTTTAATCTGCATCTTTCTGATCATGTTCTCTTAGTTGATGAGATTTAAACTCAATCATCTAATTGTCCCTTATAAAAGTTGAAAAATGAGACTACCTTCTCTCAGGGTTTCTGGATCTGCAACTGATCTGAAGAACCAACTGGACTTTTGCAGTTGGAATTTTGCAGGTGCTGGAAATGACCCTGTACAGAATTTGTGTCCAATGACCAGAATAGTCATCCCTAATAACACCACCCTGTGCTCCTTGCACAGGCTTCTTAAGCTGCCTACAAAACTTGAGAGAGTGACACCTGCCTTTCTAGAAATGATGCTCTTGGAAGACATCGTCAGGGAGATAGCAGAGAGGACAGGAGAAGGGGAGTATTGTCTAGCTGAGGCAAGTTTAGCGTCTCTGGTACCAGATTAACCTGAGCAGCGGGGCTGCAGTGGCCCATGGGGTCCCACTCTGGCCAGGCAGTGATAATGCACTTGGAGCAGAGAGGAAAGATGGCACATCCAGCTGGACGGATCTGATAACTGGGGAAGTCAGCTGTCGCATGCGGCCACCCGTTGACAGACATAACAGTCCTATAATGAAATTCACTAAGTACAATGATAAGCAAGTTTCATCTGCTCCATTTCAAAAGAGGAGTTAAGAAATGTGAATCTGAGGGACTCTTTTACACCCCACTGAAGGCAATAATCTCAGTATCAGACAGGGCCAAATTTTCTCCGTACAATTTGGAATGAGAAAACGCTTCTGCTTCTGGAATATCTAATATCCCTATGCTGCTTAAAGTCTGTACAATACAGGTCACTGGGTACCATTTTTATGGTGATCACAGCAAACAGGTGCCTGACTCCAGAATGCTCCCAGCAGCTACCTCTGGTTCTCTTCAAGCGACAGCGCAGCATTATCTCCTGGTGTGACTGAGAGATTTGCAGAGTAGAAAAGTCTGGTCATGTTCCCTAAAATGTGACCTGCCTTGGAAACCCTGGACCGGAAGTCAGAAACCAAATTAGGGTAGTGGCCAAATACCTTTAGTTATTTAACAGAGCAGATGGTAAGTACAGTGATTATGTTTGCAAAGTGCCTCCAAATATTAAAATGTGAATGGAAATCAGTGCCCCTTCATTGGGGAGAGGAGAGGCAAGGGTGTTTTTGCAGAAACCCCTAGTTTGCTGTCCAAACATTTAACCAAGATTCTATCCTTTCAAACCTCGCTTATTACCTGGTGCTGCTTAAATACAAAACCAAACAAATCTTAGTTTCCTGTCTAATACTCTTACCTCTTAGCAAACTCTTTCCCATTTACTCGTTAAATATATAATTTGTCATTGATAAACAGCGTTACATCATACCTTGGATTTTCCTATCCTTTTTATCCTTGATTTTTACAGTTGATATGAATTATGAATTGTGCTGTTCCCTTATCTCCCTTGAAAACAAGTGTTCTGAGCCATGCCCATTATTTTGCTGAGCCCACTGGGAGTAAGGGCCCACAGTTTTGAGGTGATTAGCTGGAGTTGGGGGTGGGGGGGTTGAATTTAACCTTAGGGCAGTTTTTCTTCCAAGAGAAGTCAATGGGCTGGTGTGGTCCTGAATGAAGACTCTGACCCATAGATTTCTGCTGTTGCCTTCTGACTTGTAATGTTTTTTTCATTGCTTTTTCTATTACACTTGGAACCCTGTAGAAAGTGGTTTATGGCTCATAAAGCTGAAAATTGTAAAATTATATTGCAAAGTAAGGTAACCGTGGCTGAATCAAAGTTTTATATATTCTCATGGCATTGAGAGAAAATATATTTATGTTATGAATTCTTAGAGACAGCCACATTATCTAGCAATAGCCATATGGACCTCTATAACTTGTGTGTGAAAAGTGCTGGACTCCTGTAATGTATTTGCAAAAGCAGCTTTATTTTTGTCTTCAACTGTCAGTTTAAATTTACTCTGTAGAGAGTTTTCCCTTTCTTTTCCCTTAATTACCATTGGGACAGACCCCCATGATTTTTCTGTTCCTTTTTTAAAATAGTTTCATTAAAGTATTATTTACACACCATAAAAAGACCCACTGTGAATGTACAATTCAGTGATATTGTTAGTAAGTTTTAGTGAGCTATACATATATCATAACAATCCAATTTTAGAACATTTCCATGACTCTCCCCAAATTCCTTCAAGCCCGTTGCAATGAATTTCTGTTCCCTCCCCAGCCCCAGGAACCACTGATCTACTTTGTCTCTATAAATTTGCTTTTTCTGGACACTTTATGTAAATGGAATTTTACAATTTACTGTCTTTTGTATGGCTTGTTTCACTTGCCACAATGCCTGTGAAATTCATCCATGGTGTAGCATGTATCTGTATCTGCTTTTTATTACTAAATACTATTTTATTCTATGGGTATGCCACAGTTTTATTTATCCATTCAACAATCATTGGACTTTCAGGTTGTTTTCATTTGGTGCTATTATAGATAATGATGCTATGAATACACAAGTCTTTATGTGTACATAGATTTGCATCATCAATTGACCAAAAATAGAAGGTTAGTTTTTGGACTCCCAATTCTGTCTCATTGATTTATATACCTGTCTTTCCACCAATAATACCAAACGGTCATAAGTACTGTGGCTTTATATTAAGTTTTGAAATTGGGTTATGTAAGTCCTCCAACTTTGTTCTGTTCTAAAATTGTTTTACGTAATCTGGATTCTTTGCATTTCCATATAAATTGTTATATCAGTGTGTCAGTCAGAGTTAAACAAGAGAAGTAGAGCCAGTAGGACAGATATATATGAAGAGATTTATTATGAGAAACTGGCTTATGGGATTGGAGGGGCTGACTCAGCAAACCTGAAACCATAGGTAGGCAGGCAGGAAAGTCAGCCTGGAACTCATGGATATGGGCTGAAGCTACTGTCAGCAGATAGATTTTTTTTTTTTTTTCCTCAAGAAAGCGTCAGCCCTGATTTTAAGGCCTTCCAACCAACTGAATCAAGCCCATTGACATTATCCACCTTAATCTCTCTTACTTAAAGTCAAAGGGTTAAGACATTAATCACATCTGCACATTTTCTTCACAGCAACACCTAAATGAATGTTCTATTTGAACAGCTGGAGACTATAGATTAGCAAAGTTAACACAGCAAGAAAAAACAAAAGAAAAAACCTACAATCTGGTTGGCAATTTCTACAATAAAAGTCTGCTGGGATTTTGAAAGGGATTGTGTGGCTTCTATAGGTCAACTAGGAAAGTACAATGTGTCTTCCAAACCAAAACGCAAAATGTCTCTCCATTTATTTCTGTCTTTGTAAATTTATCTTAGCAATGTTTTGTAGTTTTCCATATGGAAAGATTTTTTGTTTTATTTTTGTTTTAATTTTTATTGGTTTTAACATTATATAAGTTTAATGTGTACAGTATTATATTTCGACTTCTGTATATATTACAGCGTGCTCACCACCAAAAGCTGAGTTTCCATCATCACCATACATTTGACCCTCTTTACTCATCTCACCCTCTCTTCACTCCTCTCACCCTCTGGTAACCACTATTGTGTTCTCTGTATCTATGCAGGTTTTGGGGTTTGGGTTGGTTTGTTCATTTATTTGGGGGTTTTTAAATTGTTGTTTTATTCTTGCCTAATTGCTCTGTCTAGGGCTTCCAATACTAAGTTGAGTAAGAGTGGCAAGAGTGGACATACTTGTCTTGTTACTGATCTTAAAGGGGTAGCTTTCGGATTTTCACGATTGAGTATGATGTTAGCTGTGAATTTGTCATATATGGCCTGTATTATGTTAAGGTACATTTCTTCTATACCCATTTTATTGAGAGTTTTTATTATAAGTGGGGGTTGAATTTTGTCAACTGCTTTTTCTGCATTTATTGAGATGATTATATGATTTCTATTTTTTATTTTGTTAATGTGGGGTATCACGTTGACTGATTTGATGACGTTGAGACATTCTTGCATCCCTCAAAGATATCACATTTGATCATAGTGTATAATCCTTTAACCATGTGGAAAGATTTTTAATCACTAATTTAATTTCTTTACTTATCCTAGAACTATTCAGATTTCCAATTCTTCCTGCATCAGTTTTAGTAATGTGTCTTTCTAGTAATTTGTCCATTTCATGTAAGTTGTCTAGTTTATTGGTATCAGATATTTCATAATATTATCCTGTAGTCATTTTAATTTATGTAGCACCAGTAGTGGTGTCCCCTCTTTCATTCCTGATTTTGGTAATGTGTCTTCTCTCTTATTTTTTCTCACTCTAGCTGCAGGTTTGCCAATTTTGTTCATCTTTTTAAAGCACTGGCTTTAGGTCTTACTAGTTTTCTCTACTATTTTTTGTTTTGTTTTGTTTTCTATTTCAATAATTTCTACTATACTCTTTGTTATTCGCTTCCTTCTGTTTGCTTTTAGTTTAGATTGCTCTTGTTTTTCTAGTTTTTAAGGTTGGTGTCTATATTTGTCAGTTTTCTGCTCAGCACTACTTTAGATTCTTTCCATGTTTTTTATGTGTTGTGTTTTTGTTTCATTCAGTTCCAAGTATTTTTACTTTTCCTTTTGATTTCTTCTTTGACCCAGAGGTTATTCAGAAGTGTGTTATTTAATTTCCAAAGAGATTGGAAATTTACCAGATAACTTTATGTTGTGAATCTCTAATTTAATTCTGTTTCGTATCAGTGTATGGTCTAACCTAGAGAATGTTGCATGTGCACTTGAAAATAATCTGTATTCTGAAGTCTTTGGATGTTCTATAAATAACAGTTACAGCAAGTTGGTTGATAGTGTTGATAAGTGCTGAAGATTTATATAACCCTGTTGATTTTCTGCCTGGTTGTTCTATCATTTATTGAGAGTGGGCTGCTGAAATTCCAACTATTATTGTTAAATTGTCAATTTCTCCTTTCAATTCTGTCAATTTTTACTTCATGTATTTTGAGGTTCTGTTTTGAGGTGTGTATGTACATTTATTTTCTATCACAAACTTTATTTTTTATTTTTTTAATTGAAGTATAGTTGATTTACAATATTATATTAGTTTCAGGTGTACAGCGTCTGATTCAGTATTTTTACAGATTATACTCCATCAAAGGTTATTATAAGATAATGGCTATAATTCCTGTACATTTTTAATTGTTTGATATATTGATCCTTTTATTATAATGAAATATCCTTTTTCCTTCAATCATATTTCAGCCATTATAGCCACTCCAGCTCTCTTATAGTTAGTTTCATGATATATCTTTTCCATCCTTTTACCTCCAAACTATTCATGTCTCTGAATCTAAGGTGTGTTTCTTGCAAACAACATATAGTTAGATCTTGCCTTTTTGTCCAGCCTGACAATCTCTGCCTTTTGAGTAGGGTATTTAGTTTATCCATATTTAGGTAATTATTGATATCACTGGATTAAGTAGACAACTTTGCTGATTGGTTTCTATTTGTCTCAGGTTGTTTTTATTCTTCTGCTTTTCCTTCGCCAACTCCTTGTGTATTACATAAATATTTAAGTGTTCTAACCCAAGAGGAAGAATATTCTGAGCATAGAGCTAGGTTAAGAGTACTAGACATGAATCCAAAAACACAGTTTCTAAGAGAAAAAAGTAATAAATTGGACTTCTTTAAAATTAAAATCTTTTGTTCTGTGAAATACCTTTGTAAGAGAATGGGAAGATAGGTTACAGACTGGGAGAAAATATTTGCAAACTATGTTTTACAAATAACTTGTATCTCGAATGTATAAAGATATCTCAAAATTCAACAGTAAAAAAAAATTTAATTAGAAAATGAATGAAAGTCATGAACAGACATTTCACCATAAAGGAGTTATGGATGACAAAAAGCACACAAAAAGATCTTCAACATCATTAGCCATTACAGAAATGCAAAGTAAAACCACAAGATATTACTACATGCCTATTAGGATAGCTAAGCTAAAAAATAATAATACCAAATGCTGACAAAGATGCAGAGAAACTGTATCTCTTATACATTGCTGGTGGGAATGTAAAATGATATGACCACTCTGGGAAAGTTTGCCATTCTCTTATAAAACTAAATATGCACTTATCATACAACCCAGCAACTCTTGGGCATTTATTCCAGACAAATGAAAACTTATGTTCATACAATAACTTGTACATAATGTATATAGCATACATGAAAGTTTACTTGTAATGGCTCAATACTGAAACAACCCAAATATCTTTCAACAGGTGAATGGTTAAACAAACTCTGGAACAATCATACAATGGAAAACTACTCAGTAATAAAAAGAGACAAACTATTGATATAGCCATCAATTTGGATAGATTTTAAGGACATTATGCTTAGTGAAAAAAGGCAATTTCATAACGTAACATACAATATGATTTTGTTTATATGATATCCTCGAAATGACAAAACTGTAGAAATGGAGAACAAATTAGTGATTTCCAAGGAACAAGGATGTGATGGGGAGAGTCTGACTATAAGTGTATAGCACACAAGATTTCCTTCACGGGGTTAGAGTAGTTCTGTATTCTGATGTACTCTGATTATGATGGTGGTTACACATTTATACTTGAATTGTACAGAACTACACACAAACACATACACACATGAGTACATACGAAACTCAGTGAAAACCAAATGTAGTCTGTAGTTACCATTGTGCCATTGTCAATTTCTTGGTTTCTCATATTGTTAAATAAGATATGACTATTGGGGGAAGTTGAGTGAAGGGTATAAGAGGCTCTATGTACTACTTTTTGTACCTTCCTCTGAGTCTAAAACAATTCAAAATAAAGAGTTAAAAACAAAACACACTCGAACATATGCATACAGAACGTGTCTAGTCCAATGTATTAATTTACATTTCAGTTTTCATCTGATGGTAACTGGTCTCTTCCTCCATCAGAATCAAAGTTGGGGCTTGGGGATACAGAGTAAGGAGGAAGGCAAGAAGAGAGGATAGGACAGTTCCTATGTGATTGGTATTGTATTGGGATGGCCTCATGTTCTTCAAGGCTGGAGGGAGTTTGAAAATGGATACTCTCTCATCAGAGCTTTTGGCTTCCTGAGTAAAGGTAGGGCATCTTCACTGGCCTCTGCTCCCATGCTACACCCACAACTTCTGAATGCTGACCCTGGTGTCTCCCTCCTTGGGAAGAATCCCTTTTAGAGCAACCTTATGCCAACATTCTCTGTGATTTCCACCTCTGGTAACTGGGACTCCTATACCTTTGATCTGCTGAGAAAAGTGGGTGAAGTTACTGCCCAAAGGCAGTATCCACTGTGTGGCCCCAGGCCACTTGAGCTTTCTCAGAAGTGAATTGGTCATCAGTTCTTACCACCCTGGTAAGATTTTTCTAGAACACTCATGGAAAACTCATAACAACATGAACATGAAATACCACCAGTACCTCAGCAAACATCGAAATTGCCTCTGAGATCACTGCAGCATTCGATTTTTTTTTTTTTTTTTTTTTAGCATTCGATTTTAAAAACAAAACTCAATGGCTTGGTTGAATTAGTGTTAATTGCAAATTGTCTGATTTATTTCTCATACCTAATAAAGAAATAGGGCAACATCTTGAATTTAGATGGAGCGGGTCATTTTTATTCATACTACAAAACATGCCACCAATCCTGAAATGTGTTTCTGGATCATTATAATACTACAGTTTAGCGACCAATTAAACACACACACACACAAATCAACTTTAACCAGACGAGCTGTACATAAGCATAGATCTTTGCAGAGCCTGCAGATGGCATGAAACTCTAAGGTCTGAGCAACACTCTGTAAAATGACACACTAATAAGCAAAAAAAAAAAAAAAAAAAGAAGAGGGAGTTACAGCAAAGATCCAGCAGAGCTTGTGAGAACTAACAGGCAGAATCCTAAATTGGATATGTCACATTTTGGCAATAGCAGATTAGTGTGATTATGATTAGTGTGAAATCAGGCGCTAACCTGCACTACAAGGCCCACATTAAGCCAAAATAAGTGGAAAACAAATGAACCTCCAACAAAGGATGAAAATGAAGACAACTCAATCATTGCAGGCTTCCTTTTCTTATCAACAGCTACATGACTCCCCAGTATACAGATGTGAGCTCGTTTTTTTCATTCTTTCCTCACCTTCACACCGTGCAGTCTTTCTGTGCCCTGAACTTACCTCCTCAAGCCCACCTTCTGCCCCTCTCTTGGGGCTCATCCTTGCCACCTTGGTCCCTCTGTGTTCCATCTGCTACCTCTGGTTTTCCTGCACCAATCAACAAAACTTCCTCAAATGCCACTTTTTCCTCATCACTCCGGGGTCAAAGAACTTACTGTTTTCTCATTGGCTACCTCACTCTTACAAACTCTTTAACTCGATTTTAGGAGTAAAACAGATTACCTCTATGAGAGTGTACCTTTACATTAAGGCACAGACTCATGGAGAATACATAAAAACTCAAGCACATTTTAATGCTGTCTGGTTATTTCCAAAGACCCAATCAGGGAGAAAAGTAAGATCTCTAGCCAGAGGGCGCTGGGAGGTTAGGGCCTCACTACCACCCAAAGCAATATGCAGCTCATGCTGATGGCATAGAAGGGCACAGACATGGTTCTGACCATCTGGGTCCTCCCTTATGTGGACTGAAAGGATATATTCCCACCTCATCCTTGTACTTTGGCACCCAGCTTCAGCAGTACAACAGGAGCAGCCCAAGTGGCCAATGCATGTTCTACTGTCTCAAGATGTCCTCAAAAGTTGGCCATCTTACCCTCCTTCTTATGGCTAGAGAAGCTCTGAATACAGATAACCATCCAATGCAGAATGTCTAAGTATTAACATTAATATATGACCAAAGCCACCTGGGTTGAATTGTGTCCCCTAAATAGATATGTCCAAGTCCTAATCCCCTGTGCCTGTGAATGTGACCTTATTTGGAAATAGATTCTTTGCAGATGTAACTAAGTTAATGATCTCCAGGTAAGATCATCCTGGATTTAGCGTGAGCTCTAAATCAAATAACTGGCATCCTTATAAGAAAAAGGAGAGGGATATTTGAGGACTTCCCTGGTGGTGCAGTGGTTAAGAATCTGCCTGCCAATGCAGGGGACACAGGTTTGATCCCTGGTCCGGGAAGATTCCACATGCCTTGAAGCAACTAAGCCTGTGTGCCACAACTACTGAAGCCCGAGCTCTCTAGGGCCCCCGTGACGCAACTACCGAAGCCCTTGTGCCTAGAGCCCATGCTCTGCAACAAGAGAAGCCACTGCAATGAGAAGCCCATGCACTGCAATGAAGAGTAGCCCCCGCTCGCCACAACTAGAGAAAGCCCATGTGCAGCAACGAAGACACAATGCAGCCAAAAAAATTAATAAATAACATTTTTTTAAATAATTAATTTAAAAAAAGAAAAAGGAAAGGGATATTTGAGACACACATGCAGAGAAGAAAGCCATTTGAAGAGACAAGCAGAGATTGGAGTTATGTAGCTACAAGCCAAGGAACAGATTTTAAGTGTACATTTGATGAGTTTTGACAAGTGTACACACTTACGTAACTATTACCAATCAAGAAATATTTCTGTCAGTCCAAAAAGTTTTCTCATGCCCCTTTCAAGTCAAGCCTTATCCACCCCATGAAAGGTAACCACTGTTTTTATTTTTTCACCATAGAATTGTTTTGTTTATATACTTCAAATAAATGGAATCAAAAAGTATATACTCTTTTCCATGAAACTTCTTCTGCTTGGTAGTATCTCCTGGATTCTTCCATGTTGTTAAATGTATCCATAGTTCATGGCTTCTTATTCCTGGCTAGTTTTCTATTGTATGAATATACCACAAATTGTTCATTCATTTACCTGTTGACAAACATTGGGTGACTCTAGTTTGTAGCTAATATGAATAAAGCTGTTATGAACATACTCATGCACGTTTTTTTGAGGACATATGCTTTCATTTCTCTTGGTTAAAAACTAAGGAGTTTATTTGCAGAATCACTGGGTAGATACATGTTCAATTTTATTTTTTAAATTGCCAAACTCCTTTCCAAAGTGACTGTACCATTTTACACTTACATCAGCAATTTTTTATTAGAATTTTAGTTGCTACATACACTCACCAACATTTAACTTTCCATTTTTAAATTTTAGCAATCTGATGGATAGGCGGTGGTATCTCATTGTGGTTTTAATTTGCATTTCTCCAATGTCTAATGTTATTGAGCACATTTTCATGTGTTAATTGGCCATTTGTATACCTTCTGTGAAGTATTTGCTCAAGTCTTTTGCTCATTTTTTAAAAATTGGTTTGCTTTTTCAATATTGGCTTTTGGCATTATTTATATATTCTGGATAGAAGTATTTTGTCATATACATAGATTGCAAATATTTAATACCAGTCCATGGTACACTTTTTCATTTTCTTAATGGTGTATCTTTATGATAAGCCATTTTGATAAAGTCCAATTTATCAATGTTATGCTTCTGGTTAGTGCTTTCTGTGACTTAACTAAGATTAAGTTAATCTCTCCCAAAATTGCAAAGATATTCTCTCATGTTTTCTTCTAGAATCTCTATAGTTTTGGCTTTTCTGTTTAAGTCTGTCATCCATCTTGAATTACTTTTTGGTGTGTGGTGTGAGGTAGGGACTGAGGTACATTTTTTTTCCTAAGGACATGTAGTTCTTCTAGCAACAGTTTTTGAAAGTGTTTTCTTTTCCCTTTCAAATGCTTTGTACCTTTATTGAAAATCAATTGTCTATATGTGAACCTATATCTGGTCTCTCTAGTTCATTCTGCCAATCTATTTGTCTAACCTTATACCACTACCACACTGTCTTGTTTACTATAGCTTTACAGTCTATCTTAATATAACTTGATTTTAACACAAAATAATACATCATGAACATCTTCCCAGGACAACAGTTCTACCGTGATACCTTCAGCTTTTATGAATACACAGATTCTGTTCTATGGATGAATTACAATTTAGTAAAGAAATTCCTCATGGTTGTAATTTCTTAGCCTTTATATTTTTATGAATCACTTAAAATACTGCAATGAACATCCTTGGCATTGTTCTAAATTATTTCCTAAGAATAAACTCCTAGAAGTGGAATTGCTAAATTAAAGTGCGTGTTGATTTTTAAAGATTTTCATATGTATTGCCAAACTACTCTATAAAAGCTGTGTCAGTTTACAGCTGCCACCAGTAGAGTATGAGAGAGCAATGCCGTGTATTATCATTTAAAATAAAAATTACTGTGTAATTTTAATTGATAGACAACACTAGTATATCACTGATGCTTTAATGTGCATTTGTAATTCGTATTTCTAGTAAAACTGAAAGAATATTTTATGCATATTGGCCATGCAAAAGGCCATGCAAATACATATTTCCTCTTTTTTGAATTGCCTGTTCATGTCATTTGGTCATTTTCATATTGCTTTTACTTCCTTCATAATGGACTTCTGATCAAAGCTAATTGTAGCCTTAGTGTAGAAGTCCTTTCAGGCCAATAACAGGATAAATAAATATATCATTTTTTCTAGAAATAGTATAAATGAAATGAAATCAGAGGAGAGATTTTATTAAATGTAGCTATTAAAACAATTTATTCATTATAATTATATGACAACCTTGTCCCAAGTACAAACTCATTTTCCTTAACTTTTGAGTGAAACTATGCTACCTCAGGGCTTTGGCACCACACTCAGTCTGTCCAGATGGCTTCTGACTTCCTACTTCATCCTTGCTTTGCTCTGAAAACTTGTCTTTTTCGTACTCTTGGCCTATTCCTTCTAGGTGTGTTTCTTTGCTACTCCCTACTTGTCCCTTTCAAATTTCTCCTAAAAATTATTTTTTACCCAGTCAAGGTTTTGACCAATATAGCCTTACTGCCAACTTTTTGTTATTGAAAAACAGAATGGAAAAAGAAATACTAAAAAAAACCCTCAAAAACATTAAAGGGGAGAATTTTATGTCACTTATTCAACTGTCGTGCCTGCTTCTCTTAATCACTTGAGTGTCATTGTTGAGAAAAGGAAATTTCCCTCTGATCTTAGTACCAAGAATAGTTATGCTTTGGAGCAGCTGGTTTGTTTTAACGTATTGGCTTCGTGAATCATTTAACTGATCATGCTCTCCTGAGCTGGCTGCTAGAAATCTCAGAGTCAGATTTGCAATCCATCTGTAGCAAGTGAATTGCAATTCTCAAGACATACTTTCTGTCTGTTAATTCCACTCTTATTTTTCATCTTCTTATTTTTTCTACTTTTCTCTTATTTTTTCAACTACTTATTTACGCTTTTTTTAACTCAAAAAATTGAAGTCTTATATGTTTTGAACACTGACTTAAAACTATTTTTTTCGGAATTAGATGGATTATCTATAAATAAGCATGTCCTATTTTCTAAGAGAGAAAAAAGGGAAATTTTGCCATAGCCTAATGCCACAATTCATGTCTCATCTATCATAGGCTAAAAGCTCCTAAACGCAGTACCTCTTGTACCCCAATCTTATCCCCATTTGCAAATAAAGAGGCGGATATCAAGAAGTTAAGTGAACTGCCCAAGATCACAGACTGAGTCAGTAACAAGAATTCATAATGGCCTTTGCTTCCTCACCCAGCATATTGTTTATGAGTCCAACAGTCCACACGCACTCAGGTCATGACTATTGGGGGTAGTTAATTACTTTGAAAATTAATTCAAAGAATACCAGTCCATGGCTTTTACATCTATGGGTTTTAGGTCTATGGAGATACAGACTAAGGTTATTACAAAGTTAATCATTTTGAATTTTATTTTTTTTTGGAACAGCTATGGTGGAGGCAAAAAATCATTGTATCTTGACTTTTCCAAAATCTATAACTCAGGATTTAAAAAATTCCTTTGATTTTGTTGGTCCTCACTGCTCACAGAAAAATACAAAGTACTGATATTCCAAAGGAAAATACTATTATATTAATGAAAGTATAACCTGGAGTGTTAAAACATACAGAGATGCTTAGGAAATTCAAAGGTTAGGCCGAAGATGATTTTGGTTAGTTGTCAGGGGAGAGCAAAAAGCATATTTGAGTTCAGATTTGAGAGAAGGGAAGGAATTGAAATGTTTAAGTCAGGGGGGAAAGGCTTCCAGGAGACAGTGAGGGTACAGAAGCAGGAACGAGGCATCATTCTGGAGACCAACGAAGGACATCATTTGGCCAAAGTGGAGGGACCCTTTTGGGGATCGTGGGTTTAAATTGTACTTCTCACCTTCATAGGGCAAAATGAAAGCCCAAGGGAGACTTTTCATTTTCTCAGAGGCACCTGGAATCACCATAGGTTCCTGAATAAGACAGTAATGGGCTGACCTTTTCGTTGTTTGGAAACACAGCTGAGAGCAGAATGTGGACATAGTGTTGGGACGGGCTACGTCAGTTAGAGTTGCCTCACAGTGACCCTGTGAATGGAAAAGAAATGTTCAATTTCAAACTCATTTTCCAGTAGAACTAGAGAGGACTTAATGATTGATCAGATAAGAAGAAAGTGGAAGAAAGATCATTGTAAGACCTCATATGTTGGCAGTGATACAGTTTTGAGATGTTCAGAAAGCATTTGGAGACAGGGGCCTGGGCCCTTGTTATGAAGTCTAAACTGGAAGTGATGATGTGACAGTTTTAAGTCATTCAGTTTGGTAACTCAGCTACTGAGTTTCCACTTAGTATATAATCCTATGTTAGACACTATAGAAGATACGGAAGAAAGGGAAGACATGGTAATGGCAAGCTTAAGGAGGTGTGCAAAGGAGAGTGAGTAACATGGATCTAAATTAGGAGCCCAACTGAAGTATGAAAAAAGTCATAAATAGAAGAAACCTCTGGGCAGCAAAGAAAATAGCTAACAGAGTGAAAAGGCAGCCTACAGAATGGGAGAAAATATTTGCAAACCATATATTTGACAAGGGGTTAATACCCAGAATATATTTTAAAACTCCTACAGCTCAACGACAACCAAAAAACAAAGCAAAACAAATAACTCAATTTGAAATGGGCAAAAGACTTTTAATATAAATTTCTCCAAAGAAGGTATACAAATGGCCAATTAGCATATGAAAAGATGCTCAACATCAGTAACCATTGGGGAAATGCAAATCAGAACCACAGTGAGGCTCCTAGGCTCCCTCCACAAAGGAAGCTCTTTCTGGACTCTCCTCAGCCTTCCTTATGAGTACCCATTAGGATCCAGAGACAATAACGCTTCAGGAGTATGACCTGCGGCCCCCAGGAGCTTCACATGTTCTTGCCTGCCGGAATCTACCTGTCTGTCAACTATCACAGCTGAATTTCTCTTACCGGTGTTCAGTAGCTTCTGTCCCAGAGACATACAAGAGAAGATGGCGGAAGAGTAAGATGCGGAGATCACCTTCCTCCCCACAGATACACCAGAAACACATCTACACGTGGAACAACTCCTACAGAACACCTACTGAACGCTGGCAGAAGACCTCAGACCTCCCAAAAAGCAAGACACCCCCCACATATCTGGGTAGGGAAAAAGAAAAAAGAATAAACAGAGACAAAAGGATAGGGACGGGACCTGCTCCAGTGGGAGGGAGCTGTGAAGGAGGAAAGTTTTCCACACACTAGGAAGCCCCTTCGCGGGCGGAGACTGCGGGCGGTGGAGGGGGAAAGCTTCGGAGCCGCGGAGGAGAGCGCAGCCACAGGGGTGCGGGGGGCAAAGCGGAGAGATTCCCGCGCAGAGGATCAGGGCCGACCGGCACTCACGAGCCCGAGAGGCTTGTCTGCTCCCCCGCCGGGGCGGGAGGGGCTGGGAGCTGAGGCTTGGGCTTCGGTTGGAGCGCCAGGAGAGGACTGGGGTTGGCGGCGTGAACACAGCCTGCAGGGGGTTAGTGCGCCACAGCTAACCGGGAGGGACCTGCCGAAGAGGCAAGATTTTTTCTTACCTCTTTGTTTCCTGGTGCGCGAGGAGATTAAGAACGCTGCTTAAAGGAGCTCCAGAGACGGGCACGAGCGGCGGCTAAAAGCCCGGACCCCAGAGACGGGCATGAGACGCTAAGGCTGCTGCTGCCGCCACCAAGAAGCCTGTGTGCGAGCTCAGGTCACTATCCACACCCCTACCGGGAGCCTTGCAGCCCGCCACTGCCAGGGTCCCGGGATCCAGGGACAACTTCTCCAGGAGAACGCACGGCGCGCCTCAGGCTGGTGCAACGTCACGCCGGCCTCTGCCGCCGCAGGCACGCCCCGCTCTCCGTGCCCCTCCCACCCCTGGCCTGAGTGAGCCAGAGTCCCGGAAGCAGCGGCTCCTTTAACCCTGTCCTGTCTGAGCGAAGAACAGACGCCCTCCAGCGACCTACACACAGAGGCGGGGCCAAATCCAAAGCTGAGCCCCTGGGACCTGTGAGAACAAAGAAGAGAAAGGGAAATCTCTCCCAGCAGCGTCAGAAGCAGCGGATTAAAGCTCCACAATCAACTTGATGTCTGTGAAATACATGAATAGACAACTAATCATCCCAAATTGAGGAGGTGGACTTTGAGAGCAAGATTTATGCTGTATAGCTTTGCTTCCACCATTTGTCCTAGGGTTCTAGCCGTCCTTTTTTTTTTTTTCTTAATAATTATTTTTTTATTTTAATAACTTTATTATATTTTATCTTACTTTATTTTATTTTACTTTATCTTCTTTCTTTCTTTTCCTTCCTTCCCTCCTTGCTTCCTTCCTTCCTCCCTCCCTCCCTCCTTTCTTTCTTTCTTTCTTTCTTTCTTTCTACTTCTGCTAAATCTTTCTTTCTACTTTTTCTCCCTTTTATTCTGAGCCGTGTGGATGAAAGGCTCTTGGTGCTGCAGCCAGGAGTCAGTGCTGTGCCTCTGAGGTGGGAGAGCCAATTTCAGGACACTGGTCCAGAAGAGACCTCCCAGCTCCACATAATATCAAACAGTGAAAATCTCCCAGAGATCTCCATCTTAACACCAGCACCCAGCTTCCCTCAACGACCAGCAAGCTACAGTGCTGGACATCCTATGCCAAACAACTAGCAAGACAGGAACACAACCCCACCCATTAGCAGAGAGGCTGCCTAAAATCATAATAAGGCCACAGACACCCCAAAACCCACCACCAGACGTGGACCTGCCCACCAGAAAGACAAGATCCAGCCTCATCCACCAGAATACAGGCACTAGTCGCCTCCACCAGGAAGCCTACACAACCCACTGAACCAACCTTAGCCACTGGAGACAGACACCAAAAACAACGGGAACTACGAGCCTGCAACCTGCAAAAAGGAGATCCCAAACACAGTAAGATAAGCAAAATGAGAATACAGAGAAACACACGGCAGATGAAAGAGCAAGATAAAAACCCACCAGACCTAACAAATGAAGAGGAAATAGGCAGTCTACCTGAAAAAGAATTCAGAATAATGATAGTAAAGATGACCCAAAATCTTGGAAATAGAATAGACAAAATGCAAGAAACATTTAACAAGGACCTAGAAGAACTAAAGATGAAACAAACAACGATGAACAACACAATCAATGAAATTAAAAATACTCTAGATGGGCTCAATAGCACAATAACTGAGGCAGAACGGATAAGTCACCTGGAAGATAAAATAGTGGAAATAACTACTGCAGAGCAGAATAAAGAAAAAAGAATGAAAAGAACTGAGGACAGTCTCAGAGACCTCTGGGACAACATTAAACGCACCAACATTCCAATTATACAGGTTCCAAAGAAGAAGAGAAAAAGAAAGGGACTGAGAAGATATTTGAAGAGATTATAGTTGAAAATTCCCTAATATGGGAAAGGAAATAGTTAATCAAGTCCAGGAAGCACAGAGAGTCCCATACAGGATAAATCCAAGGAGAAATATGCCAAGACACATATTAATCAAACTGTCAAAAATTAAATACAAAGAAAACATATTAAAAGCAGCAAGGGAAAAACAACAAATAACACACAAGGGAATCCCCATAAGGTTAACAGCTGATGTTTCAGCAGAAACTCTGCAAGCCAGAAGGGACTGGGGGGACATATTTAAAGTGATGAAGGAGAAAAACCTGCAACCAAGATTACTCTACCCAGCAAGGATCTCATTCAGATTTGATGGAGAAATTAAAACCTTTACAGACAAGCAAAAGCTGAGAGAGTTCAACACCACCAAACCAGCTTTACAACAACTGCTAAAGGAACTTCTCTAGGAAAGAAGCACAAGAGAAGGAAAAGACCTACAATAACAAACCCAAAACAATTAATAAAATGGGAATAGGAACATACATATCAATAATTACCTTAAATGTAAATGGACTAAATGCTCCCACCAAAAGACACAGATTGGCTGAATGGATACAAAAACAAGACCCATATATTTGCTGTCTACAAAAGACCCACTTCAGACCTAGAGACACATACAGACTGAAAGTAAGGGAATGGAGAAAGATATTCCATGCAAATGGAAACCAAAAGAAAGCTGGAGTAGCAATTCTCATATCAGACAAAATAGACTTTAAAATAAAGACTATTACAAGAGGCAAAGAAGGACACTACATGATGATCAAGGGATCGATCCAAGAAGAAGATATAACAATTGTAAATATTTATGCACCCAACATAGGAGCACCTCAATACATAAGGCAAATACTAACAGCCATAAAAGGGGAAATCAACAGTAACACATTCATAGAAGGGGACTTTAACACCCCACTTTCACCAATGGACAGATCATCCAAAATGAAAATAAATAAGGAAACACAAGCTCTAAATGATACATTTAGAGAAGAGCTAACACCTATCCCTCAAACTCTTCCAAAATATAGCAGAGGGAGGAACACTCCCAAACTCATTCTACGAGGCCACCATCACTTTGATACCAAAACCAGACAAGGATGTCACAAAGAAAGAAAACTACAGGCCAATGTCACTGATGAACATAGATGTAAAAATCCTCAACAAACTACTAGCAAACAGAATCCAACAGCACATTAAAAGGGTAATACACCATGATCAAGTGGGGTTTATTCCAGGAATGCAAGGATTCTTCAATATACGCAAATCAATCAACGTGATACACCATATTAACAAATTGAAGGAGAAAAACCATATGATCATCTCAATAGATGCAGAAAAAACTTTTGACAAAATTCAACACCCATTTATGATAAAAACCCTGCAGAAAGTAGGCATAGAGGGAAATTTCCTCAACATAATAAAGGCCATATATGACAAACCCACAGCCAACATTGTCCTCAATGGTGAAAAACTGAAAGCATTTCCACTAAGATCAGGAACAAGACAAAGTTACCCACTCTCACCACTCTTATTCAACATAGTTTTGGAAGTTTTAGCCAGAGCAATCAGAGAAGAAAAGGAAATAAAAGGAATCCAAATTGGAAAAGAAGAAGTAAAGCTGTCACTGTTTGCAGATGACATGATACTATACACAGAGAATCCTAAAGATGCTACCAGAAAACTACTAGAGCTAATCAATGAATTTGGTAAAGTAGCAGGATACAAAATTAATGCACAGAAATCTCTGGCATTCCTATACACTAATGATGAAAAATCTGAAAGTGAAATCAAGAAAACACTCCCATTTACCATTGCAACAAAAAGAATAAAGTATCTAGGAATAAACCTACCTAAGGAGAGAAAAGAACTGTATGCAGAAAATTATAAGACACTGATGAAAGAAATTAAAGATGATACAAATAGATGGAGAGATATACCATGTTCTTGGACTGGAAGAATCAACATTGTGAAAATGACTCTACTACCAAAAGCAATCTATAGATTCAATGCAATCCCTATCAAACTACCACTGTATTTTTCACAGAACTAGAACAAAAAATTTCACAATTTGTATGGAAGCACACAAGACCCTGAATAGCCAAAGCAATCTTGAGAATGAAAAACAGAGCTGGAGGAATCAGGATCCCTGACTTCAGAGTATACTACAAAGCTACAGTAATCAAGAGAGTATGGTACTGGCATGAAAACAGAAAGGTAGATCAATGGAACAGGATAGAAAGCCCAGAGATAAACCCACGCACATATGGTCACCTTATCTTTGATAAAGGAGGCAGGAATGTACAGTGGGGAAAGGACAGCCTCTTCAGTAAGTGGTGCTGGGAAAACTGGACAGGTACATGTAAAAGTATGAGATTAGATCACTCCCTAACACCATACAAAAAAATAAGCTCAAAATGAATTAAAGACCGGGGCTTCCCTGGTGGAGCAGTGGTTGAGATTCCGCCTGCCGATGCAGGGAGCACGGGTTCGTGCCCCAGTCCAGGAGGATCCCAGATGCCATGGAGCAGCTGGGCCCATGAGCCATGGCCGCTGAGCTTGCACGTCCGGAGCCTGTGCTCCGCAACGGGAGAGGCCACAACAGTGAGAGACTCCCTACCGAAAAAAAAAAAAGCTAAAATGGATTAAACACCTAAATGTAAGGCCAGAAAATATCAAAATCTTAGAGGAAAACATAGGCAGAACACTCTATGACATAAATCACAGCAAGATCCTTTTTGACCCACCTCCTAGAGAAATGGAAATAAAAACAAAAATAAACAAATGGGACCTAATGAAACTTCAAAGCTTTTGCACAGCAAAGGAAACCATAAACAACACCAAAAGACAACCCTCAGAATGGGAGAAAATATATGCAAATGAAGCAACTGACCAAGGCTTAATCTCAAAAATTTATAAGCAGCTCATGCAGCTCAATAACAAAAAAACAAACAATCCAGTCCAAAAATGGGCAGAAGACCTAAATAGACATTTCTCCAAAGAAGATATACAGACTGCCAACAAACACATGAAAGAATGCTCAACATCATTAATCATTAGAGAAATGCAAATCAAAACTACAATGAGATATCATCTCACACCAGTCAGAATGGCCATCATCAAAAAATCTAGAAACAATAAATGCTGGAGAGGGTGTGGAGAAAAGGGAACACTCTTGCACTGCTGGTGGGAATGTGAATTGGTACAGCCACTATGGAGAACAGTATGGAGGTTCCTTAAAAAACTACAAATAGAACTACCATATGACCCAGCAATCCTACTACTGGGCATATACCCTGAGAAAACCATAATTCAAAAAGAGTCATGTACCAAAATGTTCATTGCAGCTCTCTTTACAATAGCCAGGAGATGGAAGCAACCTAAGTGTCCATCATTGGATGAATGGATAAAGAAGGTGTGGCACATATATACAATGGAATAGTACTCAGCCATAAAAAGAAACGAAATTGAGCTGTTTGTAATGAGGTGGCTAGACCTAGAGTCTGTCATACAGAGTGAAGTAAGTCAGAAAGAAAAAGACAAATACCGTATGCTAACACATATATGGAATTTAAGGGAAAAAAATGTCATGAAGAACCTAGGGGCAAGATGGGAATAAAGACCTATAGACCTATAGACCTAAGACCTATAGACCTACTAGAGAATGGACTTGAGGATATGGGGAGGGGGAAGGGTAAGCTGTGACAAAGCGAGAGAGAGGCATGGACATATATACACTATATACACTAACATATATACACTAACAAACGTTAGGTAGATAGCTAGTGGGAAGCAGCCGCATAGCACAGGGATATCAGCTCGGTGCTTTGTGACCGCCTGGAGGGGTGGCATAGGGCATAGGGAGGGTTGGAGGGAGGGTGATGCAAGAGGGAAGAGATATGGGAACATATGTATAACTGATTCACTTTGTTATAAAGCAGAAACTAACACACCGTTGTAAAGCAATTATACTCCAATAAAGATGTAAAAAAAAAATGCAAAAAAAGAAAAACAAATAAAACCACAATGAGATATCACCTCGCACTCATTAAGATGGCCACTATCTAAAACAAAACAAGACAGATAATAAGTGTTTGATAAGGATGTGTAGAAACTAGATCTTTTGGGCACTACTGGTAAGAATAGACGATGGTGCAGCTGCATGGAAAACAGTATGGAGATTCCACAAAATAATTACTGTGATCTAGCAATCCCACTGCTGGGTATATATGCAAAAGAAGTGAAAACAAGATCTTGAAGAGACATTTGCACACCCATGTTCATTGCAGCATTATCCACAAGCCAAGAGATGAAAGTGACTTAATTGTCCATTGGCAGATGAATGGATAAAGGAAATGTGAGATATATATATATACACACACACACACACACACACACACACACACACATATGATGGAATACTATTCAGTGCTATAAAAAAAAAAGAAGGAAATCCTGTCATATACCACAACATGGACAAAACTTGAAGATACTATGCTGAGTGAAATAAGCCAGTCTCAGATGACAAATACTGCATGATTCTCCTTATATGAAGTATCTAAAGTAGTCAAGCTTATAGAAAGTACAGTGGTGGTTGCCAGGGACTGGGGGAAGGGGGAAAGGGCAGTTGTCATTCAGTGAATATAGACTTTCAGTTTTGCAAGATGAAAGAGTTCTAAAGTTCTGTTGCACAAGAAGGGGCATGCTGTGAATACTACTAAACTGTGCACTTAAAAATGGTTAAAATGGTAAATTTTATGTCTTTTTAAATTACAATGACAAAAAGAAGAATAGAAGAAGTCTCTGAGGATGTGAACACTGAAAAAGAAGTTCCTATGGCCCAGAACTGAGCCTTGGAGGAAGCGGTAATTTTAAAGAAATTCTTGGAAAAGATAGGTGAAGAGCCTTGGGAGATTGAATAAAGAGTCAAATGTCACAGAAGTTGGAAGAAAGGATGTGTTAAAAGGAGCAACACATCTCTGGTGGCTTAGTGGTTAGGATTCTGGGCTTTCACTGCCATGGCCCGGGTTAGATCCCTGGTCTGGGACCTGAGGTCCCACAAGCCGAGTGGCCAAAAACATAAGGAAGCAAGTGCAACAGTGGGATGAGCAGGACTTCAGAGAAACAGGGGAATCATTACTGAACTTAGACGGGGCACTTTCGACATTCATTAATTGATTCAATCCACAGATACTTCTTCAGCTCCAACTATGCACTATTCTAAGAGGGAACAAAAGGCACAAGGTCTTTCTTTTTTATTGTGTTTGCAGACAATCAATAAATATATGGCACGTAGTGAGAAATACTAGAAAGAAAAATACCCAATCTAAAGAGGCTGGGGTGGGAGGGGGCGCTATTTTGTTATTTGGGTTTTTCTTAACACAGGGACCAGAGGGTCACCTAAGCAGAGACGTGGAGGAAACTCTATGAATATATGGGGAAGAGCATCGAGGCAGAAGGAGGACCAAATGCTAAAGCCAGAAACAGGGGCGCCCTTGACAGTGAGTAGCAGTAAGGAGACCAGTGGGGTGGAAGCCCAGTTTGAGAAAGAAAGAGATGAGGTCTGACAGGTGGCCAGGTGGGCTGTGCCCCGAGATGAAGAAGGGAGTGCTATGAAGTTTACAGTAATTCAGAGGGTTTGCTAGTGAACCAAAGAGAGATGGAATGAACTGGAGTTGAATGGCTCATTGGTGTCACAGGAAGTTTTTATTGTTCGGTTTTTAAGAAACGTGATATGTCAATATTTGGGGAGTAGTCATTTTTTTTTCCTCTCCGGGAAGAGATAGAGGGAGCTATGAAGTGGGAGGGAATTATTTTAGAAAGGAAGGAAAAAAAGGAAATTGAAAACAGAGTTCAAGATATTAGGGAAAAGGTAGAAATGCCTTCCTTCCTCCAGAGACCCTGGGTTAAGTCCAAGAATAAAACTGTAGCCACTGATACCTGCTCTCAGCATCTGCTTCTATACAGCCAACCCCAAAAATCTATATATAAAGTCAGACAGAATAGATTTAATTCAAATAAGAGACAGATGGTCCTAGAAGTCTGTAGGCATAGACAGATATTTGAGGTGATTCAATAGGACCAAGTAAAGGAAGCTTTGGGTGGTTGACTTAATAAATTACCACAGAATCTTTATAAAACCTTAGGCTTGACTGTTTAATAAGTGTGGTAACTATTAAACCACTTAATAAGTGTGGTTTAATAAGTGTGGTAACTATCACAAGAAGAAGAGAAATGGTTTGATCTTCTTTTCCTTAAGGCTTCTAAAATGATTGAAATCATCTTAAAGAAATTTAAAACTAATACTTTATAATAATTTAGAAAGTTCACAGACACACCAGAATACATGAACAGCATGATTTTATGGGAAAAATCATGCCAGATAAAACTAAAAACTCTGAAAAACCACAGTGTGACTAAAGAAAACGTTTAAGAGATTTAAGTAATATTAGACCATACTATTCAGCATTAGGAATGTTAGTTTAAACAGTCTAAGGTTCATGGCTCTTCTGTCTTGAAAAGTTTTGCAGCAAACAAGGTGTTTCATATTTGTGATCAATAGGCAATACACGTCTTGAAATTTAATGTGCAGGGTTGGTTTAGTTGACTAAAGCTCAGGCCGGTAGAAAAAGCACAGAGAAGATGAGAGACAAATTAACAGCATAATCACTTTCTGTCAACCATAACACAATACCTACCAAGTATCAGAATGACTTTTGGTATTAGCTGATACCAGCCTTTAACTTCATTCATATTTTTCTTAATTGGAAAACATAGCATCCCTACAAAAGGATGTACAAACCATACCTGTGTAGTTTAATAAATGAAAACCCTCATCCTTCCTTCTCTTTCCCCTCAAGGATAACTGCCATCCTGAATTTTGCATTGCTCATTCCCTTGCCCTTCTGTAGAATGTTCCCATCTACAGAGGTGTTCCCAAATAGCATATTCTTGCACTCCAGCAGTGGATGAGGGATCCTGTTTGAGCTACACCCTGCATTGGTATTGACCAACTTTTAGATTTTCACCTTTCCCTTCCAGTGGCTGTAAAATTCTACCTCATTGTGGTTTTAATTCACATTTCCTGATTACTTAGTTTGAGCAACTTTTCATATGTTTAAGGGACAGTTGAAATGCTCTTCTGTTAGTAATTTTTTCTCACTTTTGTATGGGCTGCTTACTTTTTTCCCTGTTGATTTCTGGGAGTTCTTTATATAATCCTTTGAGTTATACGTCTCCTCCTAGTTTTTGACCTGCGTTTTCACTCTCTGATATATTTCAGTGAACAGTCATCCTTAATATTAATGTAGCCAACATTTACCAACTCTCCCCCTATAGTTTTAGACTTTCCTATTTAAAAATTAATTTCGTGATGATCAGAGAATGATTACAAATTGTTGGGCTGCCTCTTGTCCTAGTAAGAACTCAGTTTTTATAAATGCTTCATGTGGGCTACACATTAGTATGTAGAATGTGTATTTTCAAACCACTAAGTGTTCTGTTTTTTTAAATGACCGTTAGATCAAACTTAATTGTTCAGTTAATATCTCCTATATTCTTACTACTTTTTGTCTACCTGATCTATTAGTATTTTAGAGAGTACTGTTGTAGTAGATTTGTCAATTGTTCTCTGTAGTTCTGTCAACTTTTGATTTACATATATTGAAACTGTGTTATTTTGTGCATATCTTAGATTCATTATAATTATAGGGTGAATTAAAATTTTTAATGTTATGTTGTGGCTCTCTTTATTTCTTATTTCCTTGAGTTGCTTTTATCTAATATTAAGATAGCTGCCCCAGGTTTCCTTTGATTATTTAGTCAATACATCTTTTTGCTATCTTTTGGTTCTAAATATTTATGTGTCTTTGTGAAGTGTGTGGTCTATTGTAAATAGTATATGGCTGTATTTTTTTTTAAACCCAACCTAGCCATCTTTATATTTTACCTATAGTGTTTAATACATTTACATTTATTGCAATTAAAGATATAAAAGATCTGTCTATCTATCATCTATCTATGTTAAGATATTTATTGTGAGGAATTGGCTCACACAATCATGGAAGCTAAGTTCCATGATCTGCCCCCCACAAGCTGGAGACGCAGGAAAGTGGATGGTGTAATTCAGTCCAAAGCCAAAGGCCTAAGAACTGGAGTAAGTCTCAGTCCAATGGCAGAAGACCAATGTCCAGCTCAAGCAGTCAGGCAGGAAAGGCAAATTCTACCTCTCTCAGCCATGCTGTTCTATTCAGACCTTCAACAGGTTTGATGGTGGCCACCTTCATAGGAGAGGGCTCTACTCCGTCTCCAAGTTCAGATGCTAAGGTCATCCAGAAACACTTTCACTGACACACCTGGAAATAATGTTTAGCCAAACATCTGAACTGTGACCCCATCAAGTGGACCCATAAAATTAACCATCACACCTTCTAATGTCAAAAATACATTCGTAAAACATCAGATATTTTACATGAAAACACTGAGAGTCTATTTCCTGGTAGTTTAAATGAGAAAAATGTATAATGCATTACATGTTAACCCTAGCTCCCAACTAATTTTCTTAAGTAAAATGCTTAAATACAAAAAACAAACTATCATATCTGGTTGTGAAATGCTTAAAGCATTGTTTTATGATTACCAAACATGAAACTCTACATGCATACCACGAACATTATGTTTCCAATATGGCAAAGCAAATAACTGCAATAAATAAATTTATTAGAAAAAAATGCAGTGAAAATTTTCCTATAAAAACAAGGTAATTACCTGCAATAAACTGTAATTCACTGAGTGAGGAGAAAACTTGATACTTTGAAGAAAACTGAGAAGGGTGCAGGACCACAGGAGGAATGGTCCCTCTTTGTAGGGCTGATATGCATGAGTGGGTTGAAAACTGGTCATTTCAAGCAAACTTTCCAGCTCAGAAGCTGATAGAAATCCTCTATCATTTGGAACTGCTGAAGAACCTCCTGAACAAGAAAGTTGTCAGAAATTTTCAAAGGAGATGACTAACGTATAACAATGAAAAAATTTGTAAAACGGAGCTTGGTTCAAACTCCTATTATTTACATTTGTTTTCTCTATCCTCCACACTTTTCTTCAATGCTTTCTGAGAGAGAGAGAGAGAGAGAGAGAGAGAGAGTAACTCATTCATCACTACTCCAAAATGCGAGCTAAACTTGACAGGCACTTTGAAGATGTGTTCCGTACCAGCACACCAGGGCAAAGGGTGGTTTCCACTGAGTGTAGGTTGTGATGTTTCGCTCAGAACCAGCATCCCCATTGTTGGAACTCTGCATGCTTTTCCAAAACTCTTCATGTGATCCTGATGATTTATCCATTGTATTTGGAATGTAACCTGATACCATCCCAGCACATCATTTTGTTAAAAATAGATTAATTTGGAATGTAATTAGACATTGCTCCTGTATAACCACCGGCTGATAAAGAATATTCAAAGGTATGTAAATTCTATGGTATTTGGTTATTAAAAACCAAGAGGTATTCTATTGGAAAGATGTTAGCTGAGGAAAATTCTACAATGTCTACCTGTATTTTAATTCACTTTCACAATCTTATTCTTTTTCCATTTGTATCTCAATCTTCTGTTCTCCTCCCTCCCTAATTCTTTCTTGCCTTCAAAACCTAAATGTGGGGGAATTCCCTGGTGGTCTAGTGGTTAGGGCTCCATGCTTCCACTGCAGGGGGCACGAGTTTGATCCCTGGTCAAGTAACTTAGATTCTGCAAGCCACGTGGTGTAGCAAAAAAAAAAAAAAACAACAAACATGGGCTGGTTTGTGGTTATGAATTGTCAGGGGAGATAATAAACATTGTTTTTCTTATTCCCAGCACCAAATTCGAGGCAGGCAAATCCACCCTCATACCCCTTCTACATGGCGGACTTCATTTCTCATTTTCCACTGTCTTGAGAGAGTAGCCTTTCAAAGTCCTGGCTTATTTGACATCACCTCTGAAGGCTTCCCCAGCTTCAGTCTGTTCCCTGCATCCATGTCTCTGCCAAAACACAAGTACAGAAGCCAGCCTGGGTGCTTCCATCCACCTAAGGTTTTACATCTACTTCAGTTCTCACCTCTGAGAAGCGCTTACTTTCATGCCAGCTTAACAATGAATTTATAAGATTTTTAAAACTATTTAATATTTAACTTGTTTCCATCAAGAGGGCTGTTCAGTGCATCTAATCTGCCTGCACTGCTGGAAACAGAAGATGCTCCTCCTTTTCTAATATTTTTATTATTGCCCATACTCAGGGAGTCAGAAGGCTGTCAATTAACTTCTCAGCTCATGCTAACTGAATGCAGAAAATAAACCAAACAGGTCAAAAAGTGCCATAATATTTTAATGTGACAAAATGTGACTTAAATCATAAAATTAAGGTGAATCACGTATCCAGCGGTCACAGACGGCTTGCATACTTAGAGGGAATACCACTCACCAAACTCAGCAGGTTTACTGCTATGGGGATGTGGAATAGAGCTATTGGTATTTGGGGATACATGTAAAGAAACGTTATCTTGTGTTTATTTAAAATAAGAATCCTGTGGGCATAGAAAACAGGCTGGAAAAAAAAGTGATTTAGGGTTGATGGGAACTATGGCTCAATAGTTATTTTATTTCTGCTTATCTTTTTCCCCCTAAAATATCTATAATAAACATGTTTTATTTTGTTTTAAAAATGGCAATAGGGCTTCCCTGGTGGTGCAGTGGTGGAGAGTCCGCCTGCCGATGCAGGGGACACGGGTTTGTGCCACGGTCTGGGAAGATCCCACATGCTGCGGAGCGGCTGGGCCCGTGAGCCATGGCCGCTGAGCCTGCGCGTCCAGAGCCTGTGCTCCGCAACGGGAGAGGCCACAACAGTGAGAGGCCCGCGTACCGAAAAAAAAAAAAAAAAAAAAAAATGGCAATAAGTTTTTTAAAGGCAAAGATATATGAAGTACAGCATTTGGGGACTAGGAAGCAGGGCCTACACAGAGGCTGCAGAAGGTCAGTGCTTGACTATAGACCCCGCTGTGAAGACAGGTGCCTTTGATCATAAGGAGCAAAAAAAATGATAAAATGACTTATGGGAGTAAATGGTGAGGACAGGTTTAAGTAGGTGAACATGGCAGGGAACAGTTTCTAAATGCTATGGGTCTAAACACTTAGCAAGACATATTTCTTTAACTCACAATAAAGTGCTATCACTAGAAAATGTAAAATGAAAGCAGTTCCTTTGAAGGCTGACACTGAAAAAAACACTTCCTGAAATTGCCTAAGATTAGAAAATACATTTAAATTTTAATTAGGATGATTAATCAGCTCAATATTCTTACACACACAGGAAGGTACAAAAAGAAAAGCAGCCTTTTAAGGATGCCCATGCTGATGTCAGCAAAGAAGGTAGCTTACACAGTCCACCCGTTCATTTGATGAGCAAACGTCACTGAGTACCTACTATGTACCAGGTACTATGATGGCTCCTGGAATCCACAGACAACTGGTCTACCATTTATGCCCTCAACATCTGAAGCTCTTTCAGGAAGACAGATTTTTACATGAGCTACAGTGTAGCATGACAGAAGCAAGTTCATTGGGGACTGAATCCCTTTCTGAGTTTGCCACAGCACAGTGACCCTTCTTTACCTATCTCTTACCAGGCTATCAAGGGACTGGTGTCTGGTCTTGGCATTTGACTTATATCCTCCCATCCAGACCCACAGACTTCATTTTACTTTGTATATATTTGCTGAAAGCAGTAGAAGCAATCCCAGTCACCTATCTCCTGAACAAGAGACCTTAACAAAATTTGCATTAGGGGAGCTAGGGTCCCAGTTTGTGGTAGATTTGCCAGGTCCAAGCCCTGCCCTCCTAGCTATACTGCACTGTCTGTCATTAATGGTTAAAATATTTGGCCCCCAAATGCGGCCAAGAAAGAGAACTCAGGTAGAGAACATACAGATTGACAGCCCCTGACCTAGAAACTTCCAGAAACTGCTTCAATTGTATAGTTTCTGCAGAACTGGAAAGCCGTAACTCAATGGCAGTTCCGTGTTTATTCAAGTACAGACATGGGGCTTCCCTGGTGGCACAGTGGTTGAGAGTCCGCCTGCCGATGCAGGGGACATGGGTTCGTGCTCCGGTCCGGGAAGATCCCACGTGCCGTGGAGCGGCTGGGCCCGTGAGCCATGGCCGCTGAGCCTGCGCGTCCGGAGCCTGTGCTCCGCAACAGGAGAGGCCACAACAGTGAGAGGCCCGCGTACCGCAAAAAAAAAAAAATTACAGATATGTGATATAATTGCTCCTATTTCCAAAGCAGCTTGAAGAAGTAATTACAAGACAATAGAGTGAAGTCAGAGCACGATGGGAATCTTAGTAGGATTTGTTGGGTTTCGTGGTCTATGCTTCTTAGGGCCCCTTCTAGAGAACCCACTCTATCCATGGGCCTTGGAAACTGCATCCCAAAGATAGCAGCCCCATGAAGAAGGTAGATCAACCAGATTCTCAGGAAAAGAGTTTGAACTTCGCAGTAGAGACCGTAGTGAGGCAGAGGTCATGATATAGATTTGGAGCTGTGGTCTTATGGGGTCATGGGCAAGATGAATAAGAGAAGAAGCTCACCAAAAGAGAAGAGGAGACAGATGAGAGGAAAGCAGAGAGAGCCAGATATAAGAGAGATTATATGTTCCTGAGATACTGGGGAGTATTGGCTCTTCATGTCAGCCCCTGAATCCATACATAGCCATGAAATGACCTGACGTTTCTCCATAAGAGCTCGCTTGGGTCGGTTTGTTTTCTCTCGATTCTAAAGAGCCTTGACTAAGACAAATCAGAACACAGTTGAGCAGAACCATTTTATTACTTGGCAAAAATAACATTCAAATGCTTCATTGGGTAAACAAGCTCTATTAGTGAAAATCAACAGGAGACTGCAAAGCAAATGGTGAAAAATGCACTGCTAGCTTCCATGATACCTAAACATGAGAGGGCGAAATGGATTGCATGTTCAACTTGAGATTCAGTGGGAAACCAAGAGACATGCCCCAGTGGATATTTTAAGCCCACATCTCTGATGGCAGTAACAGCTTGAGTGTCTTGATCGACTCCTGGGCTTAAAAATATTATGAAATCAGGTGTTTCCAATAGCAGCCATAGTGATATGAATTTAAGGGTCATTCGTAACTCAAGACAACAGGCTGAGGCTTCATGACAGGCCTCTGGATTTTCCAAATCATGGTATGGTCTGATGGACTGAATACATTAGCGTTTGTTTTCTACGCAGCAATATCAGAACAGCATTTATGTGCCTGAGTCACAAATACATTTACCCAATCTTTCTTGATACTTACAACTCATCCATTAAATGGTAGTGGCCTATTCCTCCCATAAAGACAAATTACTCTCTCGTTTACGAGATAAACCTATAAACTGGTTTCTTGTCTGCAGCACTCATCCATTATAGAACTTGTGGCTTCTGAAAGATGAATAATTATAGTCTCTGAGGAGATCTGCTACATATATATGTAAATATATATTATATGTATATTTACATATATATATATATCTTGCTGTGGTAGTCATCAAATTGGAGGGTAGGTTGATAGGCGTGGGCAAGAGTGATAAAACAAACAGTCATCTTGTCTGTCAGGCAGCAAAGTAAATCGGTGAGGACAGCCCTCATTACCGCAAATGGTGGCAGGGGTGTGGTGAGGCCATGCAATTTCTGCACAGGTACTCTCTCTCTCTGTGATAAAATAAATCCTATGCCATAAAGACTTACTTATCATAAATACACTCATCCAGTGAGTAAGTGAAAGAAAAGTCATAGGTGACTTATGGATGAGTTCAGGGGGACCCATTTTATATAAATAGGCTGCCCTTTAAAACAGCCATATTATTTTTGCCACACTGGAAGTCTATATTCCTTGGGGGGAAATGGCAGATCAGAAATCAGGATCTAACAAGCTGTGCATAATAAATGAGTGGCATATGTTGCGGCTGAATTCATCCCCACTGTTTGCCGCGTATACATTCTCCCTGGAGTTGCAGAAGTGCTTGTTATCCCGATGACACTGAGGCAAGGAGAGAAGATGACAAGAAGAATGCCATCTATAGCTCAAGATATTGCCTCCTGGGACCACGTCAGGATTTCTAGCAATAAATCCACGGGAATAAATTCAGAAAACACTGGCGTTTGAAATTGTCAATCCTAATTATAGACTGTTTTTAGCAGTCCCATAGGTTCTGTGGATTCGTTTTACAAATTATGCTGATCTCATTATAACATATAGCCTTTACAAAACATAGGTCATAAATGACTTGCACCTCCAGTTAATTCAATATATTCTTTGGATGATTCCGTCCTACCAATTCTTACTGGTAAAGCAAATCCTTCTCTCTCCTGCTTCAAAATCCCCAGTTTCTTCTCTTTAAAATGTCTACATGATTTATTATCTTATCCTTCATTCAGCAAATATTTATTAACTGTCAACTCTGTGTATAGCATTATGCTAGACACTAGGAAAGATGTAAAGTTGTAAACCACATACTTGGAGCTCTCTAGAAAATTCATCTTTTTCAGGACAATAGGACATGCACACATGAAAAGGGAAATATCAACACAGAAGTTAAAATAGTGCAAGACAATAAAAGAGATATCTCAAAGCAGTACATTTTTTTAAACATCTTTATTGGAGTATAATTGCTTTACAGTGGTGTGTTAGTTTCTGCTGTATAACAAAGTGAATCAGCTATACATATACATATATCCCCATATCTCTTCCCTCTTGCGTCTCCCTCCCACCCTCCCTATCCCGCGCCTCTAGGTGGACACAAAGCACCGAGCTGATCTCCCTGTGCTACGCGGCTGCTTCCCACTAGCTATCTATTTTACATTTGGTAGTGGGTATATGTCCTTTCAAAGCAGTACATTCTGAAGTGCCAAATAACTGGTAAAGACAAAAAATAGAAGAGGAGAGTAAAAGAAACAATAGCCTTTCTGTGCTCAGTGGTTGGAAAAGGCTTCCTTCTGGAGCAGAGAAGATTTGAATCATTTTAAAAGAAGCATTTTAAAACAGGGGCATGGGTCAACGCACAGAGGAGAGGGAAGCATAGAATATTGGGAGAAAATGGACCGTTCCTCCGACAGGAGGGATATTTAACAGGAGTTCAGGAGAACAAGCGGGTGAGCTATTAGAGGACAGTCTGTACAGCATCTTGACGAGCAGTCTGTACTTCATCTTAAAGGTAATGGATATCCATGACAGGTGTAATTATGAAATCAACTTTACTGAGGCGCACTTTATATCCAATCAATTGTGCACATTTTGAATGCACTGTTAGATGAGTTTTAGCTTATGGACGTTGTCAGGGAACCACCTCTGCAAACAAGATACAGAACAGCTCCATCACTCCAGAAAGCTGTCTTGCAACCCCTTCCAGTCAATCCCTCCCAAACCTCTTCTTTTTCATTAACACACCATAGTCCACTACTTACCCATCGCTGGGCATTTTGAATAGCTCCAGTTCTAAGCTATAGTATTTTTAAGCTGCTCTAATATAGGTCATACAGCTATAAACACTTTTAAACAGAAGGGGTTTTTCTTTAAGTTTTGTGAGTTGTCTTCTTAAGCCTGGGCCTCCCAAGTGGTATTACTGGGTTAAACCCTACGATACTCCATTCACCCACTAGATTGTAAGTGTGATGTGGCATCTGATGCCATATGTCTAGCTTGCTCGGACTCCTAGCTTCCCGGGGAACATGCTAGGTTTCTTTATTGGTTTTATTATCAGCATTCAATAAGCCCATTGAAGACTTCAGGTTAAACTCAGCAGGTTGAACAGACACATATGCCTCCTCTCACACTCACGACCCTGATAAAGTGAAGATAAAAGAATAAAAAAATATGTATTTATCCACAAGGATAAAGAGACTAGAGGATTAAATATCAGGAGACAAGCAATTTCAACACATCCTGGGGGGACAGAGGCAGATAGAGCTGCAGTAACTGATTTATGAGAGGAAGCCCTAACTAAACGAGCCTTAGGGATGAGAATCCACTTTATCCAGAGAATCTCTGAGATTCTCAGGCTCTCAGTGAGATATGGCGCAGCAAAGGTAAGGCATAGGGTTAAAAAACTGGATTGTGTATGGAGCGGCCACGCTCCAAGGCTCTCTATCCCACGTGATTTTGTCGGGAAATTAGGAAACATCTCTCCACCCCAACTTCCGCCCCAAGCAGGAGAAGGGAATTTTAATTTATTGAGAACTCAAGGAAGAAGTACTGAACCAGATCCCAGACTTAGTGGAGGACAGAAATGAAGGAATTAGATGAAGGAGAGAATACTGAATGGTGGGTGGTCCTTACTCTGCTCGCTCCCATGACCTTGACAGCTGGGCACAGGGCACACAGGCAGGAAACTGGAGGGCTCTTCTTACAGAAACTGAAGCCCTCAGAGAACAAAACTCCAGAGAATGACTTCTAGGTGTTATTTCAAATTCAAATGACCACTTCACTGCTCCCCACTGACACATCTCACCTGTGCGTACAGAGATTCCAAGAAACTCTGTGTTGCTTCTTTTTATTTCCCCCTTAGAAATGGACAGCCAAGAGTTATTGCCATTTTAGGGACAGATGAAAACAAAGAGTAAAGAGGAACCCAGAGGAAGGAGAAGAGAGTGCAGAAAACAGAGGAAATTTTCCCCTTAAAAAGTAAATACCCTTAGAGAGATAAGTGAATATGTTGCATTAATAAAGTAAAAATAGAAAGATTTCAAAAAGGAATAGTTAAGAATCAGAGAGTGTTCTTGAAAATTAAAAATTAGATAGAATCAATGCAATCTCCCAGAAAACTAAACATAAAGACAAAGAGGTGGAAAAAATAAGAGAAAAATATACTAATTGTTTCAACCTAGGAAATACATTGAGTTCTGAAAAGAGAAAACAGACAAAATGAGAGAAAAAATTATAAAAACAATAATGTAAGAAAATTGTATGAATACCTATTTGGAATGGGCTGCTCAGTAAATTGCAAACAGACTCATATTAACTCGTGTTAGCATATTAAGATAACTCATATAACATATTATTGGAAAATTCCAGAATACCAGAGATAAAAAGAAAATTAATAATAATTTTTTAAAAAGCTTTCAGAGAGAAAAACAACGCCACATACAAAGGAACATGGATCAGAATGGCATCGGATTTTCCAATAGCTACACTGGACACCAGAAAACAACAGAGCAATAGCCTAAAAGTTCTGAAGGAAAATTATTTAGAACCTTGAAATGTATATACCCAGTCAGACTGTCAATCAAGGGTCAGAATAAAAGGAGGATATTGGGGTTTCCCTGGTAGCACAATGGTTGAGAGTCCGTCTGCTGATGCGGGGGACACGGGTTCGTGCCCCGGTCCGGGAAGATCCCACATGCCGCGGAGTGGCTGGGCCCATGAGCCATGGCCGCTGAGCCTGCGCGTCCGGAGCCTGTGCTCCGCAACGGGAGAGGCCACAACAGTGAGAGGCCCGCGTACTGCAAAAAAATTAAAAATTAAAAAAAAAAAGGAGGATATTGTCAGAGGGGTGGGGTCTCAAAAACTGATTTCCTGTGCACCCTTTCTTAAAAAGTAACCGCAAGATGTTCCCCGTAGAAATAAGGAAAACTATCAAGATAGTGGAGGACATAGAATTCAGAAAATATGAGAATTCAACAGGAGAGTGGTGAATGAAATTCCCAAGATGGTGTTCCAGCTGTGCAAGAAGTCTAAAGACCAGCAAGTCCAGAGTGGGTCAGGAGCGCCAATGGTTCTGGGAGGGGTTCTCAAAGAAAAAAAAAAAAAAGGAATTGATGGACTAGCCGAAATGTTGAAATGTCTTATAGAAAATTTTATGAGGAAAAAAAGGAAGCAGTTAATAAATTCAGGTTGGGGGCACAGCAAGTGCAAGTTAGAAATAAAAGTGAAATAACCAGGTGAAGGAGGTTTTAAATAAAGCAGTGAACAGGGAGTGGGAATAACAGGAGATGTAGGTGTGTAAATGTGCACGCACACATGTGCAGATGAGTGTATGTGTGTGTGTGTGTGTGTCACAGGAGAGGGAAGTGAGGAGAGAGCAAGAAGAAAGAGATGATACTGTATTCAGAGGTTTATTGCTGACATAAATCTCAGGCTCCTTTATGGAGATGTCTTGAGGTGATTTGTTTGTTTTTCAGTTTGTTGTAAGGTTAGAGGTCATTGCTAATTCTGCCAAGTGGCCTGTGGTGTGCTGTATCTTTTGGGAGCTGCAATTTCCCGAGCACGCCACACACACACAGCGCAGCCCTGACCGAGGACTGGAGGAGCCTGAGGGCCTCGTGAAGTCTGTGGCTATGAAAGGGTTTCCTGGGGGGGTTCGGAGGATGGATAGCCCTCATGCGGAAATCTGTTGTCACACCCTAGGACTGAGTTGTGCAAAGGACACCAAGTCAAATGCGTCTCAAATGCCAGCTTTTCAAGCCTCCACGTGGTGCTTCCGCTGTTTAAAAGGATTTCAGCAAAGAGTACAAGAGACAGGGAGGCTTCCTGCTGATTCTGAGAAAACAGACTCTGACTTTTAAAAGCCTGGGTGGAAGCCACAGTGGGAATGCTATTCTGCAAAAATGTTTGCCTTTTTTTTTAAACTCCCTTGGCTATTATTACTGATTGTTGTTATTGTCATTGAGATCTGGGACACACACACACAAATTTTAAAACTATTCTTTATTTCACAAAGCATAATCTTATGGGGATGTTGGAGATGACACTAGGATGGAGGTGGGAGAGCTGCCTGGCCAAAAAGCACAGCTGATGTGTCAAGGGCTTTGGCCTGGGGGCCGCACCAGACCTTTGAGGAGGGTCCTAAAAGGTCGTGACAGTTGAGCAGTGGCCCCCGGAGCCTGGGATCTGAGACCTGGGTTCAGAACCTGGTTGTGAACACTGGCAAATGACTTAACGTGCTGTGCCTTAGTTTTCTCATCTGTAAAATATAAATAATTATTCGTCCCATGTGATTATGTCAAAGATGGCATATGTGAAAGATTTTTAAATGTAAGGGGTTATAAAAGTATAACTTATTATCATTACAATGCATATCTTCATCATACATTATGTAATATATAATTGGTATGCTATGTGATATATAATTATGTTACATTTTATAACAATACATATTGAATATATATTAAATATCTTTCCTTTTTTCAGAATTACTGTGACGCAGTGTTCTCAAAATGTAGACGAACTGCGACTGGTATAGAACTGGAATCGCTGAGATGACAGTTCTCTCATGGTGCATTTGGTGCAAGACCAATTTCTCAGCTGAGGCAGCTACCAAGTAGTGCACAGAGCACTGGGTGTCCTTAGGATCCAGGACCAGACACCTCGATTTTGCCGTACAGCCTGGTCAGGTCAATCCCCCTTCTCTGAGCCTGTATCTGTACATTGTACATCTATGCAAGGAAGGAGCTGGATGGCCTCCAGGGTTCTCTACCTGCTCAGGAATTCTGCGTCTCATGGGAGGCATATGGATTGTGAGCAACTGTGTTAATCACCTGTTACTGCATAACAAGTTACCCTAAAACTTAGCAGCTTCAGAACATCTATTATCTCTCAGTTTCTGTGGGTCAGGAATCCAGGCTCAGCTGGGGGCCTCTGACTCAGGGTCTCTCACAGGCTTCAGTCAAGCTCTTGGCCAGAGCTGCCGTCACCCCAGGGCTCAACGTGGGGAGGATCCACTTCCAAGCTCACTCCTGTGACTGTCGGCAGAAATCGGTTCCTCCAGCATTGCTGGACTGACAGCCCCAGGTCTGCTGGCCAGAGACACCCATCCCTTGCCCCATGGGTTTCTCCATAGCGCCACTCAACAAGGCCACTGGCTTTTTCCAGAGTGAGAGCTCTGAGAGAGAGATGAGGGTGCATAGGCAGAAAAAGAGAGAGAGAATGTGCCGGAAATAGCAGCCACAGTCTTTTTGTAACCAGCTCTCAGAAGTGACACCCCATTGCTTCTGCCAGCTTCTGTTCATTAGAGACCAGCAGTGAGCCCAGCTCACATTCAAGGGGAGGGCGTTACACAAGGGCATGTCAGGTGAGAGACAGGAACCCGTGGCACGTTTCAGAGCTGGCCAGCCACAGCAGCTAAGGGAGAATCATCCAGCAATTGCTGTATAGTTGGCATCACATGATACTATTTATCCATTGGTTCATTCCAATGCCTTGTGTATATGCCCCGAGGTAGCAAAGACAACAACTCAGAAAGTCCTTGCCCCCATCTACTCACATTTGTTCTCAGTGAATGGGGGGTGACGCCTGGAGCTGCTTCTCAACTGTGTGTGCCCAGAGGGCCCTCCACCCACACCGATTCTAATAGGCTTTCCTTTGAAGAAGTACTGATAAGAGAAAGGCTAAGACTGCTTCTCAAGGGATCAAACGATAAAGTAGAAATAGGGAAGGACTGTAAGAGGATCCTCCTGCTGCCAGACCCAGAAGTGCCCCTCCCAGCGGCTGCCCCTGAGAGATGTTATTGGAAGAAGCAGATGCTATACGTATGATACGAGTTCCAATAAGGAACCGGGTGGCTGCTTGCTAACCGAACCCTCCCAGCGCCTTCCCTATTTCACTGTCTTCTTTAATCACTTTCTATGCCCGTTTTCTCCACCAGATGGCAAATTCCATTGAGGACAGTGTCTCTGTCATTTTATGTCCTCTCCCCCAACTTCCCCCTACCCGCCGCCAGCCCTTCCCCAACAATTATCTTTCTGGTCAACCTCCCTCTTTAGTTTATTTGGACTAATGTTTCGAATGTGGTACACGTTCAATAAATTGATATTGACTTTAAAGGTAAAGCAAATGGAGAAACAAAGTACTAGAGGAGTCGAGAGCAGGTAAATATACTTAACGGAGGATACTATTTGAAGTCTTTCCAAGAAAGAGATGGAATTGATATTTGATTTTCCTTTAAATTCACTTTTGCTGGTGAAATTTTGTCAGAAAGCTCTGTTGGAAAGTGTGCTCCTTGTGAAAAACACAGTGGTGTCAGGAGGGGATGAGGGCTGCTTATTCGTTCAATTGGAAGCATCCTGCCCTTTGCAGTTTTCTGCCTCCCTTTATCCTTCTTGGATTTCCAAGGGGAAAATGGTGTCTTCATCAAACGCTGTGGGTGTGGGGCACCTGTTAGCAATCACTTGAGCGGGCTCTGCATGGCACAAATGTCCCTGAGTGGGTCAAGCAGTATCCCCCCAAATTCATGTCCACCCAACACCTAAGAATGTGAAATAGGGTCTCTGCAGGTGTAATCAGTTAAGGATCTAGAGATGAAGTCAGCCTGGCTTTAGAGTGATCCATTGATCACTTGGTGATCCACAGGTGTCCAGTGGATCCCTTGACACGTGTCCTTAAGAAGACAAAAGGACATTAATGAGGACGTTAAGAGGCAGAGGTGGGGTGCTGCTGCCATAAGCCACAGAACGCCTGGAGCCACCAGAAGCTGGAAGAGGCAAGGCTCCCGTAGAGCCTTCGAAGGGAGTGTAGCCCTGCAACAGTTCGATTTCATTCTTCTGGCCTCCAGATCTACGAGAGAAGAACTTTCTATTGTTTTAAGTCATCAGGTTGTGGTACTCTGTTACAGCACCCTCAGGAAACTAATACAGTTCCCCAACGTTCACAGATCTGTGGACAACTCAGAAGCAAAATGCATCAATAATTACCTCCCTAGGAATGCTAAGTTTTCAAGTCCTCCTATACCCAGGGTGGGTTGTTTTCTGCTTTGGACACATCGTGCAAGAGAGGAAGAGGAGCAAAGAAAAATGAAGCATTTGAAGGGCTTTGATTTTCTGGCCGAGGTTGTGCCTGGGTCTCACACTGTCCCGCAGCTCTTCAGAAGGCGTCACCGCGGAGGAATATGGGTGGATCCTTAGGAGGCGGGGTTTTTTGTAGGCAGGGCAGTGAGATCGGGGGCCAGAGTGTCCCAATTAGACCTAGAGGGTTATAGGTGTTGAGGGAGTTATTCCCTAACAGAAATGGAAAAATTAGCCAATTCTACCAGGCACTGGCTATGATTCTGCTCACAGAGGATCAGAGAAGGAGGTTGACTGGGAAAGATTTTGGAGGGGTGAGGGAGAGGCAGACAGAGCCTGTGCGAGTCACGCACACAGATCTTGGTGCTAGGTCAGCTCCGGCTTTGAATCCTTCATTGATTTCTTACTACCTGTATAATCTGAGCCGACTCTAAAACAGAAATTGTCATACTGAGTAAAGTAAGTCACACAGAGAAAGACAAATATCGTATGATGTCGCTTATATGTGGTAGCTAAAAAAAGGGTACAAATGAACTTATTTACAAAACAGAAATAGGGCCACAGATGTAGAAAACCAACTTATGGTTACCAGGGGGGAAAGCGGGGAGGGATAAATTAGGAGATTGGGATTGACGTATACACACGACTACATATAAAATAGATAACTAATAAGAACCTGCTGTATAGCACAGGGAACTCTACTCAGTACTCTGTAATGAACTAGATGGGAAAAGAATCTAAAAAAAGAGTGGATATATGTACGTGTATAACTGATTTACTTTGCTGTACGGCAGAAACTAACACAACATTGTAAATCAACTGTACTCCAATAAAAATTAATTTAAAAAAATAATAGTCTCCACATTTTGGAGAGTAATAGTACCTATCTTACATTGTTATTGTGAGTTGATGCAATAATGTTCAGAGAATATAGGATTATTTGCTTAATATATAGCTTAATAAATCAATTATCCTCATCATTATTATTATGGGCTAGGACATAGTATTAGCAAATCAGAGCTAACTTGGTAGGAGACCTGACTGATTACATGAGAGGAGGCTGCAGGGGCCGAGCCCTTTCAGGCTCAGTAATGAGACCTTCTTTGGCCCCTAAACTGTTCCCTTGAAGTTCAATCAGTTGATGCACAAATATGTATTTACTTTGGTAAGACTGAAATTCTGCAATAGTTGATGATTCAGAAAACTGTTTTATGTATAAAACAATTATTAAGAACTTTCAAATAGTTACATAGGGACAGTCATTTTATTTAAAGAGAAGATGAGTTAGCTAGCTTATGGTAAAAAGAACATAATTTTCCCTTTTTTCTATTAAAGATTTTTTTTTGATGTGGACCATTTTTTAAAGTCTTTATTGAATTTGTTACAATAGTGCTTCTGTTTTATGTTTTGGCTTTTTGGGCACGAGGTATGTGGGACCTTAGCTCCCCCAACCGGGATTGAACCTGCACCCCCTGCATTGGAAGGGGGAGTCTTAACCACTGGACTGCCTGTCTTAACCACTGGACTGCCAACGTGTTACAAAAATTAAAATATAAATACAGGCAGAATACAGAGCTGCACCGTCCCACGCAATAGCCACTAGCTACCTGTGGCTGCTGAAATGGTTGAAATGTGACTAGTCTGAATTGAAAGGTGATGTCATTGTAAAATTCACTCTGGAGTTTAAAGACTTAGTTCTTCAAAAGAGAAATTAAAATACTCAACTTTTAGGTTGATTACATGTTAAAGTGATAGTATTCTGAATATGTTGGTTAAATTAAATGTATTGCTAAAGTTAATTTCACTTGTTTCCCTTTCCTTTTTTATTGCAGCTACTAGAAAATTTAAAATTGCATACATGTCTTGTATTTGCATTTCCCATTACACCTTTTTTGAATATCCTTGCCCTAGGTAATGAGAGGCAGAAGCTCCATCTTCTTACTCACTCACTCATAGATTTATTCTACCGTTATTGTCCACGGTACTGGGAGTGCTAAGATAAATGTGGCAGCCTTTGTCTACTTGACAGGGTTTCGAGTTTATTGAATTAGGGTAAGATGCATGGAGCCAGCAGCCCCAGACACCTGTGTGCTGGGCTGGATGACCCGCCCCTCGTAATATCCCTGCTCTTTGCCTCATTCCACCCACTCTTTGCTTCTAATGTTGCTCTTTACCTTGATCACAGACATTCCTTTCTTTACACCCACTCCCCTACCAATGCCTCTCCCAGCTCCTGTGGGAGTTTGACACTCGGATCTGCACTTACAGGACCATAATACACACACACACACACACACACACACACACACAACCGTCTTCGTCCTTCTCGAAACCACTCCCAAAGAGCCAGTGTCCTAAGACGTGAGTCCTGTGTGTCTGGACTCTTTACTGAAAAGTAGCGGGGTCCTTTGTTTGAGGGACTTGTTTTTTAGAAGAAACTATCCCAGATCTGCATAGTTCTCTGCCTAGCTTTCTCTTCCCCTTGCCCCCTTTTCTCTCCTCTTCTGCCCCCCACCATGCTAGAGAATTCCACGGTCTCCCTCTGATAACCACGTCAGTATCTAATAACATAACCTCACACAAGGAAGTGACTTTTTTACACAGGGATCTTCCCTGCTGCAGTTTAGTCCTTATCCTGTAGCTTCTCACTGTGGGGAAAACAACCTCCCCTGTCAAGCTCTGGTTGCTCCCCTGTGTTTGCAAATAGCCAATGAATTAGCCTTTCTTTTTTTTTCGTTTCGCATAAATATAATGTTTTAATGTTTTCTTTGGCTTTTTGTTTGTTTGATTTTGCTTTCTTACGCCCTCACCTTATTCAACTTAGGTTTTGAGATGGTAAATTATTTCATGTACTTTCAAGTTCTTATGTTTCTAAAACTTGTTTACGTTGGACTTTTTAGGGCCTCCACCCTTCCCCCCTCAAAGGTCTTAATATTCCATTAAATAAATGAAAGCGGTGCTTTCAAGTATGGCATAGAGAGGGAAAAGAATGTCTGTTTTCCAATTTTTATACTTTTCTTTATCCTTAGCCAGTATTCCCCATCATAATAGTGAGGCCATAGTATTGATTCCTGTTCTACTTCCCGGCCACCCCCATCCCTATCTGTCATTCTTGTGTTATCTGCAATTCCCAGCAGAGTATTTGATTCACTGTTTTTTCCCGTTATCCTGCAGTTTTTTAATCTTTGATTCCGTTCTACTTGCTTTAAATTTGGCAAAGAAAAAATATTAAGAATGGTTGTTTTTAGGTTGTAAGTGAAATTGTATAAAATGGGAGCCTTAGTCTTTTCTGTTATTTTAGTTTATCTTATTCCCTAAAGTGAAAAATACACCTGCTACTTAAACCATAATTCTTTTGGCAGTGGTTTCTTGGTCAGAATCAGATTCCTTCCTTTGCCTTCAAAAATAGCAAATACATCAAGAGTGTTGTTTCGCTCTATATATTGAATTGTGGAATACCCATAGTATTTCCTGGCCCTGCAGATTTCTTGATGTTTGCAGGATGTAGTGCCAGAACACAATTGTTTCCAGACAACTCAGCTAAAGATACTTAAAGAGCATGTGAATTTGGAGTCAGAAAAAGACACTGATATACACTGTGTTTATTTTTAGCATGCTGATGCATAAGGCCAATTTTTGAGTTGTAGCTTACAGGGTTTTACTGTGACTAAAAATGAAATTGATAATGAAAATAGCTTTGGCTAGTTGATAAGAGTTTTTCCATCAAAAGCTAGATTACAGCAATCTGAAAACCATATGTAAAATGAAGATAATTTTTAAAAACAAAATGGAAAAGAAATGAAACCCAAGACTTTAAATCTTTTTTTTTTTTTTTTTTTTGCCGTACACGGGCCTCTCACTGTTGTGGCCTCTCCCGCTGCAGAGCACAGGATCCGAACGCACAGGCTCAGCGGCCATGGCTCACGGGCCCAGCCGCTCCACGGCATGTGGGATCTTCCCTGACCAGGGCACGAACCCGTGTCCCCTGCATGGGCAGGCAGACTCTCAACCACTGCGCCACCAGGGAAGCCCAAGACTTTAAATCTTTTAATAACCTTTACTGAAATGTCCTAACGCAAAAAAATAATACATTTTCATTGCAGAAAATATAACCATTCAGGCAAAGGCACAAAAAAGAAATAAAATTATTTTAGTGAGTTTTTGTATTTTTAATTTCTGAAACGTTTCCAGTGTCTGAGAATCCTTCTTGCTCATAGTTCTTTCATATGATAAGCTGCTCTTTTTTCAGAGATGTCATTTATTCTCAACACTCAGTGAGGATGCTACTTGGATTTCTTCTCAATCCTTTAATATCTTAATTCTCTTTCCCTGGAGCAATTACTCTGACTGTCCAGCTAGGTCTTCTTCTAGACTAGTTCCTGATTCTCCTCAAATGCCCAGTGATTTTTCTAATGACTGTGCATATTCATAGGTTTCGGTACTAGCAGCTGGTATGGAGTGAATCCTGCTGCCCCTCTGCTAACTGTGGCAGTCATGCTGGTTAACTTCCCTTGGTTGGCCTAGGCTCAAGTTTATCTGCACAGGAATATAGCCGACGCCCACTTCACTATTCCCACTGCCTCCCAAAGCGGACGAGATCTGGGGTCAGATCACACATCCCACACCACATCATGGCTCTGCTCTTGCCAACCTCCATGTCACTCTGATATGAAATCAGGAATCCATAACGTGTTGGGCAAGATGGCAGCAGACTCATCCAATCTAACAAGCTATTAATTTACCACCTTCTCCCTCCCCCACACTGTGAACTTGTGAGAGTCCTAGAAAAGCTAAGATGCTGCCAGGGTGCCATAAATGCAAATATATCAGTCCTCCAGATACCATATGATATGGCTTATACGTGGAATCTAAAATATGACACAAATGAACGTATCTATGAGACAGAAACAAACTCACAAACATAGAAAACAAACTTATGGTTACCGAAGGGGACACGGAGAGGGGGAGGGATAAATTAGGAGTTTGGGATTAGCAGATACAAACTATTATATACAAAACAGATAAGCAACAAGGTCCTACTGTATAGCACAGGGGACAATATTCAGTATCCTCTAATAGATCATAATGGAAAAGAATATGAAAAAGAATATGTATGTGTGTATAACTGAATCCCTTTGTATACACCTGAAACTAACACACAACATTTTAACTCAACTATACTCCAATTAAAAAAAATTATATGTATATATGTATATCAGTCAGCTATACTCTTAAAGAGAAACTCAATTACCAATCAGAGATGATACTAGAGTGCTTGAACTCAACCTCACCATCACGATACCCGCTGTACAGCACAATTAACTCAGCAACTCAGAAGAAAAGTGTGTACTTGTCAGGAAGTCCTTTACACCTTAACGTCCATTGAGGTTATACCAAGAACACAGGCTAAGGCAGTCACTACCAGAGATAAATTTAAGATGATGTAAACATGAAACTCTGCCTCCCAGGGGAAGAGAAATAGAAATTTTAGTTATAGACAAATAATTTTATCGAAATGGCAACAAACACTCCGGAGACTATATTATTCAAATGTATTTTTGTCAAATGTATGAAGACCTTATGTCTCAAACCTTTCTTTTTTCCCCCATATCTGTCTCCTTTCTGAAGATATCCTGCATTATCTTCTACTGCATTGTTAGCCTAACTCCACTTTCCCTTGATCTCTGTTCCCATTCTGATCTAGCTTTTGAAGAAATTTAAAGCAAAGCTTGCTTCAACCAGGCAGGCACAGAGCATGAGTTAGGAATTTGACACATGTGGGTGTCCATAGCAGCTCTATCCCTTACCAGCTAAGTGACCTTAGGAAATTACCTGACCTCTCTTATCCTCAGTTTCCTCACCTGTAAAATGTTAATGACAGTGCCCAAGGCATGGACGGCACATTTCCAAAGAACCAAGAATGGGGGCCCAATTAGAGATGAGATTATATGAATCCTCTAGTTTTTAACTGGAGCCTTTAGAAATTGGAGAATTCCAGAAGTTTCTTTCTTTCTGTACAGTACCCTGCATGGGTACTTGGAGAAACACAAAATCTCCAGTATAATCACATACCTGCTCTCAAGGCGGGCACAGAAGCCCAGGCTAATCAAAATGGAGCTCTGATTAGAAGTGGAATAAAAGTTCCTTTTGCAGCGGTAGCTCTCCTAGAGACGATGCTGACGCTTAACCCCATATCTTTTCTGTATTCCTCTGCCGGGGGCAAGGGCAGGTGGCAATTTCTCTAAACTCTGAAAACCATTTAATCCCCTTCTGGAAAACATTTAAGGTCACCTCACTCAGTTGCCCAAGCTCTTCTCTCGGGTACATGAGGCATTCAAGGATATCGTCTTCCAGTTCTTAAAACTCTTAGGTCTGGAACACACCAGGGCCTTCTTTGCCACAAGGGAAAATTCCAACGATGTATTCTTAAAATTAGACTCAGATTCACCACGCTTGGATTCCTTACCATTACTAATAAAGAAGTTTCCATGCAGAAGGAATTCAAGTACTATATATGGCAGGGATCAATGGGAGAATTACAGATTTCCTTCTTATTTTTACTCTACTGCTTCTGATTTTTAATTTAATATTGATTATACTAAAATTAAACTCACACGCGTGCACCAGAACATGCGAAAAACAAAACCCAAATATAAGACAAAAAGAGACATTGACTTTTACTAATTACTCTCCTCCTACTTCTTTAAAAAAGATTTTTCTTCAGCACCCTTTGCTATCAAATTGCGACCCTCCCTGTGTTGAGAAAAGGGAACACTCTTGCACTGTTGGTGGGAATGTAAGTTGGTGCAGCCACTGTGGAAAACAGTATGGAGGTTCCTCAGAAAACTAAAAATAGGATTATTGCATGATCCAGCAATCCCACTCCTGAGCATATATCCAGACAAAACTATAATTCAAAAAGATACAATGCACCGCTATGTCCATAGCAGCACTATTCACAATAGCCAAGACATGGAAGCAACCTAAATGTCCATCGACAGATGAATCGATAAAGAAGATGTGGTACATATAGACAATGGAATACTACTCAGCCATAAAAAAAGAACAAAATAATGCCATTTGCAGCAACATGGATGCAAGTAGAGATTATCATACTAAGTGAAGTAAGTCAGAAAGAGAAAGACAAATACCATATGATATTACTTATACGTGGACTCTAAAATATGACACAAAGGAACCTATCTATGAAACAGAAACAGAATCAGGGATAGAGAGAATAGACTGGTGGTTGCCAAGGGGGTGGGGGTGAAGAGGAAGGGATGGAGTGGGAGTTTGGGATTAGCAGGTGCAAACTAGTATATATAGAATGGATACACAGCAGGATCCTACTGTATAGCACAGGGAACTGTATTCAGTATCTTGTGATAAACCATACTGGAAAAGAATATGATAAAGAACATATATATATATATGTATAACTGAGTCACTTTGCTGTACAGCAGTAATTAACACAACATTGTAAATCGACTATACTTCAATAAAAAAGAAAAAAATGATGGAACCGTTTCACCAGGTTAAAGTCTGAATTAAAAAAAAAAAAAAAAAAAGGTTCCAAATTCCCCCGGTGCTGGTATTTGAGAGAGTTTTGCGTAGACTCACATTTGCAGGAGGACAGGTGATTTCAGGGAGGTGAAATTCTGTTCTTATGTGGTTCGCCTGACAGAGTCACCAGCCACTGTCTCCCAGGCTGCCTCAGGTCCTGATAGCCCTTCCTGCCGATTACCGTACCGTCCACGTGTACTTCACTCTCTGCAGCAAAGTCAGTAATGCTCTGTTCTAGTAACACCGACTCTTCTCTGTGCTCCTCTGAACTTCCCAGACATCTCCAGTTATGATGTGATGATGGGTCTCACTTCTGGGCAGAATAAGTGGGCTTCCTTTCCCTCCACCTGCTCCAGTGGTCTGTGCATTCTAACCTTCCGGAGGGCAGCAGTCAGCCAGACACTCTAAGTGACAACAGCCAGCCAAGTCCCCGCAGTCACCACAGCCACTTCAGTTCACAATGGATTTGCCGTGTGTGCAAGCAATAAACCTTTGGGATTGCAGGTTATCTGGTTACCACAGCATAACCTAACCTAATCCCACCTAATACATCCTAAAACTCAACCCCTGGTTCCTGCTCCAGACTAGGAGAATTTCTATTCCTTAGACCCAGCAGTCTAAGCCATCCACCCAGAAATGAGAGATGACAGTCACAACAGTGCCAAATTAACATTTGACCAAAGTGCATATTGTGTGTGTGTGCATTAATAGTTGGAAATGTTCACAAGAATTATCTCTGGATGGTAGGATTATGGGCAAATTTTGTTTCTGTTCTTTATGCCTTTCCATATTTTTCCAGTTTTCCTCAATGTATATGCATTCTTTTTATAAACAGAAAATAATACTAACATCATTTTTTAAAAAGAAATTTGTTGCACTGATATCAGCAAAACATATTAGAACAGATAGGCATTCCAGAAAAATGGTCCTTCACTGCCGCTAACACAGTTTGCTTGCCCCTTCCCTGCCCTGGCTTGTGTCTCACCCATCCCTGTGTGTGCTCACCAAGGTCACCTATGGCTTCCGTGTGGTCATGGGGTCTCATCGTTCTAACTGTATGTCATGAGTTTGTCTCTGTTCCTGCACCAGACCACAAGCTCCTTGAGGGAGGGTGAAGATCACGTTGAAACAAAGAATCAGCAGGGCTGTACCCCTTCCCAAGACTCTGGGGGAGAACCTGTCCCGTGCTTCTCTCCTAGTTTCCGGCGACGCCCAACATTCCTTGGCTTATAGCCGCGTCGCTCCCATCTCTGCCTCTGTCTACACATTGCCTTCTCCTCTCTCATAAGGATACGTGTGATTATTTTTAGGGCCCGCTCAGATAATCCAGAATAAACTCCTCCACCCAAGATCCTTAACATAACCACACCTTCTGCCATATGAGGCTCTGGGGGTTAGGACATGGACACATATCTGGTGGGGAGTTCCCTGGCGGCCTAGTGGTTAGGATTCCACTTTCATTGCTGTGGCCCGGGTTCAATCCCTGATCGGGGAACTGAGATCCCGTAAGCCGCTCAGTGTGGGGAGGAAAAAAACTAACGACCTATTTGGTGGGGCTAACACTCCGCCACTACACCTAGCATAAGATGAAACTGGCATTCCATAATATTTGTTAAACAGATCAGTAAATTATAAATAAGTGAATGACTCCTGGACCCCTTCCATGAAGTCTGACTTATTCTGTCCCAGGCTTGACTGGGCACATCTTGTCTACTCCAAACTCACTATGCCCTATCTTCCCATCAAACGCTAGGGCAGAAAAGTGCTTTTGGACCTGAATCTGTGCTCCTTGACTGGCTAACCCATTTTTTTAGCACAATTCTCTTTTGGAAGAGGAGAGGTGTTGCTTCCCTTTGTCCAGTCAGTTGTTTGAAAAGTCAGTAGCATGCTAAGCAAATCCGCGTGGGGTCTGCCGCCCTTTCTCCCAAGGTGATGGGAGGATTAATTGCCCTTGGTGACACTTTTCTTCTTCAGTCAAGTCGGTGGGAGCTCTCAGCCCAGAGTGAATCTCACCAGATTGGAGGCTGGAGGTCCAGGCGCTGCCTAACATAGAATCAACGCTGTGATTATTAGTCACGTTAAAGAATCAAAGTTATTGAGTAGAGAGGTCTGCTATAGAAAAGAGTATAAGAACAACTAATGATGGGAAAGCATGCATATCTCTTAGTTAACATTAAAACCGTTCTTCTCTTCTTAGGGGAGTCAAATAATCCAGGACAGAGATACCTTTACTTCTTCAGGGACCTTGGATCCCCTCCGGCATTGTCCAAGATCTGCATTTCTGGTCAAGCTGATTCCCTGTATAATGTTAGTGTTATAAACCCAAACCATAGATGGGATATAAGACATATCTCTCCTTATATCATTTCTCAAATTATATATCAGTTTGAATTCCCATCATCTTTGAAACATAGCAAGGCTATAAATAATGAAGAAATGTTTTTGCATGAGCACAGAATCAGGAGCCTGCTCCTCCGTAACTTCCAGGTGAGGACAGAATGGCTGAATTTGGAGCGCTGACATTTGACCGTCCTACAAGCACCCTCCTTGTCCAGACAGACATGACACAAAGACACATTTGCTAAGACCAGAGTCGTCCCCGAGGAGCCCCTGGTGTTTAGAGATCAAAGCAGAGGTCAGCACTCCTACTGTCAGGGGAGCCAGGACCACTGAGAGGAAAACACAAGCAAAATGACCTTTCAGCAATGAGGCAGCTGGAAAGAGCTGCAGTTCTCCGTGTGTGATGTGACAGCCAGAGCTGTGCAGAGATGCAGGGGACAAAGGCAGTGAGGAAAGAACGTGGGGGGAGCAAAGGGGTGCTCTCCAGTGACTGTGCGTGTCTCTGCTGACTCCAGGCTGGCCCTGGATCCTACCCTCTACTGAGAGGGTTTGCCAAAAAAGCATCCATGCCATTAAATGTAAGAGTGGCACAAATTTCCCCAAGTCACTTTCATGTCCATTTCATTACTTTAGCTCCGGCCTTCCTGCACACACTCACCCTTTAAGAAGGCTGTTGCAGCTCCTTTTGGGTTTCCAGTTTCTTGCTTCACCCATCACAACAGCAAAGCCTTGAGCTGCCAAGAGAAAAGAGAGCCATCTCCACTAATCCATTGCGTCAAAACTACTAGTCAATTACGTTAGCCCGTCATCTGAATTTTTAAAAATTAAAATACATATTCTTTTGCATATCAATAGAAAAAAACTGGAAGAAATGCAAACAGTGGTGTTCTGATGTGGGGTCGAGGAGGAAAAAAGGAACAGAGTTTTACAACGTTCTTGTTTGGCTTGAATTTTTTTTTTTTCCTGCAGTCATTCTATATTACTTTTGTAGTTAGAAGAAATCAATAAAGACTGCTTTCTATTTAAAAAATAAAAAAGCTGACCAGGTTCATTTTTGCTCCCTGCTCGGCCCAGGGAAAATGAGAAAATCTCTCTGAAATTGCAATGTGTGAGGGGACGGGTGCATTTGGGTGTGTGCGTGCACTTGCACTGCTCAGAATGACAAAGCATGCACACACAGGAGGAGCTCACGAACAACAGAGCCACTGAGGGCTGCTGCCTCCCATCTGTAAGAGCCTAAAGTGTCATCTGCACTCCCCTGGTGGTGCCGAAGCAACAGCCAGACCTCCTCTCCCTCTCACAACCGTGCAGCAGGGACTTTTGTGCCAACAGGGAGGAGGGTGTAAGCCAGGATCTTCATGAAAGAGGCAGTGCGTTGTGCCTGACTACCAGCACAATAAAGACGTAAGAAAAATACCAAAGGGGAAAGGGGGAAGGGACAAATTAGAAGCTTGGGATTAATCTATACACACTACTATATATAAAATAGATAACCAACAAGGACCTACTGTATAGCACAGGGAACTACGCTTGGTACTTTGTAACAACCTATAAGGGAAAAGAATCTGAAAAAGAGTACGTATATAACTGATTCACTTTGCTGTACATCTGAAACTAATACAACACTGTAAATCAACTATACTCCAACTTTCAAAAAATGGCTGATGAGGATGTATACACACACATACATTTAACTAACCCTACCAACAAAAATATACATGGAAATAAACATGAAAACAGGGAAATGTAAAAAATAAAAGTGGGACCGGATGGAATTGATCTAAACATGCCCTTGTGTTAAGGAGGATGAGAAACAAGGAGGGACAGAATTCCCTCTTCCTCATTTCTTGCCCTAAAATCATGGCTTGGAACTAGAACAATTCTAAAAAAGCAATCGATATTTCCAGTTTCACTTTGAAAATGTAGAAAGCTGGAAAGAGCATTGCAGTCACTTACAAGAAGAAAAACTGGGACAAAAAAACAAATTGAAAATTTTCCTGAACGCATGAGAGAGCTGAGGGCACAGGGCAAACATCCAACCTAAAATCTGGGGAGAGACAGGCACCTGCAGGGAGAAAGGAAAAACAAAGCCAAGCATTTCTTACCTGGGGCAAACACTGCCACGCACCAAATAAGCTGATAAGGAGATTTAGTTAAATGGTAAAGAATTACTAAAGGCTGAGTCGGGCTAGTTGGAGAGTGTAAAGTCTCTGAGAACCACAGATCAAGGGGAGTTCATAACCTCTTGCAGGTTTCACTCCACAAATGCTCCCAGACACTTACAGGGAAAGCTGGGGAGAATCCTGAGAATTGGGGGAAACAACCACTGCTGAAACTCCACCAAGACCCATTTTTCCCATCTCCTCTATGGAACAGAAGCTTTAATGTGCAGAGGGAAGAGCCACAAAATTTGACACCGTAGGTCACTGGTAGAAACTTATTGCGGCTGTGAGAAGGGAACGGATTTTGAATATGCTCTACCCTTGGGAGAACAGCAAGAGCACATGCTGACACCAGCGCTACTGCTGGGAGAAGGACAGGAGCACCTGTGGGGGCCACGCTCCTGAGAACCAGCCTCCCAGTGCCTGTCTAAAACAGAGGCTAAATCGAAACATCAGCCCCCATCCCTCACTCTTTCCCTATAGCACAGTGAAAACATTGGGAAAATAATGGTAGAATATGGGTGGAAGAAGTAGAAGTGACAGATTCTCTCTGGAGAGTAGACCCCAAGAAAAATCCTCCGGCAGAGGATCAGAAAAATCCTCTGCCGGAGGAAAAATCCTCCGGCAGAATAGCCTACACCTTAAAAACAAGGTATCACTAGAGAAATTTGAAGGCTGTGATACGCTAAGGTAAGCCAGCACAAAGGAAACTTCAAATTCAGCCCAATAACTGACTAAATTAACACAAACATTCATTAAAGGCATAGAAAAAAGGATGTATTCATCTCCATGAATAAAAAACAATACTGCTGTCGTCTACCCTATAAAACATGTACAGCTTTCTATAAAAAAGAAAAATAAAAGGCATACAAGATTGTAAGGAAAGACCCAATCTGAAGAGAAAAAATGATCAACAAAAACAGACACTCGTATATGACACAGATGTTGGAAATCAGAGAATTTAAAACAACAATGACCAAAGTGTTATAGATGGAAAAGGCAGACAACATGCAAGATCAGATAGGTAATTTCAGCAGAAAGCTAGAGACTATACAGAAGAATTTAAACAGATTTTTAAATTTTAAAAAATTTAAAATGCCTTTAAAAGAGTATCCAGGAGCTATGAGACAACTTCAAACTGTCTAACGTATGTAAAATTTGAATTCCACACGTAGAAAGCAGGACGAACAGGCAGAAGAAATACTTGAAGAAATAGTGGCTGAGAATTTTCTAAAAGTAATGACATAAACTAATAACAGATAAAAAAAAAAACTCAGAAAACATCCAGCAGAATAAACATACACACACACACACACACACCCCTAGGCTTATCATAGCAAAACGTCTAGAAATCAAAGATAAAGAGAAAATCTTATAGGCAGCCAGATTTACAAATTAAAACCACATAAGATAACATATATTCCTATTAGGATGGCTAAAAAATAAACTGAGAATATTTAGTGCTGACAAAGAGGAGAAGAAAATGGCACTTATATTGCTGGTGGAATATAAAAGGGTGCAGCTATTCGGCAAAACAGTTTTCCTATTACTTATAAAGATAAATATACACTTAACATACGACCCAGAAATCCCACATCTAGATATTTATCCTAGAGTTATGAACATGTATGTTCACACAAATATTTGTACCTGATTGCTTGTGGTAGCTCTCTATATAATCACCAAAAAACTGGAAGCAATTCAAATATCCTTCAGTGGGTAAATGGATAAACAAATGTGCCACATACATGCGATAGAATTGCTCAACAGTAAAAAGGACTGAACTATTGATACACACAACATGCTGACGAATCGCAAAGGCGTTATGCTGAATAAAAGACATCAGTCTCAAAAATTTACATGCTATATAATTCCATTTAGATTAGAATTCAAGAAAAAGCAAAGCTATGGTGATGGAGAACGCATCAGTGGTTGCCAGGATTTAGTGGTTAGGGGAGGGTGTGACTACAAAAGGGCAGCCTGAGGGCTGTTTTAGGGCGACGGAACTGTTTTGTATCCAAATAGTTGTTCATACACTAATGTGTAAGCGTTTAAACTTATAGAAATGTACCCCCTAAAAAGTCAATTTTAGAGTATATCAATTTTTTCAATATAATAACAACAAAAAATAAATGAAAAAGATTGGGACAAAGAAACACTGAAATATTAAAACCAGAAAACTCATGCTTCAGCCAAAGCGATTTACCCCTCCATGATCTTTGGACTAATTGATCCAAGTTCTGATTTTTTAATAGCATAGGGATAGCTTGATTTCTGATAAGATTCCAGTTCTATGCTAAGACATCCCCCTTCGCCTTGTTACCAGGTATCATACAATTCTGCACTGAGTCAGAGAAATTTTCCTCAGCAGAAGGGCGACATCCTCGTGGTGCACTGGAAGGTCACCAATACCATGGTAAAAAAAATACATATTAAAAAGCTGAAATTTTCTAACTTGTTCTGATTTAATTGTGGCAGAATATTGTTGAGTATTAATTTATGTTTTGCTGTCATATTTTTCTTTCCTGTCTCCAATCTGAACAGGTGGACGGACTTTGTTAGCCCTTGTCTCAAAGGAGGTTGGAACAGGAGACCGCGGAAGTAGCCTGAAGTGTCCCTGGCTTTGGTTTGCTGGAGCCTTGAGCCAGATATAAGGACAGTGCTCAGCGTTAAGGGTGATATAAGGAGCTGTTAGAACTCCTTTGGAGGGTAGCAGCATCAGTCAGAGGGAGAGCAGCGGATGTAAACTGTCAGGTTCCAACAAATGAGTCCCCACAGCCGATTGCCTTCCAGTGCCCTGGGGTGAACTGGGGGTCTAGGGAAAAGCAAAACTTCCCCAAGCAGGCAAATCCTTAGCGCTGGCAATCCTAATCTTCACAAAGCTTTCCAGCAAATCTTCCAGACATATAAGAATCATTCTGATCTAAACGATGGTGGAGTGATGATGAGGGCTACCCACATAGTTGGTTTAGCATTAGTTTTCTGGAAACTTTGCTCAACCTTAAAAGGGCCAGAAAGAACTCTATTAATAGATGGTGTTACAGGGAGCTCTGCTCAATGTTATGTGGCAGGCTGGATGGGAGAGGAGTCTGGGGGAGAATGAATACATGTACATGTACAGTTGAGTCCCTTTGCTGTGCACCTGAAACTATCACAACATTGTTCATCGGCTATACTCCAATAAAAAATTAAAAGTTAAAAAAGTAGTTACAATAGAAGAAATAATTTTTAAAAAATAAATGGTGTTATATTTTCAGGGTAGCTAGGTGAGGCTTGAGGTAAGATTAAATCACACTTAAGGAAAATGAAATATTGTAACATTTCTTGAGTATCCTCAGTGCTAGCAGGACCCCACCTGTATACCTTTAGCACCTACTGCTTCTATACTTGCTTGCTGGCCCAGTTTCCAAATGCCAAAAACCCCAAGCCTGTGCCTAAGAGCTCTCTGGCTGCTGGGAACAGCGCTGCCTGAATGAGGCATAGGTGTGAAGCTCCAAAAATTAATGGTCCCTATAGCAACCGTCAACCAATGGCTAGTGGATAAATAACTCAGCTCCCTTGCCTTTCAGGCAGGATAACTCTTAGACATGTCTTTATACTGTTTCTCAAATTTCTCCAGTGAGATTAAATGCTCGTTGCCCACAGTGGTAAATTCCTTGATAAAACACCCACATTGCCTTCCTTCTTTTCTCTGTCTCACTTCCCCAGTGAGTTACTAGTATTTCCTGAGCTCAATTCCTAAATGATATATATGCTAAAGTTAATATGCCACATGCTAATGTTTGTATCCCCCCAAAATTCATATGCAAAAACCTAACTCCCCATGTGATGGTATTTGAAGGCGGGTTCTTTGGGAGCTGTATGAGCATAATTAGTGCCCTTATATATATATTTTTAATTTTATTTATTTATTTTTTTTTGCAGTACACGGGCCCCTCACTGTTGTGGCCTCTCCCGTTGCGGAGCACAGGCTCCAGACGCGCAGGCTCAGCGGCCATGGCTCACAGGCCCAGCCGCTCCACGGCACGTGGGATCTTCCCGGCCCGGGGCACGAACCCGTGTCCCCTGCATCGGCAGGCGGACTCTCAACCACTGCGCCACCAGGGAAGCCCTAGTGCCCTTATAAAAGAGATCCCAGAGAGCTCCCTCAGCCCTTCTGTCACGTGAAAATATAGCAAAAGGATGACTGTCTATGACCCAGGAAATAGGCTCTCCGCAGACCCTGAATATACTGACGCCTTGACCTTGAACTTCCCAGCCTGTGAAATATAAATTTCTGTTATGTGTAAGCCACCCAATCTATGATGTTTCATTTTAGCAGCCTAAAAGAACTAAAACACTACATAAAGCACTTACACTCAAATCCTTATCTCCTGATCTGCTTCTAGACAGCCCAAAATGAAGACTCCCAAGGTTTGGCTGCAAATTAATACCAATTATATATTTTTAATTTTAAAAAATTGTCTTTTTCCTGATTGTTAGTGGGGGGAGCATTTATTCCCCCACTACTTCCATTTCAATAAGGGGAAGGCTAGTCAACACACTTGCAGATTCTTATTGCCCACTCACACTTCTACACAGAAGGAGGGAGTTATCTGGTTGTTGAGTTCAGGAATTGAGCATTTTCAACTCAGCCCATCTGGGCTTTGTCATCTTTTCAGATCTATCAGCCTTCAGAGAAGGTGACTTTCTGGTCTTCTGGTCAAGTCCTGTGGCAATTATCAGGGCAATATATCGCTGCTTGAGTAAAACATCTCATGCAGAGGTGAAGGATTAATACTTAACCCACATTGGTATTGATCTAAGCCATTCTCTAATCAACTTTATCAGTAATAAATCTCAAAATTTATCTCTATCACCTGTGTTTTTGTTTTCAATTGATTCCAAATTTAGGAGAGGAAGAAGGCAAAATATGATACTTAATTGTTGTTTTAAATGTTGTCCCAACTATTCTTGAAATTAAGCATACATTTCATTTGTTTATTGATTATTTGTATCACTATAGAATTTCTGGTTGACAGAGATTTTTCTTTCCTTTCAGCTCTTTAGAGATGTTGCTTCACTGTTTCATTTCTGGTTAGAAAAACTGCTGTCACCCTTAATTTGTTGTTCCTTTATATGTAACATATCTCTTTTCTGGCTGCTTCTAATATTTTCTCTGTTGCTGGTTTTGAGCAATCAGAACAGAATGTGCCTTGGTTGTACTCTTTTCGTGTTTCTTCTGCTTGGAATATGCTGAGTTTCTTGGACCTATGGCTTTATAATTTTCAACAAATTTGGAAAATTTTCAACCATTATTATTTCTTCAAATTATTTTCCTGTTCCTTTCCCTCCTTCAGGACTCTAATTACACATATATTAGGCCTTTCGATGTTGTCCCATCGCTCACTAATGCTCTTTTAGTGATTTTTTTTTGGTTGTTTTTTTTTCTTTGTTTGTTTGTTTTAACATCTTTATTGGAGTATAATTGCTTTACGATGGTGTGTTAGTTTCTGCTTTATAACAAAGTGAATCAGCTATACATATACATATATCTCCATATCTCTTCCCTCTTGCATCTCCCTCCCTCCCACCCTCTCTATCCCACCCCTCTAGGTGGTCACAAAGCACCGAGCTGATCTCCCTGGGCTATGCGGCTGCTTCCACTAGCTATCTATTTTACGTTTGGTAGTGTATATATGTCCATGCCACTCTCTCACTTTGTCCCAGCTTACCCTTCCCCCTCCCCATATCCTCAAGTCCATTCTCTAGTAGGTCTGTGTCTTTATTCCCATCTTACCCCTAGGTTCTTCATGACATTTTTTTTTTCCTTAGATTCCATATATATGTGTTAGCATACGGTATTTGTCTTTCTCTTTCTGACTTACTTCACTCTGTATGACAGACTCTAGGTCCATCCACCTTACTACAAATAACTCAATTTCGTTTCTTTTTATGGCTGAGTACTATTCCATTGTATATATGTGCCACACCTTCTTTATCCATTCATCCAATGATGGACACTTAGGTTGCTTCCATGTCCTGGCTATTGTAAAGAGAGCTGCAATGAACATTTTGGTACATGACTCTTTTTGAATTATGGTTTTCTCAGGGTATATGCCCAGTAGTGGGATTACTGGGTCATATGGTAGTTCTATTTGTAGTTTTTTAAGGAACCTCCATACTGTTCTCCATAGTGGCTGTACCAATTCACATTCCCACCAGCAGTGCAAGAGCGTTCCCTTTTCTCCACACCCTCTCCAGCATTTATTGTTTCTAGATTTTTTGATGATGGCCATTCTGACTGGTGTGAGATGATATCTCATTGTAGTTTTGATTTGCATTTCTCTAATGATTAATGATGTTGAGCATTCTTTCATGTGTTTGTTGGCAATCTGTATATCTTCTTTGGAGAAATGTCTATTTAGATCTTCTGCCCATTTTTGGATTGGGGTGTTTGTTTTTTTGTTATTGAGCTGCATGAGCTGCTTGTAAATTTTTGAGATTAAGCCTTTGTCAGTTGCTTCACTTGCAAATATTTTCTCCCATTCTGGGGGTTGTCTTTTGGTCTTGTTTACGGTTTCCTTTGCTGTGCAAAAACTTTTAAGTTTCATTAGTGTTTTTTAATCCTCCTTTTTCTATATGTTTCATTTGGGGTAGTTCCTTTTACTATGTCTTCAAGTTTATTAATTTTTTCTTCTGCAATGTCTAATATAATATTAATTCCATCCAGAGTGTCTTTCATCTCAAACATTGTAGTTTTAATCTCTAGAAGTTTAACTCAGGTTACTTTTATATCTTCTCAAACCCCATGTAATGTTTTGAATGTCTAGATAACATATATTTTAATGTCCTTGTGTGCTAATTTTAACATCTCTGTCAGTTCTCAGTTATTCTTGGTTGATTTTTTTTCTCTTCATTATTGGTTGTATTTTCCTGTGTCTTTGCTTGCCTAGAAATTTTACCTTGTTAGGTAATGGATATTCCTATATTCCTATAAATATTCTTGAGCAACTTTGTTCTGGAATGCAGTTAAGTTTCCTTGGAAAATGATCCTTTTTTCCCTTAGTTTTACTGAGGTATAATTGACAAATAAAAATATGTATACTTAAAGCATACACTGTGATGATTTGCTATATGTGTGTGTGTGTGTGTGTGTGTGTGTGTGTGTGTGTATATATATATATATATATATATATATATCTTGTGAAAGGATTCCCATCAGATTAACTAACACATCCATCACCTCATATATTTAACTTTTTTTTGGTGAGAACATTTAGGTTCTATTCTCTTAGCAAATTTCAATTATACAATACTGTATTATCAAATACAGTCGCCATGATATACATTAGATTCCCAGAGCTCATGCACCATATAACTGAAGTTTGTATCCTTTTACCAACTTCTCCCTATCCTTGATCCCTCAGCCACTTTTCACCTCTGTTTCTATGAGTTTGACTTTTTGGGGATTCCATATATCATTGAAACCATGGGAAACTGATCCTTTTGGCTCTTGCTTTTAAGACTTGTTAAGCAGGTCCAGAGCAGCATTTAATTGAGAGCTAATAAATTCCCACAGCTGAGACAAGACCCTTCAGAGTACTCTCTGCTATGAATTATGAGGTTTTCAATCTGGTTTGTAGGAACAGGCACTGTATGAGCAATGACCACTGTTCTTGCTTGTCCTTTTAGGTGATTTTCCCCAGGTCTTCTGTTGTTTCTTCACATGCAAATGCTGGTCGGTACTGTGCTGAAGACTCAGGGGGCCTCCTCATGGCTCTAGAGTTCTCTCTCCATGCAGTCCTCCCCTCTTTTGTACTTTGTTCTGTGTACTCAGACCACTTTGGATTCCCTGTTCTTCATGTCAGGGACACCTTCAGGCTCTGCCTGGGTTACCCTCCTGTGCTGTGGCCTGAAAACACAAGACTGTAAGCTGGGGCAATTGTAAGTTTCATCCAGTTTGGCTCCCGTCTGTTGGGGATTACTGTCTTTCCTTTCAAAAACAAAGATGGAACAAAGTCTTTGTCAGGCAAAAACAAAAGCTGAGAGAACTCACCAGCAGCAGATCTTCAAAAACAAATCTTTTATTGGAGTATAATTGATTTACAATGTTGTGTTAGTTTCTGCTGTACAATGAAGTGAATCAGCTGTATGTATACATATATCCCCATATCCCCTCCCTCTTGGGCCTCCCTCCCCCCACCCCCCATCCCACCCATCTAGGTCATCACAGAGCACCGAGTTGAGCTTCCTGTGCTTTATAGCATGTTCCCACTAGCTATCTATTTTACATATGGTAGTGTATATATGTCAATCCTAATCTCCCAATTCGTCTCACCCTCCCCTTCCCCGCACCCCCATGTCCACGTGTCCGTTCTCTACGTCTACGTCTCTATTCCTGCCCTGCAAATAGGTTCATCCGCACCATTAACAAAAAATGTTAAAGGAAGTTCATCTGGCAGAAGAAAAATGATACCAGATGGAAATTTGGATCTACCCAAAGGAATGAAGAACGCCATAAATGGTAAATATAAAATCCTTTTATTCAAATGGGCAGTTAGTCCTAGTACCACTTACAGAATAGTCTTATTTTCCCACTGAAATGAAATGCCTCCTTTATTATATATCAAATTCCTCAAATAATTGTGGGTCTGTTTGTATACTCCCTGTTTTATTCCAGTGACTATTTGCCCGTAACTATATAGTAGTACCACTCTGCTTTTATCTCAATCACTGTATAATTTGTATCTGTTAAGGCGAGTTCACCTCATTGATCTTCATTTTCAAAATTTCCTTGATAATTTCCCTATGTTTATTCTATGATATAAACTTCAAAATCAATACATCCACTTCTCACCCCCTGCAAAAAAAATTAGAAATTCCTGTCTGGATTTTGACTAAAATTATAATAAATCCATATATTAATTTGTATGCAACAGTTAGCTGAGAATGAGTTTCCATTAGGAGAAAGAGATTGGGGGATTCTGGGCCTGGATAGAACCATGAGATGCTACATTTCATGCTGAAGCAGTGACAGTTCCTGAGAGTCACTCAGGAGATGCTTTGTGGGATGCTGACTGGGCAGGGGCACATCCAGGTCAGCCAAGGGAGCCTGCAGAGAGAAGTGTGTGCATGTGATGGTCCTTCTGACTGACCCAGTTCAGTGCCCTCTCTTAGAAACTTGGTCAGCTTTTATTTGAGGGGTAATTCTATTGCTGAAAGATTCATCTAAGAAAGAGATGGGGAGGGAGGCTGCCATGGACCTAATTAAGTACATAAACCCAACTGGAGAGAAAGGCTTCAATCCTTGGTCATGAACTCACCTGTGGCTCTGCCACTCATGCTTACATGTACTGTTGACATCTCAAGGAAAGGTAAAAGATTCCATGAAACCATGATTTTTAAAAAGAGGTTTAAAAAAAAGTACTATAAAAATATTTTTTTAAAAGCAAGCAGCTAAAAGATAATGTGTTCCAAGTATTTATATTTCCCCAGTACGCATGGAGGGCTCGTTCAATCGAGGCAGCGGCAGTCTTCCCCATGGTAAGTAAACTGCACCAGCCATCTGCCTGGAGCTCCCTGCGGCAGTGAGAAGGGCAAGTTCTGGGCTACCTGAGCTTCTGATCGGGTGTAGCTGAGATCACTACCTTCCAGGGAGGAGTGGCACCAAAGGTCAACCTTGCCTTAGTCTTAGCTGTGCTGGAAGCTGAAGTTCTCCATCTCTGAGGTGATTTTATTTCCCAACTGAAACTCTAAACCACGAAGGCTCTGAGATAAAAGCTTATAACACTCCCATATAAATGGGCTCATACTTTGCCTGAATCCTTTCATACAAAAATTTCAGAGCACTATAAAACTACGAGGTGTCAGGGCTCACGGATCCCCATCTTTCAAGTGGAGGAACAGAAAAAGAGGGGAGCGTTGAAGTTGCTTTGAGCTAGAGAATGACTCGAAGCTAAGAGGGGAACTTTCACTTGGAATGTGCACTTGGAGCCATCCTGCTATGAGAGTGGCAGTTCGAAACTATTCTGTTTGGTTGGAGCTGTGCCCAGGAAGTGCCTGGTAACTACATTTAGCAAGTATTCCTTAAGCTGAATCCTCAGCCCTACATTAGTTACTGGGCAGATTCAAAACGAGGGAAAGATGGAGTTCCTGTCATCAAGAGGCTTATGATCTACTCAAGGGAGAAAATACATAAACACCTGTAAAAATTAGTAAGCAGAAACATCAATTAAGTGCAGCTGGGAGACAAGAAAGGGGAGAACATGCCCTGAGAAGAGAACAGAGCCCAACAGGAAGAGGAAAGACTCCTTTCCTGGCAAGATCACAGCCACTGGAAAGCCATGGACTCTTTGTTTACTATAGGCCTTCCAACTTCCTCTGCCCCTCTGTAAAAGTGACCTCCTTCCATTGGCATGAGGGGAACTTGCACGTGACTCACCATGATTACAGACCCCAAATTATAATTCTCTGCTGATCCTGAATACATCTGTTTTTTTGCTGGAAAAATATCTGGCAGTCTGTCTGTTTTAGGTCAACATACATAACATGGCTAAATCATACCATGAGTTCCTTGAGGGTGTAAACTGTTTTACTCAACTTTGTACCCCCAGAACGTGGCTCCGAAGAAAAGATAAGCTAGACTGAACCCTTGCTTAGTACACAAACGAGCAAGATGGATGATCAGGGCTGAATGGTTCCAAACATGGTTCATGATGGGCTAAATGGAGATGGAAGGCTGCATGTTAGAGGAAAGATGTGACCCAAACCCCAAAATTCTTTGAGAACAAATTCCTATATGACCATTGATCTTAAGTCCTTCCTTCTCACTCTGTATTGTGGACTATAAGAGGGAAATTGGTGTCCCAATTAACTCTTTTCTTCATCCAACGAGAACGAGCTCCTTCATTCATTCTACCAATGATTTTGAGCACATACTATCTGTCTGGTGCTGCCCGAAGGCCTAGAAATGTAAAAGTGAGAAAGTCAGGCAGTCCCTGCCCCTGATACTCCAGAGAGCCATGGGGGCCACGTGTTCATGTGCTGGCCTCCCCTTGCTTCTGATCTCCCTCTTGTGTTGGGTCACAAGACCATCTTCATATCAGAGGATAATAGATCCTTTTCTTTCTCCTTCTACCCAAAGAAAAGAGATGAAAACACATAGGATCGCTCAGCGTAGTGAAAAGGTTAGCAGTGACTGTAAACAGCAGCTCATTCCCAGGCCCTTGGGAATCTCTAATGAGAAGAGACTGTCACACTCAAATTCTTCAGTGTCAGTTTCTTTAGAGAGCTTCCCTTGGGAAACATTGACTGGACAAAATGCACTTTTTTGTACTATGCTTAATCCATTCCTCCCAGGAAAAGGTGCAGTTGAAAATAGTTCCAGAACACTATAATTAGCAGCATGATTCTCAAAGCAACAAGGAAATCAGGTGGGGAATCTGAGTCCAGCCTTGTGCCTTCCTGCTCTTAGATTTCAGCTCCACCTTCACAGCCGCCTCTCTAAGGTAAAATGTGGGCTGTCTCCCAAAAACACCTACTCTCTGAGTCCTGTTGTGCCCCTAGATCCATTTTCTGGCTTCACGGACTGTGTACCTGTTCTCTGATCTTGTTCACTGAAGTCCAACATACCCTCAGAGTTCCACTGAACAACATTATCGTAAAGCAGAGATTGGAAAACTATGGCACACAGGCCAAATCTGGCTCACTGCTTGTTTTGTAAATAAAGTTTTATTGGAACACAACTCTACCCATTCATTTGTGTATAGCCTAGGGCTGCCTTTGCACTACAGCAGCAAGAGCTGAATAGTTGTTATGGAGATTTTAGGGCCCACAAAACCAAAAATATTTTCTAACTGGCCCTTTGCAGAAAACGTTTGCTAACTCCTGCTATGGAGTGAGAGAAATTTAGGGCACACATTCTGTGTTTTCCATTGTATCTAAAATGTAGTTGATTGTATAAATAAAATTATATATATATATATATATATATATATATATACACACACTATATGTATATAGTCTTTTCAGATAATGTGAATTTTATATATAGTCTTTATCTTTGATCATAAGAATCCAGTGGAATTTATATCTGTATTCCTGGTCTGTTTGGTTCCCAGGGTGACTAAGGCTACTGATTCATTCCATTGGGCTCAAAGCAAGGCTGGTAAATAAGCAAAACATTTGGGGATGGCCTCAGATGAAGTTTCTCAAGATAGTATTAGAGAAATGGAATTTGGAGGGACATCTTGTCTTGACTTGTACCCTTCTTCCTCAGGTCAAACTATCAAGTGGTCCATAGGAAATAGAAAAATAGTCATAGACTTCATAAGATTAGTATCGTTTTCATTTTGGATGGAAAGAGATCACCTCAAATATTGAAAAGAAAAATCTGGAGATGATCTAAAATTAAGCCCTGGTTAGGAAGCAAGAATTCCTGAGACTCAAAGATCTCACCTGTCGTAAATGATCCTTTAGGTTATTAGACTTGCTGAGGAACAATAAGAGCAGGGCCACCTCTTACTGAGCAAGTAATCCTTTTGGTTACTTTGATGTAAGATGATCTGTAGTTACAGATCATCTCTTCACAGCTAGTCGATAGTTGATTGGTTCTGAAGAGAGGCTTATATCTTGAATTTTCTAGAAAGAGCTTTTTTCTATTGGTAGGAAAGTTTACTCAGCTCATCTCTCCAACAGAACTACGGAGCAACAGAGAAGCACAGACATGCTGAGTCACTTGGCGTGGCTGAACAGAGTAACTGCTTTAACCCTGGGAGGGAGACTCAGCTTGCAGGCTGAAGGAAGTCACAGAAATGGGGCTCAGACAGAGACTTTATTGGCTTTGATCACACGGAAAGTGTGAAACTTATTTGTAGATGGTATATTGAATAAGTGAAAAACAAAAAAACTCCATTAAAACCGTTAGAATGAATAAGGAAAGTTGGTAAAGAGGCTGAAGATAGGATAAATATACAAAAATGTGAAGCTTTTCTTTATGCTGGTGGTAACGGATTCAAAATGAAAATGGGAAAATAATCCCACCTGCATTGGCTATGAAAGTGTGGGAGCGCTGGTCTCCTCTCCTCCAGGAAACTTCAAGCCAAGTACTTGGGATTGTGATATTGACCTAAGAGCTTCCCAGTCTTCCGTGAGGCTCTCAGGGCTAGTCCCAGCCTGCATCACATGGCTGTTTTATATCAATCCCCCTCATAAGAACAAACCTTTCCATTAACAGTTTTGATGAGGTCTCTCAACTCTACATGACAATGAACAAGCACTAATGCCATCCAACTCCCCATCCCTCCCCTTCCTCCTAAATTGTTTCACTGAGCTCTCTAAAACTCTAATCTACAATCAGAAACCTAACCTCTGAGTGGTTGTCCACAGATAACATTGCCTCTCCTGCACTCCTCTGGCAAAGAGGCTATTTTTTCTCCCACACTTCATGTTCCTCTGGGCCAGGAAGGAGGTAAGTCTACTTCTTATTCATTATTGCCTCTTTCCACTCTGAGACCACCACTTCATGTCTTCTCTTTCTTCAAGCCTATTATCCTCCGTACTCTCAGCTGATGACCTCATCTTACACCTGACTGAGAGAATAAGAGCTGTCATTAAAGAGGCTTCCTTCCCAGTGTAAATGTATAGACCAGTGGTTCTTAATCAAAGACAATTTAACCCCAGAGGATAGTTGGCATTGTTCAGAGACATTTTGAATGTTACAGCTGGAGAGAGGATGCTACTGACATCTAGAAGGTAGAGACCAGAGATGCTACCAAATATTGTACAATGGGCAGCACAGCCCCCAGCTACAAAGAACCACTTAGCCCAGAATTTCAATAGTGCCAAGGTTGAAAAACCCTTGGTATAGATCAACCTGCACGGAAATCTCTTTCTTCTCTTTTTGCAATGGAGGAGTGTCTCTGCCCCCGTCAAAACCAGTTATCTTTCATTCTCAAGGACTTTCCTCTTGAAATAATCACTGTCTTTCCGTATCTTCATCTCTCCCACTCTACTGTAAGTATTCAATCATTCAACAAAAATATTGTGAACCCTTACACATGCCAGAAATTCTCGTAAGTGCTGAGGATACAAAACAGATGAAAATTCCTGTCCCTGTGGAACTTACATTCTAGGGGAGAAAAACAAACAACGTTATAAGTAAGTAAAATACACATTAATGGTGAGTGCAAAGGGGGAAACAAAGAGGAAGAGGAGTAGAAACTATGTGTGGGGACGGGGGATCAGTTTTAAATAGGGTGACTAAGAAAGGGCTCCCTGATATGATGCTATTTTATAAAAGCCTGGAAGATATGCAAAATATCTGGGGGAAGAACATTCTAACCGGCGGAAAAAACAACTCCAAAGAGGGAGTGAGGACTTCCCTCATGGCACAGTGATTAAGAATCTGCCTGCCAGGGCTTCCCTGGTGGCGCAGTGGTTGAGAGTCCGCCTGCCGATGCAGGGGACACGGGTTCGTGCCCCGGTCCGGGAGGATCCCACATGCCGCGGAGCGGCTGGGCCCGTGGGCCATGGCCGCTGAGCCTGCGCGTCCGGAGCCTGCGCTCTGCAACGGGAGAGGCCACACCAGTGAGAGGCCCGCGTACTGCAAAAAAAAAAAAAAAAAAAAAAAAGAATCTGCCTGCCAATGCAGGGGACATGGGCTCGATCTCTGGTCCTGGAAAATCCCACATTCCATGGAGCAACTAAGCCCACATGCCACAACTACTGAGCCCACATGCCACAGCTACTGAAGTTTGCGCTCCTAGAGCCCGTGCTCCACAACAAGAGAAGCCACCACAATGAGAAGCCCGCGCATCACAGCAAAGAGTAGCCTCCACTCGCCGCAACTAGAGAAAGCCTGTGCACAGCAATGAAGACCCAATGCAGCCAAAATAAATAAATATTTTATTTTAAAAAAACAAAAAATAAAGAGGGAGTGAGCCTGGAGTGGGATTTGTCTGGTGGGTCCAAGGAACAGAGAGGAGGCTGATGAAACTGTAACAGATTGTACCAAGGAGAGAATTGTAGAAGATGGAGTCAGAGAGGAAATGAGAGCCAGATAATTGCATAGTTTTGGCTTTTACTCATCTAAGTGACATAGGGAGGATTTAAGGAAAGGATTTCTTCATCTGACTTATGCTTTGACACAGGGGTCAACAAACTACAGCCAGCAGACCACCACCTGCTTTTGTAAATAAAGTTTCATTGGAGCACAGCCATGCCTACTTCTTTACATATTATCTCTGATTGTTTTCAAGCTACAATGGTAGGAACAAGTAGTTGTGACAGAGACCATACAGTCCACAAAGTCTAAAATATTAGCCTTATTTACAGGAAAATTTAAAGAGTGGAGAGGCCATAATAAAGTCAAGAAGCTCAGAAATCATCAATGAAAAGATATATTTGACAACATAAATTTTTAAGTTGTTATTAAGTAAAAGCATTATATTATATTATAAATATTATATTATAAACAAAGTACAGAAACAAATAAGAGATTGGAAAAAATATTTGTCACAAATAAAGAGTTAATATTGCTAATACACACGGAGTCCCTGTAAATTGATGAAAAAGAGACCAAAATCCAGGGGAAAATAGACAAAGGATATGAACAAGCAATTCAACTAAGAGAAAATGCAAATAGCCAATAAACGTTATTAAAAGATACTCAATATCACTAGTGGTCAGATAGATTAAAATTAAAAACACAGGAAGATACCACTTATCACTTTAAATTTTAAGAGAGTGGTAACAACTAGTATTAACTGGGATGCAGGGTAACTGGCCTTTTCATCCACTGCTGGTGGGAATGTGAATTGCTTCAGACTTTTGAAAAGGTAATCTGACAATAGCTTTTAAAATTAAAATCTATACATTTCTTGAGCAAGTCATCCCACTTTGGGAAACCTATCTTACAAAATTAAAAGCTTCAAATATTATATATATATATGTGTGAGTGTGTGTGTGTGTGTGTGTGTATTCATATATATATATATATATATATATATTCTTGTAACATTATTTGTCCAGGCAGACAAGCCTCTAGGATTACCCTAGGATTTTTTATCCTCTAGGATAAAAAAGGGGCAGTGGGGACTATCTAATAATAAACATCAATACTACATAATATTATGCAGCTTTTAAAAAGATTGTATTTCACGCAAAAGGCTAATCTCCTTAAATTTCCTTAACATACAAAGAGGCTCCATGAGTCAACATTGAAAAGGACAAATAATCTAATTTTTCAAATGGGCATAGAATACAAATGGTTCACAGAAAAAGATCCAAATGCCCTTCAAGACAATAAATCATACTCAATCTCACTCCTAATAAGAAAATTGCAGTTTAAAACTACCTTGAGATTCCAGTTTTGCCTATCATATTGGCAAGGGACAGAAAGTTTGATGACATGCCATATTATAAAAACATGGAGATTTGGGTCCTGCCTTACTAATACAACTGTAAATGATACAGCCTCTCGGGAGGACAACTGGACTGTAGGTGTGAAAATTAAAATCACATATTTGACCTTACAATTCCATTTCTAGAAACGTATCCTACAGATAAATTTATGTTTGCAAAATGACACGGTTACAAGATCATTCTTTACAAATTGTAGTAAAAGCAGGGGAGCGGGGAAGGGAGGAAATGTGGAATAGATTAAACTCCCATTGGTAGAGAGTGCATTAAATATATTTTGGTCTATCTATATAATGGAAAGCTAGGCAGCATTTAAAAGAATGAAACAAAATAATAACAAAGGAATGAAGCAGTTTTACATGTACCAACATGGTACACTTTTCAAGATACACTAGTAGGTGAAAATAAAAAAAAAGCAAGTAAAGACAGTGTGGAAAGCAGGTGTTTTCATGTATAGAAAAGCTCTGTAAGACTGATACCTAACGGTTATCACACTATGGAAGGCAAGTGAGTGGCTATGGGACAGTAGTAAAAAGAACACAATTTTCATTGAATGTTTATTTCTTTCTTAAGGTATGGACCTGGAGACATGTCTACAATGTATTAAGAATACAAATTGCAGAGTGATACGTGTTATATGATCCTTTGTTAAAATACAAAATAAATGAAGCTATATGTATAGCACATATGCACAGAGAGAAAAGAATGGCATGAACTATGGACATTATCTTGATGCAAATGGATTTTGGGTAGAGAACTGGATTTGGGAATAGATGGTTAGCTTTTCCTTATCTGTCTCTTTTTTATTTGACTTGTCATAACAAAATAACATCATTTTAAAATTTTAAAGAGTAAAGAAAAAATGCCTGGGTAGGATTGTGAGCAACGTTTATTTTCTTCATTACACTTCTGTGGTATTTTCTAATATATGCTGCAATGAGCTCAAAACCACAAACTAACTTTTACATAGTTGGCATCATTTTTCTTCTTTAGTCTCCTGCCAAGATGCGTGCACTCTGGCCTACATGCTCTCCAGTCCAGTACACAATCCCATTTAATTCCACTCTACATTTAAAAATACTTAAGAGGCTTGGCATATACTCGGAGAAAACTCAAAGTCGAAAAGATACATGCACCCCAATGTTCATAGCAGCACAATTCACAATAGCCAAGACTTAAAAGCAACCTAAATGTCCATCGACAGATGAATGGATAAAGAAGATGTGGTACACATATATCAATAGAATGGAATATTACTCAGCCATAAAAAAGAATGAAATAATGTCATCTGCAGAAACGTGGATGGACCTAGAGATTGTCAAACTAGGTGAAGTAAATCAGACAGAGAAAGACAAATATCATATGGTATCACTTACATGTGGAATCTAAAAAAGTGATACAAATGAACTTATGTACAGAAACAGACTCACATATACAGAAAACAAATTTATGGTTTGTAACAAAGGGGAAAGGGGGAGGGATAAATTAGGAGCTTGGGATTAACAGATACAAATTTTGGCCACTAGTATAAGCTACTGCACAAGCAGTGACAGTGCATGCCAAAAAGGAAAACCAGTAACACTAACCCTGTCTTTATTTCAAATGTTGATATTTTGTTCATCATGGATTTTTGCATTAATTTTTATCTTTAAAATATTGCATTACTATCATAAGGAGTTTTGGGTGCCCCCTTACATATTCCACCTCACTCAGCTCATCCCAGGCTGGCCCTACTCAGGCCAAGACAAAAGAAAAAGGGGGATTAGGATCGGCTTCTCCCAGGAGCCCAGAAATTGTGCCAGAGGGTGTAAGCACTGCCAGGGGCCACTGGTTGAGTTCAAACACTCCTGTCTACCCAACTAGAGCACAAGCTGCATTTGGGGTTTTTAAAAAACTTTTTTGTTTTTGTTTTTTTTTTGATTTTTTTAACATCTTTATTGGAGTATAATTGCTTTACAATGGTGTGTTAGTTTCTGCTGTATAACAAAGTGAATCAGCTACACATATACATATATCCCCATATCTCCTCCCTCTGCGTCTCCCTTCCACCCTCCTTATCCCACCCCTCTAGGTGGTCACAAACCACCTAGCTGATCTCCCTGTGCTATGCGGCTGCTTCCCACTAGCTATCTATTTCACATTTGGTAGTGTATATATGTCCATGCCACTCTCTCACTTCGTCCCAGCTTACCCTTCCCCTTCCCTGGGTCCTCAAGTCCATTTTCTACGTCTGCGTCTTTATTCCTGTCCTGCCCCTAGGTTCTTCAGAACCTTTTTTTTTTTTTAGATTCCATATATATGTGTTAGCATACGGTATTTGTCTTTCTCTTTCTGACTTACTTCACTCTGTATGACAGACTCTAGGTCCATCCACCTCACTACAAATAACTCAATTTCGTCTGCATTTGGTTTTCCCTCTTATGCTAGAGTTACTCTGTCCAGTACAATCAACTCTAGCCACAAGTGGCTATTTAAATTTATGTTAATTAACATCGCCAACGTAGAAGGAGGAGGAGGCCCCCGAGGCAGCTCCATGAGGACTGACGGGGGTGCACGGACCGAACGCAGTGCCCAGTCCATAGCGGACACGAAGTCATTTTTCCTTCATTCATCCATTCAGCAAACATTCACTGAGCACCTACTGTATGCTCTTCTAGGTATCAGGGATGTGGCAGGAAAAAAGTAGAGCAAAAAATCTGCCTTCGTGGAGCCTACATTATAGTAAAGGGGATAGAGCAATAAACAAAATAACTGAGCAAAGCGTGTAGCACATTTGCTGGTGATCAATGCTAAGAAGAGAAACAAAGCAGGGGAGAGGGAGGGGATGTGTGTGCAAGTGTAAGGAGGTTTGCGGAGGGGAGGCTGCAGGAGAAGTAACATTTGAAGAAAGACCGAAGAGGGTGAGGGAGGAAGCCGTCTGGGTACCTGGGAGACAGGGTCCACGCAGGGGGGAGGCAGCAAAGACCCCGAGGCAGGACGTATTTGGTGCCTTTGAGGAATGAGGCCAGTGGCAGGAGTGGGTCTGAGGAAGGACCACTGATAGCGTGGCCGCCATTGGACTGGCGGGCTTCAGCCTCTTCTGCTACATAGGTCTTGCTACTCCGTGAAAATACCTACTTATTTCTGTCCCCTTCCTGTATTCAGCTACCACAGGAGGCTCTGTCGTCATCCCATCCCTTCCCATCTGGGACCCCTTCTCCGACTGCTCCCCCCCCAAAAGAAAAGCACCCCAGCTTCCCTTCTGGAGCTTAGAGCCGTCATTGATTTTCCTTCCTTGGGGGAACATATTCCCTTTTCAAAGTTCCATTTCTCAGGCGTCAGTCAATGACACAGGGCAGGCAGGGTGTGTCCTCAAAGCTGACCACTAGCCGGGGCTCTATTATTTAAGTTTACAATTCTCATTACCCTCTCCTCGAGAATCAAAAATGCGGAAGAGGGACTTCCCTGGCGGCGCAGTGGTTAAGAATCCGCCTGCCAATGCAGGGGACACGGGTTCGAGCCCTGGTCCGGGAAGATCCCACATGCCGCGGAGCAACTAAGCCCAAGAGCCACAACTACTGAAGCCCGCGCACCTAGAGCCCATGCTCCGCAACAAGAGAAGCCACTGCAATGAGAAGCCCGCACACCACAACGAAGAGTAGCCCCCACTCACCACAACTAGAGAAAGCCCGTGCGCAGCAACAAAGACCCAACGCAGCCAAAAATTAAATAAATAAATAATTTTTTTTTTAATGCTGAAGACCAGGCGTGATATTCCAAATGGTCTATAACAGGTAGGACAGGGCCTGGCAAAGCATGTTAGAGCCAGGGCAGGGTGGTGGACCCCACTGTGCCAGGGTAACCTTTGCTGCTGGTAATAAGACCTGGGAGGTGACAGGAAGGGCCGTGGACATTTGGGGCTCAGGTCAGTGTCTGTTTCCAAGCCAGCACAGAAGCACTGACTATTTAATGACTGGTACAGCCCTACCAGCGTCCGTCAGCTGAATATGCATCCTGCTTAAGGCCACATTTACAGCTTGATACAAACCGCTCTGGTTTCCCATCTGAGAGCGTGACTTTCAGTTTACAACCATGGGCTCCTGCAGCAATGATTATCAGAAGAAGGTAACTTTGTCCCTTTGTCAGTTACACTCATCTGCACACAACTCACAGAAGGGGCTGGAGTTCTCTTCCTAGAATCACCTTCGTGGTGGAGAACAATGTGTGCGTGGATGAAATTCATCCTCTTTAAATTGTTGTTAGAAGATGGTCTGCCCGGGTGCACGGCCACCACCGACCGCTCCGTTTTGGATCAGACATTCAGATCACGTCCGCAGTCACTGGAGCAACAGCACACAGGCTTGCCGAGAGATCAGACAACCAGCATCATCTCTGAAACGAGCAGAAGCCTGTTTGTGACCGCGACAAGAGGAAGCCGTGCGAAAGACGAGAGACTGCCTCCAAGTTCATCCACTTTCGTGTTTCTCATTAAATCCGAAACCACAGTCACTCCCTGAAAAACTCCTTAGCCCAGGCCATTCTCTCTGAAACGTTCCGCATCGCTGAAGATTGTGCCTTTGGTCAGCGTCCAGCACAAGGCGTCGTGTGGAGAGCTGCGGAAAGAGTGGGGAGGGGCGGGGGGGGGTGAAAAGAGTGGGGACGGGCGGGGCAAGGGGGGGATGAAAAGGGGTGGAGTTGGGTGGGCGCTCCTCCTACTGCTGCTCAAAAGCCCCACCCCCTTGAGCCTTTCCCATGGGGGAAACTGTTCACCTGGGAGCAGTAAGGCAAAGGAGGTCACCATGCTTGTATCTGGGTTTTTCATTTGTTTGTTGCGCCACTTGGCCAGCCAAAAAATGTTGGAGGGGACTTCTGGTTTACGAGGGCAGGCTAGACACATATATTTGCCTGCCATCCCTCTTGCGAGACCCCCGTCCCCCGTCCCCAAATATAACTATGCCAACAGTGCAGTAGAAAACTACTTACAGAGTTTAGTTAGGGAAGGTAGACATTAGCATGGTCTGGGGGGCGGGGGGCGGTCAGAAGCTGGAAATTAGGCAGTAGCTCCTAGGAGCTCAGGAGTCTGCAGGGGTTTCTAGTAACACGGTTACTGGTGTTCAGTTTGAGCTTAGCCGTACTGCCCTGGGTTTGGTACAGTTCATCTGATTTGCAAGTCACAGTAGGACGGTTCGCTGCAAACAGTGGTTGTTTTTCAAATACAAAAAAAGAAGAAAGAAATCCATAACAGGGAACTGATCAGAAATGGGGAGTAGTTACCAGAAAATGAGGAATTGCAGCAATTTTCTGGAAAATAAGTACAAATGCGAGTAGTTCGATAGATGAAATAGGTCGAGAAGAGGCAGCCTAGACTATCCCGGGGAGAGTTATGTAAGAGGACCCACCTTCGTGAGTGATCAGACATCTGGTAGTAAAAGTTGCTGTGTGGTGGTGTGCTCACTGGGCCGCCTGCTTTCCACACATGATCTCACTTAATCCTTGCAATGACCTGATATGGTAGGAATTACTACCCACATCTTACAGATTGAGAATCTGAAATAATTCCCTAATTTCTCACAGATAGCAAGTGTCAGAACTTGAATTCAAACTCACGGAACTTGACAGCAAGTTCCATAAAGCAAGGATTGCATCTCTGGTTCATTACCACATCTCCAAAACTTAGTTCCATAGCTGGCATGTGGCAGCCATATATAGAGGGGGTGCGGGGCCGGGGGAAAGAGAGTGTGTGTACCGGAGTATTGGATGGAAGGCTGGACAGATGGGTAATTGGACCAACCCAAATCCAAATGACTCCAAAATCACCTCACCATAGTGCCTCTCCAGGGCTCTGAAGTACCATGAAACTCAGTCTAGAGACTATATCCAGAGATGTTAGTTAAAGCCAGAGGGACCCAGAGACTGTGGAACCTTAGGAAGCCAAGTTCAGACATGGAGTCAGGAGGAGGTGGGCAGCAGGGAAGCAGGATATGGGAGACTGTGGTCAAACAACAAGGGGCTAGAAATCCCCTCCAAAGTGTTCAAACAAGAAGAAGCCAAGAATTGAGAGAAGCCCTGAATGTCAGGCCTGGGGCACCATCTCAGCACAGGAACGAAGCCCATTACCTTGTGCTCGGATTGAGCCAAAAGGCTAAGAAGCAGCGAAGCGTGCTGTGGAGCCAGAGGCCCAGGGAGCCAGGTGCTTGCTATATTTATTCATGTATTTATACCCTGCCTGGCTCCAGGAAGAGCATAAGGCACCTTACAAGGACACAGAAAGTACAAGGTAACACAAATAAGAGTTAGGTGAAGCAGAAAAAGGCAAATAATAAGGAATGGGGCGTAAGAGGAAGGCAGGAAGGATGCAAACGTGCATATCTTAAAATCCCGTGCACTGGCTGAGAGACGGCCACACGTCTGCCTCTAGGCTTTTTGAGGGAAGGACTCAGGAGGAGACCCGATAGTCTCCTTCTTCCCTGCCCAAGTATAGAATTACTTAAGATGTAGACGTGGACATCAGACAGACAGAAATGAAAATGACAACAGCAGTAGAATGCACGGCTGAGTCGTGCAACCAAATGTTTGCCGATGCTCTCCACAGGCACACCTCCTCCGCAGCCTAGCCTCGGGACTGCCCTCCTGTGGGAGAGTTTGGAACTGCAGCAGGTGCCCTCAGCCAGGAGGTCTGGGGCAGAGGAGAGGGGTGCAAAGAACCCAGGTCCTCGATGCTCAGAGCCCCTTTCCAAGGTAAGCGCTGGCCATCCGTCCCCCCACCAGCCAGGGACTCCTCCTACACTACGAGAGAGTGAGAGAATCCACCTGGTCCATGAGATGGAAACAAACCAATTGCTGAGGAGAAGCCCAGCTCTTCTGGTACTAAAACCAGACAAAACTGGATCCCTTGGTTGTTTATTATATAGACACTCTGAACGTCCTCAGACACGTTCTTGTGGAAGCGCTCACCGCAAGCTCCGCATCACCCCGGACCCGGCTCTGGTCTCGAGCACGTGGTTCCCTCCTGACTGGAGCAGCAGACCCACAAGGCAAGATTCCAGGCCATTCTGCACATGGTGCTGAGGAGAGACACGATGGCCCTCCCCCACGCAGCCAAGTCTCTCTAGCTCAGACTAGACCTAACCAGCTTTTCCCAACAGACTCAGGGGCGTATTTACTGCCAACAGTTAGAAGGAGAGGAGGTGAAAAAGAACAAAGAGGGCTTCCCTGGTGGTGCAGTGGTTGAGAGTCCGCCTGCCGATGCAGGGGACACGGGTTCGTGCCCCGGTCCGGGAAGATCCCACATGCCACGGAGCGGCTGGGCCCGTGAGCCATGGCTGCTGAGCCTGCGCGTCCAGAGCCTGTGCTCTGCAACGGGAGAGGCCACGGCGGTGAGAGGCCCGCGTACCGCAAAAAAAAAAAGAACAAAGAAGTAAAGGACAAAAAAGAAGAAGAAGAAGAAGAAGAAGAAGAAGGGAAAGTGAGCAAGCACTTTCATGTATGGTGGCATGTTGACAGCGAGCTCGTGTGTCAGCACGTGGAGGACCTCCACTGGAAGGGTGCTCCCAGCTCTTCCCTCACCCACCTCTCTCTCTCCCTCACAGTGGAACAGGAGTCCCTGGATGGTGCGTGGCTGGAGGATTACCTGGATGTTAATGTTTCTTATCTGGATAAAGTTTACCTTAAGCATCAAGGGTCTGGATTCTTGCCACCCCTCTCCCTGGCCCTCGAGCTCTTGTCTGAGTGCGCCGGCCGCAGTTCCAAACTCTCCCACAGGAGGGCAGTCCCGAGGACTAGGCTGGAAGGGAGGTGTGCCGGTGGGGAGCATTAGCAAACGATTCGGTTGCACACCTTGGCCATGCATTCTATCGCTTTTGTCATTTTCATTTCTGTCTGTCTGATTTCCTCGTCTATATCGGAGGAATTGTATCCTTGGACAGGGAAGAAAGGGACTACTAGGTCTCCTCAAACCCCTACAGAAAGATACACAGGATTCCTCTAACTGAAAGATGTTAAACCTGAGACTGAGCTACTCCAGGACAGGTGCCATGCTTTATCTTTGTATCGTCATATTGATGATCAAAATGCCATGCACCTAGTAGCGTTCAGTTCATTTCAACTCCCCTGTGATTTTCAGTGAGCTGTTTTACTAGGATTCAAGAAATATGGCATCTGAGAGTTATCCAAATTTCATCATCAAAATCTATGTTTTTTTAAATCTTATCCCAGAAATATCTATAGGGAGGGCGGTAGAGATACAGTGGGTGACAGGAAGCTCGTTCTCAGGTGACGGTCAGAGCTTAAATTTTATGGCTCCTTGTATCATGATACTTTTCCATAAATTCTAACTCAGGACATTAAGGAAGATTTCCTAGAGTAAATGCAGGCGCTATACTTAAAATCTGTTGGGGGGGTGCTTCCCTGGTGGCGCAGTGGTTGAGAGTCCGCCTGCCGATGCAGGGCCCACGGGTTCGTGCCCCGGTCTGGGAAGATCCCACATGCCGCGGAGCGGCTGGGCCCGTGAGCCATGGCCGCTGAGCCTGCGCGTCCGGAGCCTGTGCTCCGCAACGGGAGAGGCCACAACAGTGAGAGGCCCGTGTACCACAAACAAAAAACAAAAAACAAAAAATCTGTGGGGGTAAAAGGACACTGTAGCTCTTAAGCATGAGACAAATCTCTCTCTCCCACTAGTTTTCTTGAGTAAACTCAGAGATCCTCATTTGACCTGAGTTTTAATCTATTCCTGGATCCATGTGGAACAGCAGATCTGCTCCTAGGAAGCATTACCATTGTTATTTTTAATGTTTTGGCACAGAAACTTCCCTGACTAATCAATTATTTCCAGCTCAGCTAAGCCTTCCACCTAAGACTCAATATTCGGTCAGCGCCTCTTTGCTCACCTCAGAGCCCTTAGAGCAGACAGGAAGCGATGGGTACTTCATCTGTAAAGTTCTTCTCAGAATGAGAAGACCTAAGATGAACTTCTGAAGACCATGGAGTAACTTCCCACTCTGTTTACCAGCTTTCTTCAAAATCTTTTCCTAATGATCCCCTCTCTCAAGGAATTATTACCATTAAGCTAATTTAATGAACTGATGTAAGTATTATGGGGGGAAGTTAGAAAATGTTAAAGTCTAGTCACTTCCTGCTACAATAGAATTGAAAAAATAGCAAATGAATAGCCACATCCCAGGCGATAAATGACTGGACCACCAATTTACATGTAAGACAATACAGGCAGTAAACTGACAAGGGTAGAAATGCTTGCCTCGATAGCAATGAAACTAATGCCAACTTAAATAACTTCAGGTTATCATCACTCATCTATTTAAACAATTATTAAACATCCAGCATAGCTCCATTTCTTCTCTCTTTGTGGACATACTATATACTACAACGACATAGGTATCATATATACTCACATATAATCACACATAATATATTACATATAACCATCTATGAGATACAAGACCTCATATCGAGGGGTGGGATAGGGAGAGTGGGAGGGAGGGAGACGCAAGAGGGAAGAGATATGGGAACATATGTATATATAAAACTGATTCATTTTGTTGTAAAGCAGAAACTAACACACCATTGTAAAGCAATTATACTCAAATAAAGATGTTAAAAAAAATAAAAAGAAAGAATTGCAAAAAAAAAGACCTCATATCATAAGTAATCATATATTATATATAATACATCATATTATATATGGTGCCTCATATATATTATAAAGCCAACAATATAATATTATAATTATTGCTTTAGGCAGTCATTTTTAAAAATTAAGACATGAAAAGAGAGAAAAAGACCTTTTATAGTCTCATATTTACCCACATATTTAACATTTTTGGTGCTTTTCATTTCTTCCTATCGATTCAAGTTACCATCTGATAGAATTTCATTTCAGCCTGACTGACTTCCTTCAATATCTTTTTAGGGTAGGTGTTCTAGCAACATATTCTTTCATCTCTTGTTCATCTGGGGATGTATTTCTTTCACCTTTATTTGTGAAGGGTAGCTTTGCTTGACACAGAATCCTTAGCTGATAGGTTTTTTCTTTGAGCACCTTGACTATGTCATCCCACTGCCTTCTAACCACCATCGTTTCTAGTGAGAAACCAATCCTAGTGCTTTCTGTTCTGTATTCTTTTGTTCTTCTTGTTTTTAATGTTTCTATATTCAAATCCATTTATCTTGTTTTCCATGATAATTTCATCTCTTTAACAGCGAGAAATTCATTTCATTACCATCCAGAATAAATTTCGTATTGTTTCTTTTCAGATTTTGCAAAGGTTTGTGGTATTGCTGCTGTTGTAGCTGCTCGTCTAACTTTTCAACCTGTTTGTATTGCTTTGTATGGACAGTGAGTGGGTCCAAGTTCATTCTCCTCCAAAGTCGTAGCTTCTAGTCCTGGTGCTGCTTCAAATCTATGAAACATGCAGCTGTGGGAGGTTTAACTGACGTGTGGATGCAGCAGAACTAAGCACGGAGAACCCACAGAACGCAGACAAGCAGATGGTATTAGCAAGGTCCAGCAAGAGGTGGCAGGATGAATGACAGATGGGCAGGCCTGTCCACGGAGATCCGACGACACCCAGAAGCATAAGCAGGAGGATAACCAACAGCATGGACATCTTCGGTCAGGTTAGCAGAACATAGCCAAGTGCTGGGATCAAAGCAGGAATCTAGTGTGACTCTGTGGAAAGGACTTGGGCTTTGGCATTAGAGAAGCATATCTCCCTCCTGCTAGTGTGATCTGGAGCAAGCTCTTAACATATCTGAGCCCTATTTTCCTATCTATAAAATAGGGCTAATAACACGTATTATTATTGCAGGGCTGTTGTCGGGACTAAAATTAGTAGTGCACTATGTGAGACATTTAAGTGTTTCATAAATGGTAACTGCCTATAGCATCACAAAGGAAGGGGCTGATAATACAAGAAGGGTCTCACTTCTAGAGGACCTGTCAAAGCACAGATGCAGGGACTGGGTGAACAAGGCGACGATTCAGGTCTTAGAACTCAGAACCAAGATAAGATTCCATTTACCTGCATGAAAGCAAAGAGAGTTGCACTGTGTTCAGAAGTCACCTAAATATAGTATCAGGACTCCTCACATTCCTATTTGAAGCATCTGATGACACTGATACAAAGTGAACAACATTTAACAGTTTGTGAAGTTCTTTTTCTGCAATGTGGCCAAGACATTAACATCCTGTTCCAGTTCCCATGACTCAGTAACAAATTGCTCCAGAATTTAGAGGCTTAAACCAGAGACAACATTTGTTTCGCTTACAAATCTTCAATTTGGGCAGGACCTGGTAGGACGGCTTGTCCAGGTACCACTCAGCATCAGTGAAGGTGATTGGAAGCTGAGGACTGCACTCATCTGAAGACTTTCATTCACATGATGTTGCTGCCAGCTGAGACTTTCACAGGGGCTGTTGGCCGGAACACCTACTTGTGGCCTCTCCATATGACTCAAACTTGGACCTGGAGTTCCTCATAGTATTATGGCTAAAGGGGAATGGTGAGAGAGAGAGGAGATTCAATGGGAGAAACATAAAACCCTACCCTTGATGGAGGAGTGTCCACATTACAATTTTAAAAGAGCATGTTGGGTGGAATATCGTGATATAACCATCTTTGTAAAGAAAAAATCTGCCACTCAGCTTTAAAAAAAATATATGCAAAAACTTGGAATCAAAAATAAATGAAATTAAATTGAAAAAGTAATTTGATCTAAGTGAAAAGTCATGATTCACAGAATGATATATAATGCAGCTTTGCAGCTGTGCACATTAAATCATTATTTTGGGGGACAGTCTTCTTAAAATAATGACTAACTTTTGAAGTAAATGCTAATGCTTCTTAAGCAGACTTTGTCTCCTGGTTTTCATGTAGTTGTGATATTACTATAGCCTCCTTTAGTGTATGATAAATTTCTACAAATATTTGTGCAAGTTATACATTATCACCAACTTTCTTGAGAAACAAAAATTCAATATTTAATATTTCATAAAACATGAACTTTTTTTTTGGAACTCATCACCAACAAGAGTTTATTGCAAAATTAACAGGTAACCCCAAGCAATAAAATAAAGTGATATATACATACTATGGAATATTACTCAGCCTTAAAAAGGAAGGAAAATCTGGCAAATGCTACACAGATTAAACTTGAAGACATTATGCTAAGTGAAATAAGTCAGTCACAAAAAGACAAATATTCTATGATTTCACTTATACGAGGTATATAGAATAGTCAAATTCCTAGAGGCAGAAAGTAGAATGGTGGTTGCCAGAGACTGAGGAGAGAAAGGAATGGAAAGTTAGTGTTTAATTGGGTGTAGAGTTTCATGAAAAACGTTCTGGAGATGGTTGGTGGTGATGATTGCAGAGCAATGTGAATATACTCAATGACACTGAACTATACACTTAAAAATGGTTAAAATGGTAACTTTATGTTACATATATTTTGCCACAATAAAAAATGTAAGAATATAGATAAATAAACTGATGTATATTTATTCCACATACTTAATGACAAGCCATTGTTAAAGAGATATTCAGAATACTCTGCGTGCCCTACAGAAGGACTTCTCTGCCCCCATATCTTGTACATATTTTGCTTGTTATACATAACCTCTAATTTTCCAAGTTCCCCACTGACCCCACCAACTGGAAGCCTCATGGCTTCATGCAACTTGTTCATATGAGCAGCCAGTAGGCACACCAAGTCGCTGGTCAGAGCCAGTAGCAGCATCAAAGACCTCATCCACCAAACTGGAAAGAAATAGCTATCTATGGAATCAGGGTGCACTTTGTTTTATTGGTGAGTATGTCCTCATACAGCATGCTACACTTCAAAGGGAGGTGTTAGTAACTTTGCAACAAGGATGGGTTAGGAAAAAGGAAAAGTGTTACCACAGTTCATCTTTCAGATTTAGCACATACGAAGGTGAGAATTATTTTCCCTACGTGCTCCTTATCTACTACTAGACAGGACCACGAGGTGAGAAGTTCCCCATAGAGATGGTACCAACCTATCCTAGATTATTTTAATGCAACTATTAACAATAATGCCCTCTTTAAAAATTAAGACATCTAGGAAAAATATTAAATGGAGGAGGGACTACATTTTCACAGCATAACATGGGACTGCCCCAGGTATACTGGGACTTATGGTGGCCCTAAAATGGGGATAGTAATTAAACATACCTAGTGACAAGAATCATTGTAAGAATTAAGTGACATAATGATGTGAAAGCATCTTGTATAGTCTAAAGTGCTATATATATTTCTATATATTGATCTATAGATGTATTCCGGTCCACTGATTATTTCAGAAAGAATGTTACCATCATTTTGTAAATTTCCATAAAGTATCTTGTTGTGATTTTAATAGGTGTTGCATTAAATCCATGTATTAACCTCTGGAGCATTGTCATTTTCACTATGTTTTACTCTTAAATAAATAGTACGGTATAGCTCCCTACTTACTCAAGTCTGCATTTATTGTCCTCATTAGAGTTTTATAGAGTCTTCAAATAAATCTCCTTGTCCTGAATTATATTAATAGCCAAGGGTTTAATGCCCTGTCGCTATTTTAACAGAATCTACATCTTCATTGCATTTTCCAGCCTTTCATCACTAGTATATAGGAAGATGTTTTTGTCTGTGTGGTAAATTAATCTTACATCCTTTCCTCACATGTTCACCCCACTTGATATCTTTTGCCTCCTGTGGTTCCAATTCTAAAGTCTCTACCCCAAGTTTATTCCCTGAGCATCAAACCCCTCTCTACAACTCCGGGCTGCCCAGACACACCACAGGTACCTCAAACTTATGATAACCTGAAGAAAATTCATCTTCTTCCCAGAACCTCCTCCTCCTTTGATATTTAAAATTTCAGTGAGCCACATATACTGTTGTACATGACGGAAACCCAGAAGTCAACCTTGACCCTGTCTCATCTTTCACTATCACCACCTATCACACACCAAGTCCTGGACACTCCACACCCTTCATATCTCTCGAACCCAATGTCTTCTCTCTCTTAAGTTCAAGTCTTGAAACAGATCATTTTTGTTTGTTTGTTTGTAACTGCTCTCCCTCCTTCCATTTTTGTCTGACTCTCCCCTTCCCCTCAATCCCTCACCCTTACACACACTCAAGTTGTTCTTCACACTACAGCCAAAGGGATCTTCTGAAACCACACTGCTCCTACGATTAAAATCCCTCCAAATTTACCCATAACTTTTAGCATAAAATATAGACTTCATCCTCCTTTGAGGACGATGCACAAGACCGGTGGCTAGGTGCCTGTTCATATCTGCATCTTCATCTCTCAACACTGAACCAGCTGTCCAGCCCTCATCCCCTTTATCATAGTCATGTTGATTCACTTCTGCTTCCCAAAGCAGCCATTCTGTTCTCTGGATTTAGTATGATTCACTTTCTCTCCCTTCGGGAACACTCAGGTCCTTCGGGTCTCCTTTAAGAGTCTACCCATGTCTCTCTCTTCTGGGTTAGACTCCACAGTCTGTTTACTTGTCTGCCTCCTGAAGTAAAACTCATGTGTGCAGGAGGTGGGCATCTCTGAAGTGGGCTTTTTTTTCTCTCTCTCTCTCTCTTTTTGGCCATGCCACGTGGCTTGCGAGATCTTAGTCCCTTGACCAGGGATTGAACCCCAGGCCCACAGTACTGAAAGCGAGGAGTCCTAACCACTGGACCACCAGTGAATTCCCCCTGAAGCGGGCTTATACCAGGGACAACACAAGATGCTCTCTGCTCTTGAAGTCAGAGGAAAAGCAGATCACAACTGAAACAGATCAGACCTTGAGACCTGATGGTACACGAAACCAGGTATCTAAAATGGGAGGTGCAGTTCACTCTTATATTTGTTTGGTGTGCATGGTAAGAAAAGCAAAATATTTGTCACAATGGACTGAAAGCAAAGATCAATCATGGAGACAACTCCCAGCTCTGTGTGTCAGATTAAGACTCCTCCCACTTCTGCCAGGGTTGCTGGTGAGGGAAACAGATGGTCAGTATAATAAAGTGTGAAGTAAGCATCAGAGGGTCCGTGACATACCCTCACCGACATGGGAAACCCATTGTTTGTTGCTTGTTTGCTGGTTTTTAATTACCAACTTAAATAACGAGGTGTATCGCTCTGGGGTTATCATCTCCAGCAGTACAGTGATTCAGAGCGAGTTTTATGAGCCCAAGGGGTAGTCTACTGGATTCCATGGGGGTCGTCATGGACGGTGGAAGTAGCAAAGATGCCAGTGGAAGATGTTTTTAATTTGATTTTTGCAGTAAGCTTCTATATTTAAATGTGTTAAAAGAGGAATACATGAACAAACCCTGGTTTCACTGGTTATCTATCAGTTTTCCAGCAAATTCTAGCATAGCGTAGGGGGAGAGGCCACTAACTCGTTACGCTGTAATGTTACATTCCCAGTGGACCATTTACCCTTTCTGTGCCACTGACCTCTGCCGGGACAAAGCAAGGATGGTCAGGGAGGGCAGTGCATTTTATTCACACCACCCTATGCACTCACTTGAAATTGCATTCTAACTTTGAAACTAACAATGTTAGTTTCAAGAGTGTAACAGCAGAAACTAACACAACATTGTAAAGCAATTATACTCCAATAAAGATGCAAAATAATAATAAAAAAAGAGTATTTCTTGTATTCAGCTACATGCTTGATTCTGATTTTTTCACTGTTGTTTAAACTAGGAATCAGCCCTGCTTTTTCTGTACTAATGGAACCATCTCATTAAGTTTATGTAGTATTCCCTATATTGCCCTGTAAATGTCACCATTTTAGTTTGTTTTCTCTTTCTATCTTACATAGATAGAGTGTAAAAATACGTTATACTCCGTTTTGTTTTAAAAAACCAAGTGGAATATACTCTCTTTTTCTAACCTCATCTTATTACTTTTTCTCTTATTAACTAAGTAAACATCTGGCAGAAATAAGACATGACTCTGTTGGAGTTTCTATCACTTTCCTTTCCTTAATTGCCTCTTGTGATTATACCTTCTTTGAAATTTTATCTTAACACCTGGTAGTTCTCAGAGCATGTAATTTAATTCGGTGATTTACAAACTCAGTCAGGTGGCAGACCTTTTGTAAGTAGTTACGATATTCTTATATTCATGATAACATCATAATATCTTAACAAATATTTATTGAGTATCCATCATGTGCTGGGTTTGGAGGTGCAATGGTGCATCAGCTCACTTCTGGTGCACACCAAATCACCCCCCAAACTTCGTGGCTTCAAACAACAACTATATACTGTTTCTCACTGTTCTTTGTGAAGGCAGGGCAGTTCTAGTCTGAGCCAGTGGGGAAGACCTTGGCTAGGCTCGCTCACGTGTCTATGGTCAGCTAGGAGGTTGACTGATGACCAGTTCATCTAGGATGACCTCACTCCAGCAGTTGGCAGGTGCCGGCCGAGGTACCTACGTCTTCTCCACGTGGTCTCTCATCCTCAACACGTAAATGTCCGTAGAATCAAACCATTCAATTAATAATGATTGTATTTTCCTAAGATTTTCTAATAATATTTAATTCCTATCTATTCTCTCATATAGCAGAATGGCAGTTTTAACAAAGAATTTGATGAGGGAGGGGAGGGGAGTGTTAAATTGAGGAAGTTACGTTCTTCAACTTGTTTTTCTTCATGTTGGGAAAATATTGCGATCATCTTATTAGTGGGACACCTTTATTTTACAGTAGGGCATTTGAGAATGATATATCTAATTTACCTGTTGATTTCATTTTATAACATTAATCTTGCCCCTTGAGGAAGTCCTGGTCTATTTATCTCTTATTAGTGTCTTTCATCTACTTATGATCCATAAAATTCCTTGTAATGATCTTGCCAACTGTGAAACTTTGCTAATAACCCAAGTGGGCTTCTCCAGCCCTGGAAATCATTTTCTTCTACTTTAAGAGAGTCAGGTTGACTTAACAAGGCTTCATAATTATGGTGATAACTCTATTTCTCTTCATTTGCAGAGGTCAATTTCCCCTCCAGCCCTTCATTTCTCTGAAGCTGAGGATCAACAAGATTATTCTTATTTTAACATATTTAGAAGTTTTTCTGTTTTCTTATTAACAACTTGTCAGTGTCCTTTAAAGTTGTTAATATCGTGACAAGGGCGTATCTGCTGAGTGGAATGCTGGGCCTCCTATGAGATCAGAAGGTTGTTTTCCATGCGCTTAACAAATGTTTATGGAGCACCTGCAGTTTGAAAGGCATTGTGCTGGGCAGGGCAGGAGTTACAAAGATGTCTTACAGTGTCCTCACCTACAACCGTACACTTATTCTCCTGGCTCTTCTATTGCTTCACATGGTCTGGTTATTCACGGATCCTGTCATCTGTGTACATTTTCTTTGTATTAGTTCTCTCTTGAAAACTTAGCTCTGATGGAACTTTGCTGAGTTGGACATCCTCAGTTCTTTGTAGGGTGCCTCTCTGCCACTTTTATGGATTTTTTTTCTATTATCATTAAGCATAATTTGAATTGCAAATGTCAGTTATGTTGTAACAGGATGGTGTCTAGTGTTGACTATTCACTAGACTAGCTGAGCATTGAAATTAGGAAAGTGTCTCCAGGCTTAAGTCCGGGAGAGAGTGTAGAGTATGTTATTCCACCCAGAGACAGAAGCATGACTACAGTTCTTTCCAGGAAAAAAAAAAAAAAAGAAAATGTGTGTTTTAAATTATGAATTGCATTGCTGCTTACACTACTAGTTCCAAAGCTGATTGACGTGATGGCACTGTGATCGAACTCCGAGGCTCTGGAGTTCAAATTTTAGTTCCACCCCTTGCCTGTTAGATGACACTCACTTTCTAAGTCTCAGTTTCCTCATCTGTATAATGGGAGTGATCACGGAATCCAACTTAGAGAGCCGTGTGGGAAGTAAATGAGATAATCCGCGTGTAGCATTTAATACTGTACCTGTAGTGAATTTAACATTTAATAAATAATAATTACGTCTATGTCCGTCTCCAATACTGGCATTTAATAAATGAAAGTTATTTGCTTTTTCAGAAGTGTTTCATTGTAGCTTATGAATTTGGCCTCATCAACTATTCGCATGATGTATTCATACCTCTGATCAGGGAGAAATCATGACCGACCAAGCTTTGGGAATCCAGATGTGAAAAGAAGTCAAGTAAACTTATTCCATCCCAACTGTGAGCCAATATTTGGTCACTGGTCACATATGTCTTTAACTGTATTTGAATAGTGGTCCAAAGAAAAACTTAAATGTTCATTACTTAATAAATGCTATTTTATAAATCATTAGAAAAGTAACTTCCCAAGAGTCACATAATGAGATGGAAGATTTCAGCACTTCTGATTTACTTATAGGACTTTAGATACAAATCTGAAAAGACCACAACTTTCAAAATTCACAAGAAAACAAAACGATGGTACTATTTAGCTTTTAAAATTTAGACTCAAAAGCTTTCTTACAATTCTTGAAAAATAAAAAACGTTGTACACAGAGATAATATCCTTATAAAACCATAACAGTAAAATTAAATGGCCAATATAAGTTCTGAGACCAGCCAAAGAGAAAATGAAATGAAATGAAAATTTGTATTATTGGGTTTTCTCATTCAGAGCAAAGCTGTTCAGTTTCTGCAATATTTGGAAGCGATGAGAAAGTTTTTCACACCAGTGTTTTATCATTTAAATATGCAAAGTGTGTCTGACATATCCTGAGGCGACAGAGAAGACAAAAGTGAGTTTGCTGAGAGATAGAATCCCGCTCCCAGTCAAGTCGCTAATCTTGGGGTTTTATGAAGGTCTCTGTGCCTGAGGAAGGAGTTTAACACCGTGTTCCTCTGAAGTCCCCAGAGCAAGTCTGAGGTAAGGCACTGAGCCGTCTGTGTGTGATACCAGGGACAGAGACTCTCAGAGAGCAACACACATGTAGATAAAGAACTTTATCCCCCAGCGGGAGTCTGAAAAGAAGACCTGGTGTTTGAAGACACTAAGAAGATTAAAGCCTAAGATTTTGTTTAAGCTTCAAAACAGTATCATCCAGATGGTCCTTATTTAGAGTAGAGAGTTTGTTGGTTTTAAACGTATAAGATAAGAAATCTTCAGACTCCCAGAGTGTGATCCTCACCGAACATGACTTTTATTTTCACTTCTTGGGCAAAGCTCTTGTCTGTGGCCCCCAGTGCGGAGTGAAGCCTCAGAGAAATTCCACACTGAGTCAGGGCTGTCAGGAGGAAGGGGTGTGGCACCTGGAGGGTCAAGCAGTTGTCAGCGATTGTCAGTGGAATTCAAGAAACAGCTACGCCAAGTTCAAGGCGTGAAAAATAAACCCCATCACCACTCCCACCAATTCACACACTGTTTTCTTTGCTGGTTATATAGGCCAGAATGGAGGGGAAAGTCTGGTTTTATTTATGTCCACATAGGACAGGGTTCAACAGCCAAGCTCCATATGCATTTGAGATGGGGCTTCTACCCGAGGAGGTGAGGAAGAAGGTGATTTCAGGTACAGCAAAGAACAAAAGGAAGGTTGGAGGTGAAGGGATTTCAAAACTTCATTCACTGAGGGTCTAATTGAAAACAAGGTGACTATAGTTGATAACATACATCGTATCATATAATTTTTTAACCTTTTTATTTTTTTATTATTTTTAAAAATATTTATTTATTTAGGCTGCGCCGGGTCTTAGTTACGGCATGCGGAATCTTCGTTGCTGCGTGCAGAATCTTTAGTTGCGGCATGTGGACTCTTAGTTGCGGCACGCATGTGGGATCTAGTTCCCGGACCAGGGATAGAACCCGGGCCCCCTGCATTGGGAGTGCAGAGTCTTACCCTCTGGACCACCAGGGAAGTTCCCACATAGTCTTTTTTAGAACTTCATTCAGGTGTCTCCTCAGAGCAGACCACCAGACATGAGATAGCCCTGCCCATCACTCTTCGCTTTTTGCCCTGCTTAATTTGTCTCCATAGCACTTATCACTCCCCAAAGTTGTATTATGTAGTTATTTGTCTATCGATTTTTTTGGTCCATTCATCAGCATTTTATGGATTATTGACTCTGGCAGGCCTATTCCAGGCGCTGAGATTGCAGCACTGAGTAAAACAGACCAAGTGTCTGCTCTTATGGGACTTAATCCCAGTTAGGAGCGAGGAGAAGGATTGACAATGAGCAAATAAACATGTAAATAGACAGTCTGTCAGGTAATGATAGATGCTCTAGTGAAAAAATAATGCAGAAACAAGGATAGGATATGACAGCATGTAGTGAGTAGCAATTTAGACAGAATCATCAGGGAAGGCCTCGCTGAAATGATAGCATTTGAACAAAGCTGAAGGAAGTGAGGGAGAGAGACACATGTGACTATCTGGAAGGGAGGAGTATTCCAGGCAGAGAGAACAACAGGTGCAAAGGCCCTGAGGCAGGAATGTGCATAGTGTGTTCAAGGAGCCCAAGAGGACAGTAGGCGAGGAAGACGAGATAGCCAGAGAGGGATGGGTGATGAGATCACAGTGATACAGGCATCAGATCATACAGGGCTGTTGCAAGGACTTGGTCTTTGAGTTTGAGTGAGATGGAAAATCTTTGGTGTATGATTGCAAGATAAAATACAGGGCATCTAGTAAATGTGAACTTCAGATGGACAATTATTTTTTTTTCTAGTATAAGTATATCCCAAATATTGCATGGGATATACTTATATTTTTCAAGTATTTATTGTTTATCTAAAATTGGAATTTAATTGGTCATCCTATATTTTTACTGGCTAAATCTGGCCACCCTACACTGGATGGTTTTGAGCAGAGGACTGACATAATCTGACTTAAGTTTTAAACAGGGATTGCTCTGGTGGCTGAGTTGAGAACAGACCACAGGGGCAAAAGTGGAAGCAGGGGCTATTGGATAATTCGAGAAGATGAGACTTTTCCCAAGTCAAAGGAATGAACCAATGAATGGATGGATAGACAGATGGTACTTTAGCTTGACTAGAATGTGGGGCAAATTAAAGTGAGCAATGGAGATCATGCTGGAAATGTCCAGAGGGCCCGGCTCAGAGAGGGGAGCTTTTAGTGTCAGGCAAGGGATTTGTACTTCACATTTTAAGAAATGGGAAGCCCGTAGAGGCTTTGGAGCAGGTAAATGATAGCAGAGCTGGATTTCAGAAGGACACTCTGCTACCATTGCATTGAAGAGGGGCGTTATTAGACAGAGATGTTACAGAACTGTTCCATCTCTGATTTAGAGATGCCAAGGGCATGAACTAGGGTAGGGCCGCAGGACTGTTATTCTTTAACTCTAGAAAGATGTTCTTCCTTACAAATAGGCCCAGTACCAAAAGCGTTAAATATGTCTGGGTTCCTGCAATAAAAGCAAAATTCTGTGGAGAGTCATATATGTCAAGAATTCATTGATCCCAATGATGGGAAGACCTCCCCCAACAAACACACACTGTCCCCTGGGGATACATCCACCTGAACAACCCAAATGCCCTCGTGTCTGCCCCACAAATGCCAACATTCCTTCGCAGGTAACTTCATCCGACGTGGAGAAATAGGGGATAATCTATATGAAACCATTTGGTGATTTGTCCCTAAAATCTGTTTCAAAACCTTCACGTGAGCAGGCAGATCTGAAGGCTGGTGCAGAGCGGCTGGAGGCTGTGCGTGTGCCCACTTTCTAATAGCAGCCCGGCTCTGTGCAGGCCTCCCCCTTCCCCCGCACGGCCATTGTCTCGGGGAAGTAGCTCTTATCCCAGCCCTAGGCGTGGGGCTGACTGGTCTAAAGGCAATTCCATCCCTGTGTGTGTAAAGGGGGAAAGAGTGGAACGTAACTGTTACTCACTAGCAGATTAACAGGAGGTAGGGGGCAGTGGGTGGAGGGAAGTTCTGGACGAAGCATCCCTCTCCAACAGGATTTAGGAAGAGCCACCCTCACTTCGGATTCTAGACAATGTAGGGTCTGGAGGTGATGAGACCAGCTCAGAGGATGGCGGGATGGAGAGAAGGAAAGAATCTGGCCCTTGACAAATGGCTGAGCCACTGACCCAGCAGCCAGAAGCCAGCCTGCCCCTACCTCCCCGCTGGCTGAGATACTAAATGCCTGCGGTTTATGCCACTGGGTCAGAAGTTCTAGACTTGCAGGTCGCCGTGTCTTCACCGCTAGACCCAGCACAGCTGCTCAGGGCTCTGAGCCCAGCAGCTCTCAGATGCTGACCGTGACCTCAGATGCACCGGGACTGGACCATGCTAGCTCATTTCCAGCCCCTGTGCCCACCAGCAGGGCACTGGCCACGTGTGAGGGGAAGCCCCATTCTCCACATCTAGGAGGGGCCTCGGCAATGGGAAACCTCCTCACTTCTCCCCACCTGCCCTGGAAGATGGGGAATGATCTGACTGCTGAGCTCGGGAGAAAGAAGAGAGATCTGTTGGCTCAGCTGCTTCTCTCCCTCCTGGAGGTACCATCTCTGCCCTTGTGCTGTGCCAGGGATGAGGTGAGCAAGTCTAATTCAAAAGCGAAGTACAAGCAAGCCCACTTGGCCGCAGTTTAAAGCTACTTCTCCAGCCTAGCTGTGTCAGGAACAAACACGGTATTTTGACCCATGTCTGTCTGAGCCCAGCGTCACCCTCTTCATTGGTTCTAAACTCGGGAAAGAAAGACAGGGCTGTTGTTTCACCCCTTTGTATTAGTTAAGGTAAGAGCTAAATTGCTGTAACTGTGTGGCCAAACAGGACAGTGGCTTAAATACGACAGAGGTGATTTCTTCGCTCACACATAGGACAGGTGAGTGCTCTAGATTTTCACTCATTTGGGGACCCATGTTCTCCCAACTTGCGACTTTGCCGTCCCCGGTGTTAGTGTCACACACATGATGGAAGCTGCATCATTGCCACATCACATTCCAGTCCACGAGGAGAAGAGAGGGTGGAGGAAACAGATGCTCAATGTCGTACACCATGACCCAGAGGTGACGCACGTCAGTTCCACTTAATTCCAAACCAGTCCCATGGGCACCCCGGACTCCAAGGCAAGTGTGTCTCTAGCCTAGTGGCTCTACTCCCTAGACCTCTCATTTCTCTGGATGAGTCACTGACTCCAGGGTTTACCGTCTCCTTCCACAAGATAGAATAATAAAGTCCACTTAACTACACAATGCTGGGCCATAACTGAACATCGGTGAAGAGCGTGGTCCTTCCTGGACAATGTGATTCCCGGGAAGCAGCTCCTTTGTATCAGTGCTTCTCAGTGGCGCTTCATGGGCTTCTCCTGCCCATTCCAGGAGGGGAAGGAGCTGAGGTTTGTCTGCCCAGCTGCCGTGATTGGGAGTCAGGTGCCTGGTGCACGGCAGACGCTTAATAGTTTGAACAATGAATGAATAACTGGGTGGGTGGGTGGGTGGATGGATGGATGAAGGGATGGAATCAGTCCTCTTCACAGTGTAACACTCTCTCCTGTGGGCTAGGCCAGAGCGCCACACCTGTTCCAAAGTGGGCAGTCCCCAGGCAGGAATACTCTGAAGGCTGGCCAGCAAGAAGCAACACCTAAGTGGAGAAAGCATGGCTGAGAATAGTGACTTTTTTTATACCCTTGTTCTTTGTTTTCTTTGCTGTGATGTCTTGCTATAAAGATGACGCTGGCTGTGATCTCTCCAAAACTTAAAAGTTCCCCCAAACTTCCCTTCTCTGAAGTTTCTGCTGCCTGATGTTGGCTATTTCTCTGGGATTTAAGTCATGAAGCAAGAAGAACAAGGGTCTGTGTGCGCTTCGGGGTGTAGCGGGTGTCTGTGCACGAAGGCAAGCCCTGGGGAGGGCGGGTCTGCACACCTGCTGGCACTGCTGGGGCTGCAGCCCTGACCAGGCGGCAGGTTAGTCACAGCACCCAAGAGAGAAGAAGCATCTGTGGACCACAGAGGGATTTTCCAATCCCCAGCATGCAGCAAGCCAGCATGCTCTCTCGTAACAGCCCAAGCTCCGCTAACAAGTTCCTTGCCTCAGTTTCCCCTATAAGAAGGTCAGGTCTCTATATCTGTTTTTGTGTCTTAGATATGTCGATTTGTATCGTATTTTAGACTCCCCATATAAGTGATATCCTATGGTATTTGTTTCTGTTTCTGACAAACCATATTGGAAAAGACTATGAAAAAGAATATATATATATAAATATATGTATATGTATATCTGAGCCACTGTGCTGTATAGAAGCAATTAACACAACACTGTAAATCAACTAAACTTCAATACATTTTTTTTCAAAAAAGAAGGTCAGGTACCAATTCATCATGTTTCGAGAACAATGAATAAATAAGGAAAAGACGAGTCAGGGGTCACATGAATGAGAAACTGGACTTGGGTAGCTCTCCCCGGGCTCTTTCCCGAGGCCGGTCCTCACGCTTCAGCTCTCTGTCCATACAACCCCATCGTTTACATCACTCGTCTCTCAAACAGCTCAGACCCGTTGAGAAGAAGAATCCTCCGCACCACTTTCTGAGTTACCCTCCAGAGAAGTTCCTGGAGCCTGCAGTGTAAGCAAAGCCCATGAAAGGGCTTTGCAGCCACTACCTCTTGGTGGTGTCCTCTGATAGACTTAAGAAACCTCCTTCGTACAGGAGGACTTGTCCTAGTCAGCAGGTTAAACACCTAAGGAAGAAAGGAGACTTTTCCATGGAAATGCTTTTATCCTCCTGAGTAACCGTCTCCAGGGTGGAGGTCAAGCCCCAAGGGCTGCAAAGTGAAGGTGGCATCACCTTGCACTTGGAGACACTCTGACCTGAGTTGAGAGGGAGAGAGGGAGGGAAAGAGGGGTATTTTTTCTAACCTGTTTCTGAAACCTGGTGATCACCACAAATGGCAGCCCCCAGCCCCTCCTTCAGGAAAGGACTTCACTGGAACCTCCTCAGAGCCAGGACGCACGGGGCGCCTCAGCTGATGCCCCATCAGGCCGGCCTGGGAAAGCCCCAAACAAGGGGTGGCAGGAAGCTGGAGCCGGGAGGGACAGAGGTTGCTGAAAGCTCAGGGCAGGACTCCTGTATGTCCTACTGCCTGTTTGTCGTCAGTGTCTGAGTGCAGGCTCTCCACTTGCTATGCAAGGCCCTGATAATTGCCTCAGAAAGCAAACATTTTGTTCCTTCCCAGGAGAGACTTTTCTTTTTAATACAATTCTGTAGGAAGAAGCAAAACACTCCCTCGCTGAGGTCTGGGGATTACTGTGCCTATGGAGTCTTGGGCATACAGTGCACACTGCGGTCTGAGGAGGTGCCCTCCCGGGCCCTGGGCTCCCCGCCCAACACGAGCATCTCTGGCTTTAAACGGACAACGTGGGCTTCCGGTCCTCCCAGCCCTAGCAGGTGTGCAGCCAGAGCACACTGTTTGTCACCACCGCCCAGAGCAAGGCCACTCCAGATCGAGGAGACACAGACAGACAGAGCCCCTCAGCCTAGCACAGGTTCTCGGTCTGAGGCGCATGGGAATCACCTGCGGAAACGCTCACGACGCAATGACCGGGTCACACCGTAGCCGTTAAGCCAGTATTTCTAGGGGTGGACCCGGACATCAACACCCCAAGTGTGCACTGGGAATCTGAGAAGTTTTTCAAAGTAGAGATGCCTGATCCCCAGCAACCAAGTTTGAGAAGCATGTTAGTAAAAATCTCCCAGCAACCAGCCTACAGACTGCAGGGCAAGCGTCTTCCATTCCAGGCCCGCCCCTCCTGAGCACTCTCCTCGGCCGCAGCCTAGACCCCGGGGGTCCTCAGGCATTGGCCAGCCTGTAACTTGGGGTTGAAAACACCAACAGTTAAATAATAATGCTAATCACAACTGCCACCTGCCCTGGACCAGGCATTCTGGAAAGAGCTTCTACCTGTATTAGCAAATGCAATCCCCTCACCCATACAGGACTCTCCTGCTGAGACAGGAAACAGTTTCAGAGGAGTTAATTGACTGCCAAGGCCACACAGTTATTCAACAGAAGTGCCAGCATACCAATCTAGGTCAACAGATTCCATCGTCTGAGCTTTTAACCACTTTGCGCCACATTTTCTGGATTTTCTTTGCTGATATCCAATGATCCGAACCCCCTCATTTCTCCAAAAGCCAATTCTCCAAAACACAAGTTTGCCAAAAGCGAATCTGTCAACTCATCATGTCACTAAAAATCTCCACCAGCCATCTAAGAGTTGATAGCCATCCACAGTGCATCGCTGGTTTTCAACAGATTTTGAGGATTCCACCCCCTCCCCCCAGGGTTTTCACGTTGCTGTATCCAGCCTGGTGGAGGAAGGCGGGAGGCCTGCCCCTCCACGGCAGCATCATTCTACTCCTGATGCTGCCTCTATGTAGTGCCCGGGTCCTGTCTTCATCAACACCTGCGCACGGGCCCCCGACCTGTGGGCCCCGTGGCAGTCGGGGACACCCTGCCTTTGGCCAGGTGCTCAAGACAGAGAGACAGAGAGAGAGAAAGCGGGGGGGGGGGACGGGGGAATCCCCCGAGCAGAGTAACAGAGAGGTTTCCCTCCAACCAGCCATCCTAGACCAGTCAGAAGCTATTCCTCTGTCACTTTGAGGTAAACTAATCATTCATTCACCTGAGTGATTTTCAATGAGTCGACAAGAGCCCTCCACTCAAACCTCTGCATTATCCTGGCATCCCAGCTCACCCAAGGCCAAGCACAGGTCCTGCTGTGTTATGAACGCTTCTTCCCTTCCCTCCTGCGGCAGACTGGGAGTCCTTCAAGGGCAGGGACCCCCTTTCACTTTTGTGCATCCAGCACCCAACGCAATAGCTCTCTGACTATTAGAGTGGGTGACCTTAAAATTTAACATTCAACCTAGGACACATTGAGGGTGGGAAGTGGGGTTAACTGGATGGGATAGTAGGACAAACAGCATAAATCAGGATGGTTCTGAGCAGTAGGAATCATGGTCGCTCTATTTGTATCAATAGTAGACAATCAAATGTTGGTTGGATTGATCAAGTCACGCAAATAAAAGACATTCATGCAAAAAAATTATTAATAAAAAACATTTTAATTTTTTAAATTAAATTTTGATTTAAAAAGTAAAATAAAGACATTCACAGGATGAATGACACTTCCTGTCAATTGTACGGTTTGGGTGTCTCTCCGTTGAGACAGGGCTTTCCATGACAAACTCTGGGCAATAGGAAGCCGCCTGCACTCAGTGCCGAAGGGGCTTGCCCCAAATCTATGCTCTGGGCCCTGGTTCCACTGAAAAGCTGATGGTATAGCACCCGGCACAGAGTGAACACTCCACAGCACCTGCTGAATCGAATCAACACACTTTGTTAAAATGTTCAGGTGGGTGAGGTCGAGGATGGTTGAATTGTGTCCCCTAAAAAGGTATGTGCAAGTCCTAGCTCCCGCTAACTGGGAATGCGACGTTATTTGGAAATAGGATAGCAGGGTCTTTGAGGATGTACTCAAGGCGAGATGAGGTTGTCTTGAATTAATCCAATGACTGGTGTCCACATAAGAAGAGGGAAATTTGGACACTAACCTCCACCCAGGGGAAAATGCTATGTGAAGACGGAGACAGAGGGAGGAGTGATATATCTACAAGCCAAAGAAGGCCGAAGATTGCCAGCAACCACCAGAAGTTAGGAGAGAGACACGGAACAGATCATCCCTCAGGGTCTCCAATAGAAACCAACCCTGCTGACAGCTTGATTCTTTATTGCCCACCTCCGAATCGTGAAAGAACACATTTCTATCGTTGTCAGCCACCCAGTTTGTGGCAATTTTTTACAGCAGCCCGAGGAAACTAATACAGATGGCACACGTTCATTGTGTATGAGAATAAAAACAGTAATACAAACATCACCTGGCAGGCACAGCTCCTCACTCTTACCGCCACCCGCCTCTCCAGCCTCCCTTCCAACTACACTCCGCTGAGCATCTTCTGCGCCAGCCACGTGGACTTGTTCATGGTTCAAGGACATGTTTTGCCAGTTCTTAATTCTGTGCGTTTGCATATGCTGCTGCCTCTGCCCTTGTCTTTCACATCCTAGGTTGACAGCTCACTCTGAAATGAAGCAGGACCCTGTGGTCCTTTCCCCCGACCCATATCCTCTGCCTGCCTTTTGTCTGTGGAAAAACTTTAGCCAAAGAATATGTCTAAACAGAGGAGTGAGAAAATACAGCAGCAAAGGAAAACAGTCAAACAGGACAAAACAATAATAGTTTAGTCAGTAAGCAAAGTCAAGGACCTTTAGTTCCTTGTCAAGGGCTATAGATAATATTCTGAGCCATATCCTATGAGTTGTCTTGTAGATCCTGAAAACCCCACTCTGGTTCCAGAGCTGGTTAGAGATACAATGGTGGGAGGTGTCAAGGTACAGATAGGGGACGGCAGAAGGGGTGGATGAGGTCCTCCAAGGAGAGGGTACACTGCCAAGTCGGCTGTCCACAGAGCCCTGAAGACACCACAGCAAGCAGGACCCCTCTGTCAGGCGCCTCCTGGATGCCTTGCACTGAACTGGCACTGAGGCTGCCCCATCATGGTTCTGTATCCGTCTGTCCCCAGAGCTCTCTGGGCTGCCTCAGGAACAGCGCTCCTATGAGGAATCGGTGTTTCAGTCTGCCGTCTCTCCAAATTATTTTTCTGTTTGCTAATAATATTCAGGCGCAAAAAAAAATCTGGCTCTCAAGCTGGGGCTTCATGTGATGAAAATCGATATTCACCTTGAAAGGGAGTGTTTCAGATAACAGATATTTATTTGATCAGACTCCATTATGCCCTCAGTGCCATCCCTGCCTATGAGAAAAAAGGCTCAGCCCAAGGTTTTGGGGCCATTGTTCAGGGTCCTTCAGTCCCTGGAACACAGTAACCCCAAGAAGAGACAGATTAAAAATGAATGAATGCGCTCTACTAGATGTCTTGCCATCAAGGATATTTACGTAGATAAAAGAGCAAGGGGGGGGAGCTTCATTGCTAATGTTTTTTTTAATAATTATTACGTGGAGAAAATTGGTGAAGAAATTGGGGGAAGGGTCAGGGTGACTGAGAAAAAATTAAAGAATTGCATTAAGAAGCAAGGCAAGCAGAGGTGAGGCCATGCAGACAAACGGTCTTTTTAGGGCAGCACACAGTAAAGCGTGGAGGACTTCAGGGTAAGGAGCAAAGAAAGCTCCCACCCGGGCAGCTTCACCCAAAGCCTGGCCGGCCCCAACTTCAATGATGAGGCTGTTTGGACTAGCCCGAGGCCAGTAGCAGAGACTGATGTAACAAATCAAAAAAGTCTTGGCTTCTCTGTCTCCCTCAAAGAAAATATGAGGCTTCCTACACATCGTAATTTTTGTGGCCATGGAGTAATTTTGTGCAGGTGCTGGGTTGTGGTTACCACCAAAGAAATGTGTGTTTCCTAATAGGAAATGAATTAAAATGTCAATTAAAAAAAAAACCATCCTTCCCCCACTCCAAAAACACACACACACTGAACCTTGAAACAAACCAATACTATTTTTTTCATGATCTTGTAATATCAACAGACTTCCCCCCCTCAAAAAAAGAGTACATAGTGAATTAGAAGCAAATCTACGTATTTTCTGAAACTGCTGAAGTATCACACACTCAGAATAGGAAGATGCTTTTCAAAGCAGGTTTGAAGCAAACAAAGATTGCATTTGGTTCAAGATGTGTTTCATAAAATATACTTCTATGCTATTTTGAGGAGATAACTAAAATTTTGTCAATTAAATCCTTATAGAAAGCAGAATATACATACCTAGGATGAGGAATTGGCTAAGTGTTAAAACCTATATTATCTGTGAAACAGACTGGCTTTTGGCAAGCTAGATCAGTGGGTAGAGCTTACAGAGCAGCAGAGCCAACATTAGGGCTGTGAGGGCGACAAGGGCCGACCCATCACTGTTTTGTTTGTGACCCTGAGCCAAAGGACAACCAGGGAGACCAGGATTGTGCTTCCCGTGAGATGGAGCTGATATGAGTGTTTTTTTTCAAAGCACATAATCCATCCCACAGTACAGAGCCTGCTGGGTTCCCCAGCAGCCTAGAAGGTTGCAATGTTCTCTGCTCATCAGAGTCACCGGGGAGATTTTTAACTCTACAGACATTCAGGCCTCACCCAGAGATCCAGACCCAATGGCTGGAAGCTGCTGTGCGGCTCTGGAGTCGGTGGTTATAAAAGTCCTCCGGGGGTTCCCATACGAAGTCACCACCAGAGCCCCGCCTTCGCCCTTCCAGAGCTCGTGGGTGAGTCCCCTCCTCCCATTACATTTCTTCCTGGGTCAGGGAATGCTGCTACTACCCCCTCCTCCAAGTGTCTGCAGATGGCGTAACGCCCAGTCACACTGAAAGCTAAGAGAGACAGGCGTTGTCTCTAAGCGAAGAGTGATGTGATCTGACTTGTATTTTAGGAGCACGACCATGTAGGCAGGATGGCGGAAGGAAAGAAGAGGAGGAGCCTGAGGGCAAGGAGACGAGTGGGCACGTGACCAAAGTCGGCTATCAGGGCCATGGGAGAGGGGGCCGGGGATCGGAGCACATGGGAAGGTGTCTGAGATTGAACCAAGAAATGTGTTGACTGTGTCTGGAAGCGGGAGGGCAAGGAAGGGACCGAGGGTAAAAATACAAGATGGGAAAACGAGGTTAAGAGCGCCAAGATTAACTAAGAAGAAGACTAACTGATTTGGAGAAGGAGAAGAAGCATCCTTCCGCCTGGAGGGTTTGCCCTCCTTTCTCATCCATGGTCTTGGAACAGCTGCATTACACCTGGTGTTCTGGACTTGGATTGCAATAATCTGTGTTTGTGTCTAGACTGTGAGCTGCTGAAGGGCAGGAACTGGTATTGTTCATCTTTTTTTTTTTTTTTTTAGTCTCAGCACCTAGCACGGTAAACATGAAATAGGCACACAATACATTTTTGCTAAAAAGATGAGTGACATAATGGAATTGGGAAGAGCTTCACTGGGAAATCTCCCTGTTATCAAGCCAGCTTTATGACAAAGACGGTTTCACGTAAACAGGAGCCAAAATGTCTTATTCACCTGGGCTGCAAATGGCTTGGCGCGATAATTCCAGCAACATCCTTTGGGAGGAAGTGTTAATGAGGAAAGGGTTTTTCAGCTTGAGTCATCATGTTTTGGTGCACTGTGTGTTTTCCAGGGCTGGCAGCCTCTGACAAAAGTTCTTGTCCCTGGGAGGCGCCATCTTTCTGGACGTGGGAGAGGAGGCTGGGGACGGGAAGGGGACGCGGGGTGGGGCTGAGACCAGAGGCTGCGTCTGTCCTTTGTCACAGACACAGTCGGGGTCGGGGTGGAGGTGGTGGGGGGATATGGCAGGGCAAGAAGTGAACTTGACCAGCCCAATCTGGGGAAACGGGGGGTCGCCACGCAGCTCAGCCACAGAGAAAACCCTGAGTGGGATGCGTGACAGTGGCGACAGCTACAGAAGCAGTAATTTCCAAGAGCACAGGGCAACAGAGTCTACGGCTGTGTTGGAACGGCTGTTCTTTGCTCTCAGATCTCCCTGCAATACCCGTTTCTTTTCCCCAGTTCCCTGAAATGACACACCGAATGTGGTTAATTAATCAGTCAATCAATAGCCAGTAATATTCAGACACCTGCTAGATGCCCACCAGAGAGGAATCCACCAGCGTGCAAACCGGGGAGCAACCCAGGCCGGGGCACGTCTGACCCCAAATGTGCCTCAGGCAGCATTTAACCTGATGCTCCACCCCCACCCTCCATACAGATGCTTTCTAAGTAGTTTGATCCCTCCTGTACCAAGAAATTGATCATGTAAGCTACAGTTCTCTTTTTCACATAAAATCTCCCTGTGTGACCTTTTATTTTGAGCCTTCTCCCTCTCTCCACCGTCACCAGCCCACGCCAACCCCCAAGGGGGACAGGACCGCATTGCCAATTAGAAGTATGAGAGCCAGACTTCTCTGTCTGCAGTGCTGTGAAGGCTTCATTTTCACATTTCTCTTTGGCTGGACGTGTTAACTCCCAGTTTCAGGAGTTCAGGGTGAGTTTTCCTTTCCTTCTCTATGAAATTCAGTATAAGTTGGGACTCACTTTCCCTGCCCTGCAGTTTTTTCTCTTCCGTTTCTTATTTCCTTCATACCAGACGTCAGCAAAATTCTGTGCTGGGCAGTGTCTATGCGTGCTCTTGTTGACAGTTTGGGAGGGTAAGACAGAAAGAAAGAGGAAGAAGAGAAATAAAGAAGAGACCCACAGGGAAAACGACTGCTGAGGCCAAAGGGGGTTCTCAAAATGGTTTTGGAAACAACTCACTGCCTCCTGTTGTCTGCCTGGGGCTTTTGTTTTCAGTGCCTTGAACTCAGTCGCCACTTTATTTACTCAGTTCTGTGAGCCTGATTTAGCTTTAAAATTACCTGATACATGTCTAAGCATACTCCTTACCAAGGCATCCATCGTGGAAATGAAGCTGCCTTACAAGAAAGCACAACTAAAACGGAAGGGACGAGTGCAAGCTATGAGACAGGAAAATATTAACATATAAATATTCAGAGCCTTATACTCTACCCCACTCGAAAGAGCTCTGGGCTTTTTCTATGTGCATAACAGAGGCTGTCAGAGGAGGACCTGGAAGCCTGTCCAGGTTTGCTTTAAAAAGAGCAGAGAGGGCTTCCCTGGTGGCACAGTGGTTGAGAGTCCCCTGCCGATGCAGGGGATGCGGGTTCGTGCCCCGGTCTGGGAAGATCCCACATGCCGCGGAGCGGCTGCGCCCGTGAGCCACGGCCGCTGAGCCTGCGCGTCTGGAGCCTGTGCTCCGCAACGGGAGAGGCCACAACAGTGAGGGGCCCGCGTACCGCAAAAGAGTAAATAAATAAATAAATAATAATAATAAAAAGAGCAGAGAATAGGTATCTAAAGGCACAAGGAGTAAGGGACCCAAGCAGTAGTTAGTAGCATAACTGGGGAAAGAGAGATACTGGGGAGATGCTGCTGTACTGGGGGGAATGGAGAAAAAAGAGAATTTTTAGGAATTTTCTGTGCCTTATGACTATAACCTGTCTTCAGCATTTTCTCAATAATGCAGTGAAGATTCCAGTTACTTTTAAGTATTTTGGGGTAATAGTCAGGTTTTACTCCATGCTGAGAAAGGGCCATGCGGCGGCTCGTCTTTATGTAGGTTACAGACAGGTGTGTCTGACAGCACTGCAGAAACTAAGCTTGAGGAAGAGCTGGCAAGGAAAGTGGTTGGTCGAGAAGTGGTGTTCCGGACAAAAAAAAGCAGGGGAAATAAGACTCTCATAATGGTTTGAAGAAGTTAGTCTCAATTTTTCTACCAGACAGGCCTTAAATACTAAACTGGCATTTACGGGGTAATGATAATCATGTAAGAGCCCCAGGGCCCCGGACCTCCTCACGGTAAAACAACCTCCTTGTAAATGTTAGTTTGTGGTTTCCTCTGTGACCAAAGCAGCAATGCTGACACCCACCATCCCGATCGCAGGCTAATTAGAGACGCCACAGGAATGAGGCCAGGACTGGTCTGCTGGAAAGGCTATTAACCACGCTTCACAGGAGATTAGGGGCCTCCTGTCTGCTCTCTCCTGGCAGTTTGTCTGGACGTATTATCCACCCTCTGGGGGGCTAAAGGGAACCTGTGAGAGACCAGGCCCCCTCCCTTAGGTTTTATTAAAATTATTAACAAATTACCGTAGGTGAGAAGTCACTTTATAGAAAAAAGAAGTGATCAGTTCCCCGAAATCACCTTTCAGGATATTTGAGAAGAGAACTGTCCGGGAGTCGCAGAGGAGGTGTGGGCAGGATGCTCCCCAGCCCCAATCCACAGCTCCAACTCCCTGGTTTTGAAAGGTGCACACCTGGGGCTGTACTGGGGTCCATGGGGACCAAAAAGGCTGCCCCCCCCCCAGGCAGGGAGCTGTGGAAGCGCCAGGCTGGGCAGAGGGCGTGACCCAGAACATACAGGCTGCAACTCTCACTGCCCGCCTCTCCTCAAGAAGGAAGTGGGAACTCCTCCACTCTACGGGGTGTCATTTTGTCAAAACAGCCACAGCAGTCATACCCCGCACTAATCTCAGCCCCAAGAATGACACAGGGAGCCTTGAATTTTCACTGAGGTCCAGGATCAAGTCTTGTTGCCCGGTATTCAGAATTAGATAATCACCATGATCTTTGTTAAACTCTGTGAAATAAATAGCATAAACAAAAGAGGAGAAACATAGCTCGTGTCTACATTAGAGCTGTTCCTATTTTCTCTATCAAATAAAACTTTTCTATTTTCCAATTTTCAGCCACCATCTAACTTTAACAATCAGAAAATATCTCTTTAATTGTGAAAATAATTACAAGTTACAAGTCCTTGCTCTGCCCCTAATTATCCCAGAGAAATAACATCTCGAAGCCTTGGTTTTCTCATCTGCAAAATGAGAAGGCTGTGTGTGTGACTTGCCCACGAAGGTCCCATTCAGTACCAATACTCTGGAAATCTGTGAGAAATTTGATTAGAAGTTACACTAATTTAGCCCCAAGAGAGTACAGTCCTTACAAAACTGTTAGGAGTTCCAGTTATTTGTATCTAACTTGACAGAACAAAATTAAACTTGGCTTGCCATAAGGGAAAATCATCATCTAGACAAATTCTATTTTCTCTTTTGGAGGACTTAATGGTCCAATCGTTTATCAGATTT